>NW_026294617.1:24906415-26106415 GCF_007827085.1 Peromyscus californicus insignis
CTAATGGCATGGGCCTCATGTCCAACCAAAATATGGTTGATTATTCTGATAGTATCAGTGCCACTATTGCACCAGTGTGTCTTGGAAACAGATCACTATTGATTTTCACAGATTTCAAAGCTGGATGTAAATGATGAATACTTTTCTCCTTCAGTAACATGCACAATATTTTCTAGTACCATAGACACCACTCAGTAAGGATAAGGTTTCTTAAGCACCAGCTCAATTTCTCCTTTGACGACAGTAAGTGAGGTCCTCAGCAACAGGACCTTATTATTGGGTTATTGAACATAAGCACTAAGACTGACAATAACTTGCATTATTTCAAGAGCTCTATTGGACTTCCTTTGGCCAACAACTCAACAAGATGTAAACTATTTCTGGTGCTGGGGGTTTTATTTGGTAGCCTAACCTTTCTAGTTGGGACATTGCCCCCTCATTAAACTGTAATTACTTTCTACATTGCTTTAATCTATTAATACATTTTAATTTCTACAGTAGTAGGTTTTTAGGAAGTACTGGCTTCAGAAGATGGCGTGTTGTGTTGACTACACATAGCTTGTTTCTGTGCTGCAAATCTCAGTATCTGGAGTTAGGACTTTTATGTTATTTCTTGGTGTAGTTATCAGTTTTTGCCTATGTTGAATGGGTATTTCACTCTTTGGTGCCTTCTCCACTAACTGGACAGATTACGGACCAGAAGAATGATGCAGGTTTACAGTCTTGGGGTCATTCTGGAGTTTATGGTTCACTCCAAATATTCTTGGGTATGAAATTCTGGTTAGAACTCTGGATTCAGATCTAAGCAGTCTCAGATTAGTAAAATGGCATGGTGGGTGAGAAGCTATCAAGTAAATATAGTGGACTGAGTCTGAATTTCTTTTAAGCTGAGAACAGGGTCTGGCTCCATAAATGATTGGAGAGACAGGATTAGTGGTATTCTGCCTCTGGTCAAGTAAGTATAAAAGGGTGGAAACATGGTAAGAGAAAGCACTGAGTGTACAAGCAGTGACAGGTCTAAAAGTACTCTGATAAGACCAAAAAGAAGGAGGGGAAGGAGGACACAGGTAGCCTACCTAGATCCCAGCCAAGTGTGGCTGTGGATCCTGATAGAGAGATACTTGTCACTGGGGAGTCACAAAAAAATGGAACTGGGTTAGGAGGAATGATTGACACAGACCAAAGGCAAACTAGGAGTGGTCTGGGCCCACATCAGGAGGTTAGATCTCATGAGGATGGAGGTTGGATGGAAGAAAGAAAGGTGATTCGTATTCTGTAGCTGGAGTTTCTTTGGTCTTGCCTGGCCCACAGTCAGGACAAATCTCTCTCACCCGCCAGTCCTGTAGCTGCTCAGACCCAACCAATTAAACACACAGAGACTTATATTACTTATAAACTGTATGGCCGTGGCAGTCTTTTTGTTAGCTGGTTTTTGTTGTTGTTGTTGTTTTTTCTTAAATCAACCCATTTCTATTAAGTTGCCATGTGGCTCGTGGCTTACTGGTATCTTAACATCTTCTCATGGCAGTGGCTGGCAGCTTTCTCTGACTCAGCTTTCCACTTCCCAGAATTCTCCTCTCTCCTTGTCCTGCCTATACTTCCTGCCTGGCTACTGGCCAATCAGTGTTTTATTTATTAACCAAGCAGAGCAACACATTTAACATACAGAACATCCCACAGCAGTATTCTATTAAACCATTAAAGGATTCAATGTATGGCTTGCATGTTCTATTTTTGTTTTTTAACTATATATTTTAGATAGAATAGACTGTCACTGTTAACAGGTAGAAGAAACATAATTACTAGATAGGCTAAAATCTGATTTAGATAAAAAGGGACATCTGTTTTTCTTGAAATCAAGGGGGGAAAGCATACCATACAATTCAAAGAAATATGTACTAGAAATCTGGGAAGTATGGGTCATTCCACAACTCTGAGGCTAGGTTTGTTCTGGAGAACTTAAAGGCTCCTATACCTATGGGTGCTTTTCTGATACATCCATTATGGCTTTAGCTTCTGAATTTTGTTCTCATTAAAGAGGTCTTTATATGTGCAAGAGGCTGAAAGGTAGATGTGTTTATGGCAGGAAGGCATAATAAAATGTAGCATTGCTGCTTTGAAGATTGAAAGGGTATCACAAACTAAAGAAAACAAGTAGTGTTGGAACACTGGAAAGACAAGAAAATCCATTCTCTCATGGAGACCCCTGGGTGGATTTAGCCCATTGACTCCTTAATATCAGTCTAAGGGGACCTGTGTCAGACTTGTAATCTCAGAATATGTAAATTCAAGTTGTAAAAAGTTATTAAAAACATTTATGGTATAAAATACCTATGTATTGATTAAATTTTTCTCTCTTCTGTACTCTCATGAAAAGGTGTGAACCTTGTTTGTTTCATATATCATTTATATAATGTCCTTTCATTTAGAGGGAGATAATTTTTAAATATTCTCAACATAAGAATATATATTATAAAAATCATGTAAAATGGTATCACTGGTACTTAGTCATTTCTGTTTATTAATTATTATCTGATTTTAATTCATGTGATCCAAATGACCTTGGAGAAGATACTCAACTATCCCTCTTTAATAAGTAAGGCAAGAGAATTAATGCTCAGTTTTCCAAATGACTTATACAATACAACAGACACATGAAAAAATTGGTGCTCTACATGGTCACCCTATTCATACAACTGTCCAACTTTGGGTCTATATTGAGAGATAAAAGTAAACCATGGCCACTCTGTGTTTTTAAATGTGATTTTTTCTAGAATACTAAGAGACTCTATGAACATTCACACAATAAGCTGTAAAAGATGCTTTTATTGGAGAATTCTGAAAATTTTTACTTATATTTAAGTATCTTTCTATGAGGGGTGAAATAAAATAGTCAACAACTTCAGTAGTTTAAAAGGTATATTCCAGGAGAAGCTACTTAATTTGATTGGCTATTCAGAACAAGGAAAATCTGAATCAAAAGCAATTCTAGAAAGTGCTGTTTCTCAGTACAGGTGATGGTGCCTTTGTTTATTTGTGATGAGGGTCTAAGGTGTGAGAAAATTTCTTAGATCTTCTCAAAGCAAGATGTTCCTTTTCAATTAGCATGCCAGTTAGGTTCTTTCAACAGAAATACCATTTCACATAATAGGATACTCTCTCCTTTGGATATGGCAGTTGGCTCCTAAGAAACTTTGAACTCTGACAGAGAATACCCACAGCTCTTACAGTTATAATTTGATTTTTATTCCTTTAAAATACAAATTAAATTAAATTCATAGCATGTTTTATGGAAAGTTGTTTGTCATGACTCCATTGTGTATTTGTAAGCAAATATATCAGTCCTTCCCAATAGTGCATTGTGGGGGTCCCTGAACCTAAATCCTTGTTCAGGGCACCATCTGTGGGAGGCCAGCTCCTACCTTCTAAAGGATTCCTATGAGAAGGAGAGAGGGATAAGAAACTTTTAGATAGAAAAATAGCAGAGAGGAGACAGACAGAAAGACAGGATAGCTTTGGGAGGACCTGGATTAATATCCACCGGCCCCTTCTGTCTCTTCAAAAGGGCTTTTTATAACAATGCCAAGCAGTGGGGCAAAAGACCTCCCTCTTTCTAGATCAAAGCACACTACACAACCAAGTGCACAATCTTCTGAACACCTGGTAACCACACCTGTGTTCAAATCACCTCCTATGCAGCTTTGCTGAGTAAAGCAAGCTCAGATTCTTGGACCTTGAGTAAGTTCTCACTAGGAAACATCTGTGGGTCTTTACACTGTATAAATGCATCCATATCAGACTTACAGAGATCTCCTAAGGCCAAACCCTTCCCTGGCTCCAT
Source organism: Peromyscus californicus insignis (assembly GCF_007827085.1). Classification (NCBI taxonomy): domain Eukaryota; kingdom Metazoa; phylum Chordata; class Mammalia; order Rodentia; family Cricetidae; genus Peromyscus; species Peromyscus californicus. Next base: position 24,910,257 of record NW_026294617.1, read on the forward strand.
TACACAATACACACTCCACTGACTTGCTTTTTCTATTTTCACCCATTATGAGTCTGTCTCTTAAGGTAAAATTATTCCTTGACTATCTTACTAGTTCATTTCATTCAGTTGAAAGCCAAAATACAGTATTTTGGAAAGTTCCAATATATTCTATATATTATTTTTCCAGTTTGAGTGTTTATTCCAATATATAAAACATGACAATGTTTTATCTAGCACATGTTTAACAAATAGCTGTCAAATTAATAACTATTTTTCAAGAGTTCATTTCAGAGGTCTGAGGCAGTGACTCATTTTCATGTTCCCAGAAAGATTAGTTACATTCTTGTCACTGTCGCTTCAAAATTCTTTTACAAAGAATGAAATATATGTCTTTATTTAATTCAATTAACTTAAAAACTAAGCATAGAAATGGAAGTCTTAAACAAAAATCATGACTATACAAAAATTATGATTCTTCTAGAAATCTGAATGTTCCAGCAATCCCAGTTTAGTGCAGAAACATTTATTTCTAATCACTGTTTAAGAAGTCTGAAAACAATTCTTATTTAAGCCTTATTAAGACTTAAATTTAAACCCTAGCTATGAAATTGCTTGAGAATTAAGGCAGTCCCCAGAGACAGGTTTTACATTCCAATCTTTTCAAAAAAGTTATGTGTTTGATGAGCAATTTCTCATGTGCATTCCAATAAACAGTAAAGTCAGGGTGATCAAAGCAAGATTTCCTATCCCCAAAACATCCCCAGAGATGACATCAATATAAAATCACTTTGATCTGGATAGGTTTTGAATTTTTACTATTGCTAGGTGTGCATGCATGGGTCCACGTGTGTGTGTGTGTGTGTGTGTGTGTGTGTGTGTGTGTGTGTGTGTGTGCGTGCGTGCATGTTTCTTTATTGATGTAAATAACACAGAAATCATTTCATACTAAGGCATATTAATGTGCTGTGCCACATTACATTTTTGGTGCCATTTTAAAGTAGAAAATAAGATATTTGAATCTATTTTATCTATTATAAACCTATCCATATGAAATCTAATATTGACTTCAATTTTATCTCACTTTATTTTCAGTTTCTGGCACATAATGATCCTTGATAGTTGCATATTAACAATAATTTCTTTTTATATTAAGAAAAATTTTCCATTCATTTTACACACCAATCAAAGATCCCTCTCTTCCCTCCTCCTGCCCTCCCCAGCCTCCTCCTCCCAACCCACCATCCATTCCTCCTCACAAGAAGGTAAGGCCTCTCATGGGGAGGCACATCCAGTAGAGGCATGTCCAAGCCCCTCCCCCTGCCTCAAGACTGTGCAAGGTGTCCTGTCATAGGTCGTGGGCTCCAAAATGCCTGCTCATGCACCAGGGATGGATTCTAATACTGCTAGCAGACCCCCAAAGCAGATCAGACTACACAACTGTCTTACCAAGCAGAGGGCCTAGCCCAGTCCCAGGCAGGCTCCACAACTGTTGATCTAACTTTCATGAGTTCCCACTAGTTTGGTTTGGTCATCTTTGTGGGTTTCCCCATCATGATCTTGGTGCACTTCCTCATAGAATCCCTCTTGTCTCTCTTTGATTGGACTCATGGAACTCTGCCTGGTGTTTGGCTGTAGATCTCTGCATCTGCTTCCATCAGTAACTGGAGAAAAGCTCTGTGATGACAGAGTATTCACGGGTCTGGTCACTGGGGTAAGCCAGTTCAGTTCAGGCATCCTATCCACTATGTTTAGTATCCAAGCTGGGGTTATCCTGGGGGATTCCTGGGAACTTCCCTAGCACCCAGTTTCTTTCTATCCCCATGATAACTCCCTCTGCTATGTTATCTCTTTCATTGTTTTCCCACTGCATCCCTGTTCCAGATCGACCCTCCCATTCCCTTATGTTTTCATCCCATATCTCCTACCCTCTATTGCCCTCCCCTCATTCCCAGTTTCCTCATGGAGATCTCATCTATTTCCCCTTCACAGGGTGATCCATGTGTCCCTCTGTGGGTCTTCCTTGTTAGTTAGCTTCTCTGGAGTTGTGGGTTGTAGTCTCGTTACCCTTTGTTTTACATCTAGTACCCATTTAAGAGTGAGTACATACTATGTTTGTCTTTCATAGTCTGGGTTACCTTACTCAGGATGTTTTTTTTCTAGTTCCATCCATTTGCCTGCAAATTTCATGACATCTTTGTTTTTCTCTGCTGAGTAGTACTCCGTTGTGTATATGTAATACATTTTCTTAATCCATTCTTCAATTGAGGGGCATTTAGAGTGTTTCCAGGTTCTGACTATTATGAATAATGCTGCTATGAACATAGTTGAGCATGTGTCCTTGTGGTACAGTTGAACATTCCTTGGGAATATACCCAAGAGTGGTATAGTTGGGTCTTGAGGTAGATTGATTTCCAATTTTCTGAGAAGTTACCATACTGATTTCCAAAGTGACTGTATAAGTTTGTGCTCCCACCAAAAGTGGAGGAATATTCCGCTTGCTCCACATTCTCTCCAACATAAGCTATCTTCAATTTTCCTCTTATCACTGCTTTCATAGTGTCCCATAAGTTTGGGTATGTTGTATATTCATTTTCATTGAATTCTAGGAATTTTTTAATTTCTTTCTCTATTTCTTCCTTGATTCATTGTTGAGCATTATTCGGTTTCCATGAGATTATACACTCTCTGTAATTTTTGTTGTTGTTGAAATCTAACTTTAAGCCATGGTGGTCTGATTAAATACAGGAGGTTATTCTAATTCTTTTTTGTATCTGTTGATATTTGCTTTGTGACCAAGTATGTGATCAATTTTAGAGAAGGTTCCATGGGGTACTGAGAAGAAGGTATATTCTATTTTGTTAGGGGGGAATGTTCTGTATATATCTATTAAGTCCACTTGAGTCATAACATCTGTTAGGTTCCTTATTTCTCTGTTAAGTTTCTGTCTGGCAGATCTGTCCAGTGGTGAGAGTGGGGTGTTGAAATCTCCCACTATTAATGTGTGGGGTTTTATATGTGATTTAAGATTTAATAATGTTTCTGTTACATATGTGGGTACCCTTGCATTTGGGGCATAAATGTTCAGAATTGAAACTTCATCTTGGTGGATCTTTCCTGTGATGAGTATGTAATGTCCTTCCTGATCTCTTTTGACTGGTTTTAGTTTGAAGTCTATTTTGTTAGATATTAGGATAGCTACACCATCTTGCTTCTTAAATACATTTGATTGGAAAAATTTTTCCCAGCTTTTCACTCTGAGGTAGTGTCTGTCTTGAAGATGAGGTATGTTTCTTGTGTGCCGCATGAGGATGGATCGTGATTTCATATCCATTGTGTTAGCCTGTGTCTTTTTATCGGTGAATTGAGTTCATTGATATTAAGGAATATTAATGACCAGTGATTGTTAATTCCTGTTATCTTTTGGTGGTTAGTGTGTGTGTGTGTGTGTGTGTGTGTGTGTGTGTGTGTGTGTGTGTGTGTTTCCCTTCTTCAGGTTTTACTTCTGTGGGGTTATCTATTGCCTGTGTTTTTGTGAGTGTGTCTGACTTCCTTAGGTTGGAATTTTCCTTCTAGTGCTTTCTGTAGGGCTGGATTTGTAGATAGGTATTGTTTACATCTGGTTTTGTCTTGTTCACTTTGTCTATGATGATTGAAAATTTTGCTGGGTATATTAGTCTAGGATGGCAATCATGGTATTTTAGTGTCTGCATTACATCTGCCCAGCATTTTCTGGCTTTCAACATCTCCATTGAAAAGTCAGGTGTTATTCTGATGGGTCTGCCTTTATAAGTCACTTGGCCTTTATCCTTTGCTGCTCTTAATATTCTTTCTTTCTTTATTCTATATGTTTAGCTGTTTAATTAATAGGGGACGTTTCGGGGGGTCTAGTCTATTTGGTGTTCTATAAGCACCTGATATCTTCATAGATATTTCCTTCTTTAAGTTGGGAAAGTTTTCTTCTATGATTTTGTTGAATATATTTTCTGTGCCTTTGAGTTGATATTCTTCTTTTTCTTCTATCCCTATTATTCTTGGGTTTGGCCTTTTCATGGTGTGCCAGATTTCCTGGACATTTTGTGTTATGACTTTTTTTGCTTTGATGTTTTCTTTGACGGATAAATCTATTTCATTTATTGCATCCTCTACACCAGAGATTCTCTCTTCCATCTCTTGTATTCTGTTGGTTATGCTTGCATCTGTAGTCCCTGTTCATTTTCTCAGATTTTCTATTTCCAGCATTCCCTCTGTTTGTGCATTCTTTATTGTTTCTATTTTATTTTTCAGGTCTTGAAATGTTTCCTTCACATGGTAATTGATTTTTCATGGTTTTCTTTAAGGGATTTAGTGATTTCTTCCAATTTTTTTTGTCTTGTCTTTTATTTCTTTAAGGGAATTTTTCATTTCATATTTAAAGAACTCTAGCATCTTCATGAAGTAGTTTTAAATAAAATTTTAAATTTGTGCATTAGATAACCTATGACAAATATACATTTGAGTGACATACAAACCTTGCATAGAAGAGAAAGTCATATAAAGAAGCTCAAAGCTGGCAGGTATCATGGACTTTACCCATCTAGCTTGAGCTGATCATTGGTGTCATTCTTTTGTAGATCACATTTGAGCTGTCATGTGGATTAAATTTATAGGTGTAGTCTTAGATATTAAAAGAAGATACAATCTCACAGCAAACTACCTGATAATGTGGTTCTGACAATATTTCTGGCACTGCATCCACAATGTTCTCTGAGCCTCAGATGTGGCATTGTTTTGTAGATGTATTCACTGAGACTGGGATTCACAACTTTGAATTTTGATTTGTGTGTGTGCACGTGCGTGCGTGTGTGTGTGTGTGTGTGTGTGTGTGTGTGTGTGTGTGTGTGTGTGCATGTGTGTTTGGTACTGGGTTCTATGTTTGCAAAGAGAAGTTTCCTTGATGAGGAATGAAGACTACCTTTATCTATGGATATAAGGACAAGTGTTTATAGATTGTTATTAGGGATGATGCCGGTTAAATGAATTACTGGATATTGAGTCTCCTCTGAAAACCATGACTTCCCTAGCACTGAGTAGTTAGTAAGGTTCCCATTGCCAGGCAGGAAAGCTTGGAGCAGGAGATATGGCCTTCTCCAAGAAGAGCACAACAATTGGTATCTAGTCTTAAAGGGTCAGCACTAAAAACACACATACATACAGGTAAAATTATATCGACAGAGGAGGTAATATTTAAGAATATATGTGCATATACATACACATATATGCAAATAGTAACAAAATTATTAAAAATTACAATAACAATTACTAAAAAAAGAAGCTATGAATTGGAAAGTGTCTGGAAAGAGGTACATTGGAAGATTTTGAGGGAAAAATAAGAAGGGGGCTATGTTGTATTTAAATTATAACTACAAAATTAAAAACAAAAATCTAGCAGGATGCAACAAAGAGCTAGTCACCTTACTTAATTCATGCCACCATTTAGTATAGACATGCAGAGACTGCAGTGATAGACATGACACCATGTGAACCAGATATAAAAGTTGTATTGTTTCAGCAAAGAAAATAAGAAAGCCCCTTAATGTATCCAAACCTAAGAAAAGACATAGACATTTTTATAAATTGGATAATTTAGATGCAGGATGTGATCCTATTAAAGCTATAAATAATGGTTCCATCAAATCTTCTCTGGTAAGGCAGACATGGATTGTGAGAAACTGAACATCTCCTGGGTTCTAGAGTTTTATTATCTAGTGATATTTATTTTTTTAAATTTTTCGAGACAGGGTTTCTCTGTGTAGTTTTGGTGCCTGTCCTGGATCCCGCTCTGTAGACCAGGCTGGCCTCGAACTCACAGAGATACAAATGGCTCTGTCTCCCAAGTACTGGGATTAAAGGTGTGAGCCACTACCGACTGGCTTGAGTACACTTTAAATTTCAACAACTATGACTAATTCCTCATCCATGTACTATGATTGTAGTGCTTGGGGGGAGGGTTACTCTTGCCTATCACCATTCATATAAAGAATAACAAAATGAAAGTTGGTTCATTAACCACCAGTACTACACTGCAATATTATTTACCAATCAATGCCATGGTAATACCCAGTACATTGAAACCATGCTTTCATACTTTTTCCAATCTACATAGCAGAGCATACAATTTCTGAATTTTCACTCTGGCTCATTGGATTCCTGATTCCTGGGAAATCACACTTGTTTGGGATCAAATACTCTCTATAGGCTCACTCTGTGTGCCTTGTCTTGACCTTTTCACTGATATTGATAGTAAACTAGAATGGTTAAACTACAAATGATCACATTTACAGGTTGATTAGGTTAACATATTAATATATTATCTCAAAAACTGAACAAATGTCAATATATTATTAACCTCTTAAGAGAGGTTACAGTGAATAGATAAACCAATTGACAGATGGGAGAATATACTGAACCATTACAAATTACTGTCCTGTCAAATCCTAGAAAAAAATATCAGTTGGTAATGCCAACTCTCAATTTGACCCCTACTCATAGGGGGAAAGCTAAAAAGACTTTGTATCCCTTAAGTGTCAAAGATGGTGGAAATAGTGGTATAATTTAAATATAACATGTGAAAACAAATCTCCCATATTTAAGTATTTGTTATGGAAAAATTATTATTACAGTAGTATTGGATTTTTATTTCTGTGCTACCAAATTACTATTAATTTAGTGACTTAGTTAAATTTGTATTTACTTTCTTGCCTCTGTAGTTCAGAAGATTTAGGAGATCCTCACTTGGGTAAAGTCAAAGCGTTAGCTGGATTACATTTCTTGTGATTTCAGTGAGAAGTGTGTTCCCTGGGCTTCTTGAAACTCTAGTGGCTATGTACAACCCTCAGCTCTTAGTCTTTTCTGAGCTGCATGGAGTCAGCACAATTCATCCTCTGCTCATTTTCCTTTCAACTACAGGTAGCAAAGACTTTCAGGAGAAGTTCTGGTTCAGGGTACCTGGAATCTGAATGGGCAATCCAGATAATCCAGGATTAACTGACCTCTCAGAATTCATAATTAAACTATCTATGACCTGTCTTTTCTTGACAGGTGAAATAGTATATTGAGGATTGGTGTGAATTAGCACTTGGACACAGTTTTGGGTACCATTGTTCTTCTAGCACAAGAATAACTATACTTTAGGAAACTATTCATCAGCAAATTACTTTGAAACAATGAGTGATTTTTCTTTTCCTCATAGATTTAATGACCAGCTGACAGGGAAAACTAGAACAATGAGAAATAAAAATAAGGCAGTATAAAACATCACAATTATTTAAAGAGAGTGTAGGTATTCCAGACAAGAATCTGTGTATATAGGGCCTAAAAAAATTTCCAAGTAGATAGAAGTTGTCTTTTTGTGCTTTAAGTGTAGGGAGACACATCCAAGTGACACAAACTGGGCAATTTGACCAATGTCTCTGAGCTACTTCAAGCTCATCGTTCGATATGTCTCTGCTGCTGCTTTTGTATTTATGTGATATTTGAACTCATACTTGTGTTTGACCAAGTTCTATCCCACGTAAGTACATGATAAGATGACTACTAATTTGACAGGCAAAGCCTGTTCTTTCTTTTCCAATACAGTGTTTGTAAATCCTTTTTGAGCCTTCAGGATTCAAATCTTTTAGACTATTAGGCAATAAAATAATTTGCCTTTTAGAAACAATTCCTGTAATCTGAAAAGAGATGTCTTTTCAGAAGTCAAAAGTATTTGGAAAATAATGAAAATAATATTGTTCCATAGTCTTTTGGATCTTTGTGAAATTGTGGTATATATATAGCTATCATATGACTGTGTTGCTGTTTTCATTTTTTTTTTAACAATCTAAGAGGTGTCAGCTACTTTATATGATACATTAGGACTAAAGGATTAGAGAAAACACTTAGCTATATTTTGGGAAACCTTGTGGACTCTATAAACGACTTGTCTGTTGTAAAACCATGCTCTAGTATAAATAAGCTGCATGATCTTTGATAACTGATTTGAATTCTTAATAGTCTATTTTCCTTATGAGTAGAATGTGAATTGTAACAATAATGACATATTTATTATTATCTCCATGCTCCAAAATGAATAGATGGTAGATAGTTAGATAGATAGAAAGATAGATAGATAGATAGATAGATAGATAGATAGATAGATAGATAGATAATAAATAAAGTAAAAGTAAATTATTATGTACCCAGTGTTTGGTAAATGGTAGATTCTAGATTAAAGTCAAAAGTAATTTGATCATATTATTTAAAGCATGTTTTTCTGAAATTGTCAACTTAATGTTCTTGTCATGATTTTTTGTAAATATGAAGATTTAGTTAACAAATGACTAATACATGTAATAGGATATCACTGTGTGCTTCATAGAAGCTATTTATTTGTATATATTGTTTTTTATAATATTGATGTTGAATTTCATGATTTTCTTTTCTGTAACACAGTATAGTTAATGTAAGAAACACTGAGTCATCAAATTTGACACAGATAAATAATGTGATTAAAATCATCACACTTTTATAAAGTGCACATCAGGTTTTAGCAAGAACAAAGACATATAGTATCACATAAAGTAATCATTAATCATATCTAGCTGTAAACTATTTGAGCTACAATAATGATTGGCATAAAAATAGAAAAACCATTACTGGGAGTAGGTTGTTTATTTAAAAGTTAATTAGAAAATTCTTGCTTGAGTATTGAAAAATAAGTATCTATGTCTGTATTACTAGAATATGAGCCAGGGATTTTACTAAAATAACATGCACAAAAACCTTCAGGAGCCAATCAAAGCAGCAGCTATTCCAATAGGTATTATTTATTGGAGAATAGTAATTTTATGTAGATTTTCATGTTGAAAATATGATTTAGTACAAGAAGGTTATCTGAGCTGAGTATTTAAATAGGATATGTATTCTTAAATTTGATAGTCCAAACTATCACACATAAATGTCTAAGAAATTAGAGCCTCAAATGATTTAGAGAAAAACATACACATAAACTTGGAGACCAAATGTTTAAAAACAATTTTGATTGATCTAATTAAATCACCATTAGTAGCTGCAATTAAAAGATCAGGGAAAACTCCAGCAAAGGTAATAAGGGACAGATCAGAAAGTATTTGCAACTTCCAAACATATTTACAGTGAATATGTAGTATAAAAGGTCTGTCTGGCAATGCTATAAAAGAAGGGAGAATTCTTAATAAAGCCCTAAATTCAAAATCTCAGTGACCTAGAATATACTCTTTTAACATGCTAATTTATGAAAATCAACTACTACCATGTTTTAATAGTTCACAATTTCCCCACATAACTGGGCAACATACCAAAATAAATTTAAGAATTACCTCCCTAGATGTTCATAAAAGTAATCTGGTTAACACTTCTTTGTAATTTCATAACTTGCCATGTGATTCCAAACCAAGAATGGGACAAGACGGGTGTGATTTATCTGCTCTGAAAAACTTTTAAACCTTGTTGGAGTGACCTGTCATTATTATCTGGTGCCTCGCTAAATGACATTGAGTTTCATTATATTTCTTCTGTTCCTGAGTTTAGAAAAGAAGTAATTTGTCTTTGATGCAAAACAGAAAGCAAAGAGCTCATTTGAGCATTGTGGAGAGAATAAAAAACAAAGAGGCTGACCTGGTGAAAATTACATATTCATGGAATATATTACACTAAATTGCTGTGTTTCTAAATGCTGTACTCTAATCTCTAAATGGAATATCTCCTTTGGCTGTAGTGAGCTTTCCCTGCATATGGACTATAACATTGTATGATTTTGTTGTTGTTGTTATTGATGTATGTTGCTCATTTTTAGGAAACCAGACATCTGGGAAAAGAATAATATACCTGTAAATGAAAATAGACATATCTGAAGTATTTTCTTCAGATGCTTATTTATTTAAATAGATTATTGGATTATTATCTTTAAAAATGGAAGTGGCTAAGAACAGTTTTGTTATCTTATGGAATCTTTAATTATGAGAGCAGATTGGATTTTACAATTAAGAGTCTTTTATTCATTATAGAAAAAATATAATTTCCAGTTTGGAATACACCATTTAAATGAAAGTCAAGATCATTTAAAATGTATGTGCCAGGTGATATTTAAGACTGCATAATAGTGTCCTGTCCAACTTCAAGTAGGAAAGTTATAAACATTTTCCTAGTATCCTTAAGTGTACTTATGCACAGACAGACTTATAAGCAATGATCAGAAATACATGTTTGTTTACAGTACACTTAAACAGGTCCACATGTACATATGCAAATTATGTAACAAACTCAACTCATTGGAATTATAGTGTGGATGCCACTGATAATATATAATTTTAAATAATTATTTTCTTTGGGTTTGGGAATTTAGTCTTTGAACAATGACAAAGGAAATATAGCGTGTATATTAATACTACAGATATATACAAAGATGTCCTGCTATTAAGTAAAAATATACTGCTAAATAATATCCATGTTTCATGCCAACACATCAAAATAAGGTAATAACAATCTATGCTCTTAAGAATATAGCCAAGATAAATGTTATGACAACAGGTGAGGTTGTCAGAATATGTCTCTGTCCCATACCTTGTACTTTATCTTTAATTGCTCTCTATCTTTACAAGTTAGTATTCTTACACATCCAAATTGCCCAAAACTAAAGATATTTTGCTAAAGAAAGCCAGCATATATATCTTTTTGTCATAGGCATAACATTTTGAATAAAACTACGAACATTCTAACATTGGAAAGCATATATCCCTGAAATTAGATTAACAATTGATTTAGTTGTAGAAAACTATTTATTGAATTATAGGAGATTTTATGTGTCTTAGTTAGGATTTCTATTGCTCTGATGAGATACCATGACCATGGCTACTCTTATAAGGGAAAATATTTAATTAGATCTGGCTTACAGGTTCAGAGGTTTAATCTATCATCATCATGGCTGGAAGAATGGTGGCACAGAGTCATACATGTTGCTCAAGAAGGAGCCAAAAGTTCTACATCAGGAGTGGCAAACAGCAGGAAGAGAAAGACACTGGTCCTTGCTTGAACTTCTAAAATCCCAAAGCACACTCCCACTGACAAACTTCCTCCAATAAATCCACACATTCTCAACCAAGGTCACAACTACTCCAATAAGGCCACACCTTCTCCAACAAGGCCACATCCCCTAATAGTGCCACTCCTAAGGGTCTATGGGGGCCATTTTCATTCAAACCACTGCATTATGGGAAGAAGATCTTGTATAGATGAAACTTCATTCTCATCTATTCACTAATTGCAATTAAACCAGTCATCTGCTTAGAACAAGGACAACAAGGCCAAACAAATGCATGTTTCTTACAGGAAGTAGACATGAACAGAGTTCAGATAGATTTAAAAATGTTGATATCACATTTGAAACGTGCATTTACATATGTTTATACAAACACCCATGTATATTCAGAGCTTGAGGAAGTATTATTACAGTATATGTGTGTAAAATTTAAACACATTGACATCTAATGCAATCAATTATTTCAGATTGATATAAAAAATCCTAGCTATAATATTCACAAAGCACTAGAATTTGTGTTCAAAATGAAAAGTTAGAATACTAATTATCTGCTAATTTCTGTGTCTTACCTAATATACTATCAACACACGTTTACTTGGATCTAATTTTAGTTAAAAATTTGTTCCAAATATTATGTTTTTATGTTTTTGAGTTGATGCATATATTTATTTCTAGATATTCACTTTATAAAAGAATAAATTGACTGAATTACGAAGCATTTTCAGTTTACTCAGAAAATTGTACAATGTTCTGAAAGGCTTGGTGTTAATTAATTCTATAATGTGAATTTAGCTACCAATTATTTGTACTAATGAAGGAAGCAGCTATGAATAGCCCGGAAGCAATTTGTGTTCATCCACAAAGAACGCTGAGATTTTTATGAGAACATGGAAGTGTTGAAATTCTGGAAAGTTATTTAATATCAAATAACAACACAAACAAGAACATGATTAGAAGTTGCAAGGAAGTTATGATATGTCTTTGCCCTTCCCCCAAGAATAGCTAATCCTTGAAACATTTTCTCAGAAGAAGACACTGCCTTTTCTTTTTGTGTTAAAAATCTTTGTTGATGTAAAAGAGTTCTTAAAGATTTTTGATTTGTATCATATGCATGCAAAGAGAATTTAGCTCATATATTCACAAATGGGAAATGGAGATGTCTATAAAAGAAATAGCGATTAGAAGCCTGCTAGCAGTTCCAGTGGTGAAATAAAGCAATGAATTTCTCTAACAATCATTTTCATAAAGCCCACAATGAAAATATCCAAAGTAGTATCAAGTAAATTTGAAAGTCTACAATGGTCACTGTGAATCAAAATGAACACATTTATAAACAAGCCTACCTAGTAACTAAAATTGAGGATAAATACACAATGACAAAAACATTGAGAAAAGTAAACAGACATCTGCTCCCTGAGGCAGAGACTGTCAGCACTGATCGGACTAAGAGGTGAGTCTTTCTTTTCATAGCTGAACACACCCACCTGCTGTAGGGTGTCCTTTTGTACGCTGTGAATATGTGTTGCTCTGATTGGATGATAAATAAAATGCTGATAGGCCAGTAGCCAGGCAGGAAGTATAGGTGGGGTAAGCAGACAAGGAGAATTATGGGAAGAGGAAGGGCTGAGTCAGGAGTCACCCTCCAGACACAGAGGAAGCAAGATGACAAGGCAGAACTGAAAAAAAGTACCAAGCCATGTGGCTAAACATAGATAAGAATTATGGGTTAATTTAAGTATAAGAGCTAGTCAGTAGTAAGCCTGAGCTAATGGCTCAGCAGTTATAATTAATATAAGCTTCTGGGTGATTATTTTATAAGCAGGCCACGGGTCTGTGGGAGCTTGGTAGGACTGGATAAACCTTCCAGGTATACCAACTTCTAGGCTTTGGGCCCAGGGGTACAACCCTCTGCCACCACACCGCCACTCATTGCAGTCCCAGCTTCAGGCCATCAGACAGGTCTACTGTAGGCAGGTCAGAATACCACCACCCCCACTAGACGCTGAAACCCAAAAGACTTACCTCCCCCAAACTCACCTACCCTCCAAGACTGCAGTTGCTCCCTGAGTCAGAGCTTGCCAGCACCAAATGGACTAAGAGGTGAGTCTTTATTCTCATAGCTAAACACTCTAGCCTCTAGGTTTTGGGCCCAGGGGCACAACCCTGTGTCCCCACAACACCACCCATTGCAGTCCCAATTTCAGGCCAGCATAAAGGTATCCTGCAAACAGATTAGAATACCAACCCCCCCACCAGACCCTGGAACCCACAAGTCCCACCTCCCCAAAACCCACCCACCCTTCAAGACTGCAGCTGCTCCCTGAGACAGAGCCTGCCAGCACTGATTGTACTAAGAACTGCTCCCTGAGATACAGAGTCCTTCAGCACCAATTGGACCAAGACCACCGATCAGACCAAGAGCAACCATTGAAATAAAAGTATTGCTCTAATGAAGACAGGCACCCTCAGACACAGACACCACTTGCACCAAGTAGAGGAAGAGATGGGAGGAAGCCAATGCAAAAATACAGGCAACAACAAAAAGACCAATATGGCACCATTAAAACCTAATGATTATACATCAGTAAGACCAGAATATCCCCATGCAGAAGAATCAGAAGGAATCAACCTTAAAAATGACTTTAAGAAGATGATAGAGGTCTTTAAAGAGGAAATGAAAAGTCCCCTTAAAGAAAATTGAGGAAAAGACAAACAAAAATTGGAAGAAATAAATAAATCCTTTAAAGAAAGCCAAGAAAAAGCAACAAAACAGGCAAAGGAAACACTTCAAGATTGGAAAATTGAAATCGAGACAACAAAGAAGACACAAACTGAGGGAATGCTGGAAATGGAAAAATCTGAATAAACAAACAGGAACTACAGCTACAAGCATAACCAACAGAATGCAAAAAATGGAAGGGAGAATCTCTGGCACTGAAGATACAATAGAAGAAATAGGTTCAACAGTCAAAGAAAACACTAAAGCTAACAAAGTCATGACCCAAAATGTCCAGGAAATTTGGGACACCAGGAAAAGACCAAACCTGAGAATAATAGGGGTAGAAGAAGGAGAAGAATACCAACTCAAAGGCACAGAAAATATATTCAACAAAATCATAGAAGAAAACTTTCCCAGTTTAAAGAAGAAAATGCCTATGAAGATACAAGAAGCTTATAGAACACCAAATAGACTGGATCAAAAAAGAAAAAACCCATTACCTGGCTTAGGGTTTGTTTTTATTTATAACACCTTTTAAGATTCATGCTACCGAGAATTCTACCAGATTTTCAAAGAAGAGTTAATGCCAATACTCTTCAAATTATTCCACACAATAGAAACAGAAGCAACATTACCAAACTCTTTTTATGAGGTGACTGTTACCCTGATACCCAAACCACACAAAGATGCAAAAAGGAAAGAAAATTACAGAACAATCTCCCTCATGAACATTGATGCAAAAATACTCAATAAAACACTGGGCAAATTGAATCCAAGAACACATCCAAAATTATCCACCATGATCAAGTAGGCTTCATCCCAGGGATTCAAGTATGGTACAACATATAAAAATTTGTCAATGTAATATATCATATAAATAAACTGAAAGTAAAAACCACATGATCATCTCATTAGATGCTGAAAAAACCTTTGACAAAATCCAACACTCCTTCATGATAAAGGTCCTAGAAAGATCAGGAATACGAGGAACATACATAAACATAATAAAGGCAATTTACAGCAAGCCGACAGCCAACATCAAATTAAATGGAGAGAAATTCAAGGTGATTCCACTAAAATCAGGAACAAGACAAGGCTGTCCACTCTCCCCATAATTATTCAATATAGTACTTGAAGTTCTAGCTAGGGCTATAAGAAAACAAAATGAGATCAAGGTGATACAAATTGGAAAGGAAGAATTCAAACTTTCACTATTTGCAGATGATATGATAGTATACATAAGTGACCCCAAAAATTCTACCAGGGAACTCCTACAGCTGATAAACTCCTTCAGTAATGTGGCAGGATACAAGATTAACTAAAAAAAAAAAAAAAAAAAAAAGAAATCAGTTGCCCTCCTATATACAAATGGTAAATGGGCTGAGAAAGAAATCAGAGAAACATCACCCTTTATAATAGCCGCAAATAACATCAAATACCTTTGGGTAACTCTAAGGAAGTGAAAGACCTGTATGATAAAAACTTTCAGTCTTTGAAGAAAGAAATCAAAGATGTCAGAAAATGGAACTCATACTCATGGACAGGTAAGATTAACATAGTAAAAATGGCAATCTTACCAAAAGCAATCTACAGATTTAATGCAATCCCCATCAAAATCCCGACAGAATTCTTCACATACCTGGAAAGAACAATACTCAACTTCATATGGAAAAAAAAAAAAACAAACAGGATAGCTAAACCAATCCTGTACAATAAAGCAACCTTCAGAGACATCACAATCCCTGACTTCAAGCTCTGCTATAGAACTATAATAATGAAAACAGCTTGGTACTGGCATAAAAACTGACATGGGGACCAATGTAATTGAATTGAAGACCCTGACATTAATTACAGCACCTATGAACATCTGTTTGTTTGTTTTTGTTTTTGTTTTTGTTTTGTTTTGTTTTGTTTTTTTTTGAGAAAGAAGCCAAAACTGGACAATGGAAAAAAGAAAGCATCTTCAACAAATGGTGCTCGCATAACTGGATGTCAAAATGTAGAAGATTGCAAATAGATCCATATCTGTCACCATGCAGTAAACTCAAGTCCAAGTGGATCAAAGACCTCAACATAAACCCCATTACACTGGACCTGATAGAAGAGAAAGCAGGAAGTTGTCCTGAATGAACTGGCACAGGAGACCACTTCCTAAACATAACACAAGTAGCACAGACACTGAGAGCAACAATTAATAAATGGGACCTCTTGAAACTGAGATTTTGTCGGACAAAGGACATGGTCAATAAGACAAAATGGCATCCTACAGAATGGGAAAAGATCTTTACCAACCCACATCTAACAAAGGGGTGATCTCCAAAATAAATAAAAAACTCAAGAAACTAGACATTAAAATACTGAACAATCCAATTAAAATATGGGCTACAGAATTAAACAGAGAATTCTCAACAGAAGAATCTCAAATGGCTGAAAGACATTTAAAAAATTGCTCAACATGCTTAGTCATTAGGGAATGAAAATCAAAACAACTCTGAGATACCATCTTATACCTGTCAGAATGGTTAAGATCAAAAAACACTGAAGACAGCTTATATTGAAGAGGATATGGAATAAGGTTAACACTCATCCACTGTTGGTGGGAGTGCAAACTTGTACAGACACTTTGGAAATCAGTATGCTGGTTTCTCAGAAAACTGAGAATAAATCTACCTCAAGAATCAGCTATGCCACTCTTGGTCATATACCCAAGGAATGCTCCATCATACCACAAGGACACATCCTCAACTACGCTCATAGCAGCATTATTTGTAATACTCAGAACCTGGAAACAACCTATATACCCCTCAGCCAAAGAATGAATAAACAAAAGGTGGCACATATACACAATGGAGTACTACTCAGTCGTAAAAACCAATGGTATCATGAAGTTTGCAGTCAAATGGTTGGAACTAGAAAATATCATTCTGAGTGAAATAACCCAGATTCAGAAGGACAAACTTGGTATGTACTCATAAGTGGATACTAGGTGTAAAACAAAGGATAACCAGACTACAACCTACAGCTCCAGAGAAGGTAGCTAACAAGGAAGACCCTAAGAGGGACACATAGATCACCCAGTGAAGGAGAAACAGATGAGATCTACATGAGCAAACTGGGGGTGAGGGGGAGTAATGGAGGGCAAGGGATGGGGGATGAGAACATAGGGTAACAGGAGGTTTGAGGTTGAACAGGGACAGTGTGGGAGAGCAAGGAAAGAAACACCATGAGAAATGAAGACATCATTGGAATAGGGAGAAACAGGGTAGTAGGGAAGTTCCCAGGAATCCACAAGGATGTCCCCATTTTAGACTACTAGCAGTAGTTGAAAGGGTTCCTGAACTGGCCTACTCTGGTAATCAGATTAGTGAATACACTGACTGTCATCATAGAGCCTTCATCCAGTAACTGAAGGAAGCAGATGCAGAGATCCACAGCCAGGCGTCTAGCTGAGCTCCAGTAGTCCAATCAATGAGAGAGAGGATGGCTTCTATGAGCAAGGAACATCGAGATTGTGATGGGAAAACATATGGAGACAACTAGCCAAACTAGTGGGAACTCATGAACTGTGGACCAATAGATGTGGAGGCCTCATGGGACTGGACTAGGCCCTCTAGATAGGCAAGACAGTTGTTCAGCTTGAACTGTTTAGGGGGACCCCAGGCAGTGGGATCAGGATCTGTCTCTGGTGCACGAGCAGGCTTTTTGGAGCCCATTGCCTATGGTGGGACACCTTGCTCAGACTTGGTGTAACAGGGAGGGGCTTGGACTTGCCTCAGCTGAATGTACCAGGCTCTGCTGACGCCCCATGGGAGACCTTGCCTTGGAGGAGGTGGGAATGGGGGTGTGTTTGGAAGGAAGGCTGGGGGTGGGAGGAGGGAGGAAGGGGGTTTTTTGGTTGGTATGTAAAATGAATAGAAAATTTCTTAATAAAAAAATTAAATTACCTATTAGCCTGTAATATCTCAAAATGTTTCATAACTCATGCCCAAACAACAGGTTGGGGTATGGAAAAATAAGGAAAATCTAAAGCCAATTTTATTGAGTAAAAATTAGAATCAGAAAATAACAGAATTTTCACAAATGTACTTGGCAAATTACCCAAGTGATTAATCGTCCAAACAGCTAAACAATACTTTTTTTTATAAAAATAGTTAATTATTGGCTACAAACTTGTTAAGATTAAACATGATATTTTTACATATTAGTGTGCTATAAATAAACACTGATCACTGATATTAAACTGTGTGTCAGTTTTAATTTTTCTCCTTCCTGCTTATCAAATTTTCTGGTCCATTAATCTCTATTCCATTTCTTATTTGCTTGTTTGCTGCATTTTTCTGTTAAGTGGGTGGTTTGAACAAGACTGAACTCACTGAAATAATATTAGGTAATTCAACTTTGGTTGCGAATCAGAGACCTGACTTTGCACTGTTTATTATCCTCCTTGTAGTAATCCCTACCAGGGGACCATATAGTAATTTTGTAGTTACTAAATTTGTGTAAATTGTCAAAGAGTTCAACACACTAATTAAATAGTAAAAATCATCCACAGATTCCAAGGATCTTGTACTATTTGATTGTAGAGTGTTTGCCCTTGTTGGTGCTTTGAAGACCATCTATAGAAGAGTTCTGGAAGGGGCAGAAGGCTCATGGAAGCATCCTGCTCATAGTGGGTTTCTATAGAAGTTAAGGTGAAAACCCAGGGTAGGGGGATCCCACGGCCCACGATGGGGTAGCATTGCTGAAGTGTATAAGATGCACAGGGGAGATAAAGCCAGTGGATGGGGCAGTCATAAAGGAGCACAAACTCCAGAGAGCTACTGTTCAGAGTATTTACTACAGCCAGCAATATATTGTATTCGTGAAAGCTGCTACCAAAGGGGCAGCAAATATTTTCACCATTGTCAGTTTTCCATGTTCCATGATATGTTATATGCACTTCAAAATAATATGCTGTCTTCTTTTTCTGTGCTTATGATTCATTTTCTGTTCATTGTATAGTTTTCCATATTCTGTTTTGTTTCTCTTTCTAATCCCCTATCACCCTTCAAACAGTCCCTGGACTGTTTTCAAGTAACACATCTTTAATCACCCTCTCTGATTCTCTCCTCCTCTCTTTCTTGATGCCTCGTCCTCCTTTTCCATATTTCACTTTTTGCATTTATGTCATATATATTCAGAAATTCATCTGGATTTGACATATGGAAAAAGATAGGTGATGACACCATTCTGAGTGTGATGGCCAATATTGTCATCTTAATTCATTCTAATATTGCACAGGAAGAGGGATTCTGAATGTGACTGCAAGGGAATTCCTACACTAGGTTCAATGAATTGGGAAGGCAGCCATAAATGTGGGCACCTCTATTCTCTGGACTGGCACCTTGAACTTCATTTCAAGGGGGAAGTATGCCGAATACCCGCATTTATCTTTCCCTACTTCCTGATTGCAGATGCAATTTGACAAGCTTATTTATTTCATGATGGACTGTAATCTCAAATTCTGAAACAAAATAGACTCTTCCTTTCTGAACTTGCTTCTGTTAGGTATTTTGGCAGAATAACAGAAAATTGAAATAGTGTATTGAGTGTGTCTAATTTTCGCTTAACCTTAAAGTCTCCTTAGCTTCTACTTTCCAGAAAATGTCAGGATTCCTTTCTTCTCAACAACTGAGTAAGTATAGATGCGCAAATACTTATGTGGTATGCTGACCTGAGCGAGTGTCTTCTGGTACATTCTGAGTTCACAATGAACCAGGGTCTAAAGCATTCTGAGGGGGCTTCATTTAAATAAGCTTCATTTCATAAGTTTACTGTGGCTTGCAAATGACACAACCATACAATAGCCATATTAACAGTCCTCAAAATCATTGTTCTTAGAATGAACTACTATGTCACATGCTATATTTGAGCCCCTCACTGTGGAACAAATGTGTTTATAGAGAGGACAAAAATATCATTCCGTAGTTGGCAAAATTACATTATTTTCTTGAAGGAGGGATAGATTAGTAGCACTATTTGAATTTTAACAGATTCACAAAAAAAAAAAAAAATGTCCATCCTGTTCTCTAGTTATTTCACTAGACTATTCCATCACAAAGAAAATGGCCTACAGTGCAATAAGGCAATAGACATAGACTACTATTAACACAGTAAAGCAGTAGCTCTAACTTCAGCTGATTGCTAATTATGATGTCTTCTTTAGATTAATATAACCTACAGTGTTTCTATGCCACCTTATGGAAAATTGTTCTTTTCAATCAATGTCAAAAAGGGAGCCAAAGTGTATGCCATATTTATATAGTTTTGAGTAAATTATATGCTGTTGGAGCCCACCAAGGTTTCCTAGTGGCTTTACCCAGCAGGATGGCATAAGAAGATGATGGGCCACAGGCCTGGGTACCAGGTATTTGGAAGGCTCTGCATTTGGCTGTATCTAACAAGGGGGAGTTCTTTTGCCTTGCCCCTTGGCATTGTTATAAAAAGCCCTTTAATAAAGTTCTGGGATGTTGGATTTTGACCAAGGCCCTCCCAAGGCTATCCTGTGTTTCTGTCTTTCCTCTCATTGTCTAGGTACTTCTTTATAATTAAATATTTCCCACTTCTCCCTGTTCAAAAATACCCTGGTGATAAAAGTGGGGGTTGGTCTCCCACAATATGCTTAGTTTCTACACAAGTATTTGAGTGTGAGAACCTTATATGGAAAACATATTACACCATCCACTCAAATGTCTTCATCAGTCTTACATCACTGAATTGATGAATTTACTGTTGTGTTGACATGAATACTAAGACGCACAGGTTTGGAGAGATAAGCAGGTTTCAAGTACCCATAAAAACTAGCAAGCGTTTTAGTAAATGGTCTGTTAGAAATGAACACCTGGGAGTCACACTTTCAAATCAGAAATTGTACCACCGTCATTTATGGCACTAGGAACAAAGCAAAACATCCCTTTGAGTTCTGAATATCACACATTCTACACTTGTGTACCAATTTACTGATGAACAAAAACATCTGGTGAGTTTGATTTGCATCTCGAATATGAGGTGTTGTTAAACATGCCTCAGCAGTGAGGCTGAACATATTGCAGAAACCATATGGATTTAGTCTCTCTCTATCTTCAATAATAGAGTGTCAACAGGATCCAGTGTTTTAGGGAACAGCCTTCCTACATATAACTAAACACCAGGAGAAAGATATCCCCTGGACCTTTGAACTATAGTAGTAGAGATGGACATTTTTACCAAAGAGAATTGTTTAACTCTAAACCAAGAGCTGCTCAGAGCACCTTAACTCAAATGATTTCAACCTTTTGATATTGCTCACAATTATTCCAAATAATAGAGTGCAGTGTCCTTGTCTTTCATACTCACTAGAACTTGGCATCTGGTAGAGTTTCAAGAAACATAACTACCTAATGAAAAATTTTGAATCATATTTTTATAAAAATTATTCAGAGAAAATGAAATTCATGGAACATAACTGAAAGGTTTAGTCTTTTCATTTTCTGTTTGTCTATAATGTATTCTTACTTAAGAAAAATCCCTCCACAGTTCAACATTCAGAATTGCACCAGGGCTGCCAGAGATCATAGAAGTTTTTCCTCCAAAATGATACCTAAAATATTAGACATAATAACTTGTACTTGTGATCTAATCTCATTATTTGGAATTTATTTTCCCCTTTCCAACTATTTTTAAATAGTGTTCACTTAGAGTTATAGTGGAATCTTGCAATGTTTTCCCTAAGGTAACCCTTTGTTTATCTTTTAACAACATTTAACAAATAATTAACTTGTATTCATTACATACCATGGCCATATGCTAATTTGAAAAAGTACAAATATCTTTAGAATAGGAAATAGATAACAGTGTAAGAATTTTTTGAGAAACTATTTTGGAGATCTTTATACATAAGATCTATATAACATCTATAAAACTCTAGCTTCTCCAATTCCTCCCTTATCTTCCTTCCAAGCTCATGATATCTTCTTTAATTATTGTATTGGAGAGACATTTTCCAAACAAACCTGCATGTGAAATTTAATAGTTGTTATTGAGAAATAAAATGAATTGTCTTATTAATTTTTACATATTTTCATTTAATTAATGTACATATAAACAACAATTTAAATTTAGTATCTATAATAATCATGTTGTAATGTTGACAATTTTAGAAGAGTAGCAAATGAGAACAGATATACAAAGCTTTTGCTTCCCATTTTTATTGTTTCTATGGCCTCTCATGCATTTGAAGACAAAAATAACTTCTAATTATCTACAGAAAATACAATTTCTCTAGTCATACATAAGTAATTGTGAATTGCAAATAAATCATAATTTTAAATATTGCAAGGAAATGGAAAATATTTCCAAGGATATATTTTTCCATTTACCTTGATTTTAACATTACAAACTATGTTGAAATATACAATTTAGTGAGCACTTTTCAAATCAATAAAGATATATTTTGTCAACAGTTCAGTCTATGAAGCTTGACTCAACTGTCGGGGTGTGTATCCTCACAATCCAACTTAACCAAGCAAACTGAGCCAAGAAGTTCCCCATGTCCTCTCAATGTCCAGGTCTGGTATCATTCATCTGTTTTCTGGAATAAACAACCTGGATCCTTCAGGAAATATGTGCCAAGTAGGGCAGGAACATTTCCTTTATCTGATGAAGTACCTGTGCAGCCATCTCTGCTGTTTTGTATCATAATTCAGTTTTTTTTTTCCTAGGGGGGTGGTGTTTTCTTTGTCTTCTGATTACTGTATAAGATTACACTGTGTTCAAATTATTTATTTTTTTCATTTTTGGAATTGGTCCTTGTTTATATTTTTCCTTTGTTTGTTTCTATTTTTAATTTTTTTGTTCTTTGTTTATTTTGTAGTTGAAATTAATACAGTGCATTCTAATCATTATTGCCCTTCCCTGATCTCCTCCAAAATCCTCCCCAATTCCCCATGTTCCCAGCTCCCCACCTACCTACTTCCCCATATACCCAATTCCATGCTGTACTTCTCTCTTAGTGAGCAAACTGGAAAGAAAAAAAAAAAAACCTTAGGCAAAAAAAAAAAAAAAAAAAAATTAGTTGAGCTTGTCTCTGTTGTCCATCTACTGCTGGCCATAGGAACAATCACTGCTAATTGTTATATCTTCAACAAACCCCCACTCTCCTGGATCAGCAGTCCATGTGGAAGAGGAGGCAGGAAGATTGTCAGACCCAGAGTAGTTGGTTGACACCAAGGAAACAGTGTCTTTCAGACACAGTAAGACTAATGTACATAGAAACTCACAGAGATTGTGACAGCATTCTCATGACTTCCACAGTTTCAAGTCAGATGGAGTCCCAGTACTGAGAGTAGGAACTGGACATGATCTCTCATCCCTAACCATGAAGCTGTCTCCCTTGGCCACTTCTTGCAAAGAAAAGTCTCTTTTCCCCAATAGAGTCTCACTGAGTATATAAACCACAGTTAAAAGAAGTTGTTTGTTCATTCATTAATTATGATGTTGGAATTGCTTTCATAATTTTGTTGGTTGTGAATAAAGACAGCATTAACATTTGCATAAAAATCACTTTGTAAGTGATTTAATACCATAAATTAAATACTTCAGTAATCAATAATATCATTTAATTCTTATTCAAAGTACTTTTTTTACTCATTCATTTGATAATAATTTTTGGGTCTAAGTTGAATGCTTTGTAAATAGTAGTCAGTGTATAAAGCTGCTATACCAGGGTTTAATATTGCGTTGTGTGCCCTCATTGTTTTATTGTGACAATGTTAACAAAGGGTCACTTACATATTTTTAACTTCTGTAGCCAGCAAATTTCCCTGCCTAATAGTAGAAAATAATTTCGAGAAATGATGCTACAGAGCATATATAAAATGGATTTCTTGTAAAGATAATTTTATACAGTTTGTTTTAAAGGAAGAGTAAAAAAACATGAGGAACTTCCTTTCTGTGGTTGCCTGGTTATCCAACAATAGCAATTGTCTCTCGGGATAATTTGCATACATCAATTTCATCACAGTTACTGGATATTTTGCACAACCATCCAGAATTTTCTTAAATACAACACATTAAAAAATACAAAAAGAAGATATTTCTAATGTCATTTTTATTTCATGTAATTCTAAGAGTCTATGCTCAAATGGGTTATGTTACATTAGTGAATTCATTCCAATTTATACTGTGTATGGCGTATTCACTTAGCAGTTGTAAACAGAGATCTGAAGTTAAATATTTTAAAGTCCTTGGCTAGTGTACGAAACATCTGAGAATTTCTCTCAATAGTTTAGTCTTCAAAATTCTTACCTGATTGTATTGTATATAAACTAGTTAACTCTCAACTAAACTAGATTGTACTTCTTTGTCATGGGTTGAGGTATTAGGGTCTTCACTAGCATTCCTGTGTTGCCCATGAACCTGCAATCCTCCTGCCATAACCAATCAAAACTGGGACCTGCCAGCTTGCACTGCTAGACTTAGCTCAGCCTTCTTACTTCTTATTTGATTGCTTTTTGTTTATTACTTTTCTCATTGTATTAGTTCTTTGATCATTTTGTACAATGTATTTTAATCATGTTCACCTTTTCCCTCACTCCAACTAGATTTATCCCCCATCTGTAACCATTCCAAATGTGTCCTGTTTGTTTTCCCTGTCTCTGCTTTCTGTTCTCTCTCCCCCCAACAACAAAGTAAAGTAAAAAAATATGAACAAAAACATAAATAAGGAAAATTTAATAATAATTCTAGGTTTTCAAAATTTTGCCCTGGTACAAAGAATGTTTCTGAGGACCTCATACCTGGTTAAGGGTTTATGTTACAACTTGTAATTGTTGACCTCCCTTATTATATAACATCTTCTTATGCCAGGAGTATGAGAATTAAGAACATTTTATTTTTTTTAACATTTTCAATAAATTTATCATATATAAATCTACTTGTCAAAATATAGTACACATAAAATTCATATCTTCCATGCTTTGTTATATAAATTATCAATAAAGAAAACATTTTATTAATAACAATTGATATCATTTCTTACTAATGTTGTTTTCAGTTTAAGTATCTTTTGAAATAAAACTGAGTTTGTATTAAATGCAGCCAGGATAGCATCAATTACAATACAAAGACACTACAGAGACTGCTATTCAACACTTCATGTGCCAAATATGTAAAAATTAACCCTGAGGTCATAATTACTTAAAATATATTCTTTGATGATACACAAAATATAATACACAAAACATTTCACTCAATTGTAATTTTATATCTTATTCAATTTAGATATAATCTTCCTTTCTTGTTATGTCATAATTTTACAAATAGAAGACTATATCTTATATCAAATGAAAACATTTTTCCAAATATAGATTTTATAATGGGGGAATTCACTTGAAACAGTATGTTACTTATTTGTCAATGATACCATATCAAATATTTAATATTTGATTCTATGAAAACTTTCTTGAGAACAAAATTTATAAGATCTGGTAAAATATGTCACAAAATCATAAAGTCCATATTTATACTTACTAAAGATATTATATAATTAATATATCATAATATTGCTTTGTGTGCTTATGTCATATCATTCAAACATAATTTTTGTATCCACAATAATTTAGAAGTAAGAACTCAATGATTTCAAGCACATCAATCCTAAATATGTTTTCTATTCTTCCCAATACTATTCCAAATTTTGGTGGAAATTGTGTCTAAAGGTAAGTTTATTGAGGTTTGCCTCAATGCTACAGTTGTAGAGGGCCATTGTTTTGTGAGGTATAGATTGCTAAATCATTAAAATAATATTTTACCATTGTTCTATTTATCCACATAAGTAAAAGATAAACAGTTTTGAGCTGCCTTAATGCCACAATCTTCTCTAATTGCAGAAAAATGCCTTTTAGAGACATGGGAATCATGAACAGTCTCTGCCCCATGTTCTCTTTTTTTTTCTTTTTGTCTGTGTTTTCCTTTCCTTTATGGTTTTCCACAACATATTATCCCTATTGATTATTTGTGAATTTCATAAAATGCACCCCGATTATACTCATTTTTCCAGGGCAACTCTCCCATGCTTATACCCCCCCCTCAAAAAAACAGCAAATCCAAATTTTGTTGCCCATATACTCGTTGGAACTTGGTCAAACTCCCAGTGGCCAATCCCTTAAAGATAACTGAGTCCCCCAAATCCCTAGTCAGAAGCCATCAACTGTGAAGATCTACACTTTAGCATCTTTCTCACAAAGGTCTCTCTTCAATACCCTCTGGACTATTTCTTTTTTGTGATTTTTTTGGGCGTGTATGTGGGCTGTGAGAGGCTTTCATAGAAGCCTTTAATAACTCTTATTCTAAATTATGAGTCTGCAGTCACAAATATCATTGCCAAAGAAGCTTTCTTGTCCATAACAGCAGGCAGATGCAGGGATCATGGACTTCTACGTAGTTCCTGGAGGCAGCATGGAACACAGACCTCAGCATGTCTTCCAGTGGCCGCATAGACCACATACCTCAACATGGTCTCAGGTGGCAACAAGGACCATGAACACCAACATGATCCTTGGTGGCAGAACAATCATGGCCATCAACATGTTGTCCAGTGGCAACACAGTTAACGCACATCATGTTCTACCACAGAAAAGGCCAATTGCAATGGTATTGCCTTGAGAGTCCCCCAAAGGGCCAGAGGGCTTCCTGAGCTGTTAATTATGTCTTGTGTTCCCCATGGATAACAGATTCATCATTGAACTACACTGTAGCTAGAGTTTTCCTGCCTGGCCCACAGTCAGGACAAATCTCTCTCACCCGCCAGTCCCACAGCCTCTCAGACCCGACCAAGTAAACACTGAGACTTATATTTCTTACAAACTGTATGGCCGTGGCAGGCTTCTTACTAACTATTCTTATAGCTTAAATTAATCCATTTCTATTAATCTATACCTTGCCACATGGCTCGTGGCTTACCGGCATCTTCACATGCTGTTTGTCATCATGGCGACTGGCAGTGTCTCTCTGACTCAGACTTCCACTTCCAAGTTTTTTCTCCTCCTTGTCCCACCTATACTTCCTGCCTGGCCACTGACCAATCAGTGATTTATTTATTGACCAATCAGCAACACATTTGACATACAGACCATCCCACAGCACTTCCCCTTTTCTTTTCTTAAGAAGGAAGGTTTTAACCTTTACACATCTCCAGTCAGCTTGGTATATTTGGGAATTTGGGCATAGCTTCTCTTACTACTTCCTACTGGAGGGGGGCGCTGTATCTTATGGGGACACAAAGAATATTTTAGGGTTATAGAGTAGTCCATGAGGGTGTATCATCTGAACCAGTTACCTTGAAACGGTTCTGGATGTTGGATCATCTGGGCCATGGGGTCATCGGAGACCTTTCAGGTGGTCTTGGCTGGTCAAACCTGATGTGTCTTAATCTGGAACAAATCCATAGCCTCTGGCTTTCTGTGAAAACAAAAGCAGAGCCTCCTTTCCAAAGCAACATATCCTTACATCCAAATTTTGAAGTCAAGTTATCTTTAAAATATACATTTTGGCATAACTCAACAGCTTTTGTAATCAAATGTTTTTCTTCAGTTACAAATATCAAAGAGAACATAATCCAGATTCTCTGTGTGGTAGCCATCTTTATGTGGCTTATTTTTTTATATTAGCTTGAGCCTATTGCTTTAAACTGAAGCCTTCTAAGCCTGAAAGGGCACTGGCGCTGCTGGCTCCGCCCACTTCAGCTTCCTAACATGTCGGTGATACGTTTTCCCGCCAGCTCTGGGAGCCATCAACTCTCAGAAATAGTGGGTCTATGCTTCTATGAAAGCAGCGTGTAGCCCCGAAACCTCTTTTTTTTGTTTTGTTTTGTTTTGTACTAGCAAAGGCTAAATCCACCACACAGCTTAATGTGCCACTTTCAGAGGCCTCATTCCCGCCATACTGCAGGTCGAGCGCGCATGCTAGGAACCCACCAGTAGCTCAAACCAGCAGCTGCAGCTCATTTGAGAGAGACAATTAGGAACTGTTTTTAGCTCCATTTTAGAATCTTTTCTCAGGTTTTAGGTGGAAACTCTTGCCACCACGTTGGACGCCATTTGTAGCTAGAGTTTTCCTGCCTGGCCCACAGTCAGGACAAATCTCTCTCACCCGCCAGTCCCACAGCCTCTCAGACCCGACCAAGTAAACACAGAGACTTATATTGCTTACAAACTGTATGGCCATGGCAGGCTTCTTGCTAACTGTTCCTACAGCTTAAATTAATCCATTTCTATTAATCTATACCTTGCCACATGGCTCGTGGCTTACCGGCATCTTAACATGCTGTTTGTCATCATGGTGGCTGGCAGTGTCTCTCTGACTCAGACTTCCACTTCCCAGTTTTTTCTCCTCCTTGTCCCGCCTATACTTCCTGCTTGGCCACTGACCAATCAGTGATTTATTTATTGACCAATCAGCAACATATTTGACATACAGACCATCCCACAGCACTACACTGTGATGTGAAAGTCATTATCCATTATCTGCAGGAACACAAGCCAAAATCTCAATGGGAAAGTCTCACATAATTTTAGAGGCAGAGACTGTATTACTCAGGTAGTGCCACTTCGAAGTCAAGTTGGTGTTCATCGTGATTTTCAACCTATCCTAAATTGAACACATGACACTTAGGGATGTCATCAATAGATCAACTATCAAAAGACTTAAGCTATGTTGGCAAGTAAGAATTTCCTATGGAGCACAGATTAAGTCTATCTCTTTCTGTACTTTTTTAAATTATGGAGGGAAAAATCTTGAAAGGAATAAAGCTATAGTAAGGACAACGTTGGTGATAACAAAGGAGGGGGTTTCCCAACCCTGTTCACCAGGTTTTTTCCTCCATTATTAATAAGGTATCAAAAGTGCCTATCATTTGTCCCTTTATTACTTTAAAAAGGAATCAAAACAGAGAAACAAATACAGTAAAAATAAAACAGGCAAAAGATCAACAGCTAAAAACAAAAATAAACAAACCAAAAATCAAACAACAACAAAAATAAAACTAGTCACCAAACTGTGTCTTTTAAGATAAAGCCCATGAAAACCTGAGGAAAAAAAATAAAAACTATGATCAAATCACAGACATCCTTCCAATGTCATACCTGCTCTTCTACCTCTCAGTGGGCAGTCTTAGTCTCTAACAGTCAATTCGTTTGCCTTTTCCTCAATCACTTTGTTTCTTCCAATTAGAACTTATGTCTGAGAGTACATACTCAGTGTCAGCTTTATTATACCGGGACAATCCATATAGCTCTGCAATAGGATAACCTCAGGAAGATAACTGATTTCAAAATTTAACCACAGTTTCCACCAGGGCATTTTGAAACTCCCTAAATGTGCTGCCACAGTTGCAGAGACCACATTCCATCTCTCTGTTGAGATGGGGATGTCTTTGTTTTCAGAGAAGCAATAGCCTAGTCCTTCTACGCACCTGTACTATTTACTGACTGTTACCTCTCCAGTAAAATGTGTTATCTAAGTAAACATGTCTTTCATTTTCCTTTGGAAAAATGCATAGGTACACAAATACACACTTTCAATATTAAACACCGATGCAATATATAATAGAAATACATGCATTTCTCTTTTTAATTGTAGGAATTTTTGAAGCCAGTATCAAACATTAAAAGTGTTCATGTGATAGCATTATCAAATCCCAAGCTTATGCAATTTCCAATGTGAAAGTCATCTTAGGCTTAGACTTAAGTTATTTATTCCATGTTGATGAGATATCTTAATGGGTACTATGTTTTCCATCTCTCCTGATGTTCTGAATTTGATTACTGGAATCTACAGAGAGGAAGGAGAAAAGCTGACTCCCAAAAGCTGTGCCCTGAGCTCCACAGGTGCACCATAAAAAGCATGCTTATGCTCACAAATACTTAAAAAAATGTATTATGTATTTTTAAAGATAGCCCATTATATTACAAACAATAGTCTAATAATTTGTTCACCTTTGGAAAAAGTAGTTTCTTAGTCTTTCTCATTTTTTTGCTTCCTATCTTTAGTAAGCAGCCCAGGAAGCCAAGAGAGAGAAAAATATCCTTTCTTACAAACACTGTCTCATCTTTCAATATAATACTGTATCATTTGCCAATGGTAATGTCATGTTCTAGACATGTTCTAGTGGCTATAGGTGTCTCTTGAGGCCTCTTCTCAGAGAAGACACAGAAGACTCCTGTCATATTTCATAATAATAGTCAAGTCACAAGGGAAGCCCAGATTTGGTGAAAGCAAAGCTTCAAAATTGCATCCAGAAAAACACTAACCTGAGGTTATCACAGTAAATAGTTGTGGGTAAATGTAGTCAGATTTTTTCATCCTGTCTACCAGCTCCCAAATACCTACACTCCAATGGAGGTACTTCGATGCCCCTCATCTTTTTTTGAAGTAAATTGTTGCTGCTAGGAGCAGATGTGTTTCACTGTCTTGAAAATCCTCATGTTATCAAAAAATTTTAAATGTCATATTCTGTAGGCCTTTGAAGTATTTGGAGATCATCTATCTATCTAATACATATCTCTGTATGACCGTGAAGAAATACCTAACATGACTGTAAGTTTGATAATTATAGATGAATATTAACCTGTATTTGTAATCCTAAATAGCTTTCAAAGACTAAAGCTTTACATAACCTTTCTAAATGAGCTACATTGGTACAATACCTTAAACAAGAATAGAAACATACATACAGTAAACAAAAATAACCTTAAATGTGTATCAGTATACAAAAATCTATACCAATGCAAAATATTTGAAACTAGTGCTTGTTTAAAGGTAGACTCAACAATCCATCCTTGTATCTCATTATTTTTATACTATATCCCTCTTTTTTCCTTTAGAAAGAGATCCCTGAATCTAACTCCTTTGTTTAGCTTTTTTCTTGACCATGACCAATAACAACTTGTAACTAACCACCCTAAATGATGACAAACATCTATAACCCACTGAATGACAAAAAGCCATATACCCTACCTCTTGGGAATGTGGTAGTCATGTTCTCTAGACTGTTTCTGTTGTCTGGAGGTGCTGGAAACTTTGGGAGATCCTGAGAAAATTTGAATAATGGGCAAGTCCTGGGAGAGTTGGCTGTATTATTTGTTGTCCAGTCTCTGTGCAATGGGAAAGTGCAAGGTTTATCTGAAGTCCTGGATGGAGTAGTCTGTGAGGCTGGACAATCTCAGCCATCAGCCTTGAAGCTGTTACAGAGGTACTCTGGGAGGCAGGATTACCTGGATCACCATTTTCACTTGTTCTGAAAACACATAAACTTTCAAAGGTAACATACGTATCTGCGTTAACACAAGTGTAGAATGTACGGTGTGCAAAAGTCAGTTAAAGATTTGTTTGTTTTATGTGTGAGCAAGTAAAAGGCATCTATCCATTTTATAAGCTACCTTGGACTGCATAATCATCCTACAATATAAATCTCTATGCATTCCATATGAAAGGATAGCATGTAATAATAAATCATGAGGACTCTGTACCCAACAAGATTTATCATGTCTCATCTCATCTCAGAGCTGTCCCAATGTCAAGGAATCTGCTTACATGTCATCTGTCCTGTAGTCTTTTTTTTGCTTCCTCCCCCATGTCTATAGCCAAGACACTCAGGAGGTCCCCCCTGGAAGAAATCCAATGTCTCCCCCAACACAATACATTTTCTGATTTCCATTTTGAAGTCAAGACATTTTAAAAACATATAGGTTGGTTTAATATATTAGTTTCTATAATTCAATGTCTCTCATCAGCTATTGTTTTTTTTCACATTAGCATTTAAAAAATTCAAAGTTAAAAACAAACCATATAGGATCCAATATCCCTGTGTATTTTCCATCCTTACATGGCTTATTCTTTTTATATTACTTTACTTCTCTCTTAAAAGACTATTTCTAAATCATTTTTTCTGTGATGGTCTATACCCTTTTTCTTTTCTTTCTTATGCCCACAAACACATTTTTCAATACACTGTAACATTTTTCATCTAAACCTGCTTTAATGCATATCTATAATCTTTTCTGTCTGCATGAGCAAAACGTTAAACCTGCCATGTGGCTTATCTCGTGTACACTGGTTCGTGCATGCAGGCAGGTGCCAAGAGACATGTCTCTAACTGTGGCCAGCATGAGAGACACAAGACTATGAAGCTGTGTTTAGCTTTGATTTTGTGTTTAAAGAACCTTTGTTTTTTAAAGCTTTCTCAGGTCTTATGTGGATATATGTGGCCAGACATTGGACACCATTTGTAGTAGGACTTTTTTGTCCTGCCTGCCAGCTCTCAAACAACCACAGGGAGACTTATTAATTATGAAAGCCCAGTCTATAGCTTAGTCTTGTTACTAATTAGCTCTTACAACTTAAATTAACCGTATGTTTTAATCTATGTTATTTTACATGGCTGAGTTACCTTTACTTTGCAAAGCCCATGCTATTTCCTCTCTATCTGGTTGGTGACGCTTTGCAACTCCACCCTTCTTCTTCCCAGCATCCTCTGTCTCTGGAAATCCTATCTAGCTATTGGCCATTCAGCTCTTTATTAAACCAAAATAAGTGATACATCTTCACAGTGTACAAAAACACAAGGTAACTGCTGGAATTAATCTTTCATATTTGCTTATTAACTTAAAGGGCAGGTTGAATTTGCTATCACATAATGTCCTATGCACTGTTATAAAACAAGAAGAAGGAGGAAAGGGAGGGGAATAAATGTTGACAGAGATGGGGAGGGAGAGGAGATAACAAAAACAGATCCTTTCTCTGTATGGTAACTGTTAAGAAATGACTATATAGTCAGGTACGCACAAATCTTGCACAAGCTACACTTTATGCAAAACTTATGAAATAAGAAAAATGGTGAATTCAACTCATTTCAATGAAAGACAAGAGAGATTTAAATGCTGGAATTCATGATCATACTGTAAGAAAAACAGAGGACACATTAAAGTTTTTTCACAATTCCAGAATTTATTGAAAATAATAATCCACAAACTATATTGATTTAGTTAGCTGCAATTTCCCAAGTAGTTCCAATTTCCCTTTACAGTTGAGAGTTGTAAAGCACAGATTCTTTATTCAGATCTTAATTGCTCACTCTGAGATCACACATTACATTTATGTGATAATTATCTTTGTGAAAATCAGTATCTATTATCAATCAACCATGTATCTATCTACCTATATATTACAGTACAGCTACAAAAGGACCAAAGTAGAATAGCAAAGAGTTTCATCTAGAGATACAGACAGAACTGACAACAGACACAAAGCAAACTACTGTAGGAATCTACATAAGTATTAACAACCAAGTTAGAGAGAGCTATTGGAGGCTCATAGAGCCAGGTTACAAGCACATGGTAAAGACAGGCCTTGAGACTTAGTCAATTGTAGCCCCAATAAGGCTGTCAAAGTGTAGAGATATAGAAGTGTGGCACAAGATCACAACAACATGGAGAGAAAGGACATGACCAAGTGAACTGGATACATTGATAGATGAACAGTCAATTTTAGGAGACCGTGTTGATGATGACATTTGCACGGAGCTTAGTTAAAGCCTAAAGGACAGATCAGAGGTCTCTGTCTATCATCCCTTGATGTACACTGAGGTCATTTTTATTACAAATTGGTGAGACTGTCACTATCATGATGCTTTATGTCTTCTTTATTGAGTCCAGTGAGAATATTGTACTTCTTTGTTCTAACGTATTCAGTAAGTATTCAAGTCTCTCTCTTTCTATCTTTATCTCTATCTCTCTGTGTGTATGCATGCATGCATGTATGTGTGTATAAAATTTCAGTATACCTATGTACCCATGTGTTCCAAGTCACTTTAACCTTATAAGACATATCTTCTCACTATTAGAAATGTTATTTATCAATCTTTGTTCCATAGGTGGCTGTAAAGGTGATGTTATCTATTGATATAATGACATTCAGAGGTGCTCTGTTTCAGAAGTTTTGCTCAATGTATATCTTTTGCAGGATCTTTTTATTTATTTATTTATTTATTTTTGGTTTCTCGAGACAGAGTTTCTCTGTGTAGCTTTGCGCCTTTCCTGGAACTCGCTTTGGAGACCAGGCTTGCTTCGAACTCACAGAGATCCGCCTGGCTCTGCCTCCCGAGTGCTGGGATTAAAGGCGTGCACCACCACCACCTGGCCTTTTGCAGGATCTTAATAGCTCCCTTGGAGCAGGGGAGAGCAGGCACAATATCAATGACACAGAGACTGGGAGTCAGTTGAAGGCAAACAGCAAACTCATTTATTCAATAATGGGGAAGGTCTTATATACCCTCCTCCCAGCACCCAAGTTGTGTCCGAATCTGGTGACATTGACGAGTCCTCCCTGATTGGCTGGGCATGATCAGGAACTCTGACAGAGATCAGGAAATCTAACAGAGATCAAGAACTCTGACAGCACGTGTTGCTAGGCCCTCAGGCAGACTCCACATTGGCTCATAAGGAAGTATGTTTTGTGCATGCCTTGGCAACTGGTTTGAGCCAATTTCCATGACCCTATGGGCCTGTCCTACTACATATATCCAAATGTTGGTTTGTAAAGTGAGTGTATCCAGAGCAAAGCCCATCTTTAAAGCCACTGTTTCATGCAATATGGGGTAACTTACATGAGCACAGCCTCATCCACTTGGATGAGATTATGTAAAAGTACTCAAAGACTGTGCTAGTAAATTGACATGATAAGAGATAAGAAAGAACTGACTTATTTTTTAGTTTGCTTGTGTTTGACTCTAAAGCTAGACTCCTCAGCTTGTGTTAGTCACACTGAGGTTCAGTTCTTATAGTCACAGAAATTAATAGGGCTTTATATTCTAGATGGACAGTTATATTTCAATGGAATGCCTCCCAGGTCCTCTGGTAAGACATATCTTTGGTCGTAAATGTTTACAGTGTCTTCCTTCTCCTTACTTCCTCCAGAGAGTGAATTAGATTAGAAGCACACAGTGCAGTGCATAAGACAGACAGAATTCACCACAAAATAACAGGAGACGCTTCAGATTTTGAAAAATTACTTTAATTTCTGTCAAAATCATAGTGTTCCTGACAGTTTAAAAAACAATAACTGTACTGAAGGTCAAATGTAATTCAGATCTCATTGTTTTGACTAAAAATCAGAGAAAAGGGCAGATTAAAATAATAAGGAGAGAATTGTGAGTGAATTTGTAAAATCAACCATGTTTTATCAGAAGTAACAAATACTCCCTTGATGGGTTTCATCCAAAATCCAATCCTTCCATCTTCCAGTTGTGTGTCTATTCTACAGTTTTCCTTTTAGATGGAGTTTTAAATCTTAAGGAGGGATAATTATCATACTTTGATTTATCTTTCATGGGGAATTTCAATTTGAAGTGAGAGCACTGTGTTTGCTAAGCTCCATTGTATGTTACCAGAACTGAAGCCAGGGCTGAAGCCAATTATCGGTGAAGGCCTTCAGCTTGGTAATTTCTGCCTTGCCTGAAACATGACACTTGCATTTAAAGGAGGAAGAGGATTTCCCATTTTTGTGGCCAAAAGGAATCTTCTAAGGAAAGAAATGTTAGGAAACTTCATTCAGAAAGAGACGTGCCTAATATATGAAAAGGTGACTGGAAGATTTGTCAGGAGCATGCTATGTCAGAAACATAGAAGAAGAGGTTTGTGTGTTTCATAATGTAAAAATTGGTTCAATAACTAAAAATTCACAAGAATAATTCACAAGGTATGGAGGTTTCAGCAGCAGTAATTTGTCATCTATATCTTTAGCAGTCCAGAAAACAGATTTTTACATATGCAAAATACCACATATAAAAATAGATACCATATATATGTATATATAAATAAATACCATATATATATACATATATATATATACACACACACACACATATATGTGGTATTTAGAACCTTTAATGTGTGTGAGCATGTGTGATTCTGATTATGACCATAAAAAACTATTCTAGCCAGGCGGTGGTGGTGCGTGCCTTTAATCCCAGCACTCAGGTGGCAGAGGCAGGCGGATCTCTGTGAGTTCGAGGCTAGCCTGGTCTACAAAGCAAGTTCCAGGAAAGGCACAAAGCTACACAGAGAAACCCTGTCTCAAAAAAAAAAAAACCACTATTCTGTATTCTTTTAATAAATACATAAGAATAATCCTATCCATTTCCTCCTTTCTACACTTATTACAATGTACATACATGTACAGTTTATTCCTATATAGAGAGATATAGACCTATTTATGAACATATAAGCATAATCACAAGCTTTACTTTTCTAAATTAATTGAAACCTATTAAAATTTATTTTAGTTTAGCATTACATAATATGTGGAAATCATAATTAAATTTATTTTATGGTTCAATAGCTAATTTGCTTTACAGAAAAGATGTTTGGGAAATGATTTAAATGGGAAAGAAAATACAATTTAATTCAATGGTCATTTAAATCTGAGACTAAATTATCCAGCACTTTCAGGATCATATGCTATGTCTTATAAAGAGAATAACATTTATCCCTGTGAAGAAACTTATAGAAGAAATCGGATTTTGCCATTTAGACTCTTCTCATGAATAAAATGCCTTTGGGGGAAAATAGAAATGACTTTTCTCTCTCCATTTCTTTACCCAGAATAACAGTTCAACTGACATAAGTGAAGTTTTATAAAAAGAAACACATTTTGTTTGGAGACAACTCTGAAATACTCAAACCTTGGAGGTGGACTTTTAAGAGAGAAAAACAATGGCCTTAATAGGAGAGTAGTTATGGGCTCATCTGTGTTGTTAAGGTAAATTGCCATGCCTTAGTTCTGCACTCTGCTTTTCTACACAGAATCAAGAGCATTTTATCATAACAAAGGACTATTCTTTTCCAACTCAATAGGAAATAGGCGATAGTGGAATTCCATTAGAATGAACAGTGATAAAGAAGAATTCAGCCCAGCTATATCTTGTAAATGAATAAGTTAGAAACTTTCTTAAAATTGGACTCACCTTCAAAATGATAAAATCATACCACAAACAAATATCTGCTCTTTAAGTGTCATGTGACTTAGGTGGATTTAAATAAATAGGTAAAACGTGCATTAGCGTAATGTGGTGAGCTACTATCTCTGGAATAAAGCTCTGACTTCAAAAAAACACACAAATAATTTTTCAGCATCCAGCCTTCAGAGCTGTGGGGCTGCAGTACCACTTTGTGACTGGTAGTTGAACTTGCCACAAGGATCCATCCCTTTCTGGATCAGGCTCATCAGTAATCTGTGCATCAGACTTTACATCATAGAGTCAGACGAGATCAGTATCAGTGAGGAGGCAAGATGCACTCTATCCATCAGCATGCATGTCATGTTAGCTGTGACCCAGCTCTTTGAGGCTCATCTTGTTCAGAAGATGGATTGCATGGACTGTTAGCAGCAACTGAAAGTGAGTTAGAGCAAGGTGACTGCACAGAGAGCAGAGAAGTCATACAGAAACCAGGGAAGCCTCTGTGGATATTGGACAAATTACTGAAAATTTTCTGGTATAAATACTCCTTTTCCTTCTACAATTTGATGAAATGTTAATGCCGAGAGAAACCTGGTAAGAAATGGCTGCCTGTCTAACTCATGTTTTTTTGTTTTAGTTTATAGAATGCAATATTATTGCTACAACAAAATCTAAGGCAATAGAATGAAAGAAAACTGTTTTTAATGATATTTAAGTATTATCCAGTGATTATTGTTAAGTTTAGGGAGAATGATAGGACGCAAGCGTTTTGACAAGCAGAGAAAATGAGTCAAATTGTCCTTCAGGCAAGAACTTTATCACACAAGTTAGACAGACCAGAAATAAGTCATAATTTTCTGCAGATCCCTTCCCCTTCCATCTTTGAACTCAAGCTTGCGAAAGTAATGTGGGGATTCTACTTTTTCTGCCAAGTTCTAACCAACAGTTGCTCTCGGTGTTTCCTCCATTGGCATGCTTATGATGATAGAATGACTACAATTTGTATTTTCCCTAAAGAATTAATAAAATATTAACAAGATATATTTTAATTGACTGAGAATCTCCGTGAATGTATCTCCATGTACACATTCTGTTTTCAGTTAGGTTATCTCGATTTTGCATATATTAGTATATTTTATCTATATGATACTATAGATAGGAAAACTTTGAAAGTTGTATAAGTCACAAATAAACAATAGCTTGCCTGATTTTGCATTTTATGTACTATTCTTATGTAAATAGGGTTCTCATTTTAAAATGTTAAATATATTATTTGACTTCCCAGATTTATATTTGTAATTGTATTAATTAACTAACCCCAAATGGATTATCTACTATTTTGTGACATGATTAGCAAGGGTAATACACTCTGTTCTTCCATGCTTATTGAAAATTATCTTTTCTTAAAATTCAGTGTTGTTGCAACTCAAAAACACATATGAGCATTAGAACTTCTCCGAGCTATTTATTCTGCTGAAATGTCTATTTTATCTTCTATTATGCCAGTCATTATGTCACCTACTCATTGCATTTGTGCTAATTGCTTTCTAATAAATGTTCATAACTAGTCCAGTTTAACGAAGTCTTCTAATTTGTGTTTGTTTCTTTGTTTTAAAAATGTGTCAATGGTCCTTAATCCTCTGTGCCACACTTACTATTCCATAACTAGCTTTTCTGTCTCATTCATATCCCCATGGTACTGTGAAGGGGTCACTGTGAAGCTTTACATTAATGTCTTTTATCTTCCAGTTCATATTGTTAACATATTGTCTAACTCACATTGATCCTTTTCTTTTTCTCTCAGAGTTTTAGAGCTTTCATTCTACTTGTCTCTTCATCATGTTCTGGGTTGTTCTTGTCTGGTCATCATGTTCTATGTTTTCTATAAATTAGTAGTGGAGGATTATAAAGCATACCAATTGTCCAAATAAAACAGTGTACATGTTTTCCCTCCAATCTTATGAGTTGACAGTTTGTTGACACTAAGGGCTGTGGTTCTGCTCAGGTAGACCTTGTTCAGCCCATCCTGGTTTAGATCCCTGGACAGCAGGAAACTCAGTGTTTGAGACACTGACACAGATAACTTTTCTCTGCTATTTTAAAAAATTTACAAGTCTAATTTACACATTTCCATATAATGAAATGACAAGAACCCAAAAGACTCTGTAAGGTTATATAAAGACTATTGAAGTCAACTTTGAGAATTTGTACTGTTTGACATTATATTCCTATATTAAATACTGATAATTATGCATAGGACCATTTAAAAAATAACATTTTGAAACAAAATTGTAAAAAAAAACCCTATTTTTAAAAAATCTGTGATTAGTCTTTTGGGATCCTTCTAATGATACAATTTATAGTACAAACTTAAAAAATTCAATGATACAAACCCATTTATTTTTCATGTTCTCATAAAGTTATCATAATTTGTTTAAATTCCTGTGCCTGACATTCCTGTGCCTGACATCAGCTACTACATATTGTCAGAGAATTCTTCTTTACTTTAGTTGGTTAACAATATTTATTGTTAAGTAATGTTGAAATGTTTTACGTTAATTTTCTATGTCTTACAATGTTAATATATCTCACTGGTAAAATGCTTTCATAGTACTCACAAAAACCTGGTCTAAAATTGAGTGTGCACACAAACACACACACGAGTCATATTTTTGTGTCTATTAGGATTCCTTTGAGTTTCTTTTCCTATTTTTTAAAGTAGTGACGAGTACTAATTTATTTCTCAAACTACCCATTTTATATTTTTTAAAACATTTATTTGTACAAAAGATTTTTATTTACTTTTAAAGATTTATTATTTATGACTTTGTATGTATTAGTATTTTGTTTACATGCATGTATGTGTACCAAGTGTATACCTGGTGTCTGTGAAAGTCAGATGTGGAGTCACAGATGATTTTGAGCCACCATATGTGTGCAGGTAACTGAATCCAAGTCTTCTGCAAGAGAAACAGATTCTCATGAGCTGAGCCAACTTTTCAGTCCAGTTTTTGTTTGTTTGTTTTTGAATCTAGTCCTCCTATGTAGTTCTGGCTGTCTTGGAACTCATCATGTAGACCAGACTGACCATACATTCACAGAGATCGGCCTGTCTCGGCCTCCTGAGTACTGGAATTAAAGGCTTCTGTTGCCTTGACTAACTTGTTTAAATTGTTGTCATTATATTTGTCTTTTAATATCCATAAGACACACTGAATTACTTTTTCTTTTCCCAATATTGTATATCCAAATTTCTCCTTTGTGCTCAATCTTAATAGTTCATAAATTTGGTAAGTACTATATTTGTTAACATTGTTTTAATATAAATGTCTTTGCTATTTATTTCTTCATTCTTTTAATGTATCTTTGCTCTTGGTTAATTTCAGCTCATTCTTACTTTAATAATTCCCTTACATTCAAACTTGAAGTACACAAACCCTTCACAGCTTTTACTCTCCAATAAATTTATTTAAAGGTCTAAATTTCATTTAGTCCAACTTCAGTTGCATAAATTAAGTGTGCACAAACAGAACTTCCTTTTATTTATGTATATTTGTTTCTAACCCTGACCTTGTGTGTGTGTGTGTGTGTGTTAATATGTGAACACATATATATGTGCCTGTGAAGAACAGATGTCAAGGTTATTTTCTTCCTCAAGCCCTCTACACTTAATTTGTTAAAAGTGGGACACAGCTGAATATATAACTGACAAATTGGCTATCCTGGGTG
Organism: Peromyscus californicus insignis; assembly: GCF_007827085.1. NCBI lineage: Eukaryota > Metazoa > Chordata > Mammalia > Rodentia > Cricetidae > Peromyscus > Peromyscus californicus. The sequence goes on from NW_026294617.1 coordinate 24,950,805, forward strand.
CCCAGAGAATCCCTGTACCTCACTGTCTGATTCTGAAGTTGCAAAGTAGACTAAACCACCCCATTTTTTATGTGATTGCTGAGGATCTGAACTCAGGTTTTCACGATTGCATATCAAGCACTGTATACACTGAGCTCTCCCTCTAGCCCTACTGCATTTCTTTCATCAATTTAACTGACATGATATGCTTTGTATATGGTTTCAAAAGTGATTGCTTCTATTTCAAAGCACGTAGTTAGTTAATAATTTACTTAAATATTTTATACAATTAAAATTAAAATTTGATAGAAAAATTGTGAGAGAATATCATCCCCATATATGTAATCCAATTTCTTAGTAATAAATTGATTTAATCATTGTTCATGACTAATCATCATTAGTCTTTTACATTTTTCAGAATTAATGACTCAATAATGCTCTGCAATTTTTACCAAAGTTGATATTTAATTCAAATGTCTTTTGGGTATTCCAGTATCCCATTGGGACGACATACACTATTTCATCCTCATGACACATTACATCATGATTGTTTGTCATAGCCTGAATAGTTCTAAGGAAGAGTGACTATGTGTTTCATAGAATGTCTTCAGTTATATTTATCTGATAATTTTATTTTTTATTAATAAGTTTAATTTTGGTTGACAATTTCCTAATGAATATACTGGACTAATGTATCCTCGGGAGGAACACCATAGAATTAAAGTGTCATTGCATTTTATCACAGAAAGCATATGATATCATGGGCATTGAGTGATGATATTAAGTTGATCACCTGACTGATACACTTGTGGTTTTCACTTTTCCATGAGAAGAATACCCGTATCAACAAACCGTTGCTATCTTAGTCTTTGAAAAGATCCATTATTTTCATATCACGGGAGTGGGAAGGGGACAAGGTTGTGTGCTAACTATTTGAGAGGAATGTGCCTAAAAGAATTCTTTATTCTGTAGAAATGACTGTCTTCTCCAGTTGTTAATTATTTATTAATCAATATGTATTCATGAATACTTAATTTGATATATAGAAGCAAATATTAATTTCTTTATTTCCATAGGGACTTGATTACTTATTAATTATTTCTCCTCAAATCATTGCAATATTTGTCAGTAAGAAGCCATTCAGTAGACAGAAGTATTCTATGACATGCCCATTTATTTAATGATACTTTCTTAAACTGTAAAGATTAATTGTATATATTTGTTTTCTATCTTGTAGATGCAAGACTTTCTTGATGGATCTCTGATGTCTTTTATTTCAAAGTGATATTAGAAAACAGGATCTCAAAGTTGTATGTGCTCAATGCTACAGGAACGATTGAACTTGCCTTTTCAATTTAGAGAATATGCAGACAAGTGTGAATAATACCATATGCAAAGAAAGATATCTACACAGAATTTTATATATTCATGTCTGTACCAACTGAAACACCAGGTACAATAGATATTAGCAATAGTAATTAGCGAACTCACTGATTATTCTAACCTTGCTTAAACTCCCATTTTAATGATAAGATAGTATCATTCAGTACTTCAATATTAAACTCCAAAATATAAGTTCAGTTCCCATGCAATGACTAACCCATACTTGTTTCAGGGAATACTTTAAGATTATCATCCAATATTTTTGCTTGAAATTCACAATCTCTGTACAATTCCACCATCACTTAAATCAGCACATTAATGTATGAGTTGAAAGGATTATTCATAAATTTGTTACAACTTACGTTATACCTGTCAGAATTTCACCTGGAATTCCTGTTTTAAATGTTTCTTCTGGTTGTGCACAATTGGGATCATTCTTTATGACATACAGTTGCTCATGTGTTAACAGAGTCATAGCACAGGGTATTGCCAGATCTTTTTACAGAGTGGTTGCACCATTCAGAGTTGTTGCAACCAAGTACTCAGTTGGTTTCTAATATACATTGTTTCCCCTTTCTAAAGCTCTGAACTTGTCTCTGTTTCCATAGTTTTGTCCTTACAGAATGTCAAATCAGCAGAATTATAAAATGTACATTTTCTTTTTTGAAGTATGACCTGACAATTCTCTGTATTTCCTCATTGTCTGTAATTATGTCTACCTTTATATTTCTGATTTTGTTAATTGGATGTTCCCTCTCTGCCTTTTGGTTAGTTTGGATAAGGACTTGTCTATCTTCTTTATTTTCTCAAAGAACCAACTCTTTCTTTCATTAGTTCTTTTTATTGTTCTCTTTGTTTCTATTTTATTGATTTCAGCTCTCAATTTGATTATTTCCTGGCGTCTATTCATCCTGGGTGAATTTGCTTCTTTTTGTTCTAGAGCTTTCAGGTGTGCTGTTAAGTCGCTAGTGTGAGATTTCTCCAACTTCTTTATGCAGGCATTTAGTGCTACGGATTTTTCCCTTAGCACTGCTTTCATAGTGTCCCATAAATTTGGTATGTTGTGCATTCATTTTCATTGAATTCTAGGAAGTCTTTACTTCTTTCTTTATTTCTTCCTTGATACATTGGTGATTCAGTTGAGCATTATTCAGCTTCCATGTGATTGGAAGGTTTCTGTAATTTTTGGTGTTGAAATCTAACTTTAAGCCATGGTGGTCCAGTAAAATACAAGGAGGTTATTCCAATTGTTTTGTATCTGTTGAGATCTGCTTTGTGACCGAGTATGTGGTCGATTTTAGAGACAGTTCCTTGGGGTGCTGAGAAGATATATTCTTTTTTGTTAGGGTAGAATGTTCTGTAGATACCTATTAAGTCCATTTGGTTATATCCCTTATTTCTCTGTTAAGTTTCCCGCTGGCAGATGTGTCCAGTGGTGAGAGTGGGGTGTTGAAGTCTCTCACTATTAATGTGTGGTGTTTGATGTGTGATTTAAGCTTTAGTAATGTTTCTTTCACATATGCAGGTTCACTTGTATGCGGGGCATAAATTTTCAAAATTGAGACTTCATCTTGGTGAATTTTTCCTGTGATGGATGTGTAATGTCCTTCCAGATCTCCTTTGACTGATTTTGGTTTAAAGTCTATTTGTCAGATATTAGAATAGCTACACCAGTTTGCTTCTTGAGTCCATTTGATTGGGAAGTCTTTTCCCAGCCTTTTACTCTGAGGTAGTGTCTGTCTTTGACACTGAGTTGTGTTTCTTGTATGCAGCAAAAGGATGTGTCCTGTTTTTGTATCCACTGTTAGTCTGTGTCTTTTGTATAGGCCATTTGAATCCATTAATATTAAGGGATATTAATGACCAGTGGTTGTTAATTCCTGTTATCTTTTGGTGGTAGTATATGTGTATTCCCCTTCTTTGGGGTTTATTGCTGTGGGGTTATCTACTATCTGTGTTTTCAGGAGTGCTTCTGACTTCCTAAGGTTGGAGTTTTCCTTCTAGTGTTTTCTGTAGGGCTGGATTTGTGGGTAGGTATCATTTACATCTGGTTTTGTCTTGTTATGTCTTATTCACTCCATGTATGGTAATTGAAAGTTTTGCTGGGTATAGTAGTCTGGGCTGGCATCCATGATCTCTTAGCCTTTGCATTGCATATGTCCAGGACCTTCTGGCTTTCAGAATCTCCATTGAGAAGTCAGGTGCTATTCTGATATGTCTGCCTTTATAAGTCACTTCTTTATCTTTTGCTGGTCTTAATATTCTTTCTTTATTCTGTATGTTTAGTGGTTTAGTTATTATGTGGCAAGTGGACTTTTTTTGAGGGTTTAGTCTATTTAGTGTTCTATAAGCTTCTTGTATCTCCATAGGTATTTCTTTCTTTAAGTTGGGAAAGTTTTCTTCCATGATTTTGTTGAATACCTTTTCTGTGCCTTTGAGTTGATATTCTTCTGCTTCTTCTAACTCTATTATTCTTAGGTTTGGCATTTTCATGGTGTCCCAGATTTCTTGGACATTTTGTGTTATGACTTTCTTTGCTTTGGTGTTTTCTTTGACTGACAAAACTATTTCCTCTATTGTATCATTTACGCCAGATATTCTCTCTGCCATCTCTTGTATTCTGTTGGTTATACTTGCATCTGTAGTTCCTGTTAATTTACTCATATTTTCTATATCCAGCATTCCCTCAGTTTGTGTCTTCTTCATTGTTTCTATTTCAATTTTCAGGTCTTGAACTGTTTCCTTCACCTGTTTAATTGCTTTTTCACGGTTTTCTTGGCTTTCTTTAAGGAATTTATTGATTTTGTCCAATTTTTTGTTTGCACTTTCCTCATTTTTTTTTTCATTTCAAGAGTTTATTTTTCGGCCTGGGAGGAGGGGACTAGACCTACCTGGACTGAGTCTACCAGGTTGACCTCAGTCTGTGGGGAAGGCTTTGCCCTGGAGGAGATGGGAATGGGGGGGGGGGGGTTGGGGGGAAGGTGAGGGGGACGGGAGAGGGGAGAACAAGGGAATCCGTGGCTGATATGTAGAACTGAATTGTATTGCAAAATAAATTAAAAAAAAAAGAATGCAATTGAAAAAAAAATAAAAAAAATTATTATTTGAAAAAAAAAGAGTTTATTTTTCTTTAATGTCCTCTATTATCTTCAGAAAGTTATTTTTAAGGTTGATTTCTTCTGCTTCTTCTAATTTGTGATGCTCAGTTCTTGCTGTTGTAGAACTGCTAGGTTCTGGTTATGCCATATTGCTCTTTATATTTGTTGTATGTATTTTTGCACTGGTACTACCCATCTCTTCCTCCAATAGATACATGAGGTGCCTGTGTCTGAGCGAGTCGCTCTTGGTCTAATCTGTGCTTGCTGTGTCTGTGTCTAAGGGCCCCTCTGGGTCCAATCTTAGCTCTTGGTCTATTTGGAGCTTGCAGATTCTGTGTCTCAGGAAGCTGCTCTTGGTCCAATCAGAGCTGGAGGATTCTGTGTCTCAGGAAGCCACTGGTGTTCGAGGGGATGGGTAGGTTTGTGGTAGGGTGCGGGTCTTGTAGATTACAGTGTCCAGATAGGGGGTTTTGGTTGGAGAGCCTGCCTGCAGCAATCTTCCCTGCTGATCAGCAACTGGAGTCATGATGGGTGGAGGTTCCTGGGGACTGGTTGTCCTTCAGTTTCTTTTTTAGACAACCTCTTTTGCTGAGACATGAGCTTTAAAATCTTCCAAATATTTACATGAGTTTGTAGCCCTTTCTTTCAATCAACAGAGAAAATATCACTGGATAAAAATCACACAGTTTGTTTATGTCTCCTCTTTAAAAATAATAATAATAATAATAATAATATAATAATAATAATAATAATTAATAATAATAATAATAACAATACGCCGGGCAGTGGTGGCGCATGCCTTTAATCCCAGCACTCGGGAGGCAGAGACAGGCAGATCTCTGTGAGTTCGAGGCCAGCCTGGTCTACAGAGTAGGTTCCAGGAAAGGCACAAAGCTACACAGAGAAATCTTGTCTCGAAAATCAAAAAAAAAAAAAAAAAAAAATAATTGAAGCCACAATGCATAAAGAAAGAACAATATTCCCATGCAGGCTTTCTGTAGATGACAGTTCACATCATTTAAGAAATACTGAGGAGCTCCATTCTACATCAGATGACAACCATGTTCAGCTATTTCAGAAACTCTGTACCTAACTTACCAAGTTCGCTACGACTTTAACGAATTTTAAGATTAGTGTTTCTATGGGGTCCATTTCCTCCTCAGCAGTTGGTAACTTCAGTGTTTTTATTTTTATTTTCTTTGTTGTTTGTTTTATTTTCCCTCACATATTTTTAGTAAGTTGTAAGTGTAAACTTGTATTTCATTGTTATATTTATAGGTAGAGTGTTTATTCCAGAGATTGACCATGGGTACGTGTCCCACAGTAGACTTGTGGCCCTGTGGAGGTCAGAGGATCTCAGTTGCCAAGCATTGCCTTTCCTTCTTTGAGGCAGCAGTTCTTGTTGAACACCACTGCATACTCCAGGCTGTCTGGTTTGTAAACTGGAGAGTCTTTGGTCCCTGGCTCCGTTCTTGCCATTGGAGTGCTGGGATTGCAGTCTGAAGCTATTGGGTTGTCATGGCTTCTGCGAATTTGAACTACAAGTGTTGTTCTCACATTAGCCCAGTAAGGGTTTTATTCATTTTGCCAATTCCTCAACCCCCATTTTTTTCTTCTCCATTTCCTGATGGGAAACAAGTGTGTGCATCTTCTATTATCATTAAATACATCTGTTCTGATCTTTAGCCCATGCTTTTAAAAATTTAGGTCATTGATATGCTGACACCTGCATGTTAAAAGTTCTTTGTGTATTTCAGCTGTAAGCTGTTTTAGTGTATGTGTTGGACATTAAAAAAAAAAAAACAAAAAACATTTCAATTCTTGATGTAGTATCCAGTGGCTTTCATTGTCCTTTTTCTGACTCTGGGGAATGATTATATAGGTACATTGTGTTAGCATGTATCCAATTTTTAGTCTGAGGAAAAAAATGTTGTCTGCAGAGACCCATGCTTCTATAAACATTTTATGCACAGTGAACCATTTTGACCAGTAAAAATAAAGATATGACATGAAAATACATGTTACCTGATTTACAGGACTGAATAACATTCTCAAGCGTGCTAACTTAATGCTATTCTTTTCAGTGAACTTAATCTAAAAGAATCTGACATTTACTTATTTGTGAATTTACTTATTGATTTTTTAAAGTAATGTGAATTGTCTGTACATCATTCAACTTTAAACATAATAATCTTAGATTTAATAAAGTCTATAAATTTAAATCTAATCTTTGTATGGCTAAAATATATTTTCTTTGTTTTTTTTCTCCTGGTTTTGCTTTATTTTTACTTTTTTAGTTTTTCATTTGCTTTTGTGTTTTATACTTCCCTTGTTATGGCTTATAGATAGCTTAATGTTTTAGATGAAGTAATGTTCTCTCAGAAAGCAATTCCTTTTTTTTTTCTTCTGAGGTTCTTCTGGTCATTTCTTTGCTCTAACTTTTAGTCTCAGCTTTATTGTTTAGTATGTCTGGTTTATTTGAATTCCTCTTTAAATTTAGTTTGTAAAACAAATTCCTAAGCTCTTTCCCTGAAAGGAACTGCTTCAGACACTGACTTCCTCCTTTCCTCCCTTCTCCATGTATGCTGCTTAGCATTTATTACTGTCTTATGTAAGACTCTACTACACCAGGTAAATGGCCAGTCGATATTTACCCATGAACTGCAAAATCCTCACTCTGTGGTAGACAATTAATGTGCATTCTGACACCCGATTCTGCCAGGTTAGTGTTGAGACGTTACGACAGGAAGGAGTGATGCTGCTTATTTTCCTGAGTGAGTGATTCTAAAGCAAGGGTGATGATAGAGCCACAGGGCACATTTCCCCTATTGTCACTCCAGGGGAAGGGCACTTCTCATATTTCATTGTTAGGATGTCATAGCTGGGCTGTATTGAGAGTGATATGGACATAGGACCATGGTGTTTATCATGTTCTAATGAAGTCCTCCCTAAAGACCACTGTAGACCTTGTGACTCCTTTTGTTTATACTAATTTACTACCAAATATAGATGATAAAATGAAAGTTGTTGCAGAATGATAAAATGAAAGTTGTTGCAGGTAAACACTGTTCCTGCTTGCTTTCACCTTTCCTCAAGGTATGGAACAATGCTATAATCATGAAATTGCAGATGTCAGGAGCTCTGTGGACATAGAATATCACAGTTGTTTGTAGTTTTGTTTTTCCCGTTACATCTATGCCTGGATATTAGGGGTTTAAGAGTGGGAGAAGAGGAGATAAACCTACTTCTTCAGAGTACCCCTTCATGCCCATATACTTCTGCAATGAAGTAGAAACTGAAGTGTGCTATAATAGTTAAACTAAAAAGTGCTTAATGCTCAATGTGTTAACAGATGATTTTATCTGCATGCTTTAGCATATCTTAGTTTTCAATTAGATAATTTAATTTAAATAATTTTAGTGATGACTGATGTAAGAATGTGTTTCTGAAATACTTTAATTTAAAAACGAGCAAAATAAGACAGTGGAATTTTTTTGAACTTAGCACTCTAGTATACACTTATCATATTTTTATATACGCTTATATTTAAAAGAAAACACTGGCATCAAAATCTTAAATGTGAAAGTTTCAGATGAAAGCATAAACAGATAAATGTGTTTCGAATTTATTTTAAAAAATACTTTCAATATATAGACCAGTGCAAAACAGCTCTTCAAAATTTTAGTCTTTCTTCAAACCATAGAAAAAGAAATTGAAATTATATATCAGATCAAAACTATTTTATTGCAACAAGGGAAAAATTCAGCAAAATATTTGGTGTGCATGTCAGAGAACTCTTTAGGTAAGTTTAGCACATCAGTTTTCCTTGATGTATTTAATCATACTCTACATCTGTCACCTAGGTAAACAAGACCATCTTCAAATAAAAAAATACCAAAAATTACTATGCACATCACAAAAATGTCCCCAATGAATGTACCTATTGGTGAAATTATTAAGGCCACTCCACGTAGTTAAAAGGGAGGTTTATTTAATGGCGTAACTTACAAATGAAGCGATAGGTAAATTGCGGGTTCTGGGAAAGACGCAGCACAGTCCGGCGGTGTTCTCTGGAGAACTCTCCTCGGTCTGCCTCTAGCGTCCAGGCTCTAAGAAGCAAAAGAGCGCTGCGCATCCCGATCTCGGGTCTCCAGGCGCCTCCCTTGGCCCTGCCTTGTAGGCGTGATAGTTATTGAAGACTCAATGGGGATTGGAACTTCCAGAACAAAGCTGGAATGGCTACCCACTACATGCACCATTGGGAAGAAACACTTAATAATATGCTTTATTAGTAATAAAATAAGAGTATTTAATCACAACTACTTAAATTTTTAAGAAGTCATCTCTCACATTGAACTCTATGACCTCTTTTTGACCTGTAGATTTTACAGAGAACTACATTAAGCAGTTTGAAGAAACTGATTTTAAAAAGGCCTAAAATAAAATGGCAAAATATTTTACAAAAGTGAGCAGAACTATGAAGACAATATTATATCTATGCATTTATTTATTTGCATACAAATACTTGTTTGTTCCTAACTCTCTGACAGTAACCCTTGCAGACACCAAGGAATGCCAGCAAAGGAGCAAATGTTTTTGTTTTGTTTTGTTTTTTTGAGAAACCTACTTACAAGATGAGAAGAAACAAAACAAAAGAGCAAGCACTGCAGGTGTGGTTGAGTTAGAGCACTGGTGGTAATGCTATGGTCCGTTATTGCTTGAGTGGGTAAGAAATGAAGTAAGGCTATGGTTCAACATCTCTTGAATGGGAAGGAATTGTAATTGGTGCAAAGAGGACAGAGAGACAACAACTTAGAAAAGCCCATCTATCATATCACTACTGCATTTTTAACAATTTTTTAAAACTTTGTATGGCATTCTATAATTCACTAAAATGAAATCACACTAATGTATTTTCTCTATGAAAGTTTTCCAAATATTTCGAGTTGACTAACCAATTATATTAAACACTACTGATAGCCAAAGGTGAACATTTGACAGTTTACTATTTTTATTCATGACATTTTCAAAAAATAGATTCTAAAGAGAGTCCTGGGAGAGATGGCTTGAATTGGGGTCACTTTGGGAGTGAGTTACAAACCCAATACAAGGAAAACTCCCTATCATCTATGAGGGGTGACTCTAGCAGACTCCCAAGTAACGTGGACTATTGATCCTGAACTGGCCATCTTCTATAACCAGGCAAGGTTTCCAGTGGAAAGACTTGGACACCAAGCCAGTAACAAGACCTTCTACTTACAGTTTGTCCTGACCACAAAATGTGCAAGGGTAAAGATGGCACAGAACTTGTGGGGGTAGCCAGGCAATGACTATTCCAAGAGAGGAATCCCATGTCTGACACTGCCTGGAGGGCCAGGAACCAGAGGCTGCATAGCCCAGAGAACTAATAGGATGGCAGGACTGGCAAAAAAAAAGTTGATGAAATGATTCCTAATGATATTCTGCTGTACTCATGGAGTGGAGCATATTATAATTATCATCAGAGGCTTTATCAAGCAAATGATAGGCAGATACATAGACTCACAGCTAAACATAAGGTGGAGCTGAGAGAATCCCAGGGAAGAAGGGAAGGAAAAATTGTAGGAGATAGAGGGGTCAAGGATACTACAAGAACAGGGCCCACAGAATCAACAAACCAGGACTCATGCAGAATCCCAGAGACTGAAGTGACAATCAGGGAGCCTGTATGGGTCTCTCTTCGGTCCGCTGCACATATGCTATGGTTGTGTAGCTTGGTGTCCTTGTGGACTCCTAACAGTGGGAGTAGGGCTGTCTCTGACTCTTTCGCCTGCTTTTGGGATCCTGTCCTCCTACTCAGTTGCCTTGATATGAGGGTTTGTGCTTAGTCTTGTTGTAATTTGATATGTCATGCTTGGCTGCTATCCCAGGAAGGCCTGATATTTTCTGAAGGGAAATAGAGGAGAAGTACATACAGAGGAGAGGGAAGGTGGAAGGGAAGAACTGGGAAGTAAGGGAAATTGAAATCCATAGATGTAATATATGAGAGAAGAGTAAATTTAAAAAAGAAGAGTTTCCTATTTCATCAAAAAGAGATTCAATGACTCTGTAAGCTTTTTTTCACAAATAAATACCATTTCAGTTTCAAAAATATTGTTTTCCTATATAAATGTTTCTTTCTGTTCTTTACTTCCTTCTTTTTTTCAGGAATTACTTTATGAATTGAACCTCTAATTGTTAGTAATTGGACATCTACTTATTATCAGTGGAATATATGCAGTCATCTCACAGATGGCAATACTTCCATATTTAAATAGAGCCAGGGTTCTTGAAAAGTATGTAAAAGCGTCTATCAATCAGAGACATAGAAAATGAACCAATCAGAGACATAGTCCCTGAGAATTAGAGGAAATTTCACTGTGAAACCATTTTCTTTTTCCAAGAATTGAGAAAGAACCTAGGGTTCCTAGCACAACAAAACCTGAGAAAAAGAAGAGGCTGGAGGGATCTCACAGGAATATTTACTTTCGTAGTAGGAAATTTAGTCATGGGATTCTATGAGATTTATCAGTAATGCCTTAAATATATTTAAAGCCTTATATATAATGCCTTCATATATACTCTTTAAGAAAATATAAATTCTCCTTATTTAAGTAAAAGGAAGTGAAATAATGTTTACATGTAATAGAGAATGACAGCAGTAAAAGAAATGATGGGAGAAAAGAAAACTCACACACAAAATAAAGAGTTAAATAATTACTCTATAATTGCCTCCATTATTCTTATGTTCTACATGCATGGTAGTTGGCTAGCAAGGAATATTATTTTTCCATAGTTCAGTTAATACAAAAAAATTTAATGTTCATTTCTAGTCAAAATCAAGACACAGAATATTAAAAGAAGTATTTGCATCTAGGGCTACTATTATCATGTTGTTGCATCAAAATTCATTACCATCTCTTCCTTGCCACCCATCAATAAAAGATGCCCTGAGAGACAATAGGTGAGCTGTCTACATGGGAAAATCTGAGTGTCACATTGTAATGTAGAAACCTGAAAAGATAAACCAAATGTTCCAGGAATTCTCTCAAGATAATACAGAGGAATAACTAGAGACACGTCCTCAGATATTCTCAACGAAGCAGTCCTGTTTGTCATGTAGATGGTTAATAAAGTCATGCATGATACAGCAGGTGGGACACAGGATTAAAAAATATGTGATGCCTCTCCTCATGGTACACCAGAAAATGGGCTATAGTGTAAGAATTGAAAGACTCATAAGTGAAGGCATAATTCCCTGAAAATATTCTTTATAATATACTTTGTTTTGATAACTTATCACAGTCTCTTGTGAAGAGAAGTCAAACTGTCATGTGATATTTATAAATGACCAAAGTAATAATTGGGTTCCTCTGAGATACTCAGAAAATAGATTCAAAATCCATAACTCAAGTCACTATGTCATTGTAACTTTATATTTTTCTTCAGCATTGATTGAAATAATATTAAATTTAAGTTCTTAGACTTATAGAAATTAAATGCCTTCATTAGTATTTATAGGGTTAACATATATAGCATTATTTTTTCTGTACTAATTAATAATGGCAATTATTGTTTATGCAAAGAATAATTTAAAATAATCTACCTTGTATTCTGTTTTGAGTCTTGTGTGTGATAATTAAATTGTGTATCTATGATTTGTCAGCTGGGTAGTTAGAACTGCAGAGAAAAGATGGAACTTTAGTAGTAATTGTTTGAGTTACAGGTGTTTCTGCTTCTATTTTAAGTATATTTAGATTGCTGATAGTTACAAAGATTTTTATGTGAATATTGGTAAAATTATCTTAAATCTATATGCAGATTTTATACTTTAAAAGAGTCCATCTGCTACTATACATTGTGATAGAGTGACATTTACCCATAGCTCTGAAAATAATCGTGTAAAATTGAAATTTTAAAATACTCATAAAAATTAATTGAGTTTTCTTTACTACCACCCTGAGCTCATTGCATTGTTCATTGGATGGATATATAGTTTTCGTTTCTCTACTTTTCCATCTCATTACTCGTTCTTGCTATTAAATGAATAGAACATTCTGAAATTAAGAAAGTTATAGGTTTTAAATCTGGATGGAAGCTCACTTTTATAAAATATATGATTGTCAAAATAGAGTAATATCCTTTATCTATAAATGTAAAAGATCAAAAGTCACGTAAACCCTAATGAACAATATACATCTATCCTGTGATCCATTTATATACAGATGTCAGTTATTTATACATTTCCTCTATCTTAACAGAGTTTAGTAATTTTAATGATAAATGCATCTCTGCTTTCATATAACTTATGTAAATTCACTTAATTATATTCATAACTATTCTACAATTTTGATTTATTTAAAATATGTGAAAAGTTAAAGACTGCTACTTGAAATTGTAATGGACAAAGCCATCTTATTTCAGATGATTCCATGTTCACTGCTTTGGCTCCTGTCATTTTGTTTTTCAAGCTCACTGTGATGTTTTAAAAGAAAATGGACCCCATAGTTTCAGAGATATTGGCAGTGTTAGGAGATGTGGTCTTCGTAGAGTAGAGGCAGCTTTGTTGGAAGAACCGTGTCACTGGGGGTATAGGCTTTGAGGTCTCAGAAGCTCTGGCTAGATCTAATGCATCTCATTCTCTTGATGCTGCCTGTGGATCCAATTGTGACCCCTCCTTTAGCACCATGTCTGCATGGATGCCACCACTCTTTGCACCATAATAATGGACTAAACTGCTGAAACTGTAAGTCAGCCCCAATTAAATGTTTTCCTTAATAAGAGTTGATATATTCATGGTGTCTCTTCATAGCAATAGAAACCCTAATTAGTATACTCACCATCTTCAGTTGTTACATTTAGCTATTAATTAAAAGTCTAGTTATCAAATATTAAAATGTTTAATGCTATTCAAAGATGTCTTACCATTTAGAGTTGAAAATTTTCATGATTATTACTAAGCTGTGGTTGAGAGTTTCCAACATCAGTCTATAGTTTAATTGCACTATCAAGCCAGCTATCATATGTCAATCAAGCTGTGTAATATTTACTTTAACAAGATGAATCCAGAATAGTAATCATTGCACAAAAGTTAAAATCAATATTTAAGGAATATTTCCACCAATGTTAAACAAGCATTTGACACATTCTGCATGCTATTCAAATACTTTTTTGTTTATTTATCTGTTGTTTATCTATTTGTGTATATGTGTCTGTATTTGTGGGGAAAAAAGTGATAAAGATAGGCACAAGACAGAAACAGAGTGAATATATTGTCCATGGTGAATGTGTAGAGTTCAGAGCACAACTTGTATTAGACAATCAATTTTCTACTTCAATGATGAACTCAATTTGTTAGGCTTGGGACAAGCATCTTTACCTAGTGAGCCATCTTACCATTGCCACACACACCCCTTAAATATATATATATATATATATATATATATAAAATTGATCAATGGGTTTTCTTTGTTTACTGACTTTTTTTTAACAAGTCATTATTTTGTAATTGGAGAGATCTTTTCTGTACACTGTAAGTATCCATCTTCTACATCCTAGTAGTAATTCCCAGGTTAAAGGATCTCAAATACATAACAGTGTAAAATAACTCCTGCAGAGACTTCTTACATTGTTGAGAGCATTTATAATATTAAAGGAAAAGGTTGTCTTTATAGATCTGTAGTTAGATACTGTTGCTATGGTTGTATAGCTATAGATTTATAGCTCTGTAGTTAGATACTGTTGCTATGGTTATATAGCTATAGACATTTTCAAGGAGATAAAAACTGTGTTTTCATAATTAAGTCAAATGTCTGATTTTATGTACATAAATAGACATATTCAGGTATGTATATTAGAATAGATATGTTTTAAGTTATATTCATTCTACGCTTTTATCTAAAGGTTTTATACTTTTCTCCATCCATGTTAATCTTTGAAAAACATAATAAAACTTGACTACCTAGAGAAATATAAAATGTATCATATATAAATTTAATTTTGCCTTTTTAGTTTCACCATCAAAGAGATATCATATAATTTATAGGGCACATAGATGTAATGGGACTTTCTATTACATGATGAAGACTTTTCCATGCAAATCTGAGAAACTAGTAAAATGTGATGAAAGACATATTTTAGAGTAGGAAACATCATTTTAAGTATAATAATTTCATGTCAAATAAGAATAACTTCACAGTAATACTGAGCCACATGTGAAAGCAAAGTTTGTGGAGGGAGGCTGAATTCCTGTTGTTAGGTCTGACAGCAAGAACTGTTACCTGCTGACCGCCCCTACAAACACTACACCCTTTTAGAATCCATTTTATTTTGTCATATTTTTGAGCAATAGATTTATATTTTCAGTTTGGTTCTTTTGTCATTGTTAGTTATGTCATTATTTTGACTTCCTTTTTCCTTTAAAATATTTATATTTCTCAACACAAATTGAGTTAAAATTTCAAATGAAAACATAATGAGCTGAATAATGGAATGTGGTATTAATTCTCCAATGTGCTTCTACTGAAAATACATTCCAGTTTCTAAATCATCTATTATATTATTTGCACATCTTTGGGCAGAATAAATTCAAGTCTAAGATTTCAAAGAACATTTAGGTCAGGAAGAAACATATAAATAAATAAATTGCTCTGAAAACAAGATTTTTTATGATTCAAAAAAATTGTGTTGCTTCTTACCAAATCGTGTCATGAGTGTTTCCCAAACTAAAACAGTAGCCATGGTTAATTTTAATAACTTTTTCTAACTTAAGTGATCTGAAAGAAATAATGTGGTCCAGATTTTGGAAATGCTCTGGTGCATACTGCTGTTGTACCATTTTGTTTAGTTTACAGCAGTGTGATAACTTCAATGTGGATGTGGATTTTTCAGAAATTTCCATTTAATTTTATTTCCATTTAAACTTATGCCTGACTTTAGTTCCATCAAAATTAGTTTTCCTGATGTCATCGATTGCCCTTCTTTAAGATCATAACTGGGAGTGAGCTTTCACTGAAATAACATGAGACAATAATACATAGTAAAGAAGATCTCTGTACTCATAATCCTTCCTCAGTTTCAAACCACCACACTCAGAAATGGTTTATGTTAAATATAGTTTGGAACGATACATAATGTTTTCTCCTGAAGGATAAGAGTTACTCTTAGTTTACCACTGAACATCATAATAGGCAAGACTACCTATAACTCAAGATTCCCACCTGATTCTCTAAGAAGTACTAATATGGACTTTCCCACTGAGCACCCTGAAGACAATAGACAGATGCTGCACATCAGCCTCATGGGCACAGGAGTTCTAGGAGGTCACGAGTTGGATCAGTATTTTATAAATCTTGGAATTTACATTATTAAGTGGAATGGATTGCCACGGCGATTGGCACTTTTGGTATGATTTCAATACTGTAAAATGAAAGAACAAAAGCAATTATTAAAATAGAGCTAAGACAACATTTAAATCCTGGCAAATGCAAGCATATTTAATGAAAACCAATGAAAATTTATTTTCTGTGTCAAGTACTTAATTTCTAAAACCTACAGTTTTTAATTTTGTGTCAGTCTTCCTGAAATACTTTTTGATTATATATTCTAACACATTATGTTTCTTTTTTAGTAAAGTTAATTATTTGTCCATGAAACTATTGCTTTTACTTGCTGAACTTATTATTATGTAGTTTATGATTTTCATTCTATTATAAATAATAGATTTATATTTGTAATTAACTTTTCTATTTTTTATAGCTAATGTGGGGATATAATTGATTTCAATACTGGTTTTTATCTGAGGCAGAATTACTGAACTCAATTATGAGTTCTAGTTATTATTCCATAAATTCTCTAGATTTTCCTGTAGAGTCGTCTAATTTACAGAGAGCAATATTTTGTTTCATCTTTTCTTATCTTTATACTTTTAGTTACTCTCCAGATATTTATTCTAAATACTGACCAGATAATTGGCAGCAATAATGTTGTTCTTGTTTAGCAGAGATATTTAAATACTTGTAATTTTGTTGACTGTACTTTATTTGAAATAAGATTTCATGATCTTTTCTGATCTATTAATCATGATGTCAAGAAAAACACTTTTTATGCATAACTTACCAAAAAATTTTACCAGTATTTTCTGGCAAAATAATGTATATTTATTAAATTTTCCTCCCATTAAGTAATATTTTGTGTTTAAAAGTTGATGATTACAGCATAGCTTAAAAACCTGAATAGCTGGGTAGTGTTATTTATTTTTGTCACCTAAGAAGAATAAAATGTGATATTGAAGATATATTTATGAGCATGGTTGTCTTCTTAAGAATCCTGTAATCCCATTGATAATTCTTATAAGTCCTATAATAGTTCATGAGTTTAACAATATTTATATTCTTATATGTTATTTTAAAAGTTATTTTATTTTACTATTATTATGTAGAGTATGTATGTATGTTATATATGAGTGGTATGAGTGCAGATACGTGCTTGCTACAGTAAACCTTGGAGGTCAGAGGATGACTTTTGTGAGTAGACTCTCTCCTTCCTACCTGGAATATGGAGGTTGAACTCAGTTCAACAAGCTTGTGTATCAAGTTTATTAACTCACTGAGCCATCTGAGCCATATTAATGCCACTTTTAAGAGAAAAATCTAATGTGAATTATTTTACAGAACAAAAATTACTGAAACACTATGGAAATACATAAACTAAAAATGAGAGAAAAAATGGTATACTATATAGTTGATAAAGGCTACATCCAGAATATTAAAAATGAACAGCAAAAATACATTTCAAAAGAAAATAGATAAAATAGATCTTTAAATATATCCTCAAAAGACATATAAGTATCAAAAGTCTGAATCAAAATTGTTCAACATCATTATTCATTAAAGAATTGCAAACCAAAATCATAATAGGATTGTCTGTATGTCCTAGAGTGCCTGCGATCATCCTCACAATCAATATTAGTATGCTTTGGTCAAACTGGGAATTACTGAATAATACAATTTAAATTATAGATATATAAAGTATCTAAAAGTAAGTATTAAAATAAAAAAATGTTTAATGCAGAATGGTTCATAAAATTTAAAAGATTTTAAAATATTTGTCCAAAGACAGAAAGAAAACAAATGTACTAGGCATCCTAATCCACATACTTGTTAAGCACTTTGGTTATTCCATCAAAAAAGAAACATAGTTCTCATGAAAATTACAGTATCGGTTCTCTGCCAAGTCTTTAGGTTTATTAAAATAAGCCAGACATGAAAACATATTATAATCATAAAATATTTAAAAGAGACAATCAGATAGACATGAAAAATATGTTGAAGACCTACAAATTCTTATAGGGGATACAGAAATTGTACTGCTTAATGCAGGCATGGTGTATATGTGAGGTGATTACAAATCTTTGAAATAATTAGAATGGTTACAAAAGCAGAATGAAACGAAAAGGTAGACTAAGGTAATCCCTAAGAAGAATCTATAATCATTTGTCCTCATACCCACAGGTAAGTTTAGTCTTCACCCCTCATCAAGGAAATTTCTCTTTGCAGCAAAAAGAGACCACCACAGAAAACCACAGCCAATTAAATCACAGAGTTGTGGAGCCCAGTCCTAATGGACCCATCTACAAACACTACTACAGCTAAAGCTCTGGGAATACTGTGGAAGAGGGGGCAGAAAGTTTGTAAGTTAGAGGATCGGGGAGGTTGCTGTGAGATTATGTTTCTTAGTAACACCAGAAGCTATATCCATATAGTATCAGAAACAAGACAGCCCAAATTTAAGACGAACAAGCACGACACCACCAAACATGACAAACCCAGGAGGCTTCAGTCCCACGGGGGAAAAAAAATAGAGGCAACAGAGTGAAGCAGAAATTTGGCAGTCCAATGTCAAACAGTCTACAGTGAAAGCATACATAAAGGTACCACTATATGGACACAACATACTGTATGTAGGAATAAATACTAAGATATTCAAACATATATGTACACTGACATACATATTAACATGCAATGACAACTGATGTAAAGTGAGGCCAGGAATTGGAAGGAGGTGAGGCATGTGTGGGAGAGTTTGGGGCAAGGAAACAGAAGGGAGAAATGTTGCAATTAAATTACAATCTCATAATTTTTTAAAAGCTAATTTTTAAAAAAGCAAATTAGCTAGTAAAGATGTTAAATTTTATTTTATATATTCATTATTACTATGACAAAAGCATCCTTTTTTTCTGGCAAGTTTTGAAAAGCATCCATGGGGGGGGCAAGGGAAGTGTGGATATGAGTTTGAGTTCTCAGAATCTATGTAAAGCCATACATTTTAGCTCAGGGTTTATGTCCTATGGCACGAGGAAGATGAAGATAGAAGAATATCCAGAAGCTTGTGAACAAGCTAGTTAGAAAGAGGAGACCCTCAGAGAAGATGGAATTTGAAGTCTGTGATGCTGTTATTGGTTGTCAACTTCACTATATCTGTAAATAGCTAAAACCCAAAGGGCTGGGCATATATGTGAAAAATTCTTCCTTAATTAAATTATTTAAAGTGGAAAGACCCACACTAACTCAGATCTTTGAGGTGGGAAGACCTACCTTTAATCATGGCCACACCTTCTGCTTGAAGCCTATTTAAAGGACATGAAAGAAGGAAGCTTGCTCTCTGTATGCCTGCTTGCTCTTATTTTTGCTGGTAAATCCATTCATTCACTGACATTCGAGCTTAATCCTTTGGGACTCTAACATATATTGAGACCAGCTGAGAGATCAAGCCTCATGGACTAAAAATGACTGGATCCTTGGGCCTTCAGTTTGTAGACAGTCATTGTTGGACTTGTAAGTCATTCTAACAAATACCCTTTTTATATATTTATTCCATAATTCCTGTTCCTTTTCAGCATCCCGACTAATAACAAAACCACCCCTTGAGTTTGTCCTTTGTCCTTTGCACAGGTGCTGTGGCAGCTGTGCACACTCACACATGTATACACATGAAAGGATTTGCAAATCCATTGTCTAATTCCTTATTATATTCATGAGTAAAGTGTAAAACTATATGAAATGAAGAAAAATAAGATTAAATATTGCTTAATATTTATTAAAATATTTTTTGGGGAAGATAGTAATAAAATCTTTTAATATATTTATAAAAAAATATTTTATTCCAGAAATAGTGAAGCACACACTATGTATTTAAAAAAACTTTAAAATTATGGCTTTGATCTATAAAAGCTGAATATGAAATAATAGTGATTGAGTTGATGAATCTCAAGTTTGGACACTGGTCTTAAATTTTCTAAATAGAAACCACATTAAAGTTACTAAGGGAATTGCAATCTCAAGTTTGACTATGAGGAAATAAAAGTATCATGAAGGTTATCTTTCAATATTCATAAACTCATTTGCCTCTGATTATATGCAAAGAACTTTTACATTCATCTTAGTACAGTTAATAAAAAACCACCATTAGAAATATGAGCTAATATCAAGAAAAATAATTAGCACAGAAATCCCCCTTATGTTTGCATTTAATATACTAATTTTCAGTTTAACTAGAATGTCTGAGTACCCAAACTTGGAATAGGCATCATGGGAAAGCTAGTATTATTGATAGGCACACTCAGAAGCTTGCACTTTTAGTCACTTTGAAAATAAAAAGATTTTTTGACATGTGTTAAAAATGAGAAACATGTACAGGAAGTTCAGTCTCCATTCAGTGAATGATGAGATCAGAATTCTCAGATTTCTTGGTTGGTTGGAATATTGATCTTAGAGAAACTGGTTCACTGGGCTTCAGAGCTTCACTTCCTTTGTCAGTATCTCAGACACTCAAAAAAAAAACTATAACAATCACAGTAAAATTTCTTCTGTGCGTGCCTGTGTATGTCTGTGTGTCTCTGTATGTGGGCCCGTGTTTGTGTGTATTTACCTATGTGTTTGTTTCTGCATGTCCATTAGTCTGTGTGTGTGTGTGCCTATGTGAGTCTGTGTTTGCGTGTGTGCCTGTGTGTGTGCGCATGTAAGTGTATATTTGTGTATGAGTGTCTGTGTGTGCAAGACACTGATATCATGTTGTCTCTTTGGCAGTCATAAGACAACTTAGAGAATCCAATTCTCTCCTTCCAAACTGTTTGTCTCTGGGCTGGAACTCAGGTCATCTGGCCCAGCAACAAGTGCATTTACCCTCTGAACAATGTTTCATAATAAGAATATATAATGTATCATACAAAAAATAATTCTTGCAAATAAAGAGGATCAAAAGAAGGAGCATTTATAATACCAAGGAATGAACAAGGGATTAACTTACTTTGACACTGTGAATTGAATGGTGGTTGAGGTCTCTGCACTAAATAATGAGGAGCGTGTAAAGAATTATATGTTAGTATGCAAATGCATGCAGTCTATGCTCAAGTGTTTTCTTGATAATATTCTCATATTGCCCAGTAATTCAAATTAGAGCATACATTACATCCATAATTTTTATTTCATAATATCTAAAGTCACAGTTGTGTGATCCATGCTGTAGATATTTAGATAAGCTGCTCTCTATATTTAGAAATGAATTAAAACTGGAAAGTGGGTCTAAAACACAGACTCAGTGTTGAAATGAACTTACACATCAAGAGTTATTTTTCATCATTGCTGATCTCTTTCTTATCCCCATTTTATCTGTCACAGCTTTCTATTTCTAATCTTTCCCCACTATCACCGATGGTCACAGCCTGCTGCCAGCTGATTTCTTTATTTGCAATTTTGCTTCCCTGTAGTATATCTGGGTCACTTGTATTTTACCGATCAATTTACCCAGAACAGTCTTAAATTACAACTTTAAACACACACACACACACACACACACACACACACGCAATTTTTTTTTTACAAAAATTTAAAGAGGTGACTCTTAAATGAAAAAGAAAAATTAGTGCTGGACCGGGTGTTGACAAGACATCTAAGATCCTGATTACTCTTCTGTGTTCTATGGTGCTCTATTTTCTCTTAATTTTGAGGCTCTCAGTTACAGAGATTTTCATGCTGTTTATTTATTAAGACTTTTTTTCAACTAAGTAAAAATATAATTTTACATCAATATTTCAACTTTAAAGAAAAATCTCAATCCACACTCATCATCATAACGATGATAGTTAACACAACCATTTAAGTGCAAGTAATCATTAAGGAATAGTGTTTCAGTAGATCATCAGAGCATGGTTTTACACCCGGACAAAAGAAAATTTAAGAGTGCATAATAACACATATATATGTGTCTACTCATTATTAATATTAATATAAGTGGCCAATTGTAGAATGTTTGTTCAACATACAAGAATCACTTTTAAACACCCAGCAATGAAAATGGAGTATTGTGCTACATACATGTAGTCTTTGCACTCTATGGGTGCATGCAGGAGGATCAATGTCTTCCCCACATACGTAGGAATGGCACAAATGAGGGCACATATGAAGCACATATGCCCACATATGAGGTCAGCCAAGGATAGATGAGACTGTTTTTTAAATAATTTTTTAAAATGCAATGTTACATTTTCCACAACTCAATATTGCAAGTTAACTTGTTAATGTGTATTTTAATACCATTTAACAACACATTTCTTACTGGAAAGGCCCACTTTTAAAATATGTTCAAGGTGATACCTTCTTTGGATTTTTAAGTAATTTATTTTGTTTTACAAAAAAAATTAGCATAAAATTGCAGTAACTTTGCAACTCATGTCAGCGACTGAGTGTGTAGAAATGGAGTACAAATCTCTAAAGGTATACATGGGGGCATTATGGAGATTACCTTCTAAGGAATATATTTGAAATGTTTTATAATTCAAAGTACCGTTAGCATGCCAGTTTGTGCTTCACCAAAACATATGAAGTGGATATACTGACATTGTTTTAAGGTTGGGAAATATTGCTTTATCTATGATCACTGCTTTGCTTATGAGCCATTTTATATTATTCTTTATCCAACAGATTTATATTTTATTTCTTTTCAAATGCTTTAATCTTATGTGTTAACATTTATTGGTCTTATTAATGACATTAAATATATTTTCAAAAGCATTATATTGATTAAAAGCAATATTGCTTTAATTTCATAATAAAACACCATGATTAATTATTTAATTTTTGGTGTCCTGATAGGTTATATTAGTCTATTTAAAAAATGAATCATCTTTTGTTTAAAAATATTATACTTAATTCTGTATAAATATTTTCATTAATAAGACATTGACATTAACATTTTCTTTTATTTACATAATTAAAATGCAGTTTAAACAGTCAATAATTTAAGAAACTCCACTTTTTAAAATATTAGAGTTAAAATTCAGTGTTCTGCTGAGATGTGTGATTGCTCATATTTTTCTCATATATAGGTAAATAATTGCATAGGTATTAAAATACTTAATTGTTCGCAAATTATTTCTAATTTAAACATGAAGAATTAAGATACTTCAAGTGTTCATTTTTACAATGATGTATGGATAATTTTTATACAAGTAGCCTTTCAAGACTTCAATTACTGTTTTCAAACCTTTATTTATTTACAACTACTCATATATTAATATGATTGATGTCCTCAAAGACGGGTTTTAATGTTACAATCAGTCATGAAGTATTATATCTATGTATCAAAAATGTTTTCTTTATAAAGAATAATAATCTTCTTAAGGTAATCCTTTGTAATTATTAAGTCATTAAAGTAATGAGACTTCTGAACAGATTAGAATTTGATGGAGTCAGTAATTAATTATCCTTCTCTAAAAAGAAATAAAAACAACTATGAGATTCTTTTACCATCCCTTATCTCTGAATTATCATTATAAAATCCAATTACAGGAAAGTTTCCACAAATGAAATTATGTAGCAGTGTCACAAGTTTTCATATGAAATGGTATATTATTAATTGAAGATGAACTGGACCATGTATTCCAATTACTCTCTTTCATACTATGGAGGAAGTGCTGTGTTACAAAGTAAAACATTAAAAATTCATTAAATCAAGCTTAAAATCTATTAAAACTGAAATATACATGAGATTTTGTTTAGCTGAGCAACAATCAAAAAATTTATAGTATATTTTGTATATGTTTATGAATCAGGATATTTTAATGAAATGAGAAACTTCTTATATATGAGACCTAAATTTTAATATAAGAAATAATGATATTTCTTACATGAGTCAATTTTCATTCAAACAGAAAAAATATTGTCAAAATTTCCTCACTCAACCATCATCAGATAAGCTTCTTCCTGCAGCAGATAGAAACAAAAATAGAAACCTATAGCCAGACAATGAGCAGAGAGTCAAACCTTGGAAATGTCATCCAAATGGGACCCCTCCCCTTAGGGCTCTGGGGACTCTACTGTGGAGGAAACAGAAAGATTGTAAGACAGAGTGGATGGAAGACACCAAGGAAAGAAGACTTTCTAAATTAGTATGATCAAAGCTCATATGGACTCACAGAGTGAGACAGCGTATACAGAACCTGTGTAGATCTGTAACAGATAGGGTCCTGGAGCTGTAAGAACTGGAAATAAACCCCCATCTCTAACCCAGAAGTTACCTCGAATTGATAACTACTTGCAAATGAAATCTTGCTTTTCTCCAAGGACGTCTCACTGGGGTAAGAAACCAGTCTTAAGGTTGGCTGCATATCCAGCAGTAGAAGGCCAACACAAAATAAACTCAAGGGCATTTTGGGGATTGTTTGTCTCATAATGTTACATCTGAGCCTTTTTCACCCATCATAGGTCCATTGCACACTATTATGGCTTCCATCATTGTGTATTTTGTGTATTCTCTGTGTGTAAATATGTGTGTATCAGGATCAATATGTGATTCTCATGCTTTTTCTTCGTTTCCTTTTCTTCTATTTTTGTTTGCTTGTTTTTGACTTTATTTTCTCTTATTCCAGTTTAACTTTGTTTTATCTTATTTTATCCTAATTTTTTACATGCTTGTTTGGTTTCTAATTAGAGACAGAAAGAATGTGAATTTGGGTGGGAGAGGAGATGTGGAGAATGTCAGGGAAGTTGGGGGAGGAGAACCATAATAAGAATAAATTGAATGAAATAAATCAATTTGCAGCAAAGGACAAAAATGTTTTTAAATTATTGTTAAAAATATACACTAGATAATTATTTTATAAGAACTTTTAAATATTATATATACATATGAAAATGCTGGCTAGCTTTCAGAGTGCTGAACAGTGCTGGGCACAATACTGAGTACAAATAATTACCAGGGGACCTGAAAGCTATGTTAATGACTGGCCTTGGGAAGATATGCACGTGGGTCCAACAGTGACATGAGCATCATTCTGCAGTCAAATATTATTTTATTTTTATCCTGCTCCACAAGAAGTAATCCATATGTGGCACCATTATTGGGTCAAAATTTTATAGCAATATTGACCCTAGGTGAACCTACTACTATTACTTTGCTAAATGGATATAATACTAAACTGACTCCTGATGATTTATTGTCAAACACATAGATTAATGCATCTTTCAGTCCTTTTCAGAGAAGCTTCTATTTGCAGTAGATTGCAATTAATATAGAGACCTGCAACTGGCCAAAGTGCAGAGAATAAAAGACTGTGGTACACTCAGCCTAAATGGGACATACATACATACATATATACATATATACATAATCGCTGTTCCCATGGTTTGGGAAGCCTTGTTGAAGATACAGTGGAAAGAGTGGCTGTGCAAGAGGAGGTACATGTCTACAAGGACAATTGTATTATGGACATATCAGGGCAGCTGCACATATGAACTCACAGTAGATAAGACAGCATGGCAGAACCTAAACTAGCTCAACCCACACAAAAATCTCAGCATGGAGAAGGAAGTGGGGCATGGACTCCTATCCCTTCCTCAGTAAAGCTTAGCAGCTCTAGGCTGGTAGGAAAGAGAGTCATTTTTTCCTAAGGCCCTAGGCCCTTCTAAGATGACCATGAGCCAGTGGAAAATTAAGTATCTAGTAATACACAACACATGAACTTAATGTGGTTTTTTTTGTCGTTGTTGTTGTTGTTTTGTTCTGTTTTGTCTTTTGTTACAGAAAATTTCTTTCATAGTATTCAACTGGTGGCTTGTTGACAGTTTGAAGACTAGACCAGGATCTTCCTGGCAGGGACATGGAAGCAGGCAGACATGTGCAGGGGCAAACAATTGACAACTTACAGCTTATCTGCAAGTTGCTAGCAGGCAGAAAGAGACTGGACCTGGCATGGGCTTTTGAAACCTCAAAGGCCATCAATCCCTGGTAAAACACCTCTTCCAAAAATGTCACACCTCCTAATCCTTCCCAAATAGATCCACCAATGAGAGACAGTCAATCAAAAACATGGGCGACTAGGGGAGCCATTCTTTCAAACCACTACAGCTGCAGAGATCACATCCTTCTGCTCCTAAGTTTCTCAGAATCCCTGGGAAATGAGGGCAGGAGGAAAAGTAAAGAAGAAATGATAGATGTAAATTAACGGGTCATTTCTCACCAGAATCCAGTGCTAATATTTTTGCTCCTACCTTTTTAAATTTTAGAAACAGGTATGACGATCCACTATCCTCAGTCTTTTCATCATCTTAGAACTATCATAAAGATTTTTACATGATATTTCTTTATCAAGGAATGGTCTACGGTCTGGGAGAAAACTCTTGGTAAAGAGTTTGCAGAGAGATCACATGGAACAATTAAAGCCACAAATTTAACTTTGGTGGACACTGTACGGTTGAATAATATTTTTATTAATTGTACTTTTGTTTCTTTTTTTAACTCTGTTTCTCTTAAAATTCTCAAACTAGTATTTCCTTTAAGAATATTTCTTAGATCCCAAACTGCAGTACATATATACAATTTCCATGTTATGAGTCAATAAATGTAATAACCTGATGGGTATCAAATAGCTTATGTAACACTGGAAGAATTTAATAAGGAAAGCAGTTCCTTATAACATGTAGAAAAAGTCAAATTGTCATAGAATATCTGATCACTCTAGCTAAAATTTTTAATATTTTGGGATATTTCTATTATTGAAACTGAAAGTGAAAAGTATTTTAACTCATCAAAATGATAAAATTCTATTTTTAAAAAGAGTAGCTTCATTGTTTGCAAGGGATATATTTTTAACGAGTTAAGGAACACTTGACCAGCCTTTAATCATACTGTTCAGAAAACATGACTAAGATGTCTGTGTTTTCTGTGTTTATGTGCTACATCCACATAGGATGACATTTTAGTTTACAAATAAGGATGTGGGTTTACTTACAAAGGTATCTCTGTTTTATATGCCATTATTTAACTTTTACCAATGATCCAGACTAAGTCCAATTTTTTTCTTCATTGAAGTTATGTTTTCTCTTATTTGTGAAGTAAGAGAAAAGGGAATGTTGTACCAACCTTAGAAGTAATTAACTCTTGCTTGAACCTTTAGGAAAGGTGAGCAAAGAGGTTAATCAGGAGAGAAAGGCAAGGAAACAAAAGAAATTAGAAGGTCAGGGAGAAGCATCAGCATTTAAGTGAAAACTGTACGAAGTAATATTGAATTTAATTCTATCGTTGGAACTTGTCCTTTTTTCCTACATATATGGGAAACCACTTTGCCCTTCTATCATCTATTATTACTGGTCATTATACAAACAAATTACGTGTGTGTGTGTGTGTGTGTGTGTGTGTGTGTGTGTGTGTGTGTGTGTATGTGTGTGTGTCACAAACAAGTATAATAATTTATGAAGATAACATTGTTTTAAATGGAGAAAATGCATTTAAGTTCTATCATTCAAATATTAGTGCCTTCATATGAGGTATAGTAAAAGTCTTTGATTTCTGGTCATTGAACCACCTGTTTTTTCCATACACATAACATGATTACTCTTAGTCTGATACTTCTTAGTACAGTTTCCTAGTAGTTCATGTTAATATGTGTTTGTATCTCTGACACCATCATGGACAGAATTCTGCCTCTGCTCCTATATCAATGTCTAATGAGGAATGTCATTAGCAAACCATCAAAGGATGTGAAAGAAAGCACACGTACAAACAGAGGGAACAGTATGTAAAGAAAGGATCATAGATTACCTGATAAGTCAATGACAACTCCAGCCAGTGAAGTAGACAGGCTAATAGCAGACAATTCACCTATCCATTCTCTTCTCCAAATCAAATCCACCAATTTCTTCTCTAATTCTGTAGCAGACCACCCCCTGCAGCCTGTCATTCTTCCCAATTCACATCTCTACTGAACCATAAAGATCTTTATCTCCACACTCCCCTACTAATTATAATATCTAAGCCTCCAACCCCAACAGGCATTCCCTGGACTCACAGGCCACTACTACCAAGGAAGTAGGTAAACTAATTGCATATCTTCATCTCTCTCTCCCTCTCTTATCCTCTAAATATAGTCTTATTCTCAGCCTTGTAGCAGTCCAACTGCTGTGGCATCTCTTTACTCTCTTCCTCCATTCCCAGGGGACTATGCAAATGACAGTAAAACATCCTGCTTTCCTCCCATCTGTGGACCTGCCACACCCTCACCCTTCCTAGCCAATCCTCATTCCTAAGTGTCTGCTTCCAATACCTTGAATAACATTTAACCTGAAACACCCAGTAGTCACATGTATCAGAATCCTAGAAGAATTTACAACTAGGCAACACACAGATACCATAGTCCCCTAAGAACCAAAGAGGGCAAAAAAATTCAAGGAACAAAACACCCATTCAACAAAAACAAGACTAGATATAAGCACCTACAATTATAGTCTTCCCAAATCAGATACCTAAACCCCAGCATAAAAACAAAATATAAAACAGCCAAGACAATAAGTCTTCACTAGAGGCCAGTAACCTCAGGCCCTGAGCATTACACCATAGCTGAAGCATAAGACAAAGACCATAAAATAATCTTTTTATGAATATGAATATGTTATAAATAGGTCCTCAAAGAGGAAATGAATAAATCACTTAAAGAAATCTGTGAAAATATAAACAAACAAATATACAATGAATAAAACTGCTCAAGACCTGATTTTGTGGAAACAAAATCAATAAAGAAAATTCCAATTAAAGGAATTCTGGAAATGAGTCATATAGGATTTCTAACAGGACCCTCAGAGGCAGGCCTCACTAACAGAAGATGAAAGATAGCTTCTCAGGCATTGAAGATACAGTAGAAGAAACAGATACCTGGGATTAAAGAAAATATTAAATCAAGAATGATGCTGGCACAAAACATCCAGGACATCTGGGACACTATAAAAAGACAAAATCTAAGAGTAATGCAAATAGAAGAAAGAGAAGAAACCAAGTTCAAAGGACAAGAAAATATTTTCAACAAAATCATACAAGAAAATTTCCCTAACCTTAAGAAGGAGATGCCTATAAAAGTACAAGAAGCATACAGAAGGTCTCCTTGACACAAAATAATCAAAACAGTAAACACACAGAATAAAGAAAGAATATTAAAAGCTGCAACAGAAAAAGATCAAGGAACATATAAAGGAAGTCTAATTGGAATATCACCTGACTTTCCAATGGACAGTCCTGAACAAATGTTCTACAGACCCTAAGAGACTACAGATGCCAGCCCAGACTATCAACCATGCAAAACTTTCAGTAATAATAGATGGAGAAAGTAAGATATTCCATGATGAAACCAAATATAAGCAATGTCTGCTTATAACTCTATCCCTGCAGTAGGAAGTAGAAGGAAAATTTCAGTCTAAAGAGGTAATCACACCTAAGAAAACATAATGTGTTTGTTTGAATAAAAACGGCTCCCGTAGATTCATGTGTTTGAATGCTTGGCCCATAGGCAGCAGCACTATTAGGAGTAGTGGTCTTCATGGAGTTGATGTAGCTTTGGTGGAGAAGTATGTCACTCTGGGGGTAGGCTTTGAGGTCTCCTATGCTCAAGCTATGCCCAGGGTGGCACACAATCTCCTTTTACTGCCTGTGGCTCAAGATGTAGAACTCTCAGTTCCCTCTCCAACATCATGACTGCCTGCATGCTGCCAATCTCCTTGTCATTATGATAATGAACTAAACCTTTGAAGCTGTAAGCCAACCCTAATTAAGTGTTTTCCTTTATGAGAGTTTCCCTGGTCATGGTTTCTCTTCACAGCAATAGAAACCCTAACTAAGCCAGGTGGCTGTGGCGCACGCCTTTAATTCTAGTACTCAGGAGGCAGAGCCAGGGGGATCTCTGTGAGTTCAAGGCTAGTGTGATCTACAGAGTGAGATCCAGGACAAAGCCAGAACTACACAGAGAAAGCCTGTCTCAAAAACCAAAACAAACAAACAAAAAACAACAACAACACAAACTCAAACAAACAAACAAAAAGAAACCCTAAGACAAAAGTGGGTATCACAGACTGGAGTATTGCTGTGATTTTCCTGTTTGTGGTTTTGTTTGGAAGAAATTTGACTTTGGAAGTTTCAGTTAGGAAAGCAGTGGAATGCTTTAAGCACTGCTTAATGGGCTATACTAGTGGGAGCATGGAAGAATGCTGTGGGGTATCTTTCTGTAGAATGTGAATATGTGTTGCTCTGATTGGTTGATAAATAAAGCTGCATTGGCCTATGACAGGGCAAGATGAATCCAGGTGGGAAAAATCCAAGGGAGGTAATGAAAGGAGAAAGGAGAGGCAGGAGAGATGCAAGGCTGCCACCCAAGGAACAGCATGCCAGCAGACTAGTAAGCCACAGAACACATGGCAAAAAACAGATTAATATAAATGGGTTAATTTAAGATATAAGAGCTAGCTAGCAACAGGCTTGGGCCATAGGCCATCCAGTTCATAATTGATATAAGCGTCTGTATGTTTACTTGGATCTGAGTGGATGCAGGACTGGAAGGGACACAGGAAAACTTCTGACTACATTTGGCACTCACAATTGGGCATTGATCCACATAGACCTAAAAAAGCTTAAAGATTTTGAATGCACAGAAACAGAGCCATATTAGGCTTCCTAGTCTCACAGTCACATGCCAGTAGCAGCATAGAGACTCCTCTACCAACAGCTGCCAGTGAGACGGAGCTAGCTGCCAGCTGTCATAAGCTAACCACCATGGCGGATTCACACTGCAGTACACAGTGGCATCTCCAGCCTGCACTGTACACTGTGTAGTGGATTACCTTTTGCTAATACCAAGAAAAAGAAGAGGTTTCTTGGCTACATGCTACTGGGTGGAGGCTTGGACCGAATGCCTCCCAGAGTCAGCAGAGAGCATGGCTTCCAGAGCTGGTGGTGAATTATTTCCACCATGTTGAGAAGCTGAGGTGGGAGGAGTCAGCAGCCAAGGATGCTGCTTCTGTCCTAGCCCCACTGCAATTAATCTGGATTATATTGTGTTTGGGATTTTTAACTATAGAAAGACATTTGATTGTAAAAGCTACCAAGTTAAACCAAAATGTATATTTTAAAGGTATCTTCACTTCAAAATTTATGTCTAAGGATATATTGCTTTGGAAAAGAGGTTCTTCTTTTGTTTCCACAGAAGATGAGAACTTGTAGATTGCTTCCAGGCTCATATGGTTTGATCAGCCAAGACCCCCTGAAAGGTCTCCAATGACACCATGGCCCAGATGATCCAAAATCTAGAACAGCTTCAAGGCAACTGGCTCAGAAAATGCAGCCTCACAGAGTATTACAGTCAGGACTAGATATTACTCTTAATTTTCTCAGGACCACCATTAGATTGTAAGCACCCCCATCCAGCAGGAATTAGTATGAGAAACTAAGCCCAAATTTCCAAAATATTATTTATAAATGTTTATTTTTATTTAAAGGTTGTTGATTATAAATACAATCTTTTTCTAAAGAAGAAAAGGGATGATATTATAGATATGATAGGAGGAAAGTGTAGATTATTGAATCTACTTTTAAAGAGCAGTAATTTATTGATTAATAAATAGTCATCCATGATAATCAAACTTATAGTCATGTTAGTTAAGTTTTCTAGGTATACACAGATATATTTTAAGTAGGTTTTGTTATCTTCAAACACTTCAAGGACCTACAGCATATGGCATTTAAGATGTTTTAAAAACTTAGACTTTCTGTACAGTGAGAAATGTCTGCTTCTGGCAGCACTGATTTACTTAAAAAAGGAAGAATTGCATTGAAGACACTCCACATGGAGTTTATATTCTTCTTTGCAAAAATAGCCATTTGGGCAAGAAGCTGCTCTTGCCTGGACTGCTGATAATGTGTTGTATAAACTGGACATATAAGATTCATAGGAAAATGACCACTGAATTTGCCAAAACACGGCAAAATGGTCCTTAGTTTCCTGCTTTGAAGAGGAGACTGTGAGACATTCTATAGGACACAGAGAGAAGCGACTGAAAGACTCTAAGCGTCTAGGCTGAAAATGGAGGCACCAATGATGCAGAGGAACTTTGGGTGACTGTCCAGGCAACCAGATCTCTCTGTCATTTCCAGAAATTTTGGAAGTTGCTTACAATGCATTTCCTGTTTTCTTAGATGATATGATAGCCTTCTGAGGTCTTTGATGTAGTTGAAGACTAGATATTTATAATTTCCTTGGTTATGATAAAAGATAAATTAGATATGAAACTTCAAACTCACAAATATAGGATAGATGATAAAATATTTTCTTTATTTTTGCAAAGTATAAATAGACTAGATATTGTAACCATAATTATTGCTTGATAGCTGTTCTATTATATATGATTTTACTATGTTAAAGTTAAAACCTTCCTTTTAATTAAACAAAAAAGTAAAAATGCTATGGGATAATGCTTTTGTACACTGGTTTAATAAAACACTGATTGGCCAGTAGCCAGACAAGAAGTATAGGTGGGGTGAGCAGACAAGAGAATGCTGGTAAGAGGAAGGGCTGAGTCAGGAGTCATCAGCTAGATGCAGAGGAAGCAAGATCAGAATGTCTAACTGAGAAAAGGTACCAAGCCATATGGCTAAATATAGATAAGGATTATAGGTTAATTTAAATGTAAGGCCTAGTCAACAATAAGCCTAAGCTAATAGCCAAGCAGTTATAGAATAGTATAAGCTTTTGAGTGATATAAGTGGGCCATGGGACTGTGGGGACTTGGCAGGACAGGAGAAACCTTGTAACTACAGAAGACAGTGTCCCTGATGGTGATTTGAACTCTGGGATTCTAGCTCAAGAGGTTTCAAAGGAGAGGGGAAGAATTTTACTATGTTGCCTAGAGATTGCTCTTTTGATAATTTGATGAAGAATGTGGGTGTATTTTGCCTTTGTCCAAAGACTCTGCATGAGGCTAGAGAGTTTTAGATTAGTGCCATTTTCAGAGGAAACTTCAAAGCAACCTAGTATAGACTCTGCCCTGTGGTTACTAGTCTTCACTTTTATAAATATCTATAATGAACAGGAGGATGCTGAGCAAGGAAAACATAGAATGGATAGATTAAAGAGGAAAGAGGCACTAGGAGGTGGAATGGAGCTAAGTCCTGTGTTCAAGAAGATAGACATATTAAATGAAATAAAGGCAGTGGTGACCTAAGGGCAAGACTCCACCAAGCTAAGCTTATTTTGGAGTTTTCCCTGCTGGTTTTCAGCCTTGCTTTGGTCCAGTATTTCCTCACTATGCTCGCTTTCTTCCCATTTGGAATGGTAATGCATATCCTGTTCCATTATATGTAAGAAGTATGTGATCTGTTTTTTAATTTTGATTTTATAGGGAATTATAGTTAAGAGAATGCATGAATCTTAGAAAAGACTTTTAAGTGTCTACTTTTAAGCAAGTTTAAGGCTGTCTATAGATGGTGGGGATTTTTGAAGTTACACTGAATGCATTTCTGCATTATGGTATGGCTACAAGACTAGAGGTGCAAAGGAGTGGAATGTGGTGATTTGAAAATGAATAGCCCCCATAGACTCATGAGTTTGAATGCTTGCTCCATAGGGCATGTCAGTATTAGGAGGTGTGGCCTTGTTGGAGTAGGTGTGACCTTGTTGAAGGAAATGTTCCACTGTGGTATTGGGCTTTGTAGAGAACAGGATAAATCTCTGAACTTTTAAGCCAGCCCCAGTTAAATGTTTGCCTTTATAAGAGGAAATCATGAGATTTCTCTTCACAGCAACAGAAACTCTAACTCATACTCATATGGAAAAAATATTTCAGATCAGCAATTTAAAAGAGGGGAAGCACACACACACACACACACCACCACCACCACCACAACAACAACAACAGTAATAATAACAATAAAGTAACAGGAAATATCAAATGCTGCTTACTAATATATTAATGTGGTGATATTGTGTTCCCCAAAATATTGTGTACCCTAATAAACTTTTCTGGGGTCAGAGACAGAACAGCCACTAGATACAAAGGCTAGAAAATGGTGGCACTCATACCTTTAATCCTAGCACTCCAGAGGTAGAAATCCCTCTGGATCTCTGTGAGTTCAAGGTCACATTGGAAATGGCCAGTCATGGTGACACACACCTTTAATCCCAGAAAAGCGAGCCTTTAATCTCAGGGAGTGATGGCAAAAACAGAAAGATATATAAGGTTTGGAGACCAGAAACTAGAAGCATTTGGCTGGTTAAGCTTTCAGGCTTCTAGCAGCATAGTTCAGCTGAGAGTCATTCAGATATGAGGACGTAGAGGCTTCCAGTCTGAGGAAACAAGACCAACTGAGAAGTTGGCCAGGTGAGGTTAGCTGTGGCTTGTTCTGTCTCTCTGACCATCCAGCATTTCACCCCAATAACTGACCCCGGGTTTGATTTTATTAATAAGACCTTCTAAGATTCCCTCTACATATTTCAACATCAATGGCTTCAATTTTCCAGTAAAAATCCACAGGCTAAAAAAAAGGGTACAGTAACAAGAACCTTCCTTCCACTCCAGCCAAGAAGCACACCTTAACATCAAGGATAGACATTACCTCAGAGTGAAAGGATGGGAAAAGATACTCCAAACAAATGCATCTAAGATGCAAACTGGCATAGCCATTTTAATATCTGACAAATTAGACAATAATATAACAGCCTAGATCAGAAAAGACATCGTATATTCATCAAAGAAAAAAATCCACCAAGAGGACATCCCAGTTCTTAACACAATTGCACCAAACACCTGGGCACCCAGTTCATAGGAGAAACTAGCACAGCTTAAAATGCATATTGACCTTCACACACTGATAGTGGGACCATTCAATATCCCACTCTAGCAAACAGACAGATTGTTGTGGTGATGTTTTAACTGTGCTGAAATGTGATTTTATTTGTATGATTATAAATAAAATTTGCCTGGAGATCAGAGGTCGTAGCGAGCCAGGGACAGCAGTCAGGCAGTGGTAGCCCATGCCCTTAATCCAATCACATGGCAGGCAGAGTCTCTGTGTGGTCAAGGACACAGCCAAATGTGGTGAATCCAATCTTTAATCTCAGTACCAACCATAGACACCAGGAGGTCTGTATAGACAGGCAGTTACGAGAAAGTCATGTGGCTGGGCTTAGAGGCAATGAGAAGACTGAAAAGAAAAGCAATAAAAAGACAAGTCACACAGGGAGAATCTCTCTCTCAGGGGAAGGATGACAGTGAGTGGTAAGTTAAAGAGAGTCTTGGCTCTTGTGCTGATCTCTTAGGCTTTAACTCTGTATTTGGCTCTGTGTTTCTTATTTAATAAGACTGTTTAGAAATTCACCTACAGATCATGCAGACAAAAACTAAACAGAAACTCTGGAGCTAACTGAGGCTTTAAACTAAATGGACCTAACATATATTTACAGAACATTTCTCCTAAACACAAAAGAATATACTTTCTTCTCAGCACCTCATAAAATAACTCCAAAATTGACCCACACACTCAGTACAAAGGAAGTCTCAACCAATAGAAGAAAATCAAAATAACAACCTGCATTGTATCTGTTTGCAATAGACTAAGCTGGATATCGACTCATCTCCAGCTCTGTAGCAGAACACCTGCTGTGGTCTTCTCTGCCTTCACCTACTGTGCATCCCTCAGATCATCGTGCCCTGCTAACCTCCCTCCCTAAGCTTATTACTTTTCCCATCCCCCAACTCCAGTAGGTACCCTCTGTTAATCCAAGGACCACTTCTGCCAGGGAAGCAGATTTTCAAGCTGAAATTAGATTTCCATCTTTCCTTCCGATCCTCCAGTGCCAGTCTCCCTGTCTCACCCTCAAATCTGCTGAAGAACACCACCTGCAGTCTCCCTTTCTTCTCTGATCCTATGGGACCTCATGAAACAGAAATGCTTTTGTAAGGTAAAGAACACCATCATTTGGACAACGTGGCAGCCTATAAAACACAAAAATTTTACCAACTCCACATTTGATACAGGCCTAATATGCAAAATATATAATGAACTCAAGAAACTAGACATCAACAAGCCAAAGAGTCCAATAAAAATGTAGTAGAATTTGAAACAGAATTCTCAATAGAGGAGCAACAAATGGCTGAGAAACACTAAGGACATACTCAACATCCTTAGCCACCAGAAAAAAAAAAAACTGAAAACTACCATGAGATACTATCTTACATCTGCTAGAATGGCTAAAATCAATAACTCAAGTGACAACTCATGCTGGCAAGAATGTGGATTAGCAGAAACAATCATTCATTATTGGTTGGAGTGAGAACTTGTACAGTCACTATGGAAATCAATATCCTGATTCCTCAGGAAGATTTGAATTGATCTATGTTAAGATCTTGCTATACCGCTCTTGGGCATATACCTAAAGGTTGCTATATCCTACCACAAGAAAAGTTGCTCATTGATGTTCATTGCTGCTCTATTCATAACAGTCTGAAATGGTAAAAAATCTAGATGTTCCTCAACAGACTAGATAAAGAAAATGTGATACATGTGTACAACAGAGTAGTAATTAGCTGTTTAAAAAATTGAAGTTGCTGGGCAACAGTGGCTCACACCTTTAATGCCAGCACTAGGGAGGTAGAGCTAAGCAGATCTCTGTGAGTTTGAGGTCAGCCTGGTTTACAGAGTAAGATCCAGGACAGGAACTAAAACTACACGGAGAAACCCTGTCTCAAAAAACCAAAAACCTTCAGATTATGAGACTGATTTGCTGCCTACTGCACTAAGGAGGCAGGCTTTTACGAATCCGATGCCTGTGGTGAGGCTTTGTGCAGCCTTGGTGCAGTGGGAAGGGGATTGGACCTGCCTAGGCTCAGTGTGCCTGCCTCTGCTGACTCCCCGTGGGAGACCTTGATTTGGGGGATGTGGGGATGTGGGGTGGCTTGGGAGAGAGGCCTGGGGATGGGAGGAGGGAGGAGGGAGGATCTATGGGTGGTATGTTGTGTGAGTAGAAAAATTCTTAATAAAAAAATGAAAAAAAAAACTAAAAAAAATTGAAGTCACAATATTCTCAGAATGGAAGTAGAAAATATCATCTTGAGTGAGGCATCTCAGACTGAGAAAGAGAAATATGGTATTCCCTTATGGGTGGATATTAGTTGTTAATTCAATAATAACAAAGCTACAATGTGTAGAATCACAAAGGATAGCGCTTGTTAGGAAAGGGAAACATAATGAATAGTTATAAATGGATGGTTGGGATGGAACTGAAGCATCAAGTGGGGAATGGGAGGAAAGAGAGACAAATGAGGAAATATGGGGAAAGACAGACAAAATTGGGGACTATTTGAGAGGTAATATGGAAATTTAATACAGTAGAAGGTTCATAAAATATATAAAAATATGAAGAGGATCTATTTGAAACTGCCAAATGAGGGAGACAGAGCCCTTTGAACATCTCCTGTTATCAAATGAAGCGTCCAGTCCAGTCCAAGGATCTGGTTATATCTAATTGAGTTCTTAGCCAAATGCATCCCATGGGAATTCCCAAACAAGACAGGCTGTTGCTAAAATATTAGTTTCTTTCCACAAACTGATATGAAGGCCCCATTGCTGAATACAATTCCTATATAACTCATAGAACATGAAGAAGTTGAACTGACGCCTACATAGGACCTTCACCTCTATGTGCTAGAGCTTTAGGTACACAAATGTACTTTGCATACTACCAAAGGAGAAATGTAAACACCATCCCAGCCACAAAACCTTTCATTTACAATGGTGTCCTGCCAACACATATGCTAGTGTAGTGGTAGCCCAAAGCTTGTGGAAGTAACCAACCACTATCTGATTTGAATTAAGGCCCACTCCAGAAGATGTAACCAAAACCATAACATGGTGACCAAGAAACTGAGACTAGATAGCCAAATGATCTTGAAATAAACCAAATAATACTGTTCTACAAAAAGCAAATAAGCAAAAATGCAATAAAATGACTTCTTAAAGACATTCTCCTATGCTCATAAATCAGTGCCTTGCTCAGCCATTATCAGAAAAGCTTCCTCCTGCAGCAGATGGGAAAAAAAAAACCCACAAAGATCCACAGACAGACATTATGCAGTGAGACAAACCTTCAGAACTCAGCCATAAAAGGAATGTTTCCATTAAGTCCCTCCCCTCAAAGCTCATGGAACCCTACAGAAGTGGAGTTCTAAAGAGCATAAGAACCAGAGGATATGTAGGACAGCAGGAAAACAAGGATCTCTGAAAAAACATGATCAAAGCTCGTGTGAGCTCACAAAGACTGAGTCGGCATACATACGGCCTATGGCTTCCAGTTTAGTGGTTTTTATTTTATTTTATTTTATTTTATTTTATTTTTATGGGATTCATGAGTGTAGGAATGAGTGAGTTCTCTGATTCTTGTATCTTCTCTTGGGCTCTTTTTCTTCTTTTTGTTAGTTTTGTCCAATCACAATGTGTTAAATTTTGATTTACCTTATTATATGTTATTTCATTATTTTACTTTAGAAGACTGTTTATTTCCTAATGAGAGACAGAAAGGGATTTGATCTGGTTGGGAGAGGAGGTAGGAAGGAACTGGGAGGAATAGAAGAATGAGAAACCATAATCAAAATGTATTATGTGAGAAAACATCTATTTGTCAATAAAAGGAAAAATACATCAAAAGGAAAAGAGCATATGCTTTCTTACTTCTTTGCTAAAATAGACAAAGTAAAATGAAGAATATTGACAGAATCAATAGTACCGATACTCAGGCAATGGAAGATCTCAGGTATCAACTGTCAGTTGTAGAAATACATTTCTACTTCAACCCAAACACTGTAACATGGCTGAACTTGACTTCTTACAAGAGTATAAGTAACTTTTAGAAACCCTCAGAATGTGGAAGTTAATGAGCAGCTACGTTACAGGAGCAGTTAACTTCAGTATACAGAATGCATGAGAATATTTATTACAAAAAAATATTTCCTACTGGAAAATCATGGATAGTAACATTTCACTTTTGTAGAGTCCCATCCTTGTAACTTCTCTGTGTGTGTAGGAAGGAGTTTGAAGACGAGAACACAGGTGCTCTGCACATGCTACTGTTACAGCATCTCCATTTCAGTCCCCACCATCCACATTACAAACACCGCTAACTCCAGTTTCAGGGGATGTGGCACACTTGTCTTGCCTCCCCAAGAACAGAACACATATGGCACACTTATGTACAGTCATGCAAATAGTCTATTTATGCACATAACATAAAACTAAGTTGAAACTTCTGATCAATTACAGAGTTAAGTAACTCTGGCTAGTACATTATACTCTATAGAGAAGTGTAAGGGAGAATGAACTATTGTTACTCTGCTATATGTGCATAGTGTTAAACCAACTCACAATAACCTATTGTTATATCTATGGTAGTGGGTCTGTCATCCCTCATCAGATAAGCATATCTTGAAGTATATGGCAAATCATACATAGATCCTCAACCGAGGAAGGGGCAGAAAATGTGAGCACCTGTGTTCTCCCCCTCCACCTACTCCCAACATATACAGAGAAGTTACAAGGATGGGATGCTACAAAAGTGAAGTGTTACTATCCATGATTTGCTTGTAGGCCTTTTTTGTAATAAATAGTCTCATGCATTGTGTATACTACGATTAATTGCTCCTGTAATGTAGCTGCTCATGAACTTCCTCATTCTGCATGTTCCTGAAAGTCATTTACACTCTTGTAAGAAGTCGAAATATACGATATACTCATTGTTTCATCAAGTTGGACTAAGACAAAATATATTTATTGAAATGTTTGTATTCTATATTTGGATTGAATAGATGTATCTTTGTTTCCCCATCAAAGGAGATATGAAATAGGTGTACTAGTCATATACATGCGTCATGTAATTGTTGTTATATTTTTTTTACTCTAGCCCCATGTTGAAATACCAAAATGTTGTTAGTTGTTTTTACACTTTGGGCTCTTAGCCATTTGGGGGCCCACAACCCAACTCCCAAATAAATAACACATGGAAGCTCATTCTTAATTATATGTAAATGTGTTGTATCTGTTTAGATGTGCTTTGTGACTGAGTATGTAGTCACTTTTAGAGAAGGTTCAATGAGGTGCTGAGAGGAAGGTATATTGTTTTGTGTTTGGGTGAAATGTTCTGTAGATGTCTGTTAGGTCCAGTTAATCATAATATCTGTTAGTTCCTTTACTTCTCTGTTTCTGTCTGGCAGACCTGTCCATTGGTGAGAGTGAGGCTTTGAAGGTTCCCATTATTAATGTTTGGGGCTGGATGTGTGATTTAAGCTATAGTTATGTTTCTTTTGCAAATATTGGTGCCCTTGTATTTGGGGCATAGAGGTTCAAAATAGAGATTTCATCTTGATGGATTTTTTTTCTTTGATAAATATGAAATGTCCTTCATCTCTTTTAATTAATTTTATGTTGAAGTCTATTTTGTTAGATATAGGGATAGATTTACTGGCTTACTTCTTAGGTCCATTTGGAGAATTTTTTTCCAAATCATTTCCTCTAAGGTAATGTTTGTCTTTGAAGTTGAGGTGTGTTTCTTGTATGCAGCAGAATGATGGATACTGTTTTCATATCTATTCAGTTAGCCTATGTGCTTTTAATGGTGAATTGAGTCCATTGATATTAAAAGATATTAATGGCCAGTGATTGTTAATTCTTTTTATTTTTGGTTTCTGTGGTGGTGGTGTTAGTTTGTGTGTGTGTGTGTGTGTGTGTGTGTGTGTGTGTCCCTTTTTTGTGTTTTTCTGGTGTGTGTCATATATTGCCTGTATAACATGGGTGTTGCTAACTTCCTTGGGTTGGAGTTTTCCTTCCAGTACTTTCTGTAGGGCTAGATTTGTAGACAGGTATTATTTAAATCTTGTTTTGTCATTAAATATCTTGTTTTCTCCATCTATGGTGATGGAAAGTGTTGCTGGGCATAGTAGTCTGGGATGGTATCGGTGGTCTCTAGTGTCTGCAAAACATCTGTCCAGGACCTGCTGGCTTTTAGAATCTCCATTGAGAAGTCAGGTATAATTCTAATAGTTCTATCTTTGTATGTTTCTTGGTCTTTTTCCTTTGCAGGTCTTGAATCATTTTTTAAAATTCTGTATGTTTAGTGCTTTGATTATTATGTGGTTAGGGGATGTTTTTCTTCATTCAGTCTATTTGGTGTTCTATAAATTTCTTGTACCTTTATAGGAATGTCCTTCTTTAGGTTGAGAAAGTTTTCTTCTATGATTTTGTTGAATATATTTTCTGTGCCTTTCAGCTGGGATTATTCTCCTTCTATCCCTGTTATTATTAGGTTTTGTATTTTTATGGTGCCCCCAGAATTCCAGAATATTTTGTAATAGCAATTTTTTGGATTTAACATTTTCTTTGACTAACGAATCTATTTCCTCCGTCATATCTTCAATGCCTGAGATTCTCTCTTCCATCTCTTTTTTTTTTTCTGTTGGTGATGCTTGCATTTGTAGTTCCTGTTTGCTTACTCAGATTTTCCATTTTAGAATTCCCTTACTTTGTGTTTTCTTTATTGTCTCTATTTCAATTTTCAGGCCTTAAACCTTCTCTTTTACTTGTTTGAATGTTTTATTGTTGTTGACTTTCTTTAAGGGATTTATTGATTTCTTCCAATTTTTTGTTTGTCTTTTCTTTGATTTCCTTAATCAAATTTTTCATTTCCCCATTTAAGTGCCTCTATTATATTCATAAAGTTATTTTTAAGGTAATTTTCTTGTGCTTCATCTGAGTTGAAATGTTCAGGTCTTGCCTTTGTAGGATAACTGAATTCCTACATACTTCCCTTCTCTTGTTGAATGTATTCTTACACTGGTATTTATGACTCTGTGTTTTTGATGATTATAGTTTTGGGTGTTGAATCTTGTCTTTGTTGGTTGGATGGGTTTTTTTTCCTTAATTGTCTGTTTCCTTTATTGTTTTCTGGCCTGAATGGCCAAGGATTTTGGTGATCGGCAGGTCTTCAGGTCCATTAAGCTTGTGTCAGATGTTGTTTGTAGGAGTTTGGATGCCTAGAGGCAGCATACCTTCCTGTTTTTCTGACTGCTGTGGACTGTACCTGTGCCTATGGAGTCTGTTCTTCCAATTAGTATGGGTTGTGCCTGTGCCTATGGCATCTGCTGAAGTTGTGAAGGAGGGCTGCCCATGGGGAGGATGACGAGGAAGGTGGGGCTGTGTAGCAGAGTGGGTCTTGAGGGAAACAATTCAGTGGGTGGTTGTAGTGGTACAACCTACAGGCAGGTCTCTCACCTGCTAGCAAGCTGTTGGGTACTGCCTAAAGTAATATTTTTTTTATTTTCAATTATAACTTTTAGGTAAACACCTCATTTAAAAATACATTAGCCTACTGTATTATAATGATGTACTTTGTTTAATAGTTGTGATATCTCACTATTTTTGGCATAATGATAGGGTTTGATGTTCTAACTGGCAGAAATATGTGTTAGTACCACAGATAATACCTGTGCTCACATAACTGAGGTATTCTAAGACCAAATATTGTAATGATCCTCTCTTTCTTAGATAAGTATATGAATTTTCTTATACGTTACTAAAAGTTATGTGCACTTAAATGAGGCAATTAAACATAAAAAGTCTAATTTAATCCCAAATAAAGTATGGTATATATTTCCAGTAAGCATTAATTAATTAAAATATCAAAATCATTAAAAATGTGTTAGCTATAATGAAAACTATTATAATCTTTACATGCTACTACTATACTTTAAATATACCATATTTTGTATAAATTAGAAGACATATGAATTGATTACTTTTTAAATTTATTAAATAGTAGAAATTCTAA
Source organism: Peromyscus californicus insignis (assembly GCF_007827085.1). Taxonomy (NCBI): domain Eukaryota; kingdom Metazoa; phylum Chordata; class Mammalia; order Rodentia; family Cricetidae; genus Peromyscus; species Peromyscus californicus. The sequence continues at coordinate 24,993,456 of NW_026294617.1, forward strand.
AAAGGTTCAAATAACCTTGTAATTATTATTATAAATTAAGAGAGCTCTGGGATAGATATATATAATTATCTGAATTATAATAATTTCATTTCCATGTCTTAATGTGAACAGTATAAGAATCAAGAACACTTTGCACTTAGATATATACACAATCACATATACATATGTATATTCATATTTACAATGGAAACTAAATTTTTGATATTAAACTACTGATGATAATGAATTAATTATAAACATTGTTTGAAAATTGATAGCTTACTTAAATTCCTGAGTATAGTATGTATTAACTTTTACCGTTTTCTATAGATGAAACTCACCACTACAAAACACATGTAGAAACAAAGCTGCAAGTTCATTCAGGAGTAGATTTGGGGCCAAGCAAGTGTGGTTGAGTGGATTAAATTCAGAGCAACAAATATACATGCAAGAGGAGGGAGAGCAAGATCTCTGTCTCTGTGTGTCTGTTTGTCTGTCTGTGTGTCTCTCTACACACACACACACACATACACACACACACACACACATATGTGTGTGTATGTGTATATCACAATCAAGCTAATATGTAAATAAAACAAACACATTAACCTGCATGTAGTTATATATCCAAATAATTTATGTACATTACACAGATTATATCATACTATTTGTAAATATATGATAATATAAATATTTTCATATATGTGTGAAATATATAGACATTTATATAATAATTCATACTAAATGACATGCAATCACATAAAATCTGCCCACATTTTCAATATAGATTTTGTACAAAAATTATTTATATTATATAAATTTTCAAGTCATTTTCTTAAGGTGTATTTTAATCTTCTTTAAGAATATAAAAATAAGTTTCTACTTAGTTTTATTTATTGTTGTTTTCTCTGTCCTTCTCTCCCTCCTTTCCTCCCTCCCTCCTTCCTTCTTTCTGTTTCTCTTTCTCTGTCTCTATTTCCCTCTTATAATATACACATATATGTATTAATATATATATAATATACAATATATGTATATAGCTTGACAACTTGTTTTGCTAATTGATTTCAAAACTGATATTTAAGTTGTTTTAAATGTTGCATATTGATTAACATAAAGGAATATATAAATAAAAGAAAAGCTAAGACATGTGTAGCTACAGTAATAGTAAAAAATTCTAATTATATACCTATACTCTAAATTACCAATGTTTTGATGGAAGTGTTTGAATATATAACTACATGCAGGTTAATATATTTTAATGTGATTTACTTACATATTAGCTTTTTTCTGATGGCCAGATACTTTCATTGACAAGTAAAATATAAGATGACATGCTGTGTGTGTGTGTGTGTGTGTGTGTGTGTGTGTGTGTGTGTGTGTGTGTGTGTGGTGTGTGTGTCTGTAAAACAACAATTAATAAGAAGTAGACTCGAATTTGAAAGTGAACCAGGAGGAGGGACATGGGAGTTTTCAATGGCAGGAAAGGAAAAGAGGGAGTGATAACATTATATTATAATCTCAAAAACAGTTTTCAATAATGACTAGTTGATCTTAAAGGCTGTGACATGAGGAGGATTTTGTCATGTCACACTAGCAGAAGATGAATAGAATTATGCATGGTGATGGTATAGTGCTCTTCATAAGCTCATAGCAGTTCCTGAGCCTTAGTTTACAGATTGAGAATCAGTTGATGATTTACAATAATCATGAAAGAATACACAAATTGACATATTTATGAAACCAGGAACCTAATCTGTGGAAAAATCCCTGATTTGGGGCTGTTAGCACGTTACCTATTTAGCAGAAACACTAAGAATTGAATACTTATTTTTTCTAATATCCATTAAAAAGCTGAAGATGCTCATAAAATATTTTACTTCGATAATATTTTAAAATAATATTGTATTTATTTAAATATTAGTAAAATTGTCTATGTTGATTATTTAAATCAGTGATATCTGTTACTGAATTATCAAATATATGACCAATTGTCCTGTAGCAGCATCTTTAAAAACACATAAAACCCCACCTCTCCACATGAGTCCAGCAGTTGAAAGGGTTAGTCACTTTTCATGTTTTACCATTACTGTTTCAGAGGGTGCTTTCATGTAAGATTCATTGTTTGAAAACTGCGTATTGACATTTCTTTATTGCCCAGCTGAGTTGTTTGTGGGAGCCTAGCTGGGAGATCAGCTCCCACATTTTATGACAGGGTGCTCTTGTGAGTGGGATAAGAGATATTAGATAGAAGGATAGAGGGGAGAGAACAGATAGAAACACAGGATAGTTTCGGGAGGGCCTGGAACCATATCCACAAGCCCCTCCTGTCTCTTATAAAGGACTATTTATAGGAATGCCAAGAGATGGAGCAAAAGACCTCACCCTAGCTCAGCCAAGTGTAGTCCTTTTCAATGACCTAGTAACCATGCACCTGGTCAATCAATCCTCTGATGCAGCCAGGCTGGGTGAAGCAAGTGCAGATCTTACTAGGAAACCTTTGTGGGCCTCCACAGCTGTTGAGGTGCAGGTTTTCATTTCACTAAGATGAATGCATTTTCAATGGTGTATCTTTGAGTAGGTGAGTGGCAAATTATTTCGGAAAACCAGATTTTTTTTATTGACAATCATTTACATGCATTTTAGTTGTTTTGAGAACAAGATAATTCTTCAATTGTGAAGTTCAGACATTGACATTTATTGATCAAATGAACTTCAGAAATGATTAGTGTAATAAACAGTAATGATTAGATAGAAACCAAAGTCTGTGTATACAAGATTCTGCAGTAATGAGTAACAAAACACAGAACTGTAATCACTGGCCTACTCATTTTTCAATACTGTTATAGAACACAAACTAAATAAATGTCTCTTAAGTAAAAGGCTCATAATAGATGTCAAAATATCAAAATGGGAAATAAAGACGCATTAACCATAGGTATGAGCTGTTCATAAGCCTACATTCTCATAGATATGGAGGTTACATTTTTCTTGAAAATGTCCCTGAAATACTGTGCAGAATGTGGACAGTAAATATCCCCCCAATTCTTCCAAAAGGGTATGTGGTCAATTCTGTGAGTAATTTACATAGTGTTAATCGGTGGGGTAACCTAATCTTTTTTCAGAATAATAGACTAGATTGTCTGAGTTGACATAAAAGTGATAGGGAATAAGAAATATATTTACCAACAGGAATGAAGCAAGTTAAGCTGAGTGATAACTAGAGCAATGATTGTAATCACATGTAGCCTGTCAACAAAGCCTAGAAGCTGTCAAGTATATGACATGTAGCAAGATAGTTCAGTACTATCATTCACTGCTTTTTAGCAGCACTGTATTTTGTTGTATTAAATAAAATTATAATTTTGTGGCCTGTAGGGAAATAATAAAAAAAACTTTTAAAAAATGTCTCTTTACATAGACCATAAAGTAGGATTCATATAAAATTGAGGTTTCTTTTTTATTCAAAAAGTGGTGTTATAAAACTACATGTCAATTGGGAGAAACTAAGAATTTTCAATTTTTTGTGTTCTAAGAAATGGAAAGACAGATGTTCCTAGATGATACCTAGAAAATATTTAATGCAATCTGTTCTGTAAAATGCAAATCATTGAGTTACAAGTCATTTCCAAGTCTGTAGTATATTTTAAAAGTCATTTTACAATGTTATATAATCACATACTTGCAGTTAAATATGCTCATATTGACTTTTGAAGAATGATTTATCTGTTGTTACTTTATGTGTATGACTATTTTGCCTGAGTGCTTGTATGTGAACTCTGTATGTTTAGTGTCTATCCAGGTCAGAAGACAGCATTTGATTGCCTGGACTAATGGTTGTGAACCACAGTGTGGGTTCTGGGAATTGAACTCTGGTCAAAAAGTGCTTTTAACAGGTGAGATATCATTCCTTCCTCAATTATGTTAAATATTCTTCTATCTATATATTAATTGAAATATGTTAGCAAGATAACTTTATAATGGTAATTTTGAAATTTTCATGTTCTATTGCCTGGATTTTATTTTGAGTTTGACAATATATTTGTTACAGATAGGAAAGCATAGTGGAAAGTTTTTATCTGTATATAGTTATGAACAGCTAATGCATATTTGCTGTTTGTGAGCAAATTGAATGGAAGATTTAGGTTATTTTTCAGACAACATAATCTAGATGTTAAATATTATTCTTTAAATTACCCAACTTACAATGAACATAATGTTTTCTAACCTTGCATAAGTATGGTTAAACTTGAATGATTTACTCTATGGAACTTTGTTAACAAGCAGTTGAATAGGTTTCTTTAATATTGTTTAATATGCTCATTCAAATTGAGTTCTTCTATACTAACTACAAAGTTCCAGTAATAAAAACAGAAAAATTTCAAAAGCTTATTTTTCAGGGAATGAAACTGAATATACCCAGAGAACAGTAAATCCATCAAATATTCCTGATATTAAGGGTGAGTTGTAGCAGATAGTCTTGTTAGAGGAACAGTCACAGAAGGGATTGGAATCTCTGTAGTGATCCTGTCACATCTAGGCATTAACTCTTCATCTCCATTGCACTACTACCATCAGCTTTCAACCTTAAACCTATGCCCAGCACACTGTATTTCTAACCTGGGACAAGGTCAGGCACAATATACAGATGCATCCCTTCAGAGCATCTGTCCAAAAATTCAATTATGAGATACTTGGTGACTGTCACTTGCTCAGGGGCTAGGGCACATTTGGTCAAAAAATTACAAGATGAAAGCTAAAAATGATCTAGAAATCTCCACAATTTTCAGTTACAGGTCAACAATTCTCATTTGTACTGATGCACTTCTTCTGGTGGTAATAGTCCATCATCAGTTGTAATGGTGACTTTGTCTCAACAGTGACTTCAGTTATGAACCTTCATCTAATCTTTCTTCCTCTTTGGTTCAGTTTGATATTTCTTAAGTTCTGCTTTGGAGAGATAAAGCAAAACTTAAGCTAAGTTATTTTATATTTTTTATCTTCATAAGAAATAATTAGATGCTTTTAAAAATATGATAGAAATAACACCATTGAGGAGGGCTTAGGTGGGCCATTTATATCAGTGAGATGTAGTGATGTGTGTTTATGAAATTGTGGAGTGCAATGGTATCAAAAGAACAATCTTTACCCTATGCTGGATTATGACTAATGAGAGGATAAAAAGAATCACTAGATTTCTGAATATTTTTAATTCTTGAATGTGAACTCATATATAATTTAAAATTTTCAGGCTTTTAAATGATTCAAGGCCTTAAAGAAAGATTGAGAACCCAATCTTTCTGTTATTCATATTTCCAAACAATTCCAAAGATCTTGATTTAAAAAAAAAAAAAAAGCTAAGCGGGTCTCTAAGGATGTATTTAAAGATGTTCTTATCGCCTGCAGTGTAGGAGAGCCAGGGACTTTGAATTCAAAGAATGCTATTTGAATCCCATTAAGAGTTACTTTCAAACTAAATTTTGTTTGTTCATTTGATTTTGGTTTTTGAGACAGGGTTTCTCTAGGTAGTCTTGGCTATCCTGGAGCTTGCTCTGTACACCAGGCTGGCCTCAAAATTATAGAGATTCTCCTGCCTCTGCCTCACAAATTCTGGGATTAAAGGTATGCATCACCTCTACATAGCCCTCAAATTAAAATTTGGAAGAAAATATGATCAGTTTAACTGGATAAACAGTTTATGATAAGAATAAAGTTAACTTGTACTTTTGAAAAATACTAAGTAGATCTATATATCCCAACACGTTATGTAGTACATGTTAAATGAATACAAATTTAATGGATATACTTAAAATTTAAAAAGAATATGTAGAGAATATTTTAAATACCTGAAACTAATAGATTTCAAAATAATAGGTTTCAAAGTTATAATAATAAAATTTGTGTCTTTAAAAATAATTCTATTTTCACACAAACCTCCAATATATGGAAAGATTGATGGGAAATATCACAAACAACCTGTTTTCTATAAATTTGCTTCTCTTTGTTTCAATAATAAACATCTCTGGTCAAGGATAAATAGTAACTCTGCTATATGTCTCAAGAGAAAGTTAAGAATATGTAAGACCCATTGTATCTGGACTGGTTGAGAATCTTGTTCAAAACTGTCAATATTTTTAACATTATTTTACACCCCTATTTTACATTAAATGTAAAATACTATGAATTGCATTTCTAATTCTGTAAGGATAAAATATGAATATTTCCAGGTTACCAGTCTTTATGTTAGACTACATATTAGACTCTTAATTGGGAACATTTTGTAAGTTTTCTTTTTCTGATACTCCAAATATAATATTTCACATTGTGATGATATACCTTTGGTCAGATCATGGAACAGGATGTTGATAATGTATTCTTTGTTCCAAGGATGACATTTACACTTAATGGACAAAACCTTTGTTATAGGACAAAACTATTTCCACTTTCCAATTCTATATTTCTAGATAATACTGAAATTCATATTTATTTTATCTCGGTTCTGTTTTCAAACCTGTCAGGCACATTATCAATAAACGTTCATTAATCCTGTTTTTTGATAAAAATCAATACAAACTAGTTGTATATCAGAAATGTTTCATCTGGAGTGTCATAAGTTGACTGTATGAATCTTATGTTCATATACGCATAATTATGACCTGGTTAAATATATAATATGTTCCTGATTGTGGGTGAAATAGTTTATATTATGTTTAGGCATTATTATAACCTGGATATTGTTTTCATTTGGAAATTAATCATGACTTAAGGAAATATGATGTGTGTCAAGTTGACAAAGAGTGGACTTGTGATGGCTATTCTTGGATGTCAACTTGACTATATCTGTAACTAAAACTCCAAAATGGAGGACACACCTGTGCAGGATTTTTTTATTATTGTTGCTTAATTTGTAGTAGAAAGATCCACTTCTAATCTGGAACTTTGAATTAGAAAGGCACACCTGTGATCCAAATCTTTCAAACTGGGAAAATGCATTGCTTTGATCTAGATCTTGAGGCAAGAAGACACACCTCCACTCTGGACCACACATTCTGCTGAAGGCCTATATACATGGAAGAAATATGCTTTTTCTCTTTGCCTGCTTGCTCTCCCCTGGCTAAAAAGTTAATTTCTTCACTGGCATTAGAGCCCAGTTCTTTGGTATTCCAGTATATATTGAAGACCAGCTGACAAATCCTGCCTTGTATACTGAGCAACTACTGGATTCTTAGACTTCCTGTTTATAGGCAATAACAGTTGGATTAGCTGGACTCTAGCCTATAAATTATTCTAATAAGCCCCCTTTGATATGCACAGAGAGATTTATTCTATAAATTCTGTTATTCTAAAGAACAGAACCCCTACTAATATCAAAAACTACAAATTTACTCAACATTTAATCAAAACAACCTGCAATGTGCTATTTCCTATATCTCCCCTCTGCCTCCTCTCTAATCTTTAAGTCAAGAATACTGTTTTAAGGCAAGCATAGTGATGCACACCTGTAATCCCAGCACTCAGGAAGCAGAGGCTAGTGGAACTCTGTGTTTAATGTCAGACTGGTCTACAGTGCAAGTTTAAGGACATCAAGAGAGGTACAGAAAAACTCTGTCTCAGAAACAAACACAAACAACACAAAAATGAATATGATTTTAGTAATAGTGAAAGTTTAAAACTTTTCTTATAACAATTACACAATAGTACAAATTCAATAATCAGTGGTATGCTCTTTAGTTTTAGTCAACACAAGCTAGAATGATCTGGGAAAAGGGAACCTCAACTGACAAAATGCTTCCATAATAGTAGGCTGTAGGCAAGTCTGTAGGGCAGTTTCTTGATTGATGATCCATTTAAGAACACGTACCCCACTGTGTGTGGTGTCATCCCTATATAGTTGAGCTGGTCCTGGGTTGTAGACGATATCAAGCTGAACAAGCCTGCGAAACTAATCCTATGGTACAGTTGTTAACTATCATTGGGTGCTGGGGACAGAAATGATCATTGTAGAAGCACAAAGTACTTTTAACCACTGAACTGTCTCTCCAGTCAGTACATAGCCCATGAGCAAATGGGCAGCATTATTTTCCAAGTCTACAGATCAGTGTTTCAAGGCTGCACTTGAATTTCTGGTCTTTCTGTATTCTCAGTTCATAAAAATAGTATTCTACACAATAACATTTATTATGAAATAATCCAAGAGTTAAATTCATTTTGCCAACTAGGTATTATCCCAGCCTGTTGTCAGAAAGAATGGTCTGAATAAGCATATGAAATTGTCCAATAAGCATATACATTGACCAATTCCAAATTTAGATGGCTTTACTTTCATTTCCTTCATTTCCAACAGTTTAGAATGAAGAGTTTGTTTTAAAAACATTTTAGCAATATTATGATTATAAGATATCTAGGGTCAGTAAATTTACCAGGACCCTCATCATTCTTCAGATTCATATCTATTCATTTCTCCATCCAATTCCATGAAATGACAAGTTCATGGACAAAATAAATATTTTTTGACAACTAAATAAATCTTACCTAAGTGTCTCTGTGAAAGAATGAGTGTCATAGAAATATTCGATCATTGTTCTTAGATAGGAAAGGGCATTTTAGTAAAGACTTTTGAAACTAATTGCTTGATACCAGTCAAGTATCAATTGAATATGTATGGTAAAACCAGAACTTAATAATACAAAATATTTTTCTGTTTAATGACTTGATTTTTATATTATTAACTATATTATTATCGTTGTATATTTTCTTAGTGGAAATTATCTGATAGTACACTCCTATAAGTGGAAGCTTTAATTTTCTTACTTTTTACAGAATTTCAACACTTGCATTTTGATAAATTCTAAACTCGTCTCATATTTACTTATTTATTAACTTCACACATTTTGAGAACTTGTTAAATATAGTTTATCATAACTAAGTGCTTTTGATTAGCACAATTGCATCTAATATTACAGATACTATATTACATATATTTGTAATATAGATTTTATTCAATGTGATGGTAAACAAAAGTTACTAGTTGTTTTTATATTTGGCTTGATGTTCCTCTTAGTAAAAAGATGACATTGTACTTGTTAACTGCTCATCAATACACACACATCAAGGCATGTATAATTAATTATATATACATGGTTAAATATAATATCATTGCCTTTATGCAACACACACTCACACACACACACACACACACATATATATATATATATATATATATATATATATATATATATATAGAGAGAGAGAGAGAGAGAGAGAGAGAGAGAGAGAGAGACTTAGCATTTTAAAAACAAAGAAATGGACGATGTAATGGATATTTAAATTCTCATGAAAATATTTGAATTAGTGACTTGTTTTCCTTTTCATTAAAGTTGATCTTCCTTAAAATATGTTTACCCCTCTCTCCATTAGTACTCTGAATTATTTTTCCTTTATTGTCTTACTCAATTTCAGGGTATTTGCCCTCTCTGTGTGTGAACAATCTGTCTATGTTTGAAACTCAGACTTCTTATACTCCAAGTTAATTCCCATTTGGTTTTCCTCAGATTCACATCTAGTACTGAATCTCTATTTCTAGATGCAGTCTTTCTATTCATTTATATTTAATGACCAGAAACCTTTATGCATATGCATGATCAAAGTTTCTGAAACAATTCCATGCATTTTGTGAGCTTACCTGCTCACATCCCTAGTGTTTTCCACACTGTTCATCTTCTAGAGTCTGATGATCTCTATAAAAATGAACGTGACCACATTGAGGCTGCCATGTCCTTTCATTGTTCCACACTGCCACAATTCTTCAAGTGAAATAAAAACCAGGTCTGAAAGGATTCCCTTGTAGCACAGCTTAGCTGGCAAATATAATTTTTTGATTCTCTGTTTTGTTCCATATCCTCATCTATGACTGTGACCCCTCTTACTTGTTACAGGATTCTGTGCATTCTCTCTCAACAGATTCATAGAGAGAACCTTGCAAAACTGTCTGCATCCTTCAAGGCATGATACACTTTGTATTTTCTAAGAATCACATTCTTAGGATCTGAGGGGAAAGTGTACGCTTCAGATTACTCAGGGTATTTTTTGCAAATGTTTCAAAACTCATCATATTTTTTATGTCAGATCTATTATTTCATAGTGATCAAAACTGTTTTATATGCTCCATTCTGCCACATTTATCAAAAAAAGTTCACAATATATTTTTCAACCAATATTAAATCCTTTTATTAAGCTGAAATGTTATATTAAAATTACATAATTTTGAACAAGATTTATTTTATTTATGTTTATGCATATCATCATTGTGTGTGTGTGCAAGCACATTTGTGAAGGTACTTAGATAAGCATGGATAGGGAGTCAGATTCTCTTGAGTTGGAGGTACCAGAAGTTGTGTGCAACTTGGCAATGTCCTCTGCAAAAATAGTATGAGTTCTTAACCACTTAACTATCTCTAGACCCTACTTACATCTTTTGACACTTCCCCACTCACATTCTTCACGTATTGCATGCAAAATGCTCTCCCTTATTTGAAGTGTAGGGGCCTTTAGAGCAAGCTTGAGATTATGGTGAAACTCTATTTCTGCCATGCTCTTGGCAGAGAGCAACACTGTTACAATGTTCAGTCACTGCATACCCTTTTTGTTCTCACTAGATCATGTTTAGACAATTTGATATGACAGTTTCGTACATTGTTTTTCCACTCAAAACTTAAGATATGCCAAGAAATTATGAAGTGACAAGAATAGCTGACAACACACCGAGCCAAATTCTCCTGGTGTCAACTAAACAGCATTTGCAAAGAGATTGTAAACAATTGCCACATATTTTTGAACATCCACCCCATGCTCCAGTTCATAATATTCTTTAAGCTGTGCATGAATTCAATTTACATGAAACCATTTCCTCTAAGGTGTCCTTGTGGTAATGTGTTCCAAATGGCACTTAATCACAGATGCCAAGGATGAATCCATCCTGGGCTGTGTGTGCAGACAGTTAATCACTGACTAATGAGCTATCACGGTTCTAACTACTTAAATAGCTCTGTAAATAAGAACTTAACTAGAAAAAATAATGGGGATTTTCTTTAATTCAAGAGAATAGGTCAAAGATACAGGCATTAGGGAAATTAATGAAATATTTATTATGTTCACTTCAGAAACTGTTACACATCTGGTGCTTTTAGAGAAAAATGTATTGTTTTTACATGTACAATTTAAATATGTACCCATAAGTGTAGGGTCTTCCGTACCAAAAGATGTTTGTCTTCAGAATGCACTGAAAAACAAATAAACAAAGGAACATATGTGCATTTCAGGAAATAGAGACAACAGACACATTTTACATTTACACATTAATATACTGCATATGAGATAGCATGCATGTTACAGATATGAGGTACATATATAATATACATGTCCATATTCCACATATACATGTTCATGTGTATCCACATTCATGTGTTTCATAGGGCTTGTACATCACATATACCACTATTCTCATAATTTTATTTTGCTTATTAATATTTAACTTTGTCTAGGTACAGTCCTTAATGCTCATAGTCAAAAGAAAAGAATCCCCTAATGACTTCTCACAATTTATACCCATCATCAGTCTACACTTGGCTGTTGTATATGTGTAAGTATGTGTGTTTGCTGTTACATTTTATATTAACATCCACATATATGCACACATACAAAGGCTTCATGATTTATAATGGGGTTTCATTTTAAAAACACATTTTACATTTAAAATATTATACAGAAAATGTCATTCAGCAAGCTGATGTTGTAGCTTCGTTGAAAGAGTGCTTTCTTAACACACATGGTGTCCTAGTATAGATGTCTTGGAGAGAATAAAACCAAGTTATTGGCATATGCCCTGCAATCCCAGGATTCAGCAGGTGGAGTTACAAGGATTACAAGCTTCATGTCATCCTAGACTATATGCTTCATTAACTGCCAGCCTTGTGATAATGAACCTTTGCTTAAAAAAAATTCCTGCAATGACAAATACTCCTGCATTTATCAGTTATGGGATTACACATAGTCAAAGTCATCTACACCAAAGCCTATTCCTAATAACAAGCTAAATATCCTATGTACTGTACCGAACATCTGTGCTTAAAGGGTATAAGCCCCTAGAACATTGTTCTGTTATTAAGAGTCCGTGGAGATTTTTCTGCATGCTAGAAACATACGGAATTGTGAGATCATGTAAATACTTAGACCAGGAAATGATCAATGTTAATATTTAAAATTCATATTTAATAGAATTAATTATTTATAATCAACAAATGGAAAAACATTGATCAATTATAATTGGAAATATTTTGTAAATCCATTCGCATGGATTAGTGTGTGTGTGTGTGTGTGTGTGTGTGTGTGTGTGTGTGTGTGTGTGTGTGTGTATGTGTGTGTGTATACATCCCTACCAGAATTGCCTGAGTATTTAGATAAGTAGAAATTTCTGGCAAGGAACATTAAGTGAATTTGTCAGAAAATTTCATTTTGTTAAGTAAATGAAACAAAATTCCAACATGGTATTTATTTGATGTCATTAATGCATAAAATTTACATTTTATTTTATACTGATTATCATTAATTTTATATGTAAATTTAAGAATAACTGGTTTGGTTATCTAAACTTTAGAACCCTACAACTTATAAATTGTACAAACCTATAATTGTGAACAAAATGTCAGGAAAATTTTATGTGTTGAATGTGTGATTTATCATGACATGAAGTGAATTTTAAAGGATTTCTTTATCTTTGTAACTTTTTCTTTAAATTTAATCAAATTTAAAGGTAATCAACTAAAGTTGATCAACACAATGAAACAAACATTTTCAAGTCCAAATATCATGGAAAATAACCAGGATATCAAGCTTTTGTTGATGAGAATCTTTCTTTTTTATGATAAACAAAAAATAATGATTGAAGTAATTTTGATATAAATAGAAACAGAAAAATGGAAGTTATTAGTGCTTCTGATATACCTTGCAGTTTTATATTTTGTTTAATAAACAGTATTGTACCCATTACATTTTTAAAAACATGTATTTTTCCTTTTGTGTATAAAAGAGTTTGGCATGCATATGTGTTCTACCATCCCTTTTGTGCCCGGTAATCACAGCATAAGGAAGGTGCTTTGCATCCCTAGAACTGAAGTTATAAATAGACATGCATGACCAAGCGAGTGCTGGGAATTGAATACAGGCCCTCTGAAAGGAGAAAAAAAATCTTAACTGCTGTGCCATCTCGACAGCACCATAAAACTCTGATATTACTTGTTTGTTGTTTAAATTTTCTGTATAGGCAAATATCCCTTAAATAAAATTATAAAAATTACGTCATAATATTTTAACAGTTTTCATAAACTTTTTTTTTAAATTTGTTGTAGTGCATATAGAAAAACAACATAGGAATGGATAGTTTTTTAGTAATTGGAGGACTCAGGATAGGCATGCAGAAAATTCACATATTCTAAATATCTGCCATCATGCTATTTTTAATGTAAAACATAACCCAATCTTGTAAACACACATTATTGTCATAAACATTTTTTTAATCAAAAGTATTTTAATAGAAACAAATCTCTACATATAATGAGTCCATTTTGTATTGTTTCTGCTTTCTTTAGTTGATTTGGTTCCAAAATGACAGTATAGTGACACTGAATGTTTGTGTTTCTGTTAGCACCTCGTAAAGTACTAATGCAATTTTCCTCTTCATTAGAATGTGCTCGGTGTTGCTTGTTCACTCTCTTAGTATTTAAAATATAGTTACGCATCTTCAAATTCTTCTATAACCACATATAGAAGACAACATTTTGCTCTTATTACCTGTGGATAAAATGAACCTTTTTGTTTGTGTCAGAAAAAGATAAAATGAAACTGTAGTTTTAGTTTTGCTGTCTCGAAACCATCCTGCCTGTAGGAAACAACGATACAATTGCCAGCATTAATTGACAGCAAATATTTTGAATTAATATAGTCTGTAAGTTTCAAGATTTAAAATAACCGATGTTTGAATTATTTTGAAATTCAAAAATTAAATTTAAATAACTTCTTAAAATAACTGTACATTTCTTTAAGAAATAAAATTAATATGAAAACTTATCCACTTACTAACCTTTCACTAATATTCATTTTAACATTTTATGCATTCATACGTAGGTTCTGCAAAATAGCTAAATATTTCTTTGCATAATTTGAACATTAAATTACATGAGTAACAGAGTAACACCATTGAACATATATGACAGTACACAGGAGAAATATGAATGTGTTTCCTTTGTACACATTCAGGCTCATGTAGTTTTCAAGTTTACTCCAAATGTCTAATTGTAACTTAGGGTTTGTAGCTACTAGTGATGCTATCTGTTAAATATTTAAAATTTTAAAAATTAATGATATTTTGCTGGCTGATGGGATAAAATTGGCATTTAAAACTTTAGTAAAATGTGTACACATATAGTTATAAAAGGGCATATAAGATGAATATAGATTAGAACCCAACAGAATAAAAGAAAAAACTGATATGTGTGTTTTAAAATGCTTCCAGTAGATCCTCAACTGTAGGGAAATTAATACAAATTAGGCATGTCTGATGATTCCTGATTTTTGTTTACATTTTGTACAGATGTTTCTTGAACTTGGATGCATATGATACATTTGTGGGGCACAATAAAAACCACTGATGCCATGGTCTGAACTCTAGATGTGAAGTTTATTGGTCTAGGGCACAATATAGGTAACTAGAATTTAAAACTCTCCCTGATATTTTCATTATAATGGTAAAACTGAAAACCAGTGATCAATATCTCCCGAAAATGCAGGACTCTAAAGTTTAGTCTAAATAGAGTTTATAGAAATAGTTTATTTAGATGCTGTCAAAGTCTAGAATAGTTTCTTTATAAAGCTCCCTTCTCGTATAGAATGTATTAAGTGAAAGACACTATATAGTACTTACATTCTTCATATCCCATCATTGTTCTTATTTCTGGTTCGAACCTTTAAATGTAGTTGAAGCCAAATGTGTGAATTACTCTTTTAAATACATTTCAAGATTTAAATATTCACTTCTATTTTAAACCCTAATCTTGACTTTTTTCAAAAGGTACAGAAATCAGTGTAGTTATTTTGTTTCCTGCATACTTATATACACAGGACAGCTGCTTTGCATCCACTGCACCAGGTCATGCTACACATGCTACACATACAAAAGTATGGAAGCTTTTATACACAGACTCATTAGACTGAATGGCAGTTATGCACATACATGTTGAAAGACACAGGAAATGCATATTCACTATGAAATGCATATTTGTAAGCAGTTTGTTTATATAAGTAAAATATCAACCTAGTAATAGTGTTCCATTATGCAGACTTATCTCTACAAGATTCTTATGTAGTTCTAAGGAGAATGGCTTCATTAATGTTAAGAAGAGAAACAAAATCACCAAGTGTTACCTTTTAACAGTACTGCACCATATCCACACTGCCTCTGAACTTAAATTCTTAAATTGTTTTTAAATATCTAAATTCAGATAAGCAAAATGTGCACAAATGTATCTTGTATGTATGTTCACAAATGTATGTTCAAAAGACTTTATTTCCCTCTAAAACAAATAGTGCAAGTTGATCTTAAACATCATAAAGAATATTAATAATTTCTAGTCGTTTGGTGGCATATGTTTGGCAAAGAACAATTGCAGGGGCTTTGAAGTGACAGCACCTGTTTTCAGGAGGAAACTTCACAGGTGTTGAAGCTATATGGGCCTCAGATGTTCTTAAAGATCTAAGACAACAGAATTTCTCTCCAAAACATTAATGTTTGAAGAACAACTAAACAGATGTTCATTCTTTCATTAAATATTTCAGACAGCTGCGTAATGGCACTGTGTTGTTTTTTCAATTTTTAAAAATAACATTTAAAAACTAAACTCGGTTTAAGGTCACTTCTGATGACAGTCTGAACTGGTCTGACAGCTGTTTAAATGTTTTTGACATCTGCCTAAGAAGATGGAATTCCTGTCTTCCTTCGGCCTGAACTGATGTTACATGGATTTAAAAATAATTTTGCTTTTTTTAACAAAACTCAGGGAAAAAAGCACATGCACAGTATAATGTATTTTGAGGTGGTATAGTTAGACATAGGTGTCAGCATATCTGCTTTTGTCTCTACTCTTCACTCCCCAAAGACGTATGAAGGTATTTCTCTCAGAACTGTCATAATTTGAATGTCTCATACGTAATTAAAATTAAAAGGGTTTACTTCATTCCTATTTTATGAACCATAAAACATTATTGCTTATGAAAAAAGTATTCCCAAATGTTCAGTGCCTCTTCCCCCAGAGGCAGAGCAGATGGCTGGCACAGGTACATTAAAAGCAATCTGCATAAGAACCTTAAATATACTGGCAATTATTAGAGATTACTCTGGGTATTTGCCGGAAAGAACTATGGGATGCCAAGAGCAGGCCCAACTGCAGTTGGCTTCGTCCTGTTGCTTGTGGGTTTTATCTTGGAAAAGTTAACGACTTGCTGGGGTGTTGTCTGTTCAATAGAGCCGCATTGGAAACTGCCTTTGAGACACATTTGTTACCATCTGACAAACAGTAAACGAAAATAAAAAATTCCTATTTTCTGACATTGCTTTGAGTCTCTTTGCCCATGTATGACTTTCATACTTCTCTGTTTAATTCATTTTATGTGATTTTTCCTAATTAATCCTTCTATATAGTATATATATAGAATTATATATATATATATATATATATATATATATATATATATATATAATTGAAAATAGTTTCTTCACTCATACTATACACCCTGACAACAGTTTTCCCTCCCGTACCCCTCCCAGCATCCCCCAAATCTCTGTCCCCTAGAACCACTCCTCCTCCTTTTCATCTTCAGAAAATGACAGTCAAGCAGGACAAAACACGATACAGTAACACACGACAACAGCCCTCTTATAGAGACTGGACAAGGCAACCCAACAAGAGGAAGACAAGCCGTGCTCACATGGGCTCGCAGAGACTGAAACGGCAAGCACGGGCCTTGCACGGTTCTACATGGTTTTTGTTCATTTGCTTGCTTTTGTTTATGTTTTTTAACCTAAAAGGAAAGTTTTAATTTTGGGTTTTAGCAACCTGTTTTAAAAAGTGGCTGGCATATTTGGACTGACTCCCTTCAGAGGTGACAGATGGAAAGCAACCCTCACTGACATCAGTTATGAGGGAAACAAACATAGAAACATCCATTCCTATCTCATTACACACCTATCTCATTACACACCTGTAAGATGGCTGGAGAGAAAAACTAGTAAGAATATACAAGAGAGGCACTCTCCCCTTGCGGATGGGACTGGAACACAGACTCTGCTTTGAGAAAAATGTAGGAAGACATGATCCCTCTGTACAAATGCATGGAAGCTCCTTATAAAAATCAATAACTTAATTATATGGAAAATAAATTTCTTCCAGGAGTTCATACAAATTGACCTAAAACTCATGTTTTATAGACAAATCATGAATATTCATGAATTCTCATTATAAGATAAACCTGGACATCAATGCTTAGGTTATCATTATAAATGTAACAGGATGGGGAGAACAGAAATGCCTTTTAAATGGTAAATGAATAGTAATAATAATAATAATAATAATAATAATAATAATAATAATAGCCTGTTATGCATCAAGTAAAGAGTAACAAAGCCACAGCATGAAAGGGTATCAAGTACATAGGCCAAAGGAAAACCCAGACTGCCAATAGCATTGGTTTACTGTCCTACTTATTTGAGACTAGAAAAGATAAAAGTGTAGAGCACCACATGAATACTTTAGAAAGTTGAATTGTCTCATCAGCTATGTGCTGCATGGTTTGCAGACTACACAGAAGTACAAACAGAACTATCCATAAACAAACATGGTAATTTGAATATTTAAATGGAAACAATAATATCACTCTACAAGTACTCTATAACACATAATTAAATCTTATACACTAACAGTATGAGCATTATATTAATGACTATATTTACTTATCTGTGCTTGGCATCTTTTACAAAATAACATTTTAATGTCACTAGTAACATACATAGTGTGCTGTAAGAGTGTGCTGTCAGCCTACATCGATGACCAATCTTTATTTCATGACTTTAATCTCATTCAGTTGTAGACTAAGCATTTATCCTTGCACAATTTTATCTGAAATTCTTTGTCTCATTAAATGACTCTTTAAAGTGTGAGATCATTTTGTCATCCAAATTGCAGAAAATATTTCAAAGCCTCATCGTAATGGAAGAGACAGTGGATAATGGAAGTCTTCTTCATTTAATAGTGGCCAAATCAATATCAGTTGAGGTCACCACAGCCAATAATAAGAGATGATTCAGAAAGACAGCAACTTACTACCACAGATGGAATTCTGAGCGTGGTGTCAAGATTCTAAAGAAAGCTAAGCCATGTGTTGCACTTATATTCACACCTTTAAATGAGAAGAATGACCCTGCAACCTGAGATTTCAAGCATTATAGGGAGAGAATTTAGAGTTTTAACTCTTGATTTAAAAGAAAAAAATGGAACGAAAACTAGAGTAAATATTTTAAATACATTGTTGCAACTTCTCTAAAATGATTAATAAGATTTTCAAATTTTTATATCTATTCTCTGTATTTGTATGTATGCACACATACTCTATATCTATCAAAAGAGCTACTTTAAGTTTGGTTACAAATAAATAACAATTGAGCAATTTCTTCTTACATTTCATAATTTGCAGGCCAAGGGCACTAAATTCTTTAAATAAAATACTAGATTGAAAAGCAACATAAGTCAGTATTTTTTTTCTTGGTGTCTTTTGGAGACTTCATTACTTTTAGAACAGTTGTATTATCTGTGCTATTTGAATAAAACCTTTGTTTTACCAAATTATGGGGGAATATTCTTTTTTTAATTAAGAATTTTTTTTCATTTTACATGCCAATCACAGATCCCCTTTTCCCCCCACCCACCCCCATTCTCTCCTACAATAAGTTAAGGCCTCCCATGGGGAGTCAGCAAAACATGGTACATTCAGTAGAGGTAGCTCCAAGCACCTCCCCCTGCCTCAAGGCTGTGCGAGTTGTCCCACCATAGGTAGTGGGCTCCAAAAAGTCAGCTAACGCATCAGGGATGGGTCCTGATCCTAATGTCAGGGGGCCCCTTAAGCAGATGAAGTCACACAACTGTCACACAATGCAGAGGGCATAGTCCAGGCCCATGGAGGCCCACAGGTGTTGGTCTAAATTTCATGAGTTCCCATTAGTTTGGTTTGGTTGTCTCTGTAGGTTTCTCCATCATGATCTTGATGCCCCTTGCTTATAGAATCCCTCTTCTCTCTCTTCAACAGGACTCCTGGAGCTCAGTCTGTTGTTTGGCTGTGGATCTCTACATCTGCTTCCATCAGTTACTTGAGAAAGGCACTATGATGACAGGGTATTCACTGTTCTGATTACTAGGGTAAGCCAGCTCAGACACTCTCTCCACTAGTATTAGTAGTCTCGGGCCATCCTTGTGGATTCCTGGGGACTACCCTAGCACCTGATTTCTCCATATCACCATTATATCTCCCTCTATCATGGTGTATCTTTCATTGCTCTCCCACTGCATCCCTGTTCCAACTTGACCATCCTGTTCCCTATGTTCTCATGCCACATCCCCTATACTCCATTGCCCCTCCCATCCCCAGTTTACTCATGGAGACCTCACCAATCCTACATCTGATAGAGGGCTCCAAAATATATCAAGAATTCAAGAAACTAGACACCAAAATACTGAACAATCCAAATAGAAAACTGGCTACAGATCTAAACAGAGAACTCTCAACAGAAGAATCTCACATGGCTGAAAGACATTTAAAGAATTGCTCAAGATCCTTAGGTATCAGGGAAATGCAAATCAAAATGACTCTGAGATACCACCTTACCCCTATCAGAATGGCTAAGATCAAAAACACTGATAAAAGCTTATGTTGGAGAGGATGTGGAGGAAAGGGAACACTCCCCCACTGTTGGTGAAAGTGCCAACTTGTATAGCCACTTTGGAAATCAGTATGGTGACTACTCAGAAAATTGGGAATCAATCTACCTCAGGACCCAGTGATACAACTCTTGGGCATATGCCCAAGGAATACTCAATCATACCATAAGGACACATGCTCAACTATGTTCATATCAGCATTATTCATAATAGCCAGAATCTGGAATCAAACTAGATGCCCCTCAAACAAAGAATGAATTAAGAAAATGTGGTACATTTACACAATGGAGTACATATACATAATGGAGTACTACTCAGAAGAAAAAAATGACATCATGAAATTTGCAGGCAAATGGGTGGAACTAGAAAATATCATCCTGAGTGAGGTAACCCAGACACAGAAGGACAAACATGGTATGTACTCACTCATAAGTGGATACTAGAAGTAAAGCACACTGCAACCTACAGCACTAGAGAAGCTAGCTAAATAGGAGGCCCCAAAGAGGGATGCATGGATCACCCTGGGAAGAGGAAATAGATGAGAAATATTCTTAAGAAACATGTCCTCAGCTACTTTTTCCCTCTCATTTTCATGAGAAACTAAGTGAGAAGATGTTAAACATGATTCATGTGATAGCTGTGTAGTACCTTAATATATCAACAGAGTAGTGTGAAATTATGTTTATAAATGCCATATTATAAAAAGCCCTGATGAAAGTTATCAGACCCAGATATTACTTGATGATAACAGTCTCTAGATGCCACTGTCAGGGTACCTTAAATGAACAATTAATCGTATCACAATTATGATGTTCAATATCAAATAACTGGAGAAATAGAGATCTCTCATTTAGAAATTTCATAAAAAATATATAACTTGCTCTACATTTGCATTTATATTGAATTTCTACTAACATATGGGAGTAGCCATACAATATGTCACTAATTCTAATGGTTTCTGACAAAAGATATTTTTGGCTGTATCTGGACATTTATGTTCCATTAGATTTTTGTGACTTTGAGTATAAACAATAAGCTACTTCTATGTTTTCATGAATATCTCTACTGCTTCTATTTGAAAATCAAGCACACTGTCCTAAAGACTATATCATATTCTACTCCAGTAACCCCACATTAAAAGTCCCACCATTGTTTTGTACTTTCAAGGGATAAAATGGTGCTTGCAGGTACAATACCATTCTGATCTTCATAAAATCTAAGCATCTGCAATCCATGAGGGGAATTTAGTAGCAAACAGCATCTTAAATATTTAAATATGCATATGGACTTTATTTGATATTCTCTTAAATGTAGAGTAGCATAAGGGCTGCTGTGGCAGAGTTGGGTGCAGGGCTAGCTGATGAATAACACCAGACTGTGCCTGGGCTCCACAGCCGGTGCCTGCTGAGAGAACTGTCTTGGCTTACACACACTCCTTAACTGAACTTTTGAAGTGATCACAGTACTGCTCATGCGGGGAGCTCTGTGGATGCTTACAGACATCTGATTATGGTTTATCTGCCTAGGGAAATAAATGGCTCCTTTTGTTAAAACTTCCATCATACAATACATTAGACCCATAGCTAAAACAGGCTGTGTATAGTTTCAACATATGTAAAATGAAATACGACAGTCTGCTTTAAAAGCTCCAAATAATAAACAATGAAAAAATTAAAGGGAAAGATACAATTAACAAATGTGGAGGCTAGGAACTGTCTCAGTATTTAACAACACTGAATGTTCTTGCAGAGGGTATGATTTCAGTCCCTAGCACCCATATGGCAGCTCATAGCTGTAACTGTAACCATAGTTCCAGAATTCTGTTGTCCTTTTGTGGCCTCTGTGAGTAATACATGCATGTGGTGCACAGGCATGCTTGTAGACAAAATACCCATTATACATAATAGAAAAATAAGTAAATCTTATAAAAAAAAAACTAGGTCACTTTAAATGGGCTTGTTTAAACTATGTGGGGTGAAAATGTATATCAATGAACAAACCTGTCAATGGATATATTAATGTCTTGGACTGTGTGTTAGTCTACATGTGTGCGTGTGTGTTATGTGTCTGTGTGTGTGTGCATGCGTGCACGCACGTTTGATAAGTATTTAAATAGATTATTCTATAAATTGTAATTCCTATCATTAACTTTTTTCCATTAGTATCATGTTTTCATCCATGTCAATGGACAATATGATTAAAAGAATTATGACCCATCAAAGTTTCATTTTTATATGCATAAGTTATTATGAATAATTTGACCCCAAAAGAAATAATAGTGATGACTAATTTGGACTACCATTTTGTCAGGGACTATCATTGATTTTATGGAAAGTGTGAATCCCTTGTAGAACGAAGATCCACAGGACTGCTTTGAGTGACAGTGTTCCACACTTTGATCTTTGCATATGTTTCTGAGCATCCACTTGGATCAGCACACAAAGCAATATGACCACGTTAGGACTCCAGTCACACATTGTGGTGTGCAGAAACCTGAACACAGCACTATAAAAGTCAAAAAGTGATGCACTGAAAATGTATTGAATCATTTTTACTATTTTAGAAAGAACATACAAAAATATCTTCTTTGAATTTCTTTGTTAAACTTTATTCTCTAAGGTTTTTAAGGACATGGAAATTGAGGCTAAGGAGAAAGAAAGTATAATTTTGTGACAATCTTCAAAGTGGTTTCACATACTTTGTAAGCTCAACTGATTTCATTCACGCTTTTTCTACATCTTTGGGATTATATACGAGATTTGATAAAGTATGAAGTCACAAAATTGAATCATATTTCAACCTAAAAGGTAAAGTTGCTTAAAATAAAACACACCAACACAAAAAATAATAGTTTTCACTGAAATAATATGATTTAATAAAATAACAACAATAAGCATAATGAAAATCTTATTTTACAGAAGTTTGTTTAATCCAGACACTTCCATTCCTGTCTTTTGTTTAAAAAAGTTTAAACCTATCAGAAGACTGACAGGTTGTGAAGTTATGGATTCATGAAGAAGGAATGAAAGTCAGTGTGAAAACGGTTGCTGTGTTTTACAGAATGTACCAGTTGGTCTATGCAGGGCAAACTCCTGTGATTTCCTTCATAGAATCTGTTAGGTACGGAAAGAAGTTATTCACAGATAAATATGGGATTGCTTGGACTAAATAACTGAAAAGATTGCTTGGATCTCCTAAGAGCATTCTTAGCAGAGATGAGCAGAAGCAACGGCTCCAAAGTTAACAGTGTTTGCTTCTCTTCCCATGGACCTGATTTCAGTGCTAAGGTGAAGGTGCACAAATCAACTGTAACTCCATCTTCAGGGAATTCAACAGCTTCTTCTGGCATCCACGGGCACTTGTACCCATGTGTACATGCACTCACATTGATGTATACACATACATATTAATATTTTGATATTTAAAAATGATTATTCTTAGCATAGACTATACACACCATTTTATTTATAGGTGTCTGGGAAAGTAACTGAAGTATCATATGAGATAATAGTTTAAATTTCCTAGTGTAAAGCAGTTAGTACTATAGTGAGGGCAGATTTATTCTCTGTTTTTAACAGATCAGTTGATGTTGCACTGCTTCTCATTTTTAAGAGTGTCATTAATTACTTAATAAACATGTTTAGAGACTTAAGAAATAAAGCTCATTTGCAATAGTCTCCTTCACCAAAACCATTATCTGCTCTCCTCAGGAAGGTCATCTGTTCAAGTACCTCTCAAAACATACTGGTGCTCAGAACATGAATTATAATTCACCATCCTTCCAGTTCATGGAAGGTATATCCATTACTTTTCTGTTGCTGTGAGTAAGACACCATGATCAAAGCAAATTGTATAGGAGTTTGTTTTGGCTCATAGTCCCAAGAAATTCAAGTCCACCATGGTGGGGAGATTGGCAGCAAGTGACAGGCTTGGAGGCAAAAGCAGGGAGCTAAGACTTTGCATCTTTAAATGCAAATGCAAGGAAGAGTGAGCAAACTGAACCTGGAGTGGAACTGTGAAGTCTCAGAATGTGCAGTAAAGTGATCTACTCCCTCTAGAAAGAATAAACCACCACCCCAAACAGCACACCCAACTTGGGATTGAGTATTTAAAAGCTTGAGTCCATGGGGTATTTCTCTTACATACTGCTGAGGGAAAAAGGAACAACTTCATATGTCCTTCTCAGAAAAGAAAGATAAAAAAGACAAAATACTTTTTAAAAAATGTTTTTCTTTCTTTTGTAATGACTTCTGATCTTTAAAATACATAGAATAATATATTAATCACATATATAATATAACAGTATTCTAAGTATATATAAAATATTTATAGAACATGTAAGCATATATAGCATATATACTGTTCAAGTATATTTATATATGATACATATATCTATAATTAGTGTTCTAAGTATTTTATATTCTTATATTCACTTTATTTCCTTGTTATTAATTTATTTTTATTTCAAGATAGGATTACTATGTATAGCTCTGGATGTCCTTCAACTTGCTCTGTAAGCCAGGCTGGCCTCAAACTCATAGATTCCCTTGCATCTGCCTTCTGAGTGCTAGGTTTACAGGTGTGCACTGACACCATCTGGCATATTCTTATAGTCTTACATGCATACTAATAGATTCTTTCTGAATGGTTTACAAATGTTAATTAGAAACCAAAAGAAAATAAAACAAGTGCTTTCTTCATCTTCTACACTTTCATAACTAATAGTATTTTATTAATTACAATTAGATATGTAATTATGAGATTGTACCATCATAGGTAAATCAGCACATACATAAACAGACAGAAATCAGTGGAGAACTACCTAAGAGGGATAAAATAATGTGAAATGATTATAAATATGCTCACTTCAAATTAACAGAAATAATGGAAATTTATTAAATTAACTTAATGCCAGTCTTTGATTCTTTATTTAACATCAAAATAGCATGCAATTTTAGGAAAAAAAATAATAAATAAATAATGGCACACAACATGGGGCAAAAATTTCCACCTAAAACCTGAGAAATCTTTAAAAAAGGGTTCTAAAATAGAGCCAAGAGCAGCTTTCTAGTTGTGTCTATCAGAAAAGCTATGATATAGAAATGCCAGGCCAGCAAGCCACCCAAGGAACAACATGTAATGGGATGCAGGTAAAGCCACGGAACATGTGGCGATACATAGATTAATAGTTATGGGTTAATTTATGATATAAGAGCCAGCTAGCAAAAATCCTGAGCCATGGCGATGCAGTTATAATTAATATAAGCCTCTGTGTGTTTACTTGGGGGACGCAAGTGGGAGAGATTTGTTTGGAAATCTTCCAACTACATCAACCTTTTATTCATAATTTCCAACAATAAATACAATCTTGTTTTCATTTGCCCACCTCACTAATGTCCATGTTCATTCTCTCCTCAGAGGAGAGTATACCATGCAGGAACTATTAGCACTCATCTTATTTTATAATTAATGATACAATAAATTGGTTTCACATGATGATAATGCACAACTGTAAAGAAGTGACATAAAATTGAATAACATAAAAAGTCTGATAAATCCTTGCAATTGTTTTGTGTTCTGAAATACTCATTTGCATTAATTTTAGTAATAATTGCATCATGTATATTTGAACATCATAGTATTTCTCACAGTCATAAAAATATACCTAAAATATTTACATAATGATTGAGAGGTAGAGATGACTCAATGGGTAAGGCAATTGCTATTCAAGTATGAGGACCTGAGTTCTAATTCACAGACACTACATGAAGCCACATGGCAGTACATGTCTGGAATTCCAGACCTCACAAGGCTGAGAAAAGCATGTCACTGGAGCTTATTCACCAGTTGGTCTTGCTGAATCCATGAACAGGCTCCACAGGAGTCCCAGTTACGAGGTAGAGAGTAGACATCAAAGGTTATCTCTGTACTCCATACCATGAGGCACACATATGGATTCATATCTCCACAAACACCTGCACATGTATGTAAGATATACACACAAAAAACATTGCACAATCACACAGAAAATAGACAAGGTTTAAAGCAAGTAAACACTAAAAGTAGCAGCCATTATGTATAAGTAGATTATCTTGTTAGTAATGATGGATTTTATATGCTGAGTAGAACATAAGTTTTATTTGTTCTTGAATTATCATTTAAATTACATCTGCTACTTGCTTTACTGTTTATTTTTTCCTTTCTTTGTGATTATTAAATGTTATTTTACAAGTATTACTCAGCAATGTGTATTATAGTTATTTGATGGAATGGTAATTCATTCTGCTAAAAACAATTTCATCTAAGCCAATTAATTGTCAGTCTGTTCTCAATATTTTCTTGCCCCAGAATGTATGACCTGGACAAATATAATACACATATTGGAAGCTATATTGATATTGATAAAATAGCATTTTTTAAAATTTTATCAACAACAATTCATAAAATAGATAGAACAATTTCCATTTCAAAGGCTGTATCATGATTACCTCCAAATCTGTCACTATGGGAATTTATTCAGAGATTCAACATTTTGGGTCTAAATTTGATTTATGTGTATTTTAAAGAATGAAGTAGACATTAGATATCTTACTTTTTTAATATCTAATATATATCTATATCTAATATATCTATATCATATATATATATATATATATATATATGTACCTTATAGTTGGGGTTTGTAGTTAATCATCCCATCTCACTAAAGAACACATATTTTAATAGTTCAATATACATATTTTTAAAGTCTAGCTTGAATAAAATCAATCACTCCAATAAATGAATTTATACTGGAAAACACTGGTATTTATTTCTGACTTGTAATTCTCTCATCAATAAAAGTATATTTAATATGCATTCTTACTAAGAGATGGTATAAGTTACTTTGACTGTGATAATACAAAATGTTTAGATTTCATTATTAAAATTTCAGTGTTGAAAAGAAATGAAGTTATATAGTTGTATTCTATTATGTGGTTATATACACTATCACAATGTTAATACTTTTTATAAATTCAACTAGACAAATGTAAAGAGTGCACACCAGGGGCAAAATTTTTATATGCAAAAACACAAGGCAAATTTAGTCTATATGTTATGTTGAACATTATTAATCTAATAATACAATACTATACTTATGCATTTAATTATTTCAGTTTCATCTATTGACAGTGTAATGTATCTTATGTGCTATCCCATATATTTACATAAATATATTTTAAAGGTAAGAAAGATATATATACTTGACGATACTGACATAAATTAAATTGATTTACCTATAACACCCTTTATCTATATATATCATAACAGCATTATATACTCTATTTCTGTACCTGCAAGCTAAATAATATTTGGAATCATGAACACTGGCTTCAATTCAGGGTTTAGGGACCAGTAACAATTACCTACTGAAATGTGCAACATGGTAATCCTCAGGCCTAAGTACTACAATGTATTGATTCAGAGTATGAGGATGTTTATGTTATCTATGAGTATATGAAAATCATCTGAATAGTATTTAAATTATTTTAATTTCATACACTATACTTTATCTTGAACATATTTATGTCATTTTGGTGGTGCATAATTTGTAGATTCACTTCAATAAAAATGATTTAAGAGTTGCTAATGCATTATGTAATGTTAATTGGAAGGCAGGAGCTTACTTTCTCTATACTCGTTTATCTTTTAACAAACCTTTTTATTTTATAGCACATTAATTTCTATTTTATATTTTTGCACTTAGTCATTAACACATTTTCATTATTTCCATAAATAAAACTAAAAAAGTCATCAGCTGTTTGGCTGTGCGCTCCAGTGTTTTCACCAAACAGCTGGAAGTCAAAGAGATTACTCCCATAAACTATTGTTTTAATTATATTTATTGATTATAGTGTCTTTATATTCTTATTATATTTAAACAATAGTATACTGAGGTCTATAAATTGATTAATGGATTATAATCTTAATCATGAAATACTAGAAATCACAGCTGTCTAAGTAATGTGTACAAATTACTTACATTACACATGTCAAAAATATTACTGTCTCTGCTAAACAGGAGCAGTAGCTTGCCAAGGAGTCTTTTTATCATCCAAGATCCTTGACACTAGTAGAGCTGTTGTATATGTAGTTTCCATTTCAAACGAATCATGTGGCATGATGCAAGTGCAGATTATGTAGCATGTCTACAATATTATTACCAATTTGAAGCTAAGTACAGTTTCAAAAATTCTTACATTAATGATAGTAGAACACCTTAATTCTTAAGCATACATGTATTATTCTACTCTTATGAACAATTTGAATTGAACACTAATTGAAAACATCAAATAACATGATTTTAGTTTGTGAGCTTAAACTCCAATACTGAGGATATATGTTAAATAGTTTTACAATACTAAAATCATTTGTCTTCATTATGACAATATGCTTTGTAAATTTTATTATATTGTTAAATGTTTATGTTCCTAAATTTTGTTAAAATAACTCTAAATTAATAAATCAATCTAGATTTTATGTCACTTTTATTTTAAAAACAAACTGACTTTTTCTCTAGCAGTGACATATACATTTCAGTTTATTTTCAATTTTCTTCTTTCATGTACACATTATATATGTATATATACATATGCATATACATAATTTGAATTTTAATAATGGAGAAATTTTGAAAAATCCTCTCATAATTTTAGCAGAATTCTAAATGATTCATCAAAGATTTTAGAGTGTAGTTGTTGACAGTGACTTTCCTCACATAGGATACATGATAGAGTTTTATTTTGTGTTCAAAATACAGAAAACGGACCATAATTAGTCATGATTCTTTTATTAGCAATGAATTTCAATAAAATAAGTGTTCATTGTCATCCAAAATTTTATAAACAGATACTCAAAAGATAGTGTGTCACCTATAAACAGGAATTAGTATCCACAAATGAAAGTTCTCTTTTATCATTCTGTTACTTTCAAGGACAAGAGTTTTAATTATGTTGCAATTGTAGGTCTCCTGTTGTAGTGGATTGAGTGAGAAAAGTCTCCCATCAACGCATGTATTAAAGTACTTGGTACCCAGCTGGTGGGGCTTTTTAGGGTAGATTTGGAATTTGTTGGTCACGAAGCAATGCTGGGTTAGGTAAGTTGTCAGAGACCAAACATGGACCATGGAAAAGTACTAGCTAGGCCAGAGAACAAGCCCCTACCCTAAACCAGATGCCCCCAAAGATAAAGAACAGGTCAGACAGGTCAGATAGCATAGCAACAGAACAATGGGCCCTGACCAGTGACCTTAC
Organism: Peromyscus californicus insignis; assembly: GCF_007827085.1. Lineage (NCBI taxonomy): Eukaryota > Metazoa > Chordata > Mammalia > Rodentia > Cricetidae > Peromyscus > Peromyscus californicus. Next base: position 25,022,761 of record NW_026294617.1, read on the forward strand.
CACCTAGCAGCCTCACGACTTGCAGGACTTGCACATAGCCCTTCACCTGCATGTCCCCCTTCACCTGCACGTACAGCACGTCATGCACTCCTTCCCTCCTTCCTGCCCCCTCTCATGCTATATAAGCCTTGCTGAGGAGAATAAAATTTGCAGCTTGATCAGAACACACTGTCTTGCTGTCTTCTCTCGTGTCTCCCATCCCTCTCATTCTCTCCCGCAGGTGGGTCACCCCCGTTGACACCCTGCTGGCCAGGGCAGTAAGTCACTGGGAGCTGGCTTTGGGTGTCTGTAACCTTGTTCCCCTTCTTTGATGCCTGTGTGTGAATGGAAACATCATCTATCTTCCTCTTCCTGTCTCTAGGTTGATTTTGACTCTTGCTCTACTCTCCTTGTCATGATGTACTGTATCCTTCTGGAACCACAAGCCAAAATAAAGCCCTTTCACCTCTATGTTCCTTTGGACATGCTATTTTATCATAGTATATAAAAGGGGAAAAAATGTATCTTGAAAGGGGAGGTGTCTTCAGAACATGATCATCTATAACAACTCACAGCATCAGTAGATAGTCCTGAACATGTTTAATTGACAACTCTCAACTGAAATTACATTACCTTGTGACTCAGTGTAATATATTCAATGGCACTTTTAAATTAATATTTGATCAGGAATTAAATTGTAAACCAGTTTTTATTTTAATTTTGAAATTTTTTTATAGACTCAGTTTCTGTTTCAGTTTTTTGACCACTAATACTTTAATACCTTAAAAATACATCATCTTATGTAGATGTAAGAATTATAAAATTTACTAAAAAACTAAAAATAACATTTCTTCTATTCATACAATATTTGTCTTCTGATTTTTAGTTATGCTCCTCAGCTTTATTCTGTTCTCACTTCATTTCCTGCAGACACACACACACACACACACACACACACACACACACACACATCTTTTGTATTCATTGTCAAGATACTTTGTTCTGCACAGTTATGTCACTGTTGCAAAACGACAAATTTGAATACCAAAGATCTCTTATCTTAAAAGAAGTTGAATAATTTGGAAAAAAGATTTAAATTAGATAGGTTATTATTAATTTCCCAAGGTTCTGAATTGCATGACATCAGTTTTGAAGTAACAAAATCATTTGTTAATTGTTAGGCAGATAAATCAAAATTACAGATATGCAGGGTATTGTCTGAAAAGTATTTTATGCTTTTCAACTTTTAATGTCATTACAGATAGAATAGTCATTCTGTGAACACAAAAATTGAAGGTGATTACAGAAAGCACCTTGTTTTTTCAAATTTGGATGCTAAAGTTGAAAAGTTAGTAACACAGAATACAGTTAATATAATAATGTCAGATATCAGGTAATCAAATTATATGTGGGGTATGGTAGCTATTAACATGGCTGAGTAAGATGACAAAGAGATATTTCATATTAAATATACAACTCATATTTTATACACTGAATGATATTTACCCTTTCACTCCCTCTCTCTGTCCTGAATAAAAATTTTCCTACTTTTCATAGTCAAATTCTGGTAAAGAAGAAATGACTTATGCCTTTCTAGGGTACTATGAACTAGATTTGGCCATTGAACAGTGAGTGGACATGAGCTCAAATTTCAGATTATACTTATATTTGCAAATTCCATTTTTCATATGAAATAGCATATTCACAGGCTCCAGGAATGAGAAAAATGATGTTATTCACTCTGCAGCACAGAAAATTTAGAATAACCACAAAGCTGAAATTTTTAATTTACTTTCTGAAGTCTTACTTTTACACTGCATAACATGAGTTTCACTCACTGTTTTTTTCCAAACAGTGTGAACATTTTCTCAAGACTTCTAGTTCCTTAGAATCCAAAACCTTCAGCACTTACAGTGGAGTAAATATATGTGGGAAACATTAGAATACCTTCTTGTGTGCTGTACTTTAATGCATACCTTGATTCTGTTCATCTGCACACTACTAATATCTGGAAAGAGAGTTCAGGAAACCACCATAACAACATGAAACATAAAAGAATTAAAAATATTTCAACATAAAACTGCAGTGTAATGTTGTTAAAATATAAAGAGTGAATGCTCTTCTGACTCAAAATTAAATAAAGGAGGAGGTAGGCGGTCCGATGAAGGATAGAACTGAGTTTACATTTCTATTAGCAATTTCATATTTAATCCAAAAAAAATCATGTGAAAAGAATTATATCCATTAACTTGCTCCTTCTGTCAAAATGGGTAGTGTTATATGCAGGTACTGTATTCCAAATATCTTATTACAAAAAAAGAAAGCAAAGTTTAAACACAAAAATGCTTCAACATTGAGAATTAAAATCATTAGACACACCGTTGACTCATTTTCTTTCTGCTGCACAATATAAAACACAAGGTGTCATTCAAAGTGATTCAGAGTGAAGTAAATTGAATCCAATTGAATAGCAACAATACTAGCAAAAGCCTTTTATAGCTGCAGGCCTTGGGCTTCTTCCCAAGGCACATTTCTTATTTGTTCTGAGATTTTAAAAAGCCCTACAACAGGTTTAGAAAAGATATTGTTCTCATTAGCTTAAGAGCAAGCTACTTCTTAACTTTAGAGTCTCACATCTGTGGAAGGAAGCATAATGTGTTTAAGAATTTGTTTTCATAAACTTTTCTTAGTCTCTGATATGAAAATAGAACTATTTTTATCGTTCGTGTTAAAAACACTTGTGTGATATTGTGTTTGTGTTCTGATAAATAAAGCTTGCCTGGTGATCAGAGGGTAGAGTTAGTCAGTAGTTAACCATGGAAGCCAGGCAGTGGTGGTACACACCTTTAATACCAGCACTTGGGAGAAGGAAGTAGGAAGCTCAGGGGTTCAAGGCCACCTTAGGTTACAGGAGATTGAATCAGTCTAAAAGAGAAACAGAGCCGGGGGTGGTGGTGCACACCGTTAGTCCCAGCACTTGGGATTTCAGGCCTTTGATTCCAGCACTTGGGTGGCACACACATTTAATCCCTGAACTCAGGAGGTGGAGACTTGAATATAAAGTGGGTGGAAACAGGATTTGGCACCCATTCAGTCTAAGGATTCATAGAGACAGGATCCCCACCCATTAGGTCTAAGATTTAGTAGAGGCAAGATATGACTGTGGCTGCTCTGCTTCTCTGATCTCCAGGCAAGCTTTATTTGTCAGAACACAGACAAAATATCATACAACACACTTGACACATTCTGTTCCATTATATAAAACCAAGGCTTCGACTAAGTATAATGAGAATATACTAATGAGTATTCTTACTCATAATCTTTACTATGATTGATCAAATAAATATTATGTTCATACAATTGAACTTTTGACAGAATAACAGTGAATTAACCTTAGAAAATGAGATGTATTAAGTAGATCTAAACCCATTATCTATTAAGTCACTAAGACATAATTCAGGCTGCATCCCATTCTAATTTTTTTACCTCTAGGCATAAAAACTTACTGGCTATGTCAGGAAATTTTAAAAATTAAGTCCTTTATCTTTATCTTTATTCTGACTTATGATATTTCTAGTAGTTTCCTATGCTAAAATATATTAAACTATGCTATCTTAATGATACTAATCCGTTCTAATCTGACATTATTCATAAAATTATGGCATAGTATAAGAATGTTTTGTGTTCCTAGATTTTAATGTGATCTTGGTTGGAAAGAAATCTTGCTAATCTTTAGTTCTATGATAGTCTGAAACACTGTTCAACAAACACTCTAGCAACTATTTCTTTTTATCTACAAAAATTACATTCAGAGCAAACAGGCAAAGTGACATGGGAACAGACATGATACGTTTTATGTATTAAATAATAAGTTGATATGTAATAGAGCCAACCTTATAAACATAGAGACTGAGGAAAGATAATTCACAGATGTGATGAAAGAGGCAAGGATAATATTTCTGATGACTGTATGACAGAGAAAGAGAGGAGCATGTTTTGAGCAGACAAAGGTTATTCAATGATAAAGTGATAAGGAAATGGGAGGGACACAAATATTCCAAGCAAGAATTTATATATGGAAAGCAGCATGAGCCTTTTTTTGTTTATATGCAGCTACATGTTTGTGTGGGTGTGTTCACCATTCAGTGTGCACATTGATATAGGTGACTGCATGTTCATATGCACAAGAAGATAAGATGACTTCTGTCTTACTCAATTGATTTCCAACTTACTTATTGAAACAGGGTTTCTTTCAGTGAACGTGAAGCTCACTGATTCACCAGAATGACAAAGCTTCATAGAGTGCTCTCTGCCTCCATTTGCTCACGCATGGATTGTGTATATGTCCAAAGTTTCCATCTTTTTACACGTGTGCCTAGATTCCAAATTCAGGCCCTCATTCTTATGCTGCAAGAACTTTACAATCTGTGCCTTCTCCACTGCATTCATATCTCCATCTCCTTATTTTGCCTTTACCTGAATTTGTATTTATTATAATTTTTCTCATATTTAGATTTGTCTCTTTTGTATTGTTTATCCCAGAATAAATGTTCCAAACTCAGTATCTTTTTAATTGATTGGAATTATTTTACATGATTTGCTAACTGAAAAAGAACCATCAATATTTCATACATACAAAATGTTGCTTCTCCAAACACTTGAAAACTATTTGCGTTTAATCTTCCTGATATTACTCATAACAAACATTCATATGTAATTTATAATTGCAATTTTAAAGTATTTTCTCTGTTGCATGTTTGTTGATTTTAAATTTTTTATAAAATATATTTTTACCATATTATATCATCTTCCCATACTTCTCCTAGATCCTCTATACTTCTATGCCCATCCAAATTTATATTCTACTGTCTCAAAAGCAAAGAATAAAACAAGAATAAAAATAAAAATGAAAACACCCAAAAACACAGAAAAAGATAAAGAAGAGAGTAAAAGACGCATACAAAGAGAGAGCAATATAAAATCCTTTTATTTTGTTTAATTTTTTTTTTCTTTTTGGCCAAATACTCCTGAGTATGGGTTAGTCCTTGATTGTGGTAACACACACAGTGTCAGAGCCTCTATACTGGATAAAATTGACTTTTCCCTCCCTTCAAATAGCTTCTGAAATAGATAAGGAAAATATTGCCTACCTTCTTTCTTCCATGCTGGGATTTCTGTCTTGCTTGAACCTGCATAGGTCTTATCCACACTGTCCCTGTCTTACATCATATGTGCATCTGTCCTGATGTGTCTGGAGACACGATTTCCTTGAAGCCATCCACTATCTCTGTGTCTTACAATCTTCCACCCACTCTTCTGCATAGCTCCCTGAGCTTTGAGGGGTTTCATAAAGAGGTCCCATTTCAGGACAAATGCTCTAAAATTTCTCATTCTATACGCATTGTCTAAATGCACTAATTGCAATCTACAGCAAGATACTTCTTTGATGAGTGTTGAGCAATGTGTTGATCAATGGGCATAGCAGAATGTCACTAGGAGTCACATTATTGTTATGTCCACTTGGCAGAATAATAATAGTAGGTTTTGCCCTAGGCACATGACCTATATAGTCTTAGGTTATTGGCTTCATGAACATTGTCAGGTGTGACAGGTGTGTCAGGTGAGATGGTGTGATCCTTAATTCAGGTAATTCATTACTGTAGATGAAGGGTTTGTAACTAGGTTATTCTAATATTTAATTTTCCTGTCAAGCATTCTATATAGTATATTCCAGTACCTTAAATCCTACACATTATGGATAAAACTTCAAGTTAGGTAGCAACTCTGTTTTGCTACTTACAATTAGCATAAGTCAGTGGTGTCTTTAGCAGAAGGGTCTGTCCTTCAGGTTTTGGAGACTAATCAATAGTGTTGTCAAGGGGCTGGAGAGATGGCTCAGAGGTTGAGAACACCGACTGCTCTTCAAGAGGTCCTGAGTTCAATTCCCAGCACCCAAATGGTGCCTCACAACCATCTTTAATGAGATCTGGCAACCTCTTCTGTGTACATAATAAATAAATAAATCTTTAAAAAAAATAGTGTTGTCAATAGCCTGTGATAGTTCAAGGTTCCATGGGACCACTTTGGACAATTATTTAAAAGAAATAACCAACTGCGGTCACCGGGGGTAGTAACTCCATTAAAATTTCTTTCTTATATTTATGTATTTCAGGAAACTTCTACACTAGATTTCTATATGTCTTTTCAAAATATCATTAATGTTATTAGTTCCTCCCCAGCACATGTAGGAATATTATTTATTTTTATGTGTTAGTTTTAAATCCTGTTACTTTGATGAAAGTGTTCATCAGCTATAGAAGTTTACTAGTGGACTTTTTAGGTCATTTATGTGTACTAACTCATCATCGGCAAATGATACTTTAACTCTAATTTCCTAAGTATATTATCTTAATCTCCTTCAGGTGTCATGTTTCATTAGCTAAGACTTCAAGTATTACGTTGAATAGGTATGGAAAGAGTGGGAAAAATTTCGCTTGTTCCTGATGTTAATGGGAATGCTTTGAGTTTATTTCTGTTTAGGTTTGTTTAGTTTATGAGCTTGTTGTAAATTGTCTTTATCCTGTATGTATATCCCTTGTATCCATAGTCTCTCCATGAATTTTATAATGCAGCAGTGTTATATTTTATCAAAAGTCTCTTTTTATGAATCTAGTGAAGTAATTATGTGTTTTTTGTGCTTTGTTCTGTTTATAGAGTGGATTACATTTATTGATTCACGTATGTTGAAGTATCTTACATCAAGCTTACTTGATTATGGTGGATGTTCAAGTTTTTTTAAATAATTGCTAAAATTTAATATTTAAAAATGAAAACAAATTCCCTTAATAAAATATTCAAAATATTTGGAAACCAATTAAAAATGTTTCATTATAACAAGAACAGAAAGGTATTTTCTTAACAATAAAAATTATAGCAAGATAAAACAAAAACCATCACATCAAAGTTGGATAAGGCAAAACAACAAAAGGAAAAAAAGGCCCAAGAGATGGTACAAGATTCATAGAAACATCCCTTCACACACTCATAGTCTCATAAAAATGTTAAACTGAAAGCTGTATAGGTACTCAGAGGACCTAGTATAGAAGGAAGTCAGCCCTGTGTTTGCTGCCCGAGTCCCTGTGAGTTCACACTAGCTTTGCTCCTTTGATTCACACTCTGAATTTCAGAGTTCCTGCTTTGAGTCCTTTATCCCTTTGGCTCTGACACTCTTTCTGCTTTCTGTTTTGCAATGCTTCCTGAGTTCTGAGGGGAGGGATTTGATGAAGACAGCTTATTCAGAGCGATGTGCTCCAAGGTCTCTCTCTCTCTCTCTCTCTCTCTCTCTCTCTCTCTCTCTCTCTCTCTCTCTCTCTCTCTCTCTCTCTCTCTCCCCTCTCTCGGTAATGTCTTTCTATGAGTATCTGTCTTTGTGCCCATCTACTGCAGGAGGAAGCTTTTTGAACACCATCAATGATTGCACTGATCTGTGAGTATAGCGGAAAATCATTACGTGTCATTTTTTGCTGCTTTTTTTTTCAGACCAGTAGTATTTAGTTTTGCCCTAGACTACTGGATTATAAACACTCTGGATCTTGGTCACTGAAGCAACATTGGGTATACGTTCCATCTCATGGAGTAGATATTAAGTTAACTCAGACATTGTTTGGAATACTCCCACAAACTTTGTGCCATCATTACCCTCTCAAATTTTGAAAGCAGGACAGATTGTATATCAAAGGTTTTGTGTCTCGATTGGTGTTGATATTTCTCTTTTGCTAGCATACAGAGTACTTTTCTGTACCTATACCTTCACTAGAACATAAGGACAAAGTTTCATTGTAGTCACCAGCTCAATCTCTCCAAGTTCAGTGAGTTGTCTGAGTGGTATCTTCTGCAATGGGGCCTTGTCAGATTGCGGGGGACAATTATTATCTTGTCAGCAACCTGGGTGATTTGAGGATTTCCATATGACCTCTTTGGCCAAAATCTCAATTGGCTATAACAGAATTCCAGTGATAGAAGCTTTGTTTGAGGACAAGATATGAACTGTTGGGATTCCATCTCCCTCATTATTTTAAGAGTTCATTAGGATTGTCTTTATATATTTTAGAAATTTTCACTACATTGGATTTCCATACCACTCCTCAAATGCCACTCATTTCTAAATATTTCTCCCTGAATTCCCTCCCTGAAGCCCACCCTCTCCCTCCTCCTACCTTACCCTCCTGTACCATCCTTCCAGACCCAATTCCACCCATAAAAACCCATTCTAGCACGACAATTAGGGTGTTTGGCCATCCCATCACCAGAGTAGGTCAGTTCAGGCTGTCTCTCGACCACTGCCAGCAGTCTGTTGTGGGGATATCTTTGTGGATTTCTGTGGGCCTCTCTAGCACTTTGTTTCTTCCTATTCTCATGTGGTCTTCATTTACCATGGTCTCCTATTCCTTGTTCTCCCTCTCTGTTCTTGATCCAGCTGGGATCTCCCGCTCCCCCAAGCTCTCCTTCCCTCAACCCTTGCCCTTCACTACCCCCACTCATGTCCAGGCTGTTCATGTAGATCTCATTCCATTTCTCTGTCATTGGGCTATCCCTGTGTCTTTCTTGGGGTCCTGTTTTCCAGGTAGCCTCCCTGGTGATGTGAGTAGCAGTCCAGTCATCCTTATTCCACATCTAGTATCCTCTTATGAGTGAGTACATACCATGTTTGTCTTTCTGAGTCTGGGTTACCTCACTCAGGATGATTTTTTTCTAGATCCATCCATTTGTCTGCAAACCTCATGATGTCATTGTTTTTCTCTGCTGAGTAGTATTCCATTGTGTATATGTACCACATTTTGTTTATCCATTCTTCAGTTGAAGGGCATCTAGGTTGTTTCCATGTTCTGGCTATTACAAACAATGCTGATATGAACATAGCTGAACAAGTGCTCTTGTGGTGTGGTTGAGCATTCCTTGGGTATATGCCCGAGAGTGGTATAGCTGGATCTTGGGGGAGATGGATTCCCAATTTTCTAAGAAAGCGCCATATTGATTTCCAAAGTGGTTGTACAAGCTTGCATTCCCACCAGCAGTGGAGGAGAGTTCCCCTAGCTCCACATCCTCTCCAGCATAAGGTGTCTTCAGTGTTTTTGATCTTAGCCATTCTGACAGGCGTAAGGTGGTATCTGGGAGTTGTTTTGATTTGCATTTCCCTGATGATTAGGGATGTTGAGCAATTCCTTAAATGTCTTTCAGCCATTTGAGTTTCCTCTGTTGAGAATTCTCTGTTTAGCTCTATAGCCCATTTCTTAATTGGACTGTTGGGCATTTTGATGTCTAATTTCTTGAGTTCCTTATATATTCTGGATATCAGTCCTCTGTCAAATGTGGGGTTGGTGAAGATCTTTTCCTAATTGTCGTGCTAGAAACCCCATCCAACTACTGAGGGATCTGGATGCAGAGATCCATGGCTAGGCCCCGGGTGGATCTCTGGGAGTCCAATTAGCGAGAATGAGGTGGGTTTATATGAGCGAGAATTGTTGACACCAAGGTTGGATAAAGCACAGGGACAAATAGCCAAACGAATGGAAACACATGAACTATGAACCAATGGCTGAGGGGTCTCCAACTGGATCAGGCCCTCTGAATGGGTGAGACAGTTGATTGGCTTGATCTGTCTGGGAGGCATCCAGGCAGTGGGACCGGGTCCTGTGCTCATTGCATGAGTTGGCTGTTTGAAACCTGGGGCCTATGCAGGGTCGCTTGGCTTGGCCTGGGAGGAGGGGACTGGACCTACCTGGACTGAGTCTACCAGGTTGATCTCAGTCCACGGGGAAGGCTTTGCCCTGGAGGAGGTGGAAATGGGGGGTGGGCTGGGGGGAAGGTCAGGGGGGTGGGAGGGGGAAGAACAAGGGAATCCATGGCTGATATGTAGAACTGAATTGTATTGCAAAATAAAAAAAAAAAAACAAAAACCCATTCTATTGCTCCCATCCAGGATATGTATGTGTTTCCCCTAGTTCCTTCCTCTATACTGAATCTCTGGGTCTATGTAATATAGCTTGGCTATCATTTATCTGATGGCTAATATCCACATATGTATGAAAACATACCATATTTATATTTTGGGGCAAGAGTTACCTAACTCGGGGTTTATTTTTATTCTAGTTCCATCCATTTGTCTGCAAGTTTTATGATGCAATTTTTTAACAAGTAAGTTATACCCTATTATGTAAATGTATCACATTTTCTTTCATTTCAGTTGTTTTCATTTTCTGTCCATTATTTTTGTTTATTTATTTATTTATTTATTTATTTATTTATTTATTTATTTATTTCAAGACAGGGTTTCTCTGTGTAGCTTTGTGCCTTTCCTTGAACTCGCTTTTAGACCAAGCTGGCCTCGAACTCACAGAGATCCGCTTGCCTCTGCCTCCAGAGTGCTGGGATTAAAGGCTTGTGCCACCACTGCCTGGCATTTTCTGTCTATTATGAATAGAGCATCACTGAACATGGTTGAACAAGTTTCCTTGTGGTAGGATGAAATATGTTTTGGGTGTATGCCCAAGAGTGGTATAGTTGAATCTTGAGATAGATCAATACAATTCCCACCTTTCTGAGGAACTGTAGTGTCTGTACATGATGGTACTTCAAACAAGCAACAGATACATGTTCTTTTTGCTTCACATCCTCATTAACTTAAGCTTTTATTGATCTTAGCCATTCTAATAGGTGTAAGATGAAATCTCAAAATTCACAATTCCCCAATGGTTGAAGACATTGAAAATACCTTTAAGTGTTTCTTAGCCATTTGAATTTCCTTCCTTTATCTAGAATTCCCTTTTTAGTACCCTACTCCATTTTTAAAATGGGTTATTTGATGTTTTGGATATTTAGTTTCTTGAGTTCTTTATATATTTTGAATATTAGTCTTCTATCTGATGTTGAATTAGTAAAAATCTTTTCAAATTTAGTTGACTGTCATTTTGCCCAAAGGACAGTGCCCTTTCCTTACAGAAGCTTTTCAGTTTCATGATGTCCCATTTAATTGCTGATCTTAGTGTTTTTGCCAGCAGTGTTCTGTTCAGAATATCTTCTCCTGTGCCAATGATTTCAAAGCTATTTCCCTCTTTACCTTCTATCACATTTAGGATATCTGGTTTCAGGTTGAGGTCTTTGATCCATTTAGAGTTGAGTTTTATGCAGGGTAGTTAGTGTGGATCTATTTCATTTTTGTGTTCTTGTATTTAGGTTGCAATTACTTTTTGAGACTACTTGAATCTATATTCAAGAGAGGTTTTAATTTTCTTTATTTTTTATTAATATTTCAAAATTTATTTTACATACCAATCACAGTTTCCTCTCTCTACTCTCCTCCCATTGCCTTTCCCCAATATCATTTTTAGCACCTCCCCCCATCCACTCCTCAGAAACAGTAAGGCCTCCCATCGGAATCAACAAAGCATGATGTATCAAGTTGAGGCAGGATCAAGCCCCTTCCCCCTTCATCAAGGCATCACACCATAAGAAATAGGCTCCAAAAGGCCATCTCATGTGTCAAGGACAGAACCTTGTTCCACTGCTAGGGGCCCCAAAAACAGACCAAGCTGCACAACTGTCACCTACATGCAGAGGGCCTAGGTTGGTCCTATGGAGGCTCCCTAGCTGTCAGTCTAGAGTTAGTGAGCTCCCATAAGCTTAGGTGAGTTGTCTCTGTGGGTTTCCCCTTCACAATCTTGACCTACTGGCTCATACAATTCCTCCTCTTTCTCTTCAAATGGACTCCCAGCTTGGCCCAGTTCTTGGCTGTGGATCTCTGCAACTGCTTCCATCAGTTACTGAATGAAGGTTCTATGAGGACAATTTGGGTAGTCACCAATCTGATTACAGGAGAAGGCCAGTTCAGGCACCCTCTCCACTATTGCTAAGAGTCTTAGCTGGGGTCATCCTTGTGGATTTCTGGGATTTTTTTCTCGGGCACCAAGTTTCCCCCTAACCCCATAATGGCCACCTCTATCAAGATATCTCTTTTTTTGCTGTCCCACTCTGTCCCTCCCCAACTCCATCATCCTGATCCTTTGGGTTCCCATCCCCCAGCCCTTCCCCTCTACTTCATTCCCTTGCCCATAATTTACCCAGGAGATCTCAACTATCCCCCTTCCTAGGGCAATCCATGCATCCCTCTTAGGGTCCTCCTTGTTACCTAGTTTTGCTAGGGCTATGGATTGTAGCCTGAGTATCTTTTGCTTTACATCTACTACCAATTTGTGTGTGAGTATATACCATGTTTGTCTTTCTGGGTCTGGGTTACTTCATTCAGAATGATTTTTTTTTCTAATTCCATCCATCTGCCTACAAATTTCATGATGTCATTTTTTTAACCATTAAGTAATACTCTGTTGTGTAAATGTACCACATTTATGTGATTTGTGTATTAGGGGAATAATGGCCAAATAAAGAATTGGGCAACATTCCTTATATTTCTGATTGATGTTAATTCTTCTTTGAAAATATGGTAGAATTCTTTGACCTGGGCTTCTTTTGGGGGAGGCACTTTTAATTTTGTTTCTATTTCACTAAGTATTTTATAGGTATGTTTAAATGGCTTACTTGAACTTGATTTAAATTTGGTATGTGGTCTATATATTAAAGGACTTGTTAATTTCTGTTGGATTTTTCTATTCCATAGACTAGATTTTTAAAGAATATTCTCTGGATTTCCTTAGTGTCTGTTTTTATGTCCCATTATTCATCTCTAAATTTGCTACTTTGATCTTCTCCTTCTGCTCTTTAGTTAATTTGGTTAAAAGTTTGTCAATCTTACTGATTTTCTCAAATTACCAACTCTTTATTTCATTGATTTTTTGCATTTTGTTATTTTTGTTTGTTTCTATTTCATTGATTTCCACCCTGAGTTTCATTATTTTGTGTCATCTACTCCTTTGGGGAATGAGTTATTCTCTCTGTATGAGAACTTACAGGTGTGCCCTTAAACTACTAATAAGAATTATTTCTAATTTTTATGTGGGCACTTAGAGCTGTGAACTTGCCTCTTAGAACTGCCTCCACCGTGCCCTATAATTTTGACTATATTGTGTTTCATTTTCATTCAATTCAAAAATTTTTCACTTCTATATTGATTTCTGTCTTGATCTATTTTCATTCAATGTTGAATTGCTCAGTTTCCATGAGTTTGTACGGTTTTTGTTGTTTCTATTGTTGTTGATATCCAGCTTTAATCTGTGGTGGACAGATAGAATTCAGGGAGTTATTTCAGAAAGTAATGACCAGCAATTCTGCAAAATCCAGAAATGAACAGAGTAAGTACCCTTTTTTTTCAGAAGCATTGTACAGTATATAAATTTAAAGAAGATAGTAATTCCATTATTTATGTTCAATAAAGAGTTTGTGATGATTTAAGTATAGAGTTAATTTTTTTGTTATTCTGGAAGACATTCTAATAACTCAGAAAAGGTTAGTATATACAGTTGTAAATGCTTATCTATGTTCATCGTGCATATGTATTTATTTGGTGGTTCCCTGAAGCCTCTAACACAGAATAAGTGACTTGTTTTGATACACTTTTTTTTTTTTTCTTTTTTTCGAGACAGGGTTTCTCTGTGTAGCTTTGCGCCTTTCCTGGAACTCACTTGGTAGCCCAGGCTGGCCTCTAACTCACAGAGATCCGCCTGGCTCTGCCTCCCAAGTGCTGGGATTAAAGGCGTGCGCCACCACTGCCCGGCTTGTTTTGATACACTTTAATGCATTGCATAATTTTAATATGCATTATGTACTTAAAAAGAGTAATCCACTTAACATTATTTAACAAACTATTTGTTGTAACTAATATCCATCCTATTGTAGCTCATGCATATTGAATAGTGATTAAAAGAAAAATTTAAGTGGAAATGGGCAGTGGAGAATAAAAGGCAAGATATGATCAATAAAAATAATGTGTAATATGATATCAAAGACTCCCATTAAAACCTAAAACATGGAAATTAAAAATAAAAAGGTAAGTTAGATGAATGTCAGCTGAATTTAAAATTATATATATATATGTATATATATATATATATATATATATATATATATATATATATATATATATACTGTCATTACACTAGTGTTTAATATAATTTGGTGATTTTACTGAGAAATTTCCCAACACTAAGTCCCCCAAGTTTGTGATGCTATGTAGGAAGATGTAGAACCTTTAGTCAAAAGAGCCTTGCTATAAGTACATCACTCATTGGGTAAGGGGTGTTCTTTGCAAGTTCATACCCTAGATCCATTTCTAATTCATATTTACAGAGATCTCGCTCTGTAAACCAGGCTGGCATCAAACTCACAGAGATCCGCTTGGCTCTGCCTCTGCCTCCCAAGTGCTGGGATTAAAGGCATGTGCCACTACCACCTGGCTTGTTCTGACTGACTTTTGCCATGATTTTGCAGCTATTGTGGGTCCTTCCTTTGGAACTGTTAACCAAAATAAACACACTCTTCCATAAAATGATTTCCACCGTGGCATATTACTATACATGAGAAAAGTAAATAATGTATATACTAACGTTCATGTTAAAGTAGGCTTTCCTTGCATCTAAGGGCAGATTGAAGCAGCTCAACTCTCTAGGGCAGTGTTAGAATGTGAGTATCTGAAATCCAATCACTTGGGATGTAGAGATACAAAGATGAGGAGTTCATGGCCAGACTTGGGTTTTTAGCCAGTTCAAGGCTAGCCTGGAAAGCACAAGACCAAGTTCTAAGAAAAGCAAATACATGAATAAAATATAAAACCAAGTTTAGCTTTAGAATTCTTATTATAGAGCAAATAATCTTTTTAACACTTACAACTCCCTGTGACTAACTTAATACTGCTCCTGATGGCATTGCTTTTGTTACCACTTTATTATTTTAAATATGTATGAAATTCCAAATGTGGAATCCCCTTCCATATTACATACATCGCTTAGATTCAGGAAGTGTGGCTCTTTTCTCTTCTATCTTTCTTATTTTAGGAAGTTTGGTGGACTTGGGTTTCTTTATATCTACTTTCTAACATAACTATTGGCTGTGTCCTGGTAAGTCAGGGTTTCTGCATTCAAGAAAGACATTTGCTATTAGCACGAATAGCTTCAAAAAACACATCTAAATGTTTCCATAGGTAATTTTTTTGCATAAATGATTTTGGTCCTTTTCTTATAAGTAGTGAAATTGGTTCTCTCATTTATCTCTGTTTTTAAAGAATATTTTCATTATCCTTTCTTAAAATTTACAATTCAGTAGATGTTTAGATTGGTCCCCCAGGGAATGCTTTTCTCTGCAATTACCCTTGTTTATCACTCCTTTGATTTTATTTAACACATTATCTGACAGCAAGAAAAGATCCATGATCTTAATCTTGCTTATCCTCCTGTAACCATTAGGCAAATGCCTAATTTAACAAATGAGTCTTCTGCTTTGCCCTAAAACCAGAAAACTCATTTTTCCTCAAACTAATCAATGAAACTCATTTAGAGAATTGTTTTTTTTTTCTTTGAAGAAGGGCAACATAAAGAAAGATGGGGAAACGATTTCTAAAAATTATAAAAATCAGATTATGTAATATGTGCACCCCTGTAAATACCCTTGAAATTCTAAGCATCCTTTCACAACCACATTCACCTGAAGCTTGTCACAATAGTATTTGTGATGATTTTGTCATTGTCAGAGGACAGTCCATTAAACAATCAGTATACTTGTAAGGATATCTTAGATGTTATATATTTCCATAACAGTGCATTAAACTAATATGTATTAATAGATCCTTCATATATTACAGCATACACATGAGAAAAAAGTCTTGTTTATATTTCAACAATTTTAAAATACAGAGAAAACTTAAGAATCACATCTGAATTCATTTCTATACTTAAGTAAATAATTAGCTGACCAGTTTAGAAGCAACTGAATTTCCCCAAGATTAAAGTATCCACAACAACAAAAATCTTAGTGGAAACACAAGACCAAAAACTCATTTTGGAGGACATCATCCCATCCTTGAAATTGATAAAAGGAGTCTCACTTATCATGAAATTTATAGGACTGTTACAGATTATGAAAACACAAAAGTTCTGTTTTTTAACAAGCAATAGCATAAACCCAGTGAAGAATTAATTATTGTCTTATCACACATGAGAAATCATATACTGTACATTTGAGTATTTATATTTTGTTTATTATTTTCTGAATGTCTTTTTATCATTGAACATTCTTACAATAAATGGCTGCTGAGTAGAATGTATATTCTTTTGTCATTTGGTATAATACTGTATTGACACATTAGGCCTATTTGATGAATGATGTCTTTTAATTATAATCCTGTGCGATTAGAATTTATACAGATGACTGGTACTTTAGAGGATGTGTATGATAGGAATCACCTACAATTGGTGACATGGAGATAATCAATTTCTTTAATTCCTATAGTGTGGTTTCTAAGAAATTTGGTGTGTCAGAACTTAATGCACATATATTTAGGATTGCAAAGTTGGCCTAAATTCCTGAGTGAATTGAACCTTATTCAGAAAATCCTTTCCTGAAGATAAACCTTGTAGGCTCCTGCCCCTGTGGTCTTCTAGCAGTTGAACCATTTGGGGGTTAACATTGAGGTCTTTGATTTATTTGAATTTGACTTGTATGAAATGTTACAGATGTGTGTCTAATTTCATTCTTCTGCATGAGAATGTGTTGTTTTCCCAGCAACACTTGTTGAAGATTCTGACTTTTCTCCAAAGTGTATTTTTTGGTATGTTTGTCAAATATCAGATGGCTGTAATTACATGTACATAGTCCTCTAATTGGATCCATTGATATACAAATACATTTTTTTTTTTAGTGTCAGTTTGGAGAACGAATTGAAATATATGTTTTAAAGCAAAAATATTTCCATTGAATTTGTACAGAAACAAGTATTGAATGGACTTACTTTTTAACTAAATTACAAATATATCATTTTTGTTCTCCTCTCTCCATTCACTCCCATATACCTTCCATGCTCCCTCGCAAAATAGTGACTTTTTTCTTCAATTGCGGTTGTTGTTGTTATCCATGGTACTGGTGGTGGTAGGGTGTGTGTGTGTGCCTAAGAAATGACAAGTCCTCACTAGGGATGAGTAACTGGTTACCTGAAACCAAGTAATCAACCCTAGCTCACATATAAGTAGCATGAGAGATACTGAACAGTGTATATTTCTATATTCAGGCGTGTGTGTGTGTGTGTGTGTGTGTGTGTGTGTGTGTGTGTGAACTTTGTTTCCAGGTCTCTGGAAATTGTATGATAAACCTAATTAAAATATTTTTTTTAGCTTTCTGTTTTTATAGCAAGTGTGACTCTTAATACAGAAAAAAATTGCATAATCAAAATTTAATTCAACATATACATGGAAATATTTAAACCATGAAAAGATCCGTGTTCTTTAAAAAGCAGAGAAATATCTTAATAAAAATATATACACAAAATGGAAGATTGTTGTAGAAGTTGGATTGCTCATTTTGCATCCATGAATGTATGTACTTATGATTTCATGTATTTATGATTCCAAAAAATTGTAGACAAATTGAAGCATACAGTGTCCTTTATAATCTAGACCCTCTTAGAGTTGCTAACAGAGTGACTTCCAAATAATACTGTCATCTATCCACAAGTTGTCATGCAGTTTACACTATTCAGTTAGCCTAAGAATAGCTTGACTGCTACCCTGATGGTCTGTATAAAAGCCAATAAATAATGCAGGAGAAACACCGAAGAACTGCAGTCTTTCTCGGGACATGAAGAAGAGTTTCTGTCTTCCACCCAGTACCTTCATGAAATATTTACTGTGCAGATACCGCAGGAGTGATTTCAGTTAAATACTTGGGCACAACCATAGCAATGTGAAATATCCATTAGCCTTTCAATGTATATTGTGAAAATATGATATTTTCTTGTAACAAGAAACATAAAGCTTCTGTATCCAGAGGGCCTAGTCCAGTCCCATGGAGGCTCCACAGCCACTAGTCTACAGTTCATGGGCTTCCACTAGTGTGGCCGATGATCTCTGCACATCTTCCTGAGGAGGGAGGAGATGGGATCTGTGGGTGGTATGTAGAGTGAGTAGAAAATTTCTTAATAAAGAAAAATGAAATAAATAAATAAATAAGTAAATAAATAAATGAGTTTATCAAATGTCAAAATAAAGAAATATAAAGCTTACCTATCATTTGAAATTCCGTGGAAATTTCATCACTGATCAAAGTATCTAGGAAGAGTTTTTTCATATTGATCTTTAACTTTACTGAACTAATAAATCTAATAAATGCTGTGAGCGTTAGCAAGACTTATCTTTTTTTTTTTTTTTGTCTGAGAGGGTATTCCTGGCAAGGACAAACTGAGAAAGACATGCTCTAAATGTAGGTGGGACAATTTCATGTGCTGGGATCCTGGACTAATTACCCATGAGAAAAAGAAAGAAGCCCACTGAATTCAGGTGTTTCTGATTCTGGAAATTCTCTTGATCCACTGGCATGCCAATAAGATGCTGTGGGACAGACACTCCTATCACCAAAGTTGCACCTAGTACTGTTCTTTCCCTTCTAGGGTGGACTGCAGCGCTTCAAACTGTCTAGGGAAATGCAGCTCTCTTCCTTAATACTTCATCTTTCAGAGTTTGGATACAGTTGTGAGTAAAGTAACGAATTAGTAGTTCTAACCAAATGATGCACCTATACTCATACCCACATAATAAATGCATTTTAATACTATTTGAAAGTAATAATTGCTCTTCATGCACTATTTTCATGAATAATTGAGAGGATGCACACAATGTCAAGCAGTCATTCTTCTCTAAGAATCATCCAAAACCATCACATTACCTCATTAAGTGCACATCTTTTCTTATTCATGTGTAAGAGTGGTCTGAGGATCTAAGAAAGTCAACACTTCAGGTCATGTCCTCTGAGGACAGACCACATATACTGTGGGAAGACGAGTCCTATTTAGTGCTTGCTGTAATACCTATTCTGCATTTATTAATTGCTTTTGAAAAAATGGCCACAATAGAAATGGTGGATACAGAAAAGCTCAAAACCACGTGTCTATGTGTTCATGTGTGTGTATGTGTATGCATGTGGGTGGTGAAAAGTGTCCTCATCCATCCCAATGTCAGGGAACATTCATCCTTTGTTTTCTTGTGTCAGTTTCAACATTCATAATTAAACTCTTGATGCATTTTGAATTTATAAGGATAGCAAGAGATACAGACTTGGGTTCCTTCTTGGATCACTGTACATTAAATTTTCTTTATACCACTTTGATCCGAATATGTTTCCGTAACACCTTTGTCTAAGATCAGTTGACAAAGATGCCAAGACTGATTTCTTGATTTTCTATTTAATTGGCCTGTGAGCCTATTTCTGTGGCTTGTAATGCTTTTTCATTACTGAAACTTAAAACTTGAACAATTATAATGCAATGATTCTGTTTTTAATTTTTTCTTACTTACCATGATATTTCCTACATTTAATTATTCTACATAAAATTAAGTGTTACTTTCCTATTTCTGAAAAATATCATTCATATTTCAGTAGGATTTAATCTGAATCTATACATTTCTGGGGATAATATGATTTTTTATAACAAGAATTAGGAACCCATTACCTATGGTGGAACATCTTGCTCAACTTTGATGCAGGGGGAAGCGCTTATCCAGCCTCAGCTTTGCTGACTCCCCATGGAAGTCCCTTTTGGGGGAGGGGAGAGAGGGTTGGTAGGTGGAGGTGGCTGGCAGGAGAGGGAGGAGGGATGAGAGAGGAATCTGTGGTTGGTATGTAAAATGAATAAAAATATTTCTTTTTCTTTTTTTGTTTTTTTGAGACAAAAATATTTCTTAAAATAGAATTAGTCTAAGTGTTAATATGGGTTATCCTCCCATTTATTCATTCATACTGAGTAGTTTTAAGTATAGCTAACTTCAACATTTTGGGTAAAATTTATTGACAGAAATTTTGCAGGCATTATCATAAGTTAAATCAATTAATTGGTCTCATTTATATTGTGCAGTAATTGTTAATAGAAATGCAAAGGGTATTTCTTATTTAAAATTGTATTACAACTTTTGTAGAAATCACTTTCAATCCTTAATGTTCTTTGTTGGAGTATTTAGCACTGTTACCTCAAGTAATAGGAAAAGAGATCAAAGTATTTCATTTTTCCTGTTTGAATTCGCTTTGTTTCATTGTCTTACTCTTTGTTCTGCCAAAGACTTTGAGCTCAGTTTTAAGATGAGGGAAGAAAAAGCATTCTAATTTAGATTTTATCAACTTATGCCCACACAGTTTGATGATAAAGTTCTTATGAATCTTTTGAAAATCATTATTAGTTAATTTACTAAATATCCTACAAAAATGTCAGTAAAAACTATAGTTTGTTTTTTTTTTTTTTTGGCCTGTTCATTTTGTTTTAGTAATTTAATATCTGTAGTAATTTTCCATTAGTTTAGATTTTTAAATTTCTTTCTTTTTTTATTTTATAATTTGATTTAATTTTACATATCAGCCATGGATTCCCCTGTCCTCCCTCGTCCCGCACCTCCCGCCCTCCCCACAGCCCACCCCTCACTCCCATATGTTGTGAATATGTGTTGCTCTGATTGGTTGATGAATAAAACACTGTTTGGCCAGTAGCCAGGCAGGCAGTATAGGTTGGGCAAGCAGACAAGGAGAATTCTGGGAAGAAGGAAGGCTGAGTCAGGACTCCCTACCCAGACACAGAGGAAACAAGATGACAAGGCAGAACTGAGAAAAGGTACCAAGCCACGTGGCTAAACACAGATAAGAATTATGGGTTAATTGAAGTGTAAGAGCTAGCCAGTAATAAGCCTGAGCTAATGGCCAAACAGTTATATTAAAAAAAAAAATTCTTCTTGATTCTTATTTGATTAATGGAGTGCAGCAAAAAATGATGAATTTATTGTAAGATTTCAAATTTGTTGGTGTAGAGTTTTCAACAATTTCTCACATTTTGAAATAACTGTTCTTAAATTCTAATACTACTCATATTTAATACTTTTCTTCTACAAATTCTGTTAGGTTTGTGTTTGCTTTATGATTCCTTGCATATGCCATAAGGTTTTTCTTTAAATATAAAAATATTTCTACTCCTTCTCTTTTTATATTACTACTTCTTGATATGAACTTTATTTTCAGTGCAGTTCAGGGTATTCCCCATAGGTTTTGATATTTGAGATTTCCATTTTTCATTTATCCATGATTTTTTTATATTCCATTCAATCACCAATTGATTAAAAGCTCATTTATTAATGTCTATGTGTTGACATAATTTCCTCAGTCCTATTTACTTTTGATTTCTAGATTTATTTATTGTGATCAGAGAAGATATGCGATATGCATCTTTAATAATATTAAAAGAAATAGAGCATAGCATATGATCTGTCTTACAACATGATCCTTCTTCATCAATTTATGCAATGATTTTTCATCTCCAAGATTTTTCTTTCACTCTTATTTTATTGTCTCACTTTGTTGAATTAGTGAGAAATAAAAATTATATAAAATAATACGAACTTTTTTATTCTCATTTTCTTGTACTCTGCATCTGTTCTATCGTGACTTTCAAATTTGGGATATGCCCCATGAATTTTATAAATTTTTATGCCTTTGGGTTCATTATTCTCATCTTTCTTATTTTGTTGGTTTTGCTTGTCTCTGTTGTTGTTTTGGTGTTCTTGTGTTAGTATTTGCACAACTTGTGAAAAAGTTACTCACTCTGTGTATAGAACTTTTCATTGTCATCATTACTCTATTAGAAGTGGGCAGAAAGGTCTTGGGATGTTGATGAAATGATACTTGGTCCTAAGTGGATTTGTTCATCTGCAATCAACTTACCTGCTTAATTTAATGATCTGAATGGGTTATTATTTGGGGGTTTATTGACCTGCTCTACAACCTGTAAGGTAGTGTTCCTAATCTTAACATGGGCTGTTTGCAGGGTACCTGTCTTTTACAAAACAGCATATTGAAGGCTAAAAACATGATTATTTCATTAGAAGCAGAAAAGGTCTTTGACAAAATAGAACATTCATTTGTAGTGTAAATACTGAAAATGCCAAGGATGCAAGAGATGTACCTCAGCATAATTAAGGCAGTTTACATCAAGCCTACATACAACAATATCCTAACTAGTGAGAAACTAAAATTATTTCCACTAAAGTCAGGAACAAGACAAGGTTGTTCATTCTCTCCATACCTATTCAATATAACATGAAATCTTAGTGAAATAAGACAACTGAATGAGATTAAGATAATACACTTAGGAAATTAGAAGTTAAAGTATCATTTACAGATGATATGATAGTAAACATAAATTATTGAAAAGTCCACCAGAAAACTTCTACAGCTGATAAACACTTTCAGGAAAGTAGTAGGATACAAAATTAACACATAAAAATAAATAGTGTCCCTATATACAAATTACGAACTGAAAAAGAAATCACAACAGCCTCAAAAGATGTAAAATATTTTTGAGTAATTCTAACCAATCGAGTAAAAATCTAGTATGATAAAAAAAAATTTAAGATACTGATTAAGAAAGACATCAGAAGATGGGAAGTTCTCCTATGGTCATGAATCAATCAATAGAGTTAATATTTTAAAAATGACCATCCTAAAACTAAAATAAATCTACAAATTCAATGCAGACTCCATCAAAATACTGACACAATTCTTCACAGAATGTGAAACTACAACTTCAGCTAGAGATGAAAACATTAAAAAAAAAAAAAAAAACAGGAATGGTTAAAAAAATCCTGAATAATAAAAGAACTGCTGGAGGTATCACCGTCCC
This sequence comes from Peromyscus californicus insignis, assembly GCF_007827085.1. NCBI lineage: Eukaryota > Metazoa > Chordata > Mammalia > Rodentia > Cricetidae > Peromyscus > Peromyscus californicus. Next base: position 25,045,601 of record NW_026294617.1, read on the forward strand.
TCATCTCAAATTGTACTACTGTGCTATGGTAATGAAAACATCATGGCATTGGCATAAAAACAGATACAGTGATCAATGGAATCAAATTGAAGACACAGACATAAATCCACACACCTTGATTTTTATGAAGATGCTAAAAGTGTACACTGGATGAATGTTGGTAGACAAGTATTTGATCTAATATTTGTAAAAGAGTAGCATGTACCTAAATTTTCTACCATGTACCTCAAGACACCTAAACATATGAATTTTATGCATTAACAAAGAAAAATAAAAAACAAATAAGGCCTAGCAATAAAATCTGAATAAGTAACACTCACTATAGAAAATGCTTACTGAAAGTATTTAAAGAAAATAAGATTGATATATATTAAGAAACAATGAGTCATTCTGTTATTAAGTTAGATTCTGATTATATATTTTTACCTACCAATTTCAAATGGGGATTCTATAAAACAAAAGCACTGCCACACCTACCACACTCAGGCATGGATAAATGTTTGAGCAGGCAGTAAACTGTAGAATAGTTTATAAACTATGTATGTTATGTTGTTACTACTTAAGGATCACATGCAGATAAGGAAGTAGACACAAAGTCCCACCCAAGTCAAGAAGCTGTTCACAACTAATAGCTCCTGGGAAAAGAAAAATTACTTTTCATCTATGGAGTGACTCTGGATATATCAACAACACTCTAGATCAGCTCCCATACTCAGAAGTTGATCAACACCACCAAAAGTTGTGTTTTTGGGTGGAGGGGAATATGTGAGCAATTGGGAAAAGAGAAAGAAAAAATGTATTCTTTGAAATTCTAGAAGAATTCATTATAATTTTAAAAACAACAAAAAATGAACATTGAAACCTAATAAATTAAACTTCAGTTTCATTTCAAGTTAGTATCTATTTTTGAAAATGCATATAGAAATTAAAATGTGTGCTCAGTTGAAATATGTTATCTGCACAGTTTACTACCATTAGGATCATATTATTTACTAAGAAATATGTTAGGCACATCATCTGAGTTTTCTCTGTTAAGTATAAAGATATTTATATCATACATTAATTTCTTTCCAGAAGAAGTAGATCACTGGTGATGTATGGATTTCATGCAATTGTAACTGGCCAAATTAAGGGACTTGGGCTTCATTACTTTACCGCTACATAGAAGTGCACTAAAACTACAAGATGATATCTTCCATCAGATATATCTACAGATGAAAGCAAAGAAAGCAGTGTTTTTAAAACTATGTGGTTATATAACTTAGCTTATTTTAATGATGCTTCGTTTGGTTATATGTGGAATCTGAAATGTGAGTGAGAACTATTTGATTTTCATGAGTTTAAGTGCCAAATACATGATGGTTACAGGAAGCAAAAACTCAAGGATAATCTGTTTCAATATTTATGTTGACACAAAAAGCTTGTTTTATTCTTGTCATTTCATTGAGTTGATATTAATAAAATTGACCCAATGAAAACACAGTTCCTTGAGAAAATACTTAATTAGCATAGGATGGAAATACTTAGATGATGTGCTTCATTTACTCCAATGACAAAACAATCTTTTCTTAGAAAACAGAAACCAATTAAGTGAAATGTATTGGCAATGTGTAAAATGAATAATTTAGATTTTGCTATATTTAAAAATAAGAGAAATTATAATTTTTAAAGAGAAAGAAAAAACTGAATTGAACATATAATTGAAGAGCATGGTTTTTACCAGTTGAGCATCAGAATAAATTCTAGGTAACTCTGTAACAGGACCATGTGTGTTTGCTTTTGAATTACTATCTGATCAACTTGGTATTTTTTGATGCTAATGAGATTGCTCCAACATTTACCCTATCTTGCCCTAAACAAAACAGAAGGCTCTTGAGGATGAAGCCCAAATTTTGCAAATGTTAATGGAATAAAGCATCTGTGAGATATTTTACATAGCCATCCTAGAACATATCCCAGAAGGCATTGTTGGAAACCACAGAAAGGTTTGCTATTCACATTAAGCTGAGTAAAACACAGTACATTTGGAAGAGCCAAGATTCTCACAATTCCATCTTCTCATATGCCCTAGATTCTCATCCAAAAGGAACTATAGCTTTCATAGGTCAACTGTTATTTGGACCTCTACATGGTATTCTTATTCTTCACACAATATAATTACTTCCTGGATCAAGGAAGTTAATTTTCTTGTTAAACTATCCATAAGATTATTATCATGATGACTGGTTAGGGCAACAATATAAAACAAAATCTCTTTTATTAAATTATACCTCCTGCTTTGTAAATAAATGCTGTTACATATAGTTTCAGAATAAATAATATCTTCTTGAAGTCACTGTGAGCTATTCCACCTTGAAAAGTGTGACACCAGATATTTATGAATAAAGAACTTCTGGGTATTATCAGTGGAACTTCAATGACTGTTACTGCACAATAAAAACACAAATTTACTCTTTTATTATTAAGTAACAGAATTTTGTTTTTCACTTGTGTATTAACATTACACAGTATTACAACATTCTTATGAGATTTTTAAATCTTATATGCAATGAAAAGTAATCTTCAAAGCTCTAACAGTTAAGGACCACATTCCGTATTATGGTATGGCAAGCACACCAGCGTACAATTCAAAAGCACTATGTTTTCCTTCAAAACAGACTACTATTTTATAAGAAAAGCAGCGAATTGTATTGTTTACATCAAATTAAAACAAATTTGGCAGACACTGAAATCTTGAAATCTGGAAAACAGAAAAATATGTTTTGTAAAGTATGTAACTGATTTATTTTCAGTTAAAACATTACAAATGAGGTGTTTATCATGCAGAGTACATAAAAGAAAGCATCTTAAAAAAGCTAACTATTAGCCAGCCTGCGGTGTCACACGCCTTTAATCCCAGCACTCAGGAGGCAGAGCCAGGTGGTTATCTGTGAGTTCGAGGCCAGCCTGGTCTCCAGAGTGAGATCCAGGACAGGCACCAAAACTACACAGAAAAACCCTGTCTTGAAAAACAAATAAACAAACAAACAAACAAACAAAGTACAGAAACCAGTTTACACTCTACTGTTCACATGCAGATACTTTTAAATAAATTTGCAAATATTGAATAAAATGATCTATTCACAGAAGGATCATAGAATAATTTTATTTACTGCAATATTTTAGCTATACTAGGTCCTGGAGCAGAACTGTCCCCTAAAATCTTGGTCCAGAACTCTGTTTTGTCCCCATACATTCAAGTATAGTTATAGTGTGTGCATGAGAGTTTTTTTTTTGTTTGTTTGTTTTATCAAGAAACAGGATATATATATGTTTTGCTCTATTTTTTCCTATTATATATCCTAAACTTTCAATTTAATTGATTTTAGGATTCTGTTTTTCCATTTCATCGACTATCTAGGAAGGAAGTTGTGGGAGAATGTGTTTTCAATGCTCACCTTATCTTTATTATTGGTGAAGGACTTCTATCAATTTTTAGCAGATAATTGATGAAAACAAAAGTTCTTTTATGGAAGTTTACAGAAGAAATAAAAAAGAAGATAGAATTCATAGTGAAATTATGGAAAGTCTAAGAGACTGAGTTTATTCAGAGTTAGTTGAATAGTTCAAGAGGTAAGATTCAATCTCAGAGGAAGGACATCAATATTAAATAGACCATTACATAGGACTCTTCATTCTGGGAAATTAAGAATAAGAATAACATGTACTTACAACATTTTCTCCCTTCCCTTTCCTCCCTCTGTACTCTTCCATAAAGTACTCCTTTCTCTTTTTCAAACTTACGGTCTGCTTCTCCAATAATTGCTGTTGCATGCATATATGTATATGAATATGTACATATATTCCCAAATACAACCTGATCAGTTAGTATAATGTCATTTGTATGTCTGAACACTGCTTCAAAATGTCTTTTGAGTGAATGTCTCTCAACTCCGTCTTTGTCAGATTGCGAGATAATAAAAACTTATCGTTTGGAAGTGGGGGGAGGGGACCAACAGGGGAGTCAGCAGGGCAGGAATCAAGGGAGGACATTCACACTTCAAGTTTTGAAATTTTTGAAGATTGTTTAAGTGAAGATAGAAATCTGTGAAGATTGTTTTCTCCACTGGAAAATAAAAAGTAAATACTCTTCAGCAAGCTGGTGACTTAGATATCTTATTTATTATGAACTCTCAGAAAGAGTAAATGCATACATATATGTATATTTACATATATTCATGTGCATGAGTATATATGTGTAGTTGTGTATATACCCTTATATATAAATCCATATACATATATATGGATTTATATTTTTATTTGTCTCAGGTAGGCTTTATATTATGGAAGACAAACAGTAGTCCATAAAACAATTGCCTATAACTGCTAACAATCTTGTGATTTCCTAGGGCATAACTCAGAAAGACTAAATGCTATTGCTTGTTATACATGAAGGAACAGGGTCATAGATGGTTCCGTTTTTGAGATATTAGCTAAGAGGCATAAAACCTTTACATGTACAAAACTGTCTATACAAATGGAGTAAAGCCTTTGAAATTACATATATGTTGTTCTAATGAGAAATTGAAGGTATTTGCAATACGTACAGCCCTTTCAAGTTTATGCAAGTATTTTTGTTTTTTTCCGGTGGTCTGTATAACATAACATTGTAAATAATTTTCAACTTTATTATTGCAGCAATAGAATTTTATTTATGTACATCACTAAATCCAAAGCCTCCCCACGGACTGAGATCCACCTGGCAGACTCAGTCCAGGCAGGGCCAGTCCCCTCCTCCCAGGCCGAGCCAGTGTCGCTTGTTTTTCCTCTTTTTAACAGATCTTGCCTCAGGTTTATTTGTAAAAACAGAATAGGGTCCTGATCATCTGAAAACAGTGTATAAGTGTGTCACACCATCTGTCTGTCTTCAGATTGGCAGACAGAAACCTTTTCTATGGGGCCTTCCAAACGGCCTGGACACCTTTGGGAGCCTGAGCTGGAGCTGAGGCCTCTGCCTTGGTTTGAGCCTTGGGCTTTGGTTGGCAGAACCTACGACCCTTGACCATGTTGCTTCTAATCTGCTTCCCAAGCTTGGGATGGGCAATGAAAGCAAGACGGCTGAGTTTGCTGTTGAGGTCCTTTGTATCTTTGGCTTCACAGGGGCTTTGATGGCCTCTGCACATGCGCTCACTGTCTTTGCATTGTTTGCCTGCATCTTCTTCAGGTCTTTCTTGTGCTTCTTCACAAAGAGCCTGCTCCTCGGGAACTTGGGGTCGACCCCCTTAAGAGATTTGTATCTTTGTGCCCAGGGTTCTTGATGCCATTTCTGTGGCATTTTCGGGATTGGTTGTGTGTGCTGTGGTTCTTGGACTTGTCCATGTCACAACCGTAACCGGCGGCTTCCACAGCACCTGGGACGGGAAGAGAAAGAGCCCCTTTATATTTTTCTAATGTTTGTTTCACAAAATCAAATTACTTAACTTCTTCATTTCCACAATCACAAAAGTCAGGGATGAGGGAGAATTTGTGGTTGGTATGTGGAATGAATAAAATTTTTCTTAATAACATAAAAAAAGTCAAAGTTCTGCTGTACGGCCTCGTTATGTGATTTTTAAATACTTACATTCAACATATCACATTATGTACATGTGTGCATCTGCTGGTGCTTATTTGAGCTCTCACTATTAATATTACATGAGTTTATATTATTTATGATGCATATTAGTACAGTAATTTTAATGTGACTTTACACTTTGTACATTTTTGTTTCAAGAAATCATCCTTGTTGTTAACTACAGGAATCCAGTTGTTAGTAACTGGAAATGTCAAATCTGTTCATATAATAGTTTAACAATAATGATGTCAAAAGTAAGAGTGAAAGCGATGGATGAAAATTAAGATTCATTTCCTGGCTTCTATTTTTAAAATATATTAATTGCAGTCAAAATAATCAAAGACTGTGCTTCCTGCTTATCTGAAATAAAAGTTCCTGTTTTGATTGGCATGCTAGGCATAGTGACAGTATGACAAAGATACATAAAATCTAAAACTAAGCTCTTCTTATTTCCTCATTTTTTTTTTTTTTTTTTTTTTTTTTTTTGGTTTTTCGAGACAGGGTTTCTCTGTGTAGCTTTGCGCCTTTCCTGGGACTCACTTGGTAGCCCAGGCTGGCCTCGAACTCACAGAGATCCGCCTGGCTCTGCCTCCCGAGTGCTGGGATTAAAGGCGTGCGCCACCACCGCCCGGCCTTATTTCCTCATTTTTTAAGAGATCAGTTTTATATAAAAATTTTAACTTTTAACCTCAATATTCTAGGAGTCTTTTAGCTACTTACAAGAGTGGGACAAATGTGTGATGTGAGAAGCACCCGACATACAAATAATAAACAAACAAACTTTAAACAGAATAAGGGAAAACTTCATTTGTGCTATGAAAATTTCACTGTTTATGTACTGCTGTTGTTATGTTTGAGGCAGGGTCACATAGAGTCTAGACTGGACTTAAATTCCCTATACAGCTAAGGGTTATTTTGAATCCCTGATCCTCCTGCATCCACTTCTAAGTTCTGGGATTCCAGGTCAGTGAAACAAGCCCAACTATTTTCTCTTTAGAACAATTATATTGGATCCTATCAATACACATTTAAAGCCATATAACCAACTGCTTAAAATTTATTCACAATATCACAATACAATTTATCATTTATTGCCTGTAAAATAATTCCTATTGTTTGGAAGGCATCTTGGGAAAAGCATCACGCTTGTATCTTCCCCAGTGATTCAAGAGAATGTTTTCTGAAGTGCAGGTTTGTTCCTGCACTGGAGAGACAATATTTTCAGGAGAAGGGTGCATGGTCTTGGTTAAACATTAAGGTAATTAGTATTTCTTCATTCTCCTAAAATAAGCACTCCATCATCTTCAAATTCCGTGTTAGCTTGTGATTGTAGTCATTGTCCAGCCCACAGAAAGCCATACAGTGGAGAAAGCCCTGAGTGTCTGGAGAACCAGTCCTCAGTGCATGAGCTGTCTGTTTGGAACCTGGGGCTTATACAGGGACACTTGACTCAGCCTGGGAAGAGGGGACTGGACCTGCCTGAACTGAATCTACCAGGTTGAACTCAATCCCCAGGGGAGTCTTTGCCCTGGAGGAGATGGGAATGGGGAGTGGGCTGGGAGGAAGGGGAGGGGGTCGGGAAGGGGGCAGGAGGGGAGAGAACAAGGGAATCTGTGGCTGATATGTAAAATTAAATTAAATTATAAAATAAAATAAAATTAAAATTAAAAAAAGAATCATTTGTTGAAATACTGTCTCCATAACACCAAAGTATCGATTAAGTAACTATTAATTAATAGCTAAATCTAATTAATAAAGTAAGTACACAAATAAAGAAGTATTCAAATAGTATTGAAATATTTTTAAATGTGTTTGTTGTTTATTTTAGAAGTGTTTTCAAGAAACTAATGAAGTCATGAGCAATGAATTCCTTAAGCAACCTTCAAGTATTGAATTATTAGAACCTTTCCTGGATACATAGATCATGTATTGTGACTTTGAATCAATTATCTCCCTATCTCAGGTTTAAACCTTATAAATTCGTAAAGAAAATGGATGTCCCTGCATTAATTTGTTTACATGTATTTTGTTTCTCAAGACAAAAGCATGAGCCAATTAATGCTCACATGCACATTTATTATAAAGAAGAGAATGCAAAATTAGAGTTGGCCATAAGTCAAATGTCTATACAGTCTAATTAAACAAAAACAGGTGGAAGGTTGTATCATTTTCTTCATATTTACTTTCTTCATATGAGATGTTTTCATAGTCCATGTCCATATGGAAATGAGCAGCTCAGAACATATTTATCTTCTTGATATCAATCTACTCCTAGATAAAAATAAAAATAATGCAAAATACAGGTAGAATTTATTGAAATAACTGACAATTGCTTCTTAGATAAGAGTAAAATTATAGATAAAGTATCAACCTGTGAGTTATTTTTAATGACATTGGCTCTCATTGGCCCATAGTGAGTGGCACTATCTAGGAAGTATGGCCTTGTTTGAGTAGGTGTGGCTTTGGTAGAGGAAGTGTGTCACTGGAGTTGGGCTTTGATGTCTCAGATGCTCAAACCAGGCCCAGTGTTTCACTTTCTTCCTTCTTCTTGTGATATGGATGCAGAACTTTCAGCTATGTCTCCAGCACCATGTCTGCCTTGGTGCCAAAAATCTTCCTTCTAAGATGAAAATGAACTAAACCTCCTAACTGTATGTCAGTCGCAATTAAATGTTTTCCTTTATAAGAGTTGCTTTGGTCATGGTGTCTCTTCATAGCAATAGAAACCATAACTACGACAACCCTTAAATATAACTAGAGAATATGAACTGAACAAGAAATAAACCAATAAACATGTAAATGTACATGTGGGAAAGTTGAAGAGATCTCAAGTGTACAAAAAGCACTGCACACAACTAATGAACACTGAAAATGGGTAAGTGACTTACCTGGGGAACATCACGCACACTACTCATTCAATACCAAATGGTCAGCCCTAAGAACATATATCATGTTCATATATATTTTATTCATATATATTGAACATGTGTATTCAACAATGAATGAAAAAAAGCCATTAATTAAAAAGAGAACATTGAGGTGTGTTTATGGGAGCATTCAGAGCAAGGAAAGGGTCCGTGATTGCTCCCTCAGTTTCTTTGAGACCCTTTGAGCCTTCCTTAGTTGATTCTGAGGGCTGTGTCCTTGCAGCGTCCTCAAGCTTCCTGGCTCCTGCAATCCTTCCTGCACCTCCTCTGTGGAGTTCTTCAAGTTTCGACTAATATTTGGGTGTAGGTCTCTATATTTGCTCCCATCAATTGCTGGATGAAGTCTCTGATGACAATTGGGCTAGCCATTGGTCTATGAATACAGCACAGTAGCATTAGGAATTACTTCATTTACCTTTTTTTTTTCCTTTAACCAGTCATGTTTGGTTCTATCCTTGGTCTCTGGGCTAATCCAGAATCTGATTTCTAGTTTTCCAGGCAATGACAGGTGTGGGCTCCCTAAATGTTTTGAGTGTCTATTTAGAGCAGTCTTTTGTCTCTTCAGAAAGGAAATGAGGAGGAGGAGTGAATCTGAGGGAGAGAAGAGGTGGCAGCATGAGGTACTGGGAAAAGTGGAGGTAGGGGAAAGTGTGGTTAGGGTGTAATATATGAGAGAAGGATAATTACATAAATAAAAGAAAAAGAGGAAGATAAGTGAAGGGAAAATAATTACAATCTCAAAATTAAAAGTACAATTATTTTAGAAAAAGTAAAAGAACACAAGCTGATGGATTAGAAAGAATTACCTCTGATAGCTTCTGGAAATGTTGAGTGTAAATACGTGCTACAAAGAAGTACCATGGGATCTATAAATCTGTAAGCAAGGTGATCTCACAATAAATAATAATAATAATAATAATAATAATAATAGTGACTCCTCTCAGTTGGAGGTGGAGTAGGGTATATTGTGAGAATGCCCAAAGACTTTACAGACAAAACAATAAAAAATGCAGACATGTGAAGAAAGAGAAGTTATATTTCAATTAATAAACAAGCAAGGAAGGCCATATTTGTATTAGAAATCTCTTCAAAAAGTGAGAATTAAGGTAATTAATTTAAAGATAACATTACACGAAGGCAAAATCTAAATTAAGGTTGAATACAATATTTAAAAAAAACCCTGATTATAAATGCTGCAAACAGTTATTATCATTGGTATAGTGATAACATACCTGTAGAAATTCTATAAAAATATTTATAAAACTAAACTTTAAAAGTCATTCCTGTATGCACTGTGAGTCTTTCTTCTTATAAGAGGCAATGTTTTGAAATACATAGTTTGAAATATATTAATAAATCACATATAATAAAATATTAAATTATACTTGTAAGAAATAAGGAATTTTTACATATGAGAAATTTCATTATGCAGTATATATCCAATAATAAAGATTAATATGAAACAAAGAAATCAGTGTCATGATGCAGGCTTACGTGCTCATATAGGCAGAGGAAGACATAATTTTGGAAATTTCCATCATGTCCCTCTCTTTAGAGCTCAGGGTACCCAGTGGAGTTGGAGAGGAAGAATTGTATGAGCCAGAGGGGTCAAGGACACCAGGAGAACATGGCCCATAGAATCAACTAAGTAGGGCTGATAAGGGATCAAAAGACTGAAGAAGCAACCACTGAACCTGCATGGGTCTGAGCTAGGTTCTCTACATACATGTTATGACTGTAAGCTTAGTGTCTTTGTGGGATTCCAAGAAGTAGGAGACAGGCTGTCTCTGACATTTTTGCCAACTATTAGGACCCCTTTCCTCCTACTGGGTGGCCTCTCCCAGCCCTAATATAAGGCTTTGTGCCTTGTCTTTATTGTATCTTGTTATGCTTTGCTTGAATGATATCCCTGAAAGGCCTGCTATTTTTTAAAGGAAATGGAGGAAGAGTGGACCCAGGGGAAGTAGGAGGGCTGGAAGGATGGGAGAGAGGGGAGCCTACAGTTGACATGGATTGTAAGATAAAAGATTAAAAAAGAAAATCTAATAGCCCTACAAATCCCCTTAAAATGTGAATTACCTTTCAAAAGTTTCAAAATAAAGAACAAAAAGTAATCCAAGTACATCAAAGCAAATAAGAGAAGATTCTTAAGTATTGCAAAGAAAATTCTCCATATTCAAATAATTTTCTAAATACCAAAATAGTCTTTCTTTCAAAGAACACCAATGTCCCTTCCAACTACCCATCATTGAGACTTCATTGAGTCTTATGTTTAGAGACAATTATCATTTACATTGGTTTCAATCTCTTGAAATCAATGAGATATGTCATAATTCAGAAATATTTGATTCTAAAAAGTTGGTTTGTTTTAGTTAGTCATATCTTTTACGATGGTGTCTGAAAAATTTTAAATATACCTTGCACTATTCCAACCTGACCTTTCATTATACTCATTATGCAAAGTATATACTTCAGAAACAAATACTTCTTAGAAAAATAATTTCTTGAAAAGCTTGTGAATTTTTTATAAATTGACCTTGTTTTCATTATATACTTTGTATTTTAATTGAAAAGCTTAGCAAATGTTTTTACATCTTTAAAGTCTGGTTATTGTTTTGGAAATTTTAAAATCACATTACTTTAATTGGTTATAAAACAAAAGAATTTAAAATGGTAACATGAAATTAATTTAAAGCTACAAATTTTGTGGGGAAAACAATGCTCACATAAAGGTTTCTATTTCTTAGCTTTTATTTAGTCTGTTTAATATTTATAACTCTAATAAGTCAATTTAAAGGTGCTTCAATAAGGTTGTATAATTAACAGTTTGCTACTTTACAGATAATAGAATTAAACAATAGAAGATTGAAGGCCACCTCAAGTGAATGTTATGTTCTAATTATTATTCCAGTCTTCTTAACTCGATAATCTAATGCTGAGTAGCAAATCTGCTATCTTTCATGCATATTGATCAAATATTCCATAAGATAAACATACATAGAACATACACATATAAAATAAAATAAAATAAAACTCTGTCCTAAGTACAGTAGCAATTAATGACAAACAAAATGAGCTTTATTGTCTTTATCAAAAAGTTTCCGATAGTATTTGAAGACTTCACTATATACTACCATGGATTATTTGTCTTCATTATGTTTAGTCGGTGATGGACAGAAGATTCTTAGTGTTACAGAAGCAGTTACTGATCCCTGTATTTTTCAGAAAAAAAAAACTATTTTAAACATATTTGGGATACTGGAAATATGCAGTCAATTAAAATTTAACATTTCATTCAAGTTGCCTTGAGATAACAAAAGCCAAAAACCAAAAGACACAAATGTATGGGTTTTCTTACATGCACTTATACACACATACAGAAACATCCACATACACACACACACACACACACAAACACACAAACACACACACAAGCATCATTTACTTTTTGACAAATATATAATTTGACAATATATTTTGTATTGATACAAATGTTTAAGCTTACTATTACTACTTCAAATATGATTATTAATAAAATAATTCCACATCATCTAGGTGTAGAACTTTATATTGGGTGAAACAATATACTATACAACATGGAACTCACAGTATGTGGCCATGAGGATTTTAGGTATGGAGAACAGGATGAGCAATTGTAGAAGCAAATAAAATGGATTGCATCACAGAGTAAGAAAGGAACAATAAAAACATATGTCTGAAATATTCAACATATTCAAAAAGAAAAACATATCAACACATTTGACAAAGGACTTGACATACATTAAAATTTAAAAATGGAATGTAATGAAGGAAAATAATTTAAACACAAATATATCAATCATATTTAGAGTATTATATAATATATCCTCTGATTCTCTTAATAGCAGACATGTATAAATAATCAAACATTTTCTCTAGCCTATTGGCATGTCTTCTCATTATTTTAATAGACTAGTTGTCTTGCACATGTATAGTATTTTAAATACAATGAAGCCTGATTAGTCTTTAGATAGAGATACATAGTGTCTTCAAACAATTTGCTTCAGTGTATCTTTTTAACATTCGATAATTTGGGAATTTAAAAATGGATCATGCATGTGGTGATATAACATGTATATGTTAGGTCTGAGGAGATTCAAAGAAACAGTCTCATATGGTATCTACTCATCTTTCAGAAGCAGATGTTAAACTCATGGTCAACTTGTAATAGAATTATCTCTCAAGACTAGAGAGATTTTGTTACAGCAGTTTTAGAGGCTGGTCCCCTATTATAATGGAGGACCGGGTGGAAAGATGAGGCTAAGACCATTGAACAACAAAGTAGGGCTAGAGGTAGTGAAATCTTCCAAGATCAACTCCTTGGAGAAGGCAATTATGCTGATATACAAAGACAATCTTTATATGATGACCACACCCTAGCTTTATGCCAAATGGCAGCCTTGAATGCTTGGGACAGAACTGAAGAAGTAGGAAAGAAAATTGAGTAATTTACTTAAGCTGCACAGGGTCCAAAAGGAACCATCACTGATTTCTTGCAAAGACTGACTTCAGCAGCAAATAGAATGATATCAAATTCAGAAACTAGAAAAGTAATAATTGAATCTTTGGCTTTTGAGAATGCTAATCACAATGCAAATGGGTAATTAGGCCATTAAAGGCAAGATCAACATGCTTGGAAGAGTGAATCTGAGATACAACAAATATTGAGTTTCATGATCATAATGATACTTGCATAGGAGAGGTGATTTCTAGAGGTTTGAAGAAAAATAGTAATGCCAAATGTTTTAATTACAGTAAACAAGATCACCTAAGAAGGGACTGTAAACAGGGCATTTCTAGAAACAGTGTTTTTTCAAGGAATAATTGCAATGGAAGACTCCTTCCTTCTGGATTATGCAGAAAGTAAGGTGTTAGTCTTAGGACTAATCTATATAGATCAACAAAGCACAGAAAAGGTAATCCTTTGCCTTTGCTTTGGAGAAATGGCCTGAGGGACCTCTCCGAGGCCCCCATGTCAAATTCTGTTCAGTCGTTTCCTATCATCATGCAAGAAACTCCTTCCCAGAGCAATTTAAAGAAACTAGTGACTATTGTAAGAAACCATACTGCTCTGGATGATAGAACAGCTTTAGAAAAAATAACAAAAAATTAAGGAGAAATTATAAATCAAAATTGAATAAGATTAGATTTAGAACCTTCCCAAAGTTAGGGTTGGGGAAGGGTTTTGTTTTTCAGGAGAATGAAAGCTAAGGAATCTGAAGACTGCTGGACAAATGAGACATCTGAAGAAAAAGGACAAATAATCCCAGAAAATTTCCCCAAGAAAAAGATTTTCTGCAGTGAATCCTGACCATGCCTAATAGTGACACTTGAAGTCTTTGAAAAGAAGATATGATCTCACAATGATGATTCTACATGGACTGTGATAACATGATTAAGCTGACAAACACCACCTAAAGATCGGCTTTGGACTACAAACTGCTCAGGACAATATTGAGATGGCTAGCTGAGATAATACAGCCTCATAGACTATTACAATCAGGACTTGTCCATAATCCTAAATTTTCTTTGTGTTCTCGTAAGACTACCGGCACCCACAATCAGCAGGAAGTAGCCTAGAAAACTACACCCACATTCCCAAAAAATGGATTATGGATGTTTGACTTTGTTTAGGGGTGGGTTACAATTTGTTATTGGTCATAGTCAATCTCTTTCTAAAAGAAGAAAAAAGGGAATATGATATAGAAATGATAAGATAAAAAGGTAGATTATTGAATCTACTCTGAAAAAAGATATAGAAAATATGGGATAAAAGGGTAGATTATTGAATCTACTCTGAAAAACAGAGAATATGGATATGATAAGATAAAATGGCAGATGAATGAATCTACTTTTAAGAAACAACTACTAGTTTTAAATATTTACATTGGATTGGATTTTTGTATATTGCATACAAATTTTGTATAATGATACGAAGTTGAGATTAATTTTGTTAGAAAATACTGTATATACATTTCTAATCTTTTTTTTTTTTTTTTTTTTTTTTTGGTTTTTCGAGACAGGGTTTCTCTGTGTAGCTTTGCGCCTTTTCCTGGAACTCACTTGGTAGCCCAGGCTGGCCTCGAACTCACAGAGATCCGCCTGGCTCTGCCTCCTGAGTGCTGGGATTAAAGGCATGCGCCACCACCGCCCGGGTTACATTTCTAATCTTATCCAAGGTATTGTACCTATACAACTCACTTAACAATGTAAATGCATTGAAAAAACTCCATATGGCATTTACATTCTTTGTGGCAAAAGTTGGCCACTGGGCAAAAAGTGCCCTTGCCTCGACTGCTGGCGGTAGGTGGTCTAGATGGATAATCAGGACATAAAAGAAAGGACTGCTGAATCTTGCCATGATAAGGTGGGACAGCCCTTCAGAATATCCTGCTTCACAGAAAAGTCTGTCAGATATGCTAAGCCTATAGGCCAAAGATGGATGCCCCAATATTGCAGCAGAACCTTGGTTTACTGTCCAGGCAGCCAGCTCTTTCTATCATTTCTCATAATTTTTGGAAATTGCTTGTTTGCACTTCCTGTTTACTTAATTAATCATAGTTTCTTCTTGGGTCTCTGATGGAGCTGAAGACTAGATATTTATAGTTTTCCTTGTTAACAAATTTAGAAAAGAAACTCACTAAAGATGTGCAAAATGTTTGAAAGACATCAAAACATAGTATTCGGTTGGTAATACAAGTTAGGGTAGACAGTGAATTAGGTACAACATTTTGGACTCACCAAAATGGGATAGATAATGGAGTATTTTTCTCTGCATTTGTCAAATGTTTATGGACTGGACATTGTTAATCTAATTCTTGACTGTATATATTGTATATACTTGTGGTACTTATTGTTTATAGTTTTTCTTATGCTAGTTATAACCTTCTTTTATTATCTTAGACAAAAAAGGGGAAATGTAGTGATGTTGTATACCCTAATAAACTTTGGCTGAAGATCAGAGAACAGAGCAAGCCACTAGATTAAACATAGCAGCCACAGAATGTTGACACACACCTTTAATCCTAGCACTCAGGGATCCATCTGGATCTCTGTGAGTTCAAAGCCACCCTAAACTACATGAGATTGACTCAGTCCAGGAGAGAAACAGAGCCAGGCAGTGGGGGCACATACCTTTAATCCAAGTACTTTTGAATCACACACCTTTAATCCCAGCACTTGAGATCTCCTGCCTTTGCTTTGGAAGCACATAGATCTTTAATTCCAGGAAGTGATGGCTGAGTGGGGAAAGGTATATAAGGCATGAGGAGATGGGAACTAGAGGCTTTTTCAGGCTGACGAGTTGGTGAGGTAAGAGGTGGTGACTGTGGCTTGTTCCTTTGTCTCTCTGATTTTTCAGCATTTATCCCAATATGTAGTACTGGGATTTTTTATTATAAGACTGATTTAAGATTTGAGTAGCACATGTGTATGTGCATTCATAGTCACATTCTCTTTATTTACATTCATTATGTCTTGTCTAAAGTTGCAGCTCTGTCTAGCTGCTAATGTCAAGTTGGGAAAACTCCAAATGCATTTTGTTTCAAACTTTCATGGGTCATCAGTGCCCTTTTCTGTTATATAAAATTTTGACTTTACTGGTTCCTATGTATTACCCCAAAATGAAAATTGAAATAAAAATATAAGATTAAAAAAATACAACATGCCAATAATCTTAGTGTTAAATATATGAATCATGCTAAATATATGAATTAATTGGGAGAAAATAACATTGATTATTTAGATCTATACATATCAGATGCAACTGAAATTTTCTACTATCCTCATTAAGATTTCCTGAGCTTTGTGAATCTGTTGTTTGACTTTTACAATAAATATTTCAATTCTCAAGCATTTGGTTCTTATTGATTTTACTCTTCTGCATTGGAGAAATATTCTATTTTTCTTATTTTTAACTCTGTACAGTTTTTTTAAAAACCTGAAAAGATATAAATTATTTTATGTTCTTAAATTACAGTGTAATTATATTATTATTCACTTCCCTTTACATATTCCAAACCCTCACATATGTCCCTCTTTGTTCTTTCCAACTCATGGCCCTTTTTCCTATCAACTGATTTTATGTGCAGACTTTTTCTCATTCTTGACTTTGGATTTTTTGTTATAGTCCATTTCTATTCTAAAATTATGAATCTGAGCATATAGATTGCATGCACTTTCATGATACTATTCAAATCATTTATTTTCATGTAAATTCTCTTTTTGAGGGTTCCAGCATCTATATATATATAAGAATATAATGTATGAAAAATCTATTTTCAATAAAAGAAAACTTTATCTATATGCTATATTTACTAAAATATTCTTTATATAGAAATATAAAAATAGCAATTTTCATAAGATAGGTCATACAAATTATTTGCATGACTAACCATTGAATATATTCTTCATTAAGTGGTTTTATCAAAACACATAGAATGCAACTTTTTAATATTCTCTCAAAAGTATTTTTTCATAAGTAACTGTTAATTCAAAAATTATGTGTATATATGTAAAAATTCTCTATCATGTCTATTATAAAGATGATTGTTTATCATTAATTTTAACAGTGAATGATATGCATTGAAATATTTTTTTTTTTTTTTTTGGTTTTTCGAGACAGGGTTTCTCTGTGTAGCTTTGCGCCTTTCCTGGGACTCACTTGGTAGCCCAGGCTGGCCTTGAACTCACAGAGATCCGCCTGGCTCTGCCTCCCGAGTGCTGGGATTAAAGGCGTGCGCCACCACCGCCCGGCACATTGAAATATTTTATATTTACTGAAATAATGATTTTAATAAAATATAATTCTATGAATAAATCAAAATTACATTTGTTAAATTAACTGTAGGGCAGAAGAGACTTGAGAATGCATTTCCACTAAAATTTCCCAATAGTATTTACAATGAAAGCATGGGAAACCATTGCACATACAAGTGAAGATTGCCTAGATGTTACGTATGTACATTCAAAATTAGTTCTCTTTATAAACTCAAAATACAAAATTAAAGTCAATATAAAATCACCTGAATAATGAGTTCATTTGCATGCATGTTTTGTTAAATAAAACTTTTTGATTTTTTCCACTGGTGTGTCTTTTCTTTAAACATGAAGTAATTTCTCTATTCAAAATATTATAAGGAAATCATTAGAAAGAAAGAAGGAAGAAAGGAGAAAAAGAAAGAAAGAGAAGGAAGGAGGGAGGGAGGAAGGGATGGAGGGATGGAGGAAGGGAGGGAGGGTGGGAGGGATGAGGGAAAGGAAAAAAGAAGGAGACAGAAATTACCCAACCCAGTCAACACACTTGCCTTTAGAAAGTGATGTCTACTCTATTTTGCATAAGTATTCTACTTCAGTAGCTGTTCAAACACTAGAAACGATGGTTTGTGTTTGAGACAAGGAAGTTAATCTCTAAGTATTTAAAGTTTGAGGTTTTCTTTAAAGCTGAGTGGGTTTTAGCACCTTAAGAGAATTAAATGGCTTTTGAGAATGATTTTTATATCAACATGCTCCAAAGCTTTCGTAGGTTTCAGGCAACCATTTTCAAGATATTTTGTTCAAATAATGGATTTGTTTTATTCTCAGATAAGTCATTCAGTAATCCCTTGCATTTCAGCTTATTGCTGCTGTAGCCAAAGTTAATTAATTAGAAATATTAAAGCTTGGATTAACACTTGGACCCGATTCACAAATCATTTACTTGAAAGTATCTAAGTTGCCCAGCAAATTTACTTTTAAATGTAATGCTACACTAGAGAAACATAGTTTTAAAAAGAAACTTTTAAAGACAGTGTAGTTATACAAAGTAAGAGTTCTATATGTTCTGTCAGGGTCCTTCTAGGCAAATTGACTCAAGTTTTTTGTACTTATATCTATTCTGGGAGTTGTTATCATATGCTTTTTCTGATATATGCTTTATTTTCAGGAATAAAATAATAATCTGAGAGGGAAGAGTTTTCATTCAACAGTGTGACATGTTAGATGAAAAAGAAGTCTAATGAATTCCTCAATATTTACAAAGGTTTGGAGTCTAAGACAGTAATTGGAGGAATGCTGAGGATATTTCTGGAAAAACTTTTTTCTGTAAACACAATCTAGATATTGTTCAGAAAACTAGGGGTAGATAGGGGGCCTTGTCAATGCATAACCAAAGGAAGCCTAAAGATTTTGATATTTCTGCTTTTTTCTGCAGAAACAAGTCCAAATATAAAGCGCTTCTACATCAGGGCTTCATACCAGCTTCTCTGTCTGCTAAGCTAACTCAATGAAATGTCAACTGGAAATGACAATAATTTGAGCAAAAATCCAGGAACACTAGTCATGTGGGGAAGGTAGGGGGTTCTGGAACTTTCTGTAAGGATCAACAAGGTAACTATTTTAAAATTGCAGAGACAAATATTTATGTTAAATTACTCAAATTTGCTATGATAGTATAATTTTTAAAAAATAAGAAAAGAAACCCAGCCATGTAGGCATGGGTTATGGAAAGAAATGAATTTGGGCATGGTCCAGTAAAGCTTTAATGGATATTACAATTTGAATCACACTTAATTTTCACATGCTAAGATGATGTCATGGGGCTGAAAAGATGGCTCTGGTTTTGCAGTGGACCCTAGTTTGATTCCTAGCATCCTTGTTTGCATACCACAAAACCTTTTGTAACTTCAGCTACAGGGAATCCAGCATCCTCTTTGGCCTCCACTGGTACCTGTATTCAGGTGCACATATCACAACACACCCCAGCACACACACACACCACACACACACACACACACACACACACACACACACACACACACACACACACATACACTCAATATTTTTCAAATATAATTCATCCTTTTCACTTGTTTTCAACTACTTGGGCATGTTAAAAAACAACTCTTTGCTCGCATACAACAGAAAAGCATCTTGCAAACTTACTGTCCCACTCAACCTATCCTATGCTACAGACGGCAATGTAGACTGCTTAGCTTGGATGTATTCACAAACTTTACCTCCTCTTGGCACATCTTGCCTTGCAGGTCATTACAGCAGCATATAGGGTTCCATGTTGTGTCACACCACTAATTTCTTTTCTTCTCCAATTGGCTTAAGACTTATTCCTCTACATCTTCAGGCTTCATGTGGTATCTTCCTGAGTAGAGCCGTACTTTATAGTAACAAAGGTGATGACAAGACCCTGTGTTTTTGTGGAGCCCTCTTCTGGTTACTCTATGACTAATAACTTGCAGAGAAGTATCCCAGGCCTGTTGCTGCAATTACCTTTAATAAACTGTATCTTCTAGAGCACCGCTGTCCAATCCTCCATAGTAAGTCTGTTAAGGTGTATTGAGAAGTTAGGTTACTTGACTAGCAAATTATCTCATGGTTTTGTTATAAAGCCTCAGTTTTGCTTAGCATACCTACTGTCTTCTCTTTGTTCCTGTTCCCCTCCATCCCTTCTTAATTCTTTAGCCCTCAGTAGCATCACTTTTCTTCTTTCATTTAATGGGTATTCTTTTAACATTATACTTACCTGCTTTAAGTTGAATGATGCAATAGTAGCAGTCCGTATGACTTTTCATAGCTACTTATTTGGAGTTAACTTTCTCTTCACCCCTGCCTGTTTAAGCCTTTCCACCTTCAGTTTCCCACCTCATCATTTTCTCTTCCCCCGCAGTCTTCTCTGTCTGCTCTCTTCACATGCCCCATGAGAGCTGGGTGGTGATGGTACATGCCTTTAATTGCAGCACTCAGGAGGCAGAGGCAGGCTGATTTCTGTGAGTTGAAGGCCATCCTGGTCTACAGAGTGAATTCCTGGACATCCATGCCTACATAGAGATACTATGCCTCTAAAAACAAAACAAACAAGGGCCTTTTCCCATGAAAGGCCTTTTTTTTCTAGTTCCCTGAATTCCGCTTGTCTTCGAGTTAAGCATGCAAAAAGAAAGACTTGAAACAATTATCTGAATATGAAGTATTTCTATTTATTTACCTTAGGGCTTAGTAATTAGTGTGTATCAAGAAAGTGGCTTCCTCCTATATTAGGGAGTAATGTGTGCCAGGATATAATGCAGGTTCTTTCCCATGTCAATCAAGTGATCTACTACTGACTTACCCAATTAGATTCTAGACTCTTCTTTTACCAGTCAGAGAACTTTTCAGGCAAATAATGCAAACATTCAAGCTGTGATCCCATTACAGATATGGCCATCAACTGCAATGGTTTTACTCTGAGTAAGAATGTATAACACTTAATTACATTTAAAAAGTATACTTTAGGCAAAGTACCTTGCTTTCTTTCAAAGCTACAGGATATAGACAGGCATTTTGTTTTTTCTCAAAATATCTGTTATAAGGCATGGGAAAACAAATAGAGGAAGCAGGATCAGAGAGCCACTCTGAAAGTATTTACATATATTTAAAATCAGATTTGGCAGGATACAGACTTCATTGCCAAAATCGTTATATTCACTCCTTTAGATGCCATGGGAAAATACAGTTTTAATGAAAAATGCAGAGGAATTTTAAAATTCAGGTTTTCACTCATTATAGGTGATTCCAGTGAACAGAATAATCTCAGTAACATTATTGTATTACCCAATAGAAAAGGAAAATTGTCTTTTTTTTATGGCAGCAGGTCACAATGACAAAAATCACTCAGGTAACCAATATTTTACATTAATTTATTGTGAAAAAATATTTAAAGGCATGATAAGAAAAAATACAATAACAAAACAACAGATCTCCCTCTGCCTCCTATTCTTTTACCCACTTGAGACTGTTCATAGAAGACACTGTTAATTCCAGATTGCCTTTTTCAATTTCTGTTTTCATCAAAAGGACATAAGGTTATATTCTCTCATAAAGCAATTTACATAATGATTCAAATGAACATTTACAGGCTAAATTTTTGGTCACCAAGATAATCAGAAAAATGTTTTAAAGAGATTAAGTAGGTGCTTGAATAGCTATTTGCTGATGACATCAGGAAATTAGAAGTTATTATAAGGAAAGCAACTTCTTACCCTGCCAAAGCCTCACACTTCCATTCAAGTTTTAAAATCCATACTTACTCTCAGAGATAAATTGACTTTTTAAAGCTGCATGATATTAAAGAGACTTAACATTTTAAAAGTCATTTCTCTAAATTACTAAGTATAAGAGAAATATTTCTTCCTTGTTGTTAGTGAATTTTTCTTAATATTTGTATTACTATATCTATTCTTCATTATTTTGGAAACTATATTCTTGAAACAGTGTGGGAAAAATTGTAGTAGAATTTGAGGAATATGGGCTTTCTTCTTTTCTATTGTTCACCTTTATTTCAGTGGTCTTTATAATAACTTCAGACAGTGCCCATAGGAAGAAAACACCATATAATTATAATATATTCATGTGGTTTGATATAATTTGATACCCATATCAATTGAATAATTTTTTGAACCTGGGTTATGAATGTAAAACTCAAAATTATGTAGTTTACCTATGACAGGTTTTATTAAATATTTACTTAATCATGAAATTCTTTCTGTGCATATTAAAGACTGTAGGTCTGGCTTACATACATGTGATTTCTCTACTTTCTCTTTCCAAGCAATGAGTTTGTGTGATGGCAACCCTTCTGGTTTTTGTTTTGTTTTCAAAACAGGGTTTCTCTGTGTAGTTTTGGTGCCTGTCCTGGTTCTTGCTCTATAGACCAGGCTGGCCTCAAACTCATAGAGATCCACCTGCTTCTGCCTCCCAAGTGCTGGGATTAAAGGCATGTGTCACAGCCGCCAACACCCTTCTGTTTTTATGAGGGAGTAAATGAGCACTCTTTGCTTGAGAACTATATCATGAATATAATCAGAAGGGAGACAACAAACACAGTACCAGCACCACACAACAGACAAGATACAAGCATCTGTTAAATCACAAATAAAAGCAAAAAAAAAAAAAAAAAAAAAAAAAAGACTAAAGGAATGAAAGCAAAAGAGGTAAAAATGATAACATTTATCTGCAAAGTTATAAATAGGAATGCAGTGAAGGGGAGTAAAACAGCAGCCACAACGAGTCTGAAATATTTACACAAGAGAAATACCTTGATGCAAATCAAACAAAATAATCAAAGCAAAAGTAAACGAAAAACGGGAAAACAAATCTTTGCCAAGGAGATGGACACATTGGGAGGGGAATGAAATTCCCTTCCCACATTCAGTTGTTCACCAACGGAGTTGAAAAGACTCTCAAGATACTATAGGCTATTCATATTCCTGATGAATGCCACCTGAAACTTGAAGGTAAGTCCCTGTTTCTGAAGACAACACAATTTGGACACAGGACTTGGAAGATTTGAGCTGGAACTGACCTGGAAGCTTTCTCCCTGAAGATTAGCACTCATAGAATCTGATGGTGCCATGAAGACTGACAAGGGAGAAAGCAATCCATTGTCCAATCCAGAGAGAAAGCCTTTGAACCATACCAATGACCAGAATGGCAAGACACTCAATAGAGGCAACAATGGCAAAATACTGTGAGGGTAATCAACAGCCATCTCATAGGACTTATGGCCAGATCAATAGAATGAAATTCTTGCCTGATTCTCTAAACACAGCACACTAGCTGTGGTTTGTGAGGTCACAGACCCTAGAGGAGAATTTACCACTGCTACTTTCCTAAACCACTCTAACTTCTAGCTGAGTCTACATACTTTGTTGTCCACAGATAAGCATCTTTCACCCCATATCAAAGAAGCTTCTTTTTACAGGAGATGGAGAGACCATTACGTTAATTCACAACTAGTCAAACTGCAAGGAACAATTGGCTGTGCAGTGCAAATCACCAGTTAATACATCTACAGCACAGCCCCTTACCTAAGGCTAGGAAACAGAAGGGACGGTTGAAAGATGGCAAGAGGTGAGGGCCAGAATGTCTTCAACAGATGACAAGAAAGCTGCACACCTGAAATCTTAGCAGCATTTCACCTAAATTATAGTAGCACAATGACAATTCCAGTTGACATGCCAGTGCAGATGAGAGAAATTTCACAAGTCCCTACCCTAAAATGGAGGACTATGGCAACTTGTGGCTGCTGAGAAAGTGAGAATCAGAGCCTCTTGTAAGTTACCCAGTCCCAAGTCTCTCTCTCTCTGTGTGTGTGTGTGTGTGTGTGTGTGTGTGTGTGTGTGTGTGTGTGTATGCATGTATATGTACAGAGAGAGAGAGAGAGAGAGAGAGAGAGAGAGAGAGAGAGAGAGAGAAAAGAGAAGAGAAGAGAAGAGAAGAGAAGAGAAGAGAAGAGAAGAGAAGAGGAGAGGAGAGGAGAGGAGAGGAGGGAAGAGGAGGAGAGGGGAGGGGAGGGGAGGGGGGGGGAGGGGAGGGGAGGGGAGGGGAGGGGAGGGGAGAGGAGAGGAGAGGAGAGGGTAGGATGGATATAGTTGACTGTCAGCCATAGCAAATATTGAGTCACCCCAGAAATATTTATAATTACAACCTGTGTTTGAGATATTGGGATACCGAGAAAGTTGTTTGTTTGTTTGTTTTAGCTAAGTAGAAAGTTCTGTATTTTGAGACATTTGAGGGATGTTCATCTTTTCTCTTTTTTTTATTAATTTTTTATTTATTTTAGATACCAACTCCTCTCCTCCCTTTTCCACTCCCCACCTCCCTTTTACCCCTCCCCCATCCACTCCTCCTCCTTTTTCTCCATTCAGAAAGGGTAAGGCCTTGCTTGTGAGTTAACAAAGCTTGGCAAATCGAGTTGAGGCAGGTCCAAACTCCTCCCCCTGCATCAAGGCTAGACTATGCATCCTACCATAGGGAACAGGTTACAAACAGCCAGCTCATGCACCAGGGACAGGTCCTGGTCCCACTGCTAGGAGCCCCACAAACAGACTAAGTTACAGAACTATCACCCACATGCAGAGTTCCTAGGTTAGTCCCATGCAGGCTCTCTATCTGTCAGCCTAGAGTCCATGAGCTCCCAGGAGCTTGTATACCTGTGGGTTCCCCTGTTATGATCTTGATGCCCCTTGCTCACATAATCCCTCCTCCCTGTCTTCAGCTGGACTCTCAAGAGCTCAGTCCAGTGCTTGGCTGTGGATCTCTGCTTCTGCTTCCATCAGTTACTAGATGAAGTTTCTATGGTGACAATTAGGGTAGTTGCCAATCTGATTACCAGGGTAGGCCAGTTCAGACACCCTTTCCACTATTGCTAGGAGTATTAGCCAGGGTCATATTTACAATATTATTAGGAAGTTTGTACCCATTCCTCTTTGTCAACAGGCATTCATTGTTAGGATTCTGTTTCTCATATACTTCCAGTCTCTGATATTTCTGGTTCCCATCTGATCACAGACTCCTTTTGTATCTGTGTTTCTTTCTACAACTCCTCACCTGTCTCTGAGGCCATGCACCTATTATTTTGCTTCAGTTTCTTGGAGACATGAATCTGGTAAGTGTTTTTTTTTTTAAAAGCTTTATATTTCCAAGAGTAAGTAATAGCTTTCCACATCAGAAAGAGATGGTTTTTTGGAGGAATGATTGATTCTACAGTGGAAGTAAGAAATTTACTAGAATAACCAAATAGTAACTTAGAATAACAGACAGGAAACAAATATAAAATTTGGTCTAAAAAATAAAAATAAAAGACAGAGACACATAAGGAATAGATGAAGTGGAAAGATGACCAACTTAAAGAACCTCCAGTATTCAAAATTGATATCACTTGTAAAGAAAAATAAAAAAAATATTGTATTATATGTACTCCCAGTACAATGTAAGTATCCTTCAATACATGTTTAATAAAACAATGGTTGAATGAGACAAAAATGAGGTAGAAATGGTCTACTTCCCATAAGAAATTTCAAAGGAATTATGAGAATATTCATCTGAAATCAGTAAAAGCATGGCATTCTATTCATTTAATGACTCATGTTAATAGTAACTGCTTTTCAAAGATCATGAACTAGAAATAGGAAAAATAATCTATACTTACCAGGAAATTCATAGTTGCTCCACTTGGATATAGCTTTAATTGAAATGAGTATTTAGCAAGACTACAGTTTTTACTTGGAATTATAGGTAGTTCATCAGTGAGAGGATAGCATGGTCTTCCTATGGTGTCTGTCTTACCAACAGTACCAAAATTCATTCTGTATTGCTAAGATATTTGAGATACAGTAGTTTATAAAGAATCAGAACAATATTAGAAACTTAGGGTGTTGAATATCAATTTATACATCTGAGTAGCTAAATGCTATTATAAAAATGATATCCTGAATGTGCTATGGAAATAGGAAATATCACCTGTTCTCACACATTTCTTTAGAGAAAAAAAAAGAATGACACCACATGCTACATGAAAGAAGAATAAAGAGACAAAATGAAGTCAAATCTGTCCATCTATAATGGCAGTAACCCTATAATCACTCAGAACTTAATTTCTGCTTCAAGGAGTCATATTTTAATATTACTCTTTTGTCAGTTAAATTCTAATACCCACTTAAGAGGCATTAAAGCAATAACATATGATAATTAGTATAATGTTTACTTAATTTTCTTAAATTAGTTTAGTTTATCAAATAGAATTAACATACGTCATAAAAAGCACCTATTCCCACAATATATAAACAAACTAAAATATAAGAAATTTATAAAACATTGCAGCCATCAGAATAATGAAATTAATGACTTTAAAGTGATATTTAAAAATATTTAGCATGTCTTTAATTGGCTGAAATATTTTCTTTTAAATTAAAGTTGGGGCCTTCAAAATAAGGATGACCCGTGGCAAGGATATTCTATGCTCAACTAAAGAAATAGTAAAAGGTATAAATACAACTTGAATAAATAAATGCATAACATAAAATGATGAAATAAGCAATATATCACTTGTCTTTTATTGTTGCTGCTGTTGGATATATACATGCAGCATTATATCATATGTACTGCATAGTACAGATTAAGGATTTAGTTCAGTGGAACAAAACATGATATCTTTTGTAATCATAGTATTGGAAATAAAGACAAATTTATATGAAACTTAAAATCATTCAGTCTGGAAAATAATCTACATTAAGTAATTCAGTAAATAGATAAACAAAAAAGTAGGGATTCTTTAAAATGCTACTTTGACAAGATAGACATAGATGCAAACTAAAATAAGCAAAGAAAAACAACCTAGTGTCAAGTCCTTTAGACTTGTTGGCCAGTTAGATTTCCATAGATACCAAAACATTACAGGCTATAGCCAGTGTTCTTGGTTATCCTCTATTAGTTAGCCCCTATTGCTGAAGACACCACAAACTTGAGTTATACATCATGGAGATATTGGGCTGGTAACTACATGGAAGTTTCATTCTGACTAGATAGCCGCTGTGGTGTCAGGACGTGCTACTAGAGAAGAAACATGATCACCTATATTATCCTCCTGTGTGTAGAGAGCCGTGCACGGCCGCGCCTCAAACATGGTGCTGGCATCCGGCTTCCGCCTTTCTGATGGCAGGTGTTCTTTGGGATAAACAACTCCTTATTTGGCTTGGGCGTGGAATCTGGCTTGCTTGCGTATGTCTGACCCTATCGGCATTGTCCACGTGGCACTACGGGGTTGGTTGCCCAGTGGCTATAAAGGGCGTGGGCTGGCTTCGGAAGATGGCTTTCCCAGGGTCAGAAGATTGTTCAAGGTTCCTGAATAAACTGCTTGGAGAAGAGCCTGGTGTTGCGTCTTCCTTGCTGGTCGAGGCGGACGCGACACCTGTGAACATTGAGAGCAACAGTAATGACTAGTCGGTCAAGACGTGCTCACTGGTGGTGAATAGGGACATGAACATCATGGGAGCAACCAACCACTTTCTGATTGGATTTAAGTCTCACTCATCAAGATGAAATACATACCTGGAACTATTGTCAGGCCAATCATAGTCCATACAAAAGAAACTATCACTATTATTTTGCTTAATGGATATAGTATTAAATTTAATCCTAATAACTTTTCATTATACCTAGAGATTAATGCATGCCTCAATGCTCATTAGATAAGTTTCTATTGGTAGTAGATGCTGATTAAAACAGACATGAAACTGCCCATGGGGCAGAGAACAAAGAGATTGTGGGACGTTTGGTCCTAGTGGGAAGTTATATGCCTCACAGGGTCTTATATTTAAGTAATGGGAGAGGGATAAAACCAAGGACAATGACGATAGCTTGTAATGTTTGAGAATCAATGAAAGCAATTGACTAACAATAGCAACCCATTCCTAGCACTGTTTCAATTCTTCTTCTTAGTATGGCAAAGTGTTGAAATAATATCTACTCTTAAATTTTCAACAATTATGATTAATAATAAGTAGCAGGATAAGTATCTGGTAGAGTTGTTTGTTAGAAATGTTTTACTATAGCTGTTTAACACCAACAGGAAATCTTGGTATTCACTAACAATAAAGTATATTTTGCTTCCATAAAATCATTCCCTAAAAATGAAAAATTTATTGCTCTGCTATCAGGAATCCTTTATCTCCTGCAATCAATGTTCTATTTACTTCCATTTTTTTTAGTTTAGAATAAGAGTACTTTTAGTGATAAACATAACCTTAATAAGTTTTATAATTAAATGCATTTACCAAGCACAGAGACTATTAGAAATGAAGTAACATTATGCAGACTGAACAGGTTGTATCTAACAATATACATGTATATACATATGCATGTAACAACTATTAATGAAAAAAGAGGTCAAGAATTTCAAAGAGAGTATGGAAATGAATATGAGGGGGTTTGAAGGAAGTATGGGCAAGGAAGAATTAATGTAATGATATTATAATTTCAAAACAATAGAAGTAATAAAAATGTCTCTGATTTTTTTCTTTTCTATATACCAGCACTGCATACTTCACATTTATAAATTCAATAATCACTTATGCATTAGAAATTTGATCAATGAAAAATATGAGAAGTCTTTTCAAACTAATTTGTAGTTTGTGAAATTCCTATGGAAAAATCTTTAAGAGGAGAAATTTGGGTGGGAAAAGTAAATGGAGCAGAGTCACTGACCTCAATGTTAAAGGGATAGACGTAATTTGTGGAGAGTCAGGATGATAGAGATAGCATCGCATCACTATCCCAGGAGCCAGACGTGCAACCACAGTCACATGACTTAATAAGTGAGATTTAGATCCACTTCTTTTCATAAGGGAGATTTAATATCATACAAATTTAATTTAAAATCAGGACCTTGTTACTTTTTCTGAGCAAGAGAAACTTGTTTACTCGTCTTTAACAATTCCTTGAAAGGAAGCCAGGCATTTAGAGCTAATAAGATCCCTTTTTTTTTTTTTTCATTTGAAATCGCTCAATAGAGTCCCTATGGTCTGAGGCATCACGTTAATAGCCACTCTGTGAGTTACACTGGTTTTCTTAGAAGAGGCCTATTTAACAAAAGCCAGTCTGCAACTGTCTCTTGAAACTGTGAAAGTCGTGTAGCCAAGTCAAGAACTGAAGCCGCTAATCACATAGCATCCACAATCTGACATAGAGAATGAATAGATGATGGCTTGTTTGTTATCTGCTATTTACCTTTCATAGTCACGCATACTCCAGCATCCCTAGGAAATGGTGCCACCCACAGTAGGTCGGACCCTCCTACATCACTTAAGAAGCCAACAATGCCCTCAATCGTACCCGTAGGCCTATTGATCCAGGCACTTCCACACTGAGGCTTACTTCTCAGATAAGTCTAAGACATGTCAATTTGACTGTATAGTTTGAATATATTCAAAAGGAAACTTTTGTTACAAAAGTTAAATGGTATCAGAGCAATTGAAACAATACCTAAAACAGCCCAAGTGCCTCTGAATGGCTGGTTGGCAGAACTGTTCAGTTTTTGTACATCTGTGTGATTATTTAGCAGCTAAGGTATGCAAGAGAAAAATCATCATGTTTTAAGAAGCATTTTGTGATTATGAGTCACAAAGTATAAACTTGTATATTATACCTTCACTTTCTTTTACTACAGTAGACATCCTTCAAATTTAAAGCTAGCTAATTTTCACTATCACAGTATGTTTAAATATAAAATCCAATAAAGCTTAGAGAATTATTTCAGGCTACTATTCATACTTCCAAGCCAAGATTCAAACTCAGGCCTTAGATAGGGAGTAATATAATTTCCATTCCATTGTCATCATTCAACTTCAGAAGTTACCAATAACTTCCTTTTTATTTTAACAAATGATAGCAAATATGGATCTCTTACTATGTACCAAGTTGACTCTCATGTGCTTTCCATATACTATATAAGGATATGAAAGCAAATAAAAGAATAGTTTCTGAATTTTCTTTAGTTTTTCAAAATTTATACTGTTAGTAGCAGAAAGGGGTAAGATCTGTACTGAGTAAAATCATAAAGTCCTCTTTTATTGATAATAAACTAAACTCACCAAATTAGGTGATTATCAATGAATTTGAAACAAGATTTTTATAAATAAACATGCTAAACTATGTATTTATCTTTAATTATAAATAGGTAAATCAGTTACTTCAAATACATTGCTTTGTAATTTTGAAAATATTTGTTTCATTTTTAATCTTTAGATTTGTTTATTATATTTTTCTGTGTATTAGTGTTTGCCTGTATGTATACATTCCATTTATGTGACTGGTCCTAAGGGGTCATAAGAGGGTACCATATCCCCTGGAACTGGAGTCATAAATAGTTGTAAATTGCCATGTGTGTTCTGGGTGTACTATCATGCAACCATAGATTCGCTACAAAAACACTAAGCTACCTCCAGCCCTAAATCCTTTCCAATTTTTTAAAATTAAGTTTTCAAAGCAGATATTGTATGTTGTAGTTTCAAATAAGATGAAGATATTAGCTGTGAAAAACAATGTTTTGGAGTGAACTATTGGGAACAGCAGTATGTAGTGGGTAGCCATTCCAGCTTTGATCTGTAAGTTCCAACCCCCATTGAGACTTCGGCAACTGTCACGCCTACAAGGCGGGGCGAAAGGAGGCGCCTGGGGACCCGAGAGCTGGATCGGCTGGCGCTCTCTCTGTTGCGGGACCCTGGACTAGAGAGGTGTACCAAGCAGAGCTCCAGAGAACACCGCTGGACTGCGATACACCTTCCCCAGACTCCGCGACCTACCTATCCCTTAATTTGTAAGTTACGCCATTAAATAAATCTCCTTTTATCTACGTGGAGTGGCCTTAATAATTTCACCAATATCTGGCGCTCACGTGGGGCAAATTCCAAAGGCCTGGGTGGCTCCCACCCTCAGCCTCTTCCCCGGCTAGCGGGTACCTAAACCCGCCTGCAAAGTTCCATATAACCAGGGAACGCCTACAGGGTTCCATTCCCTAAAGAGGGAGCAGCTAGTCCGGTCTCAGTTCCCTAGCTTAGCCCCGAGACCAGCGAAAGAGGCACTCCCCGGCTTCCCGAGTGCCGGCGCCGGCTCCGGCTCCCGCCATCTTGACTCCAGCGAGCTGCAGTCAGCCACGATCACCAGCAGGCCCTGCTTTGGAGCTGTACCAACGCCACCTGCTGGCTGAAAAGTGCTACTACACCCCCCAAAAACCACGAAAGGTAAGCAAAGGCACCTGATAATTTTACACCTTAAAATTGACTAACAAATTTTGAGTAATTCTTGTAATATGGCTGACAACATTACCTCACAAGAATTCGAAAACCTTTTTGCTTGTATGATGAATGACATCTTACTGGAAATATACGACCTTCCTAAGGCATATCTGGCCTGTACCATTTTGGCATTCATTGTAATAATCCACACAGTGTTCAAACACTGGTTTAATAACAAGAACAAAGATGAGTCATTATTGGGACTGATACAGGCTTTAAGCGAGAGCAATGAAGGCTTACAGAAAAAGATTCTATCTCTGGAATCTGCTTTAAGGGATAGCAATGAGACCTTAGAGAGAAAGATTCTTTCTCTGGAATCTGCTGATCAGGATTTACAAAACAGGCTTGTACCAAAAATTGATCTTATTGATAATAAATGTGAATATTTAATGGACAGAACACTAACTCTCCAGACACTATATAAGGAAGAAAGATTATCATTAATTGATAAGATAAGGTCCATGGAATCATGTGTTTCTGAGGAACATAAAAACTTCTATGATTCCATGAGGAATCTGGAGTCCCTTGCCAGAGAGGAGGCTCACTCCATAGAACAGACCCTAGGTGCTCGTTTGCAGGCCTTAGAAGAAACTCTCAGTAAACATGACAAGGGACCTAATAAGCAGAAGGGCAAGACCATAGAGGTTGTAACATCTCCAAATGGCTCTCACACAATGGCTTATCCTGTTATCATCCATGAGAAGCCAGCGGATGACACACACCCCGAGCCATATACTACATATACATTACAACCAATTTCCACAAGGGACTTTAAAAATATAAAGGAAGCAGTAGTTACATATGGGATACACTCCACGTACGTAAAACAGATGTTAAATTCGTGGTCTACCTCACATAGAATCATCCCAGATGACTGGCATCAGTTAATTTCAGCTGTTCTAGAATATAGCCAGCAGCTACAGTGGAAAAGCTGGTTGAGAGAAGAGGCAAAAATTTTAGAACAACAAGGTAAACTCAGAGGTTTCGTGATCTCCCAAGATCAAATACTTGGTGAGGGATGTTTTGCTGACAGGAATGTACAAGCCATTTATGATGAGCATACAATATCCCTATGCCGTACAGCAGCTCTAAATGCTTGGGAAAAAATTCCAGAACCTGGAAAACCAACTGAGGTATACACAAAGATATTTCAGGGACCACACGAACCCTTCACTGATTTTTTACAAAGACTGAACACAGCTATAACAAGAGCTGTATCAGATAAAGAATTAAGAAAAGTATTAACTGAGTCCTTGGCATTCGACAATGCTAATGCAGAATGCAGAAGAATACTTACACCATTAAAGATCAGATCAGCTCCTTTGGAAGAATGGATTCAGTATACTAATGGTGTTGAGTCTCGTAACTACAGTAATGAGGCTTGGATAGGAGAGACAAATCCCAGAGGTGAAAGAAGGCCCCGTGTTACCAAATGTTTTACATGTGGTACACCAGGTCATATAAGTAAAAACTGTACGTGGGGTACTCCTAGGAGTAATATTCCTTTTAGGAATAGCCTAAACAGGAGACCCCAACCACCTCCTGGATTATGTAGAAGGTGTGGCAAAGGCCGACATTGGACCAGTGAGTGCAGATCAAAAATAGATATACGAGGTAACCCTTTACTGGCGGGAAACGCCTCAGGGGGCCTCTTGCAGGCCCCCAAATCCAATGTAGTACGAACATTCCCAGCCACTGTGGAAGAAATTCCTCTCCAAGACAACTGAATAAACCAATGCTTAATGTAAAAACCGATACTGCAATGGATGATAAAACAGCTCTGATGGATGGATCACAGTTTACAAAGAACACTATAAAACAAATATTTTGGCAGACTTCCATAAATGATCAAAGACCAAAGCTTAGAATTCGAATTAATGGCCTGGTTATGGAGGGACTGGTAGACACAGGTGCAGATGTGACTATAATTACACCAAAATCATGGCATCCAAATTGGCCTCTTCAAGAGGTAGATGTCCAACTTTTAGGGATTGGCACCCTATCTCAGATAAAACAGAGTTCGAGATGGGTTGAATGCATAGGGCCAGAAGGACAGAGAGGAAGGCTGAAGCCATATGTAGCAAATGTAGCAGTAAATCTTTGGGGCCGAGATCTGTTACAACAGTGGAATACCCAGATTAAAATTCCTACACTTTCAGAAAAAGAATACAGACCAATGCATGTTTCTAGGAATAATATCATCACATGCTATAAAAATCAGGCACCAACCATTCAGGCTGTTCACAAACAGAGCACAACTGCTATTGAACCCTCAGAAGTACCAACTGCCTTACCTTTAAAATGGCTAACTAATAAACCTGTCTGGGTTGGACAATGGCCTTTGACAAAAGACAAGCTACAAGCTTTAGAACAGCTGGTTCAAGAGCAGTTAAATGCTCAACACATTGAAGAATCTACCAGCCCTTGGAATTCTCCTGTATTTGTTATTAAAAAAAAGTCTGGTAATTGGAGAATGCTGACAGATCTGAGAGCTATTAATAAAGTAATTCAGCCAATGGGCTCCCTACAGACTGGGATGCCCTTGCCCTCTCTACTACCTAAAGAATGGCCTATAATAGTCATTGACTTAAAAGACTGTTTCTTTACCATACCCTTACAAGAAAATGATAGAGAAAAATTTGCCTTCACAGTACCTAATTATAACAATTCTCAGCCAGTCAAGAGATATCAATGGAAGGTCCTCCCACAGGGAATGTTAAACAGCCCTACCTTGTGCCAATACTTTGTGCAGAAACCATTGGAGATAATTCGTGTAAAGTTTCCACAATCCATAATTTATCACTATATGGATGATATCCTATTAGCTGATCCAAAGTTAGATACATTAGAAAGCATGTTTGAAGAAGTAAAAAAAGTTTTGCCTCGCTGGGGACTGCAAATTGCTCCTGAAAAAATACAAAGAGGAGATTCTATTAACTACTTAGGATATAAGATAGAGCTACAAAAAATTAGACCCCAAAAGGTACAGCTAAGGAGAGATCGGTTGAAGACTCTTAATGATTTTCAAAAGTTATTAGGAAGCATTTCCAACTTACTGGGCATCATGGGAATACCCAAAGATGGACTACAAAATTTGGCTAATACCCTAGAAGGGGACAAAGAATTAAATAGTCCAAGAGAACTATCAGCCGAAGCTGAGAAGGAATTGGCTCTAGTAGAAAAGACAATTCGAGAAGCACATGTGGATCGTGTGGATCCAGAACTTAAATGCATTCTTGTCATATTCCCCTCCAGACATTCCCCAACAGGTATTTTGATGCAGAGGGAAGATATTATATTGGAATGGATATTCCTACCACGTAAACCAAATAAGAAATTAAAGACTTATATAGAAAAGATCTCTGATTTGATTCAAAAAGGTAAACTAAGACTTCGCCAGTTGACAGGAATGGACCCAGCAGAAATTGTAGTACCTTTAACTAATGAAGAAATTTCATCACTATGGAAAGATAATGAATACTGGCAGAGAGCCTGCAGTAACTTTTTGGGAGAGATTAACAACCACTATCCCAAAAGCAAGAGAATAGAATTCATAAAGAAGACTGAATGGGTCCTTCCTCACATTGTATGACAAAAGCCAATTTCTGGAGTCCTCACATTCTATACTGATGCAAATAAATCAGGGAAAGCAGGATATAAATCAGGAGACTTAAGTAAAGTGGAACAAAGTCCATACAGCTCTGTACAAAAGGCAGAACTGTATGCCATTCTTATGGTACTGATGGACTTCACAGAACCCCTCAATATAGTCACTGACTCTCAATATGCAGAGAGAGTTGTTTTACATATTGAAACTGCTGAATTTATTCCTGATAATACAGAATTAACTTCATTATTCATACAATTGCAGGAAATCATCAGAAAAAGGGAACATCCTATATATATAACACATATCAGATCCCATACAGGTCTGCCAGGACCTCTAGCACAAGGTAATGATGAGATTGATCAGTTACTAATAGGTAATGTGCTAGAAGCTTCAGAATTTCATAAGAAATGCCATGTAAATAGCAAAGGTTTGAAGAAGGATTTCTCCATCACTTCGCAACAGGCTAAGGATATTGTGAAAAAATGTCCTACTTGTTCCATCTATAACCAACTTCCATTACCTGCAGGGAGCAATCCAAAAGGTATACAAAGAAATGAAATTTGGCAGATGGATGTGTTTCATTTTGCAGAATTTGGAAGATTAAAGTATGTACATCATACCATTGACACCTATTCAGGATTTCAGTGGGCAACTCCTATGAGTTCTGAAAAGGCTGATTCTGTGATTACACACCTATTAGAAGTTATGGCCATCATGGGAATACCTGTACAAATTAAGACAGACAATGCCCCAGCATATGTCTCCAATAAAATGAGACAATTCTTTGCCTATTACAATATAAAGCATGTTACAGGTATACCACACAATCCCACAGGCCAAGCAGTCATAGAAAGATCCAATCGAACTTTAAAAGATATGCTAAATAAACAGCAACGGGTAACAATGACTCCTAGAAATAGATTGCATAGTGCTTTATTAACCTTGAATTTTCTCAATGCTGATGAGAAAGGAACAACAGCTGCAGAGAGACATTGGACGACAGACAAAACTCCTGAGCTAAACCAACCAGTTTATTTCAAGGATGTGCTGACCTCAGAATGGAAACCTGGATATGTTCTACGCTGGGGAAGGGGTTTTGCCTTTGTTTCTGCAGGAGAAGAAAAGCTATGGATACCAACAAAATTAATAAAAATTCGATTCGAACAGGAAAAACCCCTTGATGAGGAGATGTAAAAGATCATCCACCAATGTGACATCTCTACAAGTTGTAAGAAAAATTTAACAATCAAAGGTTGGGGTAGGGTTCTGTTTTTGTCTTTCCAGGATGATGGAAATACCCATCTTACAGAAGTCATAAGGCCTTGGATATCCGGATGTTTACAGCAGAAAGAAAGAATCTATTGGTACCAATCTACACACGGTAAAATCTCACTGTCTAATATCTATCTCTCTATCAATCTAGAAAAGCTGTGGTTCCAATTCAATTATAAGCCAAGCTGACTTTGGAGATGGAATTGGCTCACTCCTTCTCTAAACCCAAGCATATTGCTAAAAGGAAGTTTGAGAGATTCTTCAGTCCCATATCTGAAGAGCCCTCTGGTGTGGGACAGAAGGAAACCAATAAAAAGGGACCATTGTCTTCTAGATTCTAACTCTCTCCATGCTTACTCTTGATTTCTCAGAATCCTTTCTTACATGCTATGTCCTCTTTAAATCCAAACCTTCCATTTTGATAACAAATAAGTTTTTCTAATAGCAATCTCAGAAGTCTCCAGAAGGAAGACGGGGCCCCAACAACAACTCTACCCAATCCAGAATGATGCCATGGTAATCATCATCATACGACACTTCTTACCAGAATTTCAGACAATCTTACCCATTACTCTAAGACTTGCTGCAGAACCTACAGTTAGTCTAACTGAGATTTAACTATCTGAGCTTTCTCACAGTACCCAACAGAGATAACATCACCCCCTAAACAGCAGGAACTAATTCTAAGAAAACGACGCCCCTTCTCCCTTAGGTTTCATAATTCTCAGGGTTATGGATGATGGTTATAGGGTTGGGGGTGGAAGGAAATATTAAACTCAGTATTCTAAAAAAAAAAAAAAAAAATGAAAAGAAGAAATGGAATGGATAGGTATAAGGTATTATGGTAGATTATTATGTATACTAGTAAACAAATTTAGTAAAATAGCAGCCTTAAATAATTTGCACTGTAATTTGCACTGTTATGGATTCTTATATGTTGATACAAATGTAAACTATTTTTATATTCCTGTCTAAGATAATTTGTATATTGATACAAATACAGAACTATATTTGTTATAATGTACATATATTTCTACTCTTATTTGAAATACTTGTATATTGATACAAATGTAAATTTATATCTGTCATACTTTATGTAGGTTCTACTTCTGTTTAGGATATTCGGTATATTGATATGTATTTAAGATTATTGTCATATTGCATATCACACTACATACTCCTACCTCTGTTATAAATATCGATATATATTTAAGATTATTGTCATATTGCATATTGCACTATATACTCCTACCTCTGTTATAACATCTTGTGTATTGTCACAATTTTGAAGTCATCGTTCTTTACCATACACTTGCTTATAGACTGTTTACCTTGTTTACGTGAAGCCTTAGTCCTTAGGTTATTTCGGTAGATAAGACTTATAGATTTATAGTCACCTATGCTTGTCATCTCTATAGTTACGTTAGTTAGGTTATCCAGATTTACAGATACATAGGTCAGATGGACAGGTAATCTTCAAACACTTCATAGACCTAGAGAATATGGCATTTAAATAACTTAGAATTCTGTTGATGTGAGACATAATTGCTCCTGGCTGCACCAATTTGATCCCGAGAGAATGTTGGGCTTCTAAGACATTTCCATTTGGAAGTTTGTCTTCTTGGCACAAAATGGCCTACTGGGCAAAGAACTGCCCTTGCCTCGACGGCTGACAGTACTAATGCAATGCTATCCTTTCTGGACAAGCGGGACACAAGGAAAGCGACCACTGTACTCTGCCAAGACAGGGTAAGATGGTCTTTCAGAATTCCTGCTTCTGAAAATGGTCTGTCAGATACTTTAGGCCTGTAGCCAATTTGAATGCACCAACAATGCTGAGAAACATTAGGTGACTGTCCAGGCTGCCAGCTGTCTCCGTCTACTCTCGCAAGATTCCCGAAAGTTGCTTGCATCCATCTACCATTTCTCAGGTACCATTATATTCCTTCTCAGGTCTTTGATGGGATTGAAGACTAGCAGTTATAGTTACAACCTAGTAGATAGAACATATTAAGTATTAGATTCAGGTTCTTTAGGATAGGACACCTTTTGGAATGATCTTTGTAACATGCCATTTACCTATGCTCTATACTTCTCTGGATAATAGTATGTGTTTCTTGCTTGATATTGTTTGCATTGGTTGTAGTTCCATCTTATCTAGGTCATTATTCCTCATTATTCCTGGACTATATTTGATAACCATTCCTTTGTATATAGTCTTGTATTAGGTTAGAACTTTCTTATTTAGACAAAAAGGGGGAGATGTAGTGGGTAGCCATTCCAGCTTTGATCTGTAAGTTCCAACCCCCATTGAGACTTCGGCAACTGTCACGCCTACAAGGCGGGGCGAAAGGAGGCGCCTGGGGACCCGAGAGCTGGATCGGCTGGCGCTCTCTCTGTTGCGGGACCCTGGACTAGAGAGGTGTACCAAGCAGAGCTCCAGAGAACACCGCTGGACTGCGATACACCTTCCCCAGACTCCGCGACCTACCTATCCCTTAATTTGTAAGTTACGCCATTAAATAAATCTCCTTTTATCTACGTGGAGTGGCCTTAATAATTTCACCAATAGCAGTATATATACTTAGTAACATAACACCAAGACTGTCTGAAACTAAATCAATAGAACTTTGAAATTCCACTTGTTGGGAAATATGACATCTGAGATTTAGAGCTATGTGCCTCTACTGAGGGAGAGCATGTAACATTTCTCCTTCTGTGTCTAGGTTACCTCATTATATGTGATCTTTAACAGCTCAACTCATTTATGTGCAAATTTCATTTATCTTCACTGCTGAAGAGCATTCCATAGTGCATATTTTAGACATATTTACATTATTCAGGTTAATAACTTTTAGGTTGTTTCCATTTCCTAGCTATTGTAAATATTGTAGAAATAAACATAGCTGAGCAAGTATGCATAGAGGAGGATGATAGTGCCATTGGACAGATGCTAAGGAGTGGTATAGATGGGTCATATGGTAGATACACTTACTGATTTTAAGGATTCTCCACACCTATTTCCACAGGGGATTAACCTGTTTGCTTACATACTAAAAGTCAAAGGGAGCTTTCTTTTTCCTACATTGTCTCCAACATTTGATGATGATTGTTTTATTAATACTTGCCATTCTCACTTGGATTAGATAAAATCTCAAGCTTTTGACATGGCTGCTGGGAAGAGGTCCCCACACTTGCTTGAGAAGAGTTATTTCCTCAGCTACATTCAATATTTTTTAAGTATCATGACTGCTGGAGGAAAATTGAGATATCCTCAAATAAATGTTTGCAGAGATAGGTAAATACTTCTTAAGAAAGAACACAAAGAAATTATATGAAAAATCCACAAGTTTTACAAGAGGAATTGTTGAAAAACTGAAAATCTAGATTTTAAATAAATGAAATTCCAGCTTTCTAACATATGGCACAATGCATAAGAAACATCTGCACAGTAAGGGCCTTATCATTTGGACAAAGCATTAGTCTACAGAATGGAAAAATATTTTGCCAACTACACCATCAGTTAAAGGCTAATATACAAAATATATAAAGAACTTAAGAAGTTATATCTCAAGAAAACAAATCAATTAAGAATTAGGTATAGACCTAAATGGAAAATTATCAAGAGGAAATTAAAATGTCTGAGAAACACTTAAAGAAATGTTCAACAAACTTATCCATCAGGAAAATGGCTAAAATCAACAGAACATGTGACAGCACTTCAGGCAAGTATGTGGAGTAAGAGGAACACTCATCTGTTGTTGGTGGGGGTGGAAACTCATATAGTCACTATGGAAATCAGTGGGACATTTCCTCTGAAGATGGGGATCAAGCTACCTCAAGATCCAGCAATACCACTCTTAAGCACTGTCTTAGTTTGGGTTTCTATTGCTGTGAAGAGACATCATGACCACAGAAACTCTTATAAAGAAAAAACTTTTAAATTGTGGTAGCTTGCATTTTCAGAGGTTTAGTCCATTATCATCATAGGGCAACATGGTGACATGCAGGCAAACATGGCACTGGAGTTGAGAGTTCTACATCTGGATAGACAGGCAACAGGAAGTGGTCTGTGTCACTTATATGCATGGTTTGAGCATATATGAGACCTCAAAGCCCACTTAGGCAGTAACAAACTTCCTCCAACAAGACCACATGTCCTAATAGTGTCAGTACCTTGGGGGCCATTGTTTTCAAACCACCACAGGGATATACCCAAAGAAAATTTCATCATACCACAGAGATTTTTGCTCCACTTTGTTCATTGTTGCTCTGTTCATAATATTCAGAAATTGGAAATAACATAAAATGTCCCTCACCACAAACATGTAGATAGAAAATGTGTTACATTTACACAATGGAGTATTACTCAGCTTCCTCCCCCCTCCAAAAAAAACCATGGTATCATGAAATTTGCCGGCAAATGCTTGAAACTAGAATAATCATCCTGAATGAGATATCACAGACCCAGAAAGACACATATGATATGTCTTTGTTTATATGTGCTAATATCTTTCAAGTAAATGATAATCAAACACCAACCCATAGAACCACAGAAGGTAAGTATAGAGTAAGGGACTAGAGGAACAGATAGATTTCCATTGTTAAGGGAAATCTAATAGATAGATAGATATGTATGGAAAGGGGCTGGAATGCAAACTATTATGTAGAGAAGGGGAGGAGAATAGGGATAATAGGAGGAAATGTGGTAGGAAACAACTGAAATTAAGGGCAGTTTGAGAGGTAGTATGGATGTCTAATATGATAAAAATTTTTCAGAATATACACATATATGAAGGTGATCTAAATGAAATTGCCAAATAATAGGGTGACAAAATCCCAACTCACCATCTCTTTTCAGCCACCGAGGCTTACAGTATCAGGATCGGGTTACATATAATTCAGCTGTTGGCCCAAGAAACCATCAAGGGAATCCTCAAACAACCCAGGCTGTTGACAAGATTATAGGTTGCCCTCTACAAAGTGACAGCAAGACATCATTGCTGAAGACAAAACCTATATTGAATATGGAGCTGATACCTACATAGAGCCTTCAACCCTACATTCCAGCATCTTTGGTACAGGAAGTTACTCTGAATGCTACAAAAAGAGGAACATAAAAACAAAGCTAAGCACAAAACCTTTATCTGTAATGGTTTACTATTTACAAGAGATACTAGGGTAATTGTGGCACAAAGCTTGTAGAAGTAACTAACCAATAACTGGTTTAACTTAAGGCCAATTCTAGAGATGTAATCCATACCAGATATTGCTTGGGTGACCAAGAACCTGTGAATAGGTAACCAAGTGACCCAGAGGAAAACCAAATAATACAGGTCTTTAAAAAAAAAGAAAAAATGTAATGATAAAATGACTGTTAATAACATTCTGCTATACTCATAGATAGTGTCTTGCTTAGTCATCTTCAGAGAAGCTTCCTCCAGCAGCAGATGGGAACAAATACAGACACCTACTGTTCTTGTTTCTTTTGTTTTTTTTTTTTTTTTTTTTATTCTTTGTG
This sequence comes from Peromyscus californicus insignis, assembly GCF_007827085.1. Taxonomy (NCBI): domain Eukaryota; kingdom Metazoa; phylum Chordata; class Mammalia; order Rodentia; family Cricetidae; genus Peromyscus; species Peromyscus californicus. Next base: position 25,087,161 of record NW_026294617.1, read on the forward strand.
GGCCTGCCACCCAGTTCCCAAGCAAATCATACATGGAGGTTTAGTCTTATTTATAAATGCTAGGCCTTGAGCTTGGCTTGTTTCTTGCCAGCTTTTCTTAACTTTAATTATCCCATCTACCTTTTGCCTTTGTGCTTTTTCTTTTTCTTACTTCTATATATCTTACTTTCACTCTTACTCTGTCTGCTGGGTAGCTGAGTGGCTGACCCCTACGATTCTCCTCTCCTTGTTCTCTTGTTCTTTTCTTCTTCCTCCAAGATTTCTCCTTCTATATATTCTCACTGCCTACCAACCCCACCTATCCTTTCTCTTGCCTTACTATTGGCCATTTAGCTTTCTATTAGTTCATCAGGTGTTTTAGACAGGTAAAGTAACACAGCTTCACAGAGTTGAACAAATGAAATATTAACAAAAGTAACACACCTTAAAATAATATGCTACAACAACCTACAGCTAGTCATTACACAGAGAAAGAGAAACCTTGGAACATTCAGCCTTCAATGTGATGGCTCCATCAAATCCTTCCACTCAGAGCTCAGAGAACCCCACAGAAGAGGAGGCAGAAAGAGAAAGATCCAGAGTGAAAGAAGAACATCATGATAAAAAGGCTTGCTAAATCCCCTGAGCAAAGCTCATGTGAACTCACACAGACTGAGACAGTCTGCACAGAGCCTAAACAGGTCTGCGCCAGCTCTTGTTTATATATATATATATATATATATATATATATATATATATATATATATATATATATATATATATAAATGACTTCCAGTTTAGTGTTTTTATGGTATTCCTGAGTGTGGAAACCAGTGTGTCTCTGATTTTTAATGGCTTTTCTTGGGCTCTTTTCCTTCTGTTGGTTTGCCTTTTCAAACTGCATAGTGATAGGTTTTTAGCTTATTTATTTTATTTTGGTATATATTTTTTAAAAAATGAACAAAAAAAATGAAGACATAGCCACTATGGTAAGTGTTAATAATTAAACTGTCACTTATATATATATATTGTACTAGACCTTGCTAAGTAGACACACCCCACATTGAACACTCAGAGATTTGTCTGCTTTTGCCTCCTGAGTTCTGGGATTAAAGGCATGTTCTACCATGCCTGGCTTAATGGGTAATTTTTTAAAGAATATTTTAAAATACAACTAAATAACAAGGAGAAGTATAGGATAATGAGGATATCATTGATTTTAGCATATGATATAAAATAAAAGAAATAAATTGGACTTAGCAGAGTAAAATAATATCTTTCCAAAAAGGAGATGATGCAAAGAAACCATAGAACAACATAAAGTATTTGCAGATGATAAAATTGATAAAGGATAAATTTCCAACATGTATAAAGACTATATACAAAATGAAAAGAAAAATACAATCAAATTACTTAATTTAGACATTTTCAGAGAGAAATTTGAAATTCATTCCTTCAAATAAATTTTAAAAAATCAAATAATCACATGAGAGATTCAACAATATTCCTCATTTAGGAAATTCAAAGAAAAACAAAAGAGTGATAAACCTTTCCATAGGCATTAGGACAGAGAAGGAGAAGGTGGAGGAAGTAAGAGACAAGGAGAAAGAAAGTGGAAAGGAAAGATAAAGACAGAGAGAGAGAGAGAAGACAGAGGAAGAGAAAGAATGAAGGGAAGGAAGAGAGATAGACAAAGGATGAAAGAGAGGAGTAAGAATAAAGAGAGAGAGAATGGAGAAAGGAAAAGAGAAAGGATAATAATAACGCATGGCAAGAATGTGGAGAACCTGGATGTCTTGTATTTTGCTACTTATAAAATGGTATCACTAATGTGGGGAACTGCATGAAAATTAGTTTAAAATTACAAACAGGAAGTGATCTCCTATGCCAATGCATTCAAGACTACTTCCTACTTTCTCTTCTAGCAGGTTCAGAGTAGCTGGATTTATGTTGAGGTCCTTGATCTACTTGGACTTAAGTTTTGTGCACAGTGATAGATATGGATCTATTTGCAGCCTTCTACATGTTGATATCCAGTTTTGCCAGCACCATTTGTTGAAGATGCTTTCTTTTTTCCATTGTGCACTTTTGGCTTCTTTGTCAAAAATTATATGTTCATAGGTGTGCAGATTAATGTCAGGGTCTTCAATTCGATTCCATTGGTCCACATGTCGGGTTTTTATGCCAGTACCAAGCTGTTTTTATTACTGTAGCTCTATAGTAGAGCTTGAAGTCAGGGATCATGATGCCTCCAGAGGTTGTGTTATTGTACAGGATTCTTTTGGCTATCCTGGGTTTTTTTGTTTTTCCATATGAAGTTGAGTATTATTCTTTCCAGGTCTGTGAAGAATTTTGTTGGTATTTTGATGGGGATTGCATTGAATCTGTAGATTGCTTTTGGTAAGATTGTCATTTTTACTATGTTAGTCCTGCCTATCCATGAGCATGGGAGATCTTTCCATTTTCTGACATCTTCTTCAATTTCTTTTTTCAGGGACTTAAAGTTCTTGTCATATAGGTCCTTCAAAAAAAGATGTGATATTAAGAATAAAAAAAAATATGGAGAGTTTCTCTACCCTGTAAAGAACATTTATACAAGTTCCTCACTGACTCCTCACCACTGTTTATGTAGCACCACACTGAAGTCATCCTCAGGGAAAAGAGAGGAAGAAATAAGTTGCACAAATACAGATCAGGATGGGAAGGCAAGACTGTCTGTGTATTTCATTGTATGCTACAGAAATTCTAAGAAACATATATAATTATCAGGACTAATATTTTGATAAGGTTCTACACTGTAAAATCACCACAAAATCAATACAATTGCCCTATATTTATTATTACCCTTTGAAGATCAAATAAAATGCTATTTATAAAAGTAGTAAAAAAAATTATAAACAGAAGTACTACATGACCCATGAGTTTCAGCAGTCCTGTGTTGATGATTGTTCATGCTAGTATTATGTCCAAAAATCCAAATGTGGAAACATCCCAGGTGTCCATCAAGGGGAAGAATAAAGGTGTTTTCACCACATAAACTATTATAACAACTTAAAGTAAATGATATTCTGACACACTCTACAGCTTCTTTGAGCACTTGTAATTAAGAATCCTGCATTATTGTAGACAATTTAGTAAAAATATATATTTTGTCATCATCTCCAAAGTCTGTCAATTTATGTAGTATAGATAGTAAAACACCCATTTCACAGTAGGATAGTCAAAAACAAAACCTTTTTTTTTGAAAACTAACATTCCTTCTTGATTTTCCTAACTGCCTACGGGAACTTGGCTGGTTATGTGTATTTAAACCCATAAAGTGTTTTCCTAGATCAAACCTCTGCTCCCCAAACAACCCACCTTCCTTGCTTATTCTGTTTTCATGTTCAGTATTATCCGGCCACGGTACCTGACTCAGACACTTACACATTCTCCCAAATCCCTCTTAGTTTGACTCTTAAGTGCCGATACATTTTCCCATGTTTTTCATTCTGGAGTTATTCTAAAGTCAGTTTAATAACACTGACACAGAGTGGCATTCCTCACACCACTTCAACCAATGTGGAGCAGCTCTCTGTGCCCCAGAAATAACCCTGAGGAGTGATTTATCCCATGATAAGTGCATCTTCTCTTCTATCTTACTTCTAATTAAATTAATCAATTATGTTCTGTTTACCCAAGTGGACTTGATTTAAATATGCTGTTTGTAATTACAAACTCAAGAAATGGAAACAGTATAATGTTGCTCATAGTTACAAAAATCATGATACATACTCCGCCAGAAATGCACCTTTAATTATATAAGTGGATACATATATTTACTTTTTTCTTTGTTCCAAAAGGTGTAAATAATTATGAAAATGGTCAAATAAATCTACTAAATAGATGATAATTAGATAGATGATAGATAGATAGATAGATAGATAGATAGATAGATAGATAGATGGATGATAGGTAGACAGTGCTTGTAGCAATAATGCTTGAATCAAATGGAGGTACTAGGAAATAGAGAACTGACATATAATATTAATATTACGTATTAATAATATACATTTATTTTATTGATGAGCAACATAACTTGCCAATCAAGAACACAATTCTGGATCTGTATATTCTAGGTTAAAGTTCAGATCTGCTACCTAGAAAGATGATCAATGATATTCAGAAGTCTTTATCATCCTACATATATAATTACAACCTGCTGAGTACATATAAGGTTACATATATGTACATGATTTCAGGGCTTACTGATTGTTATTGGATAATCAATCTGGAGACTTTTCCCTACAAAAGAATATTTCTCTTCATCTCATCATTCCCCAGTTGTTCACAGTTCTTTGTTTAGTGATGAGGCCCTGTAAGTGTCCCCTCCATATTAGGATGCTACTTGGTCTTGTCATTATTCAGTTATTGTATAGGCATTCATGTTGATGAGATTCCAAGGGAGTTGCATCTCTGACATTTCTAGGAAAGGAAATCTCATAGCAAACATTCTACACCTCTGGCTTTTACAATCTTTCTACCCCCTTTCCCATTATGATCTCGAAGCCTTAGATACAAGAATTGTGTTATAGATATATCAGTTGGGGCTGGGCACCAAATTATCACTTAATCTCCACATTTTGTCTCTTGTGTTTTCCTATAATGGTCTTCATCTTTTGCAAGAAGACATCTCTTAGATGAGAGGTGAAACTTATACTTATCTGTAGGTACAAATATAAATAATTAAAATGTCATTAGGAGTTTTTCTAACACACCAAAGTGGCAGTTGTGTGTTCTCCTTCAAAATCCATGATGACACTAATCCCTGGGATTCAACCAGATTTTCTGTATCAGATATAATTCCTATATTGTTGAACTGGCTGAAATCCAATCATAGAGTTACTGGTTACCACCAAGATATGCATGTCATTATTACACACTGGGCCAGAATGCTAATTGTTTTACTTCATAGGCATCATAGCTAGGTAGCACACTATTAATTACTTCCCTCCATTATAAACTTACCTGGTGCCTCAGGGAAGAAGCTTTCACATAAGATCCAATTCTAATCATCTAAGCCCTGTGTCCAATGTACACAGATTAGAAAGAAGTTCCTTTTTTGACTCTTGCTTAAGAGTTTAGAGTTATAGGCTTTGAAAATGTTTTAGATGTTGTTCCTCCATAGGACCAGAGCCAGATTCCCAACACCCATGTGGGGGGCAAACACAACCATCCATAATCCAGCTCCTCCAGTGGATATCTTCCCTCTTTCCTTCATGGACATTGCTGTTACGTGCACAATATCCAAAGATACACAATCACTTATGTGCTTAAAAACTAAATATGCCATTTTAAAATTTTAAAGTCATATTTTGGCATTTAATGCAATATTTAGTACTAGTCTTTCATCTTTTGTTTGTTTGTTTGTTTATTTGTTTTTCAAGACATGGTTTCTCTGTGTAGCTTTGTGCCTTTCCTGGAACTCGCTTTGGAGACCAGGCTGGCCTCGAACTCACAGAGATCCACCTGGCTCTGCCTCCCGAGTGCTGGGATTAAAGGCATGTGCCACCACCACCCTGCTGTTTTTTCTTTTTTTTTAATGTTTGAAGAATTTTTTTTAAGTAGCAAATAACATTTTCTACATCAGTGATGTTGATGGGGTATTACTTTTTTTTATTCCTGGGAGATTTTAAATAAATCTGATTGCAATACAAATCTGGTGGTTTGAATCACTTACGATGGTCATTTTAACCAGATTTATTCTGGTATTTGACCATTTCTTCTGAATCATCATCAGTGCCTTTGACATTCTAATTGCCCAAGAGCTTATTCATTTACAATAAAATTGTCTGCTTTATAGGAAATTCCATCTGTCAAGATTTTTTTGTTGCCTTTCTATAGTAAAAGTCAACTTTCATAATCTCAGCTAGTGTATTAGTAAAATATAGGACGATAGATTGGAATATGTTAATATAAGATCATAATTATATGGTACTTCCTATGTTAGCTTCTTATACATGCATTTATTTATTTATTTATTTTTACTTATTTACTTATTTATTTTGAGACCTCATATATTCTAAACTGGTTTCAAACACTCTGTATATTTAAGGATAATTTTAACTCTTGATCTTCCTGCCTCTACCTTCCATGTTCTGGAATTAAATCTGTGCACCACCATGGGATAGAACGTATGGTTGAAGACATACTTGGTCGAAACTCTACCAATTGAGTCAGGTTGCCAGCTTTTCAAAGGTACTACTATATGCACTCTACAAGATAGACATATGGTGGAAAAGGAAAGAAGTAAATTGTGTAGTTAAAATCCTAAATAGAACATAGGATTTTACAGGTTGTATACTCTGTATCATCTCAAAAACATAGTAGTGTTTATCTTTCAGAGAATTAAGAGATACATACCACTTTCTATAATCAAGAAACGAGTTTCAAGCAAGCACATTTTTTTCTAATTAACAACTTAAAACATTAATTAAAAACTTCAAGTCCTTTAACATAAAATTTCATATACTATAATCCATAATTATAGGATTTCTTCATATTTTTTACTCTCACCTGAGAGATTTACACTTAGCATTAAGTGCCCCCATTAACATAAAATTGCCAAATGTCAGCAAAATTCTATTGTTACTATCAACCATGAGTGTGGAAATTTATTCTAATAAGGATGTAGATGCTACAATTCTTAAAAAATCAAAAGCCTTACCAACCTTACTTTTTATAATTTATGCAAAGTTTTATAGAATTTTTAAAATATTTCAAGATAGTTATTAAAATATTCCGTTATCATCTGTGATATTAATTTTTTCTTTAAATAGTATTTATTTTCATAAACAATTATTTTAAAAATACTTGTAATATGTATTATTTTGTATTGTATATTACATAGAAAATCCTTAAGCAATGCATAGATAGATGTTCCTTAAAGGAAGAATAATGAAAATTAACATTTCACTTTATCCCAAGTATGGATATTCACATACAACAACACACTTATGATAAAGAATGTTACCAATGTAAACATCAAACTCAAAGATAAGAAGCTTGCTGGCTGATGGAAGTGTGCACACAAATAAAAACATGTCTTACATCTCAAGGATGCTGGAACAAGTACAGAGGGTTAATGATTACTCCAGAAATCTTTGCATTTTTTTTGTCTGACTGTTGTATTTCTTTAGAATTTGGCTATAGTTTTCAGTGTTCACTGACTACAGATGACTTAGAATGTTCAAACTCTCCAAGATGAGCATATTGTGTGTCCTCTTCTGTAGCCAATTTTTCTCATTAGCAATATGTCTCATGGCTATATAGAATACTTTCTAGATGTTTTATCCTTTACACTGGCTGAAAAGTATGCTGTTATCTGAGGGAGGAGTAGTCATTTAACATATCTAATAATATTTGCAAATAGCACTGTTTCAAGTCATCCATGAATACAAATAGATGTTTTAATTATCACATTTGTGATTTTATTATTTCTGGCTCATGAACACTCCATGTCAGAGACATAGAAAAATACATACTTTTATTTCCATAATGTCAAAATTTATTATATAATAATTAACCCACAAGGCATGGTGGTTTTAATGCCAATGATTTGCTAACTAGTCATTGTTTTTTATGATAGACTTGTTTGAGAGAAACACATGATTTTTTTTAAATTATAGTCTTAAGTATTAATATTACATTTCAGATCACATTCAAAATAAATGCATCAATATGTATGTATATGAGTAGTTTACAGAATGGTTACAAGGAGTTAAAAGGATTCAGGAGAGTTTGTGGAGTTTGAAAGTGGTCTAAGAAGCAGAAGAGGTAACTGGTAGAGATGTGAAAAGTCTTTGTAAGTCAAAAAACTAACAATGCAGAGGTCTTCTAATAATGCTGCTATAGAGTCAGATTTGTGCATAACCTCAGAAACCATACTTCAGAAGTAAGGTTGAAGATGACAGAGGGTGTAGATACAAAGTGTAGTACTGGCTCAGACAGAAAAACAATAGAAGGACAGATGGATGGCAGATCCTGATGGACAAACCAGCTGATGAAGAGATGCCTATTGACTATCTTGAATTAACAATAATAGAGCCCAGTTGAAGTCAGTAAGGCAGTTGAGCTATCTCTGCCAGGTGGCCCCTTGCCACATTTACTGCATGGCTGTAGGTTGATGGGTCTGTTGCCAGCACAATGTGAGATAATCTCCTATTTATGAGTGCATTTAAGAGAATGGTTTATTAGTAGGTATTGAAGCCCTATATCCCTAGTGATTTTAATATACCCATGTGCTAATAAAGTAAATTGCATTGATAAGTTGAGAGGTTGGTGGTGTTCTACTTTTAGAAATAAGTCTAAATTTATCAGTCTGTGGTATGTGAGTGATACAGGTAATTGATGGTGTTTATGTGCCTACCAAGTCATAGAATCATTCAGCATACTAAAATTGGAAGGCAAATGCTGCTTTACATCTCAACATTCAGCAAACATGTGAGATTTGTAGAAACATTCCCCCACAATATGTATTATTTTTAAAAATAATGTATTATTTCTAATACATTAGAATAACTTAAAAGGTTAGTAAAAGTTACGTTATCGATTATGGTATTGGAAAGAATGTGTTTCGGCCAATAATGTGTTAAAGTTCAACTTATCAATAAAAATACATAATATTTATAAGAGTTTATTTTTTTCCCTAGGTGAGAGGTATCAGCCAGTGCTGCAGATATGACATTATTTCCCATGGAAGTTGATTCTTGTCATTTCCAGAACAGATTTTGAGTTCGCAGCTTTAAAGTCTACTGAACTTCCTCTAATGGTTTATTCTTCCTTTCATCCAATTTTATCTCAGTGCATGTTCTACAGCTCAATCTATGCCCACCTCCACACCAATGTTCCCTCTGCTCAGTGTACCCATAATTTTGTCTAAAACTCCATCTTTTATCGCAGATGGTATAAAAACAGACAACATGGTTATCTATTCCAGATATAGATTATATGTCTTTATGTTTGATACTATATTCATTTTATTATTATTTTCTGTGCAGAGAATTGATCTTAGGCCCTCACATGTGTTAGGAAAGTGTTGTATCTTTGAGGTATATAACCAGTAATTTATAAATTTTCTAATGTTCCTACTGAAGTGATTTCTCACTTTGCATGTTTTTACAAAATGTGCCTATTTGAAGAACAAATTAATCTACCCAGAGACAAATACTTTGAAAGGATTTCATTTAACAAAAACCAGGTGGCTAACTCCAGGTCATGTTTGGAATACTTTCTAAAATTTCAGCAATTAACTTTCATCTGAGACAGGAGATGAAAATAGTCAAGTCTCTACCTCCTTAATGTGTATTAATGCTGAGGATTGGTTCTGCTGCAGAAATTCTACAATCCATTCCAATATCTGTGAGTAATTATTGTTTGGATGATTTTTGTGTGTTCTATTTGTTATTCTCCAATGTTTCTAACATTTTGGGTTTTCCCCTGTGAAATAAACAATGGATCACGCAAGCTGTTTTGTTTTTTACTTCACATTTATCATAAACTTCCAACATCTTTTCTAATATGATTGAAGTGCTGTCATTTTAATGAGACTATGAACTGTCAAGATTCTGCAAGTGTTGTTTAATGGGAGGGTATGGTGATAGCCACTTTGAACTCCAAAAGTATTTTCTGAAACTACTGACCAAGTTTCTTACCTAAACAACAGAGTAAAATTCTACGGCAAACAACAACAACAAAAACAACAAAATGATTAATTGATTCAAAATAGGCAGCTCACTACTGCTTCCCCTGAAATGGAAGTCTGAGTCACTAGAGGAAAAAAAAAAAACAAACCTAAACTGCTGCCACATTTCCTGGATCCAAATGATCCTGGAACCTTATATATATGAGCAGACACCTTTTATAGCATCAAACCCAGAAGGTTAACTACATTTTATGCTTCAAAGTCACTCCTGATTTCGAAAGAACCACATGCCTAAATTGGAAAGGGCACATCATCTTGGTTTAGCTGCTGTTGTCTTACTAATAGTCGATAAGGAGAGATTTTGGTTATTGTTGCTGTTACTTTTAACCATTTATGGGTTATAATTTTACATTTTGTGTAGTCAGAGGAGCATCTGTATTCATTTTGTCCATATAAATTTAATACCTAAATAAAAGTATGAATAAAATCATAAGAATGCATAATGTCACATAAAAGCATTTAAAGTGTTATGGGTTTATGTGGCATAAAATTATAAAAGCATTTATATATTTTATATTGCCTACTTTAGGATGGAAAGAGAAGATATATTAGCCATCTTTTTTATTTAGGTGATATTGTTATGGAGGAAGACATGTAAAGCTTTGTGACTATTTATTTATGGGTTCTTCATTTGTAAAGTTGGAAGCTGGAGAGATCAACCCATTCCAGTCAAACTCTCTACATTTAGAGCATTTGATCTTCCAAACCAGAACATCAAGTCACTGCATTTTACTGAGTTAGAGTGAGAGAAACTGTCTAAATTCAAGGGAGAGATTGATGAGTACTAACCTTGGTACCTTGTACTGCTCTGATCCTCAGATAATTTGCAAAGAATATGTTCTATTTCCTCCTTGCCTACCACTTCTATATCTGTATGTGCCAAGCTTTTCAGTCAGCCCCTCTTCTGAATATATGTTACCATACCTTCCTGAATACTAATATGTGAATAACATTCCTGGAAAGAGCCACACTAGATGCTGAATGTTCTGCAAGACTGACTGACTAATTTAAATGACTATGGGAAGTTTGGAATGATGTAGGCCAGAACCAAATTTTTTTCAGGGAATCTTTTACCTCCTTGTGAACCATTTATTATCACCCTTTGCATGTGACATAACAGCTCTGTGACAATTAAGAAAATCCTTTGTAATGTAGGAAGAGGACCACAGTTTTCACCAACAAAGACTAAGAGTATCATCAAATATTATCAGAGGCCTATTGCAGAGATTTCCCCTCTATGCTTTGATCATCCTACCTGTTATTCCTATCAATGTAATTTTTATGCCTCTTAATTTATATTGTCTATTATTCTGTCACTATTAAAACATCAGACTGTTAACAAGTTGGAACACAGCATTTGTGATAACCTAAATCTGTGCTTCTAGGCCATAGTTACTTATACTTGGCTCTAGAATAAAGCATCTCTTGTCACCTTTGAGGTGAGAACTGTTTCTTTTGTGATAAAAATAAGTGGCAAAAAAAATCACAGGATACATTCACTTTTTTCATTGAAAATATGTGACAGTTTCTAATCATTTTAACTTGCCTCATTTCCTTCTTTCATTTTCCTGCTTCTTTCACTGAAACCTCTCTTCACTACCTTCGTTCCCCTTCCTTCATACTCTCTTGTCTTGGTGTGAGTTTATGAGAGAGAGACAGAGGGAAAAAGACAGAAAGACACACAGACATAGAAAGAGACAGACAGAGACAGAGAAACAGAGATAGACAGACATAGAAAGAGAGAGAGAGAGAGACAGGCAGAGACAGACAGACACACACACACACACACACACACACACACACACACACACACACACACACACAGAGGTTCACTTAGTTTAACTAGAGTTTTTTGTAATAGCATGAGTTGGAGGGTGTATATTGCAGACTGGACCACTTACCAAGGCTACAATACTGTAACGAATGACATCACTCTCCCTAACAATAGGATGAACTAATAGCGTGAACTGCAAATAGGCACACAGCTCAGGGTAGGGTCGGACATTATGGATGCCTTCCCCCAAAAGGGAATTCTTTCCAGGACTCCCTCATGGGAACTGTTTAATCCTCCCAAGTTTAGGGATGGAGACCAAAGGCCTGAGCTAGTACCTAGCTACATTGTAGAAATGAAAATCTTTTTTTTTAATTATTTATTTTGCAACACAGTTCAGTTCTACATATCAGCCACGAATTCCCTTGTTCTCCCCCCTCCCATCCCCCTCACCTTCCCCCCAGCCCACCCCCTATTCCCACCTCCTCCACGGACTGAGATCAACCTGGTAGAACAAGGAATAGGAGACCATGGTAAATGAAGACCACATGAGAATAGGAAGAAGCAAAGTGCTAGAGAGGCCACAGAAATCCACAAAGATACCCCCACAACAGACTGCTGGCAATGGTCGAGAGACAGCCCGAACTGACCTACTCTGGTGATGGGATGGCCAAACACCCTAATTGTCGTGCTAGAAACCCCATCCAACGACTGAGGGATCTGGATGCAGAGATCCATGACTAGGCCCCGGGTGGAGCTCTGGGAAGACGATTAGTGAGAAAGAGGAGGGCTTATATGAGCGAGAATTGTTGAGACCAAGGTTGGATAAAGCACAGGAACAAATAGTCAAACGAATGGAAACACATGAACTATGAACCAGTGGCTGAGGGGTCCCCAACTGGATCAGGCCCTCTGAATGGGTGAGACAGTTGATTGGCTTGATCTGTTTGGGAGGCATCCAGGCAGTGGGACCGGGTCCTGCGCTCATTGCATGAGTTGGCTGTTTGAAACCTGGGGCCTATGCAGGGTCGCTTGGCTCGGCCTGGGAGGAGGGGACTGGAAAATCTTTTCATTGAAGAATGAAATTGACTTAGATGTGGAAGCTAATTGCTGTCAAGTTCATTAGATTGGATGCTTAGGAAGGTTTAGCTGCGATTTCCCTCTAGGGTCAGGCAGAGCATACATTAAATCAAGGTCGTCTGGGTCTTAATCGGAATAACTGGAGAAAAATGCACTGTGTCACAGGACTTATTGTGATGAATCAGTCCCTTGTGGATGTGCGGTGAATACTCCATTTGTGATTTGTTTCGACCATAGTCTGCCTTTCTCTCTGAAGTCTTCGCAAGACCCTGACACGGGCTTCCTCTGTCATAAATCATCATCCAGTGTTCCAAATGTCAGAAGTCCTGCTAACTCCATCCTGCTTCTTCTTTAACATGAGAATGTGTTACTACCACAATTCTTCCTTTCATCTAGAAAAATTCTAAAATTTGAATTTAAGATGAATAAAAGATTTAATACTCTAGTATCAAATTTTAAGGTGTGTTATTTTTGTTTATATTGTATTTGTTTAACCCTGTGAAGCTGTGTTACTGTGCCTGTGTAAAACACCTGATGGTTTAATGAACTGGCCAATAGCAAGGCAGGAGAAAGGATAGGCAGAGCTGGCAAGCAGAGAATATATATAGAAGGAGAAAACTAGGAGGAGGAATCTAAGCTCGAGGAGCCAGAAAGAGAGGAGGACTCCAGAGGCCAGCCACCCAGCTACACGGTGAGCCACAGAGCAAGAATAACATTTGCAGAGGAAAGAGAATGGGAAAATCCCAGAGGTAAAAGTTAGTCGGGATAATTTAAGTTAAGGAAAGCTGGCTAGAAACTGGGCATTCATAATTAAGAATAAACCTCAATGTGTGATTTATTTGGGAGCTGAGTGGTAGGCCCTCCAAAAGAGCAAAAACCTTCAAGAACATACAACCTAGTCAACCCCAACTTGATACAAAAAAGAAATAAATGCATGAAAAGTGTCAGTTGTTTACTTACTATGTGGATGGGAAATAATAAAGAAAATCCATACTGTTGTGCTAATCAGATTACTGCTATTATTTCATGATTAAATAACAAGTAATTTTGTCATGTTAATGGCTGTATATATTTATTATTGCCTTAATTGGGTGCCAGGAATTTGATCACGAGTGTTTACCAAGTGTCTTTGGAAGATGCACTCTTATCCACAGAGATACTCCACTATGAAGGCACTGTGTATGGGTGTCTTTCTCACAGGAAATATTTTTATATCTTAGACCCTTGGGTGACCCATGACTAGTTTGCTTCTACAAAAATAAACACTCTCTAAAAGAATTGTGACCAAGAACAGTATGAGGAATAAGTTTGTCAGCCAGGTGAGAGAAAGAGTAGGTAACTAAGCTGGGCCGTGGTAGCGCACACCTTTAATCCCAGCACTTGGGAGCCAGAGCCAGGCGGATCTCTGTGAGTTCAAGGCCAGCCTGGGCTACCAAGTAAGTTCCAGGAAAGGTGCAAAGCTACACAGAGAAACCCTATCTCAAAAGAGTAGGTAACTAAAACAAACAAACACAACAACAACAAAAACACCTAAATTAAGGTTTATTACTCACAGATGCCCAGAGAGAAGAACTCTTGCTGATGGGCCAATGAGAAAGGGTGAGTGACCTGAAACTGGACACTCAACCAGCAGTTGAGGAGCGGGATAGCAACAGTACGGGAACAAATACTGAGAGCTTCATTGGAGTCCAGGACCTTTCTCGTGTCTCCTGGGTGAGTCTGAGTGGTGACTTTCTAGCCAGTAGACACATATTGCATAGATTTTTCTCTCTGAATGACAAGTGGGTATTGCAATAGATATGCACAGGTTTTGAGGGTGTGGGAATCAACGGGCTGAGTCAAGTGCAATGTATCGATCTTGTCCTTAGAGATGTGGTGTCAGGTGACTGATACATTGACACTTATCTAATTATTGAGAAGAGGAGGAGACAGAACCCTAATTCTGTGGAAAGGTTACCAAAGTTCCGTTTCAGAAGATAGGATATTCATTATATTCTAACGGGATATTGAGATAATGCAAAATTATTCACTCCAAAGGCATAGAAATAATAAAGATGTATTTTACATAAATTACCTCAGAATAAATATCTGAATGACTTCTTGGATAAAATTTCAGAAAATTACCTTTATACCAGACAGCCAACTTGGAAAATACTCAAAGGTTAAATTTTGAAGAAAATTCATTTAAAAACTTACAGGTTTTCCTCTCAATTTTATGCTGTTATATATGTGTGATAATTGTATAACATAATTAAATTAAGCATATATTTAAATGTAGAAAAATAATTTTATAATGAAAATAACCACAGTTTTAAATTTAATTTTAATGATTTTATGTTATAACATTCATGCAGCCATGCTTTAAATAGCAATAATTTTCAAACAACTTTAGAACAATGCTATATGAACTTTTCCTTATTTTTATATAAGGGATTAAATAATATTCTACACTTAACAATTATTTTTTGCAGATATTTACTCACTTTCTGGTCATTCTCAGTTCATAATTAGCTATTTGCTTTATTTATTTTTTTTATTGTTATCTTTATGTGTCTTTTTTTTTTCATTTTTCTTTATTAAGAAATTTTCTACTCACTCTACATACCACTCACAGATCCCAACTCCTCCCTCCACCCACCCCCCAGCCCTCTCTCCTAAGCCACCCCACATCCCCCAAATCAAGGTCTCCCATGAGGAGTCAACAGAGCCCAGCACACTGAGCCTAGGCAGGTCCAAGCCCCTTCCCACTGCACCAAGGCTGCACAAGGCGTCACACCACAGGCACCAGATTCCCAAAAGCCTGCCCATGTACCAGGGACGGATCCTGATCCCCCTGCCTGGACCTCATACATTTCTTTCTTTGAAAAATAGGAATGCAAACTTATATAAGACAGAAGTGTTTTTTTAACACTTTCTCAAAATTATTTGGAATTCTCAAAATTATTTGGAATTCACACCGACTTCCCTTTGGCTTTTTTTTTTCCTATTCAGTTTTAAACAATGCTATTCATTTAATACCATGCAGCTGACATTTCCTTGAGTTATATTTGAAGAGTGATGTCTGACTCGACATTTCCTAACAGGAGTAGAGATGGCTTCATTTCAGTAGCTTCACGCATATCATAATTTCTCCAGCTGAGCTATCTATTACCTTGCAGGCTCCTAAGTTATTTCTATATTATGTAAAATACAGCATGAATCTAAGGTGACATATGCCATTTGGGGCTTTTTTATCATTTGCCTAGTCAATTGTAAGGACAGTGAAGTAGAAATGAGATTTCAGAGTAACAATAGAACACAGGCTTCTGACTCACAGCCTAGCCATTCTATTACATGCTTGTCTTGTCCCACAGGGAGCCTCTTCAGAGGCAAGTGCAAAATACTTCAGTCAGGTTTCCTCTCATCAAATAATATCTGTGCATTTGTGATTTTGGAATCTTAGTAGAGTGTCTTTTGCAAATTGAGCCATATCTTATACGGACCAACAATATCTCTTGTTAGAAAAATAGCAAGCATCAGTTTTTAATCTATGGATAAACATATATTCTCATGCTTTTTGTTAAAATAGACATTTTTTAGCCAGGGGGCAGCATCTTTTATTGTGGTTTGAACAAATTGTTGAGAAGGAAAGATGTTTCTCCAAAGCAAGGTAACAAATTAAATTTGAAATGGTGCCTTTTTTGTGTATTCTTCTTTCATATATAATATCCTGACCACATTTCCCCCTCCACTTCTCTCCAAAACCCCCTCTTCCTGTCTTCTAGATCCACTCCTCCTCCTTTCCCTTCAGAAAAGGGCAGGCCTCCCAGGGATATCAATCAAACAGGGCATATCAAGTTGTAGTGAGACTAGACACATGCCCTCTTATTAAGGCTGGACAATACAGTCAGAAGAAAAGAGCCCCAAAGAAGATAAAGGGCCCTTTTCTCAGAGAAAACCTCACTCCTATAGTTAGGAGTTCCATAAGAACACCAAGCTACACAACCATAAAATGCAGAGGACATTGCTGTGGGATGTCTTTCTGTACTTTGTAAATATGTGTTGCTCTGACTGGTTGATAAATAACGCTGCATTGGACTATGGAAAGGCAGGATAAAGTTAGTCAGTACAATCAAACTGAAGACTAGATGAATAAGGGTGGAGTCGGGGGAGAGTTCAGCCTGCCATCCAAGGAGCAACAAGATGCCCACAGTCTGGTAATGCCCAGGCCATGTGGCAACATATAGATTAATAGAAATGGGTTAAGTTATAAGAGCTAGATAACAAGAAGCCTGACCCATAGGCCATACAGTTTGTAAATAATATAAGCTTCTGTGTGTTTACTTGGGACCAAACAGCTATGGGACATGGGTAGGAGAGATTCATCCCTACTGTGGAGCAGGGCAGGATTGGAGAAACTTCTGGCTACAGAGCTAACTGGTGTGGGACAGAAGGAAACCAATAAACTAGGGACCATTGTTGTCAAGATTCTATTCCTCTTCGTGGGGAACTTTTCTTGCATGTCATGTCATCCTAAAATCCAAACTTTCCATTTATATATTAATAATGTTCAAGTTTTCTATAGTGAAATATGTCTTTCAAATAGCAATCTCTGAAGTCTCCAGAATGAAGATGGGACCCAACAACAACTCTATCAGTCCAGAAAGATGCCATTGTACCTAAGAACATTACTCAGTGATCAGCCTTGGACTGATATTTCATCAGGGCAGTTCTAAGATGAGATGGTCCATAATACTATATTTCTATCCAGAATCTCAGACAATCTTACCCATTACTCTGAGACTAGCTGCAGACTTTACAGCTAGTTCTGTTGAGAACTGTCTAAGCTTACAGAACCCCACAGAGACATCATTGCCCCCTAAACAGCAAGAAGCAATTCTAAGAAAACAACATCCTTCTCCCCAAGGTTTCATTTTTCTCAGGGTTATGGATGGATGGTTATAGGGTTGGGAGTGGAACAATAAAATTTAGACTCTATGTTCCTCTTTAGAAAAGAGAAAGGGAAATTGATAAGTATAATATATTAAGGTAGATTATTGTATCTACCAGTAAACTGATTTAGCAAACTCTCAGCCTTGAGTAATATGTTCTGATATGGATTCTTGTATATTTGGTACAAATGTAAACTATTTTTATATTCCTATTTAAGGTAATTTGTATATTAATACAAATGCAAAACAATAATTGTTGTACTCTACATATATTTCTACTCCTGTTTGAAATATTTTGTATATTGATATATTGATACAAATGTAAAATTATATTTGTCATACTATATGTATGTTGTACCTCTCTTTAGGATATGTTATATATTGATACATATTGAGGATATTGTTGTCATATTGCATATTGTACTATACATTTCTGCCTCTGTTTAAGATATTTTGTGTATTGTCACAATTTTGAGGTCATTATCCTTATATGGTACATCTGCTTACAGACTTTACCTTTTTAATGTGAATCCTTTGTCCTTAGGTTATTTGGGTAGGTAAGCCTTACAGAACTATAGTCATTTTTATAGTTATATTAGTTAGGCTCTCTAGATTTACAGAAACATATGTCAGAAGGATAAGTAATCTTCAAATACATCATAGACCTAGAGAATATGCCATTTAAATGGTTTGATAACTTAAAATTCTATTGACGTGAGATGTGATTGATCCTGCAGCACCGATCTGATTCCGAGAGAATGTTGGGCTTCTAAGACATTTCCATTTGCAAGTTTGTCTTCTTGGCATAAAATGGCCTGCTGGGCAAAGAACTGCCCTCGCCTCAACTGCTGACAATATGAACACTGTCCTTTCCGGATGAGCAGGACACAAGGAAAAGCGACTACTGATCCTTCCAAGACAGAGTAAGATGGTTTTTCAAAATTCCTGCTTCTGAACATGGTCTGTCTGACATTCTAGGCCTGTAACCAAATTGGATGCCCCGACAATGCTGAGAAACTTTAGGTGACTGTCCAGGCTGCCAGCTGTCTCTGTCTATTCTTGCAAGATTTTCGGAAATTGCTAGCTTGCGTTTTCTATTTTCTCAGGTATTATTATGTTCCTTCTCAGATCTTTGATGGAGTTGAAGACTAGATAGTTACAGTTACAATCTTCTCATATCTTAGTTATAACATATTAAGTACTAGAGTTAGAATCTTCAACATAGGACAGCTATTGGAGTAATGTTGGTAATTTGCCATTTACCCATGTTCTGGACATTTCTGGACATTTAGCATGTCTTTTTTGTTTGATGTTGTTCTTGTTGGTTGTAGTTCCATGTTTGTTATTACCCTTTGTTTTTCCTGGAAAATACTTGATAATCATTCTTATTGTACATAGTTTGCATTAAGTTTAGAAACTTCTTATTTAGACCAAAAGGGGAAATGTAGTAATATTTGCTCCGCTCATGACCTTGGGTTACAGGGCCCGAAAGAGGCAGTGCTTTATGCTGTTGTATATGGCCTCTTAAAAGGAGAGGGAGAATGGTCACAAGCCCCTTCTCCCTGCTGCCTGCTTCCTGATCTATTCGAACTGCCAGGTGGATTGGTTCCCAGTCAGACCAGAGGATGACTTTAGCTGTCTACTCTGTTCTGTATTTGTGAGTGTATTTTCTCAATTTATATCTTAATAAATCCCTATTACCCATTAAATAGACTCACATGGAATGATCTTAATAGGGCCTAGCTCAGACCCATGCAGACTCCCTGGTTATCAGTTCAATCTCTATGAATCCCTATGAGCCCTGGTTAGTTCTTTCTATAGCGTCCTTACAAGAGCCCTCTGGCCTCTACAATCCTTCCTTGCCCTTTTCTGCAGGATACCCTGACTCTGCCTAATGTTTGGTTGAAGATCTCTGCATTAGCTTCCATCAGTTGCTGGATGAAACCTTTCTGATGACAATTATGACAGGATCCAGTCTACCAGTATTGTGGATTGTATAAGAATCATAATAGACACACAGTCACCGAATTTATCCAACACTAAGGACTTAGGCCACAGTGACTTTTCCTGGGTGAGGTTTCTTGGTACTAGAACCTTCACTTGTGCTGGGAAATTGCATAACCCAGAAGAGTAGACTGTTCCAGGGTCAGTGTCTTTGGCAGGGAGTAAGGGCAATTCTTTTTTAAAGGGGCTATATCTAAGAAAGCAATCTGTGTGCTGGTAACACACATAGTTACTTGAAATCGATTTAGAATGACAATTTGTAAATTAATCCAACTGGGCTTCATGGAGAGTCAGCTGTTCTTAAATAGCCAGAACACTGTTTCATTGCACATAAGTGCATATGTCAGAGTGCAGATGTGTAACGGTGAGGAGGTTAAACTAACTGCAGTTGTAAGAATTAAACACAGAGCCTTGATAAAACAAAGTGAATGTGTTTGGAGGAAATATTCCTGAAACACAGTGTTTGAGTTAATCTAAAACTTTAGAAACCAATGAAACACATACACACACACACACACACACACACACACACACACACACACACACACACACACCATACCACATGCATGCATGCTCAAGCACACAGAAAACACTATGTATTATATCTTGCTAAAAGGTCAGTTTACATCACATTCTTAGATGATCACACCACCCAGTAACTACGCTCACCTCCAATAAGCTCTTACTCTCACCTGCATATTTGCCTCAGTGACATTTGGGATCCCTAAAGCATTATTCATTTACAAAAGACAAGAAACACTGAGCCTAAAAGAAAATTTGGCTGATCTTTTGTAATAACCAAAACAAATGTTACAGAGCACTATGTGGGTTCAAAGGCCCTCAAGCTTTAGCATCTTTGCCCATGTCCTGCAAATGAAAAGGAGTGCTGACTGGTCCTGGATCTGTGACCAATGATTTTGTGTAGAAGGTCAAGGAAACATCTGAATATCACACAGTGGTTCCCCACAGAGAGTGCCCTCAGTGTCCTCACATCTCTCATCTAAAATATAAGAATGAGAAAGACTATTTTCTTAGAGCATGTATTTCAATTCATAAATATCACAATGTAGCTGGAGAGCTTTTCTCTCCGGGTCCCATCAAGTCCTGCCAGTTCGAGAGCCCACTTATAAAATAAACACACAGACTCTTACATTATTTAAACTGCTTGGCCATTAGCTCAGGCCTATCATTGTCTAGCTCTTACTCTTATATTTAGCCCATTTCTACTAATCTTTACTTTGCCATGTGGCTCGTGGCTTACCGGTACTTTACATCTTCCTTGTCCTGGCAGTGGCTGCAGGCAGTGTCTCCCCCTCCTTCTTCCTGTTTCCTCAATTCTCCTCTCTCCTTGTCCCACCTATACTTCTTGCCTGGTCACTGGCCAATCAGTGTTTTATTTATATAGAGCGATATCCACAGCAGAAAAATACTATTTTAGAATTTACAGAAGAATAAAGTACAGAAGAAAAATTTGCCAAAGGCAACAGGAGACAAACTAAATGATAAACAAATACAAGGAACACTTCAAGGTTGCTCCCTAGGATTCTATGTAAAGGGAGAGAAAAATATAATTTCAACCTATGATAAAACATCACACACAACCTGATTAAATATTTTAGAGTTTACCACTCAAGTTCCAGTGAAGGAAATAAAAACTGGAAAATTCAATTTAAAAACAAGTTTTTAATAAAAACATCAGCGATCATAACTTTAGAGTTTGCATATGCTTTGTGTGTGGATGACGATGAGCTCCTCCTGCATACTAAACAAGTGCTGTACCACTGTGTGACATCTCCCATCCTCACACATAATTTTCAATCACAAATTATAGCTAAAAGTTTGCTAATCTAAATGTCAGTAAATCTTGGACCAAATATTCCCCCTGCTATTCCTTTTGAGTAGACTGTCACTGGCAGCCTCTAGTTCTAGTTCTTCAAAGACGAACTGTTAGACTAAAATGCCTCTTGTTGCTTCATTAACAAATACGCTCATGTATGTATTTACTTACAGTAGAAAGCCACCAAACTTTTAAAAGTCCCATGCTTCCTATTTTGAGCAGATGTTTCAATATATTTATGATAAGTAAATATTAATTTCATCTTGGGTTATGAGGCAAGAGAAAAATAAGTTATATAAACTCTGCTCCCCAGAAAATCTCTGCTGAGTGCTGGCTATAATACTTGGGTAATCTAAGCACTGTGTGAAATAAAACATAAAATTAACATCACCTATGTGGCTTAAGGCATTGTGATATGAAAAGTATAACTATCTGAGTAGAATCATTACCATTTTGATTGGAAAATAAACAAAAATCCTATCACAGAAACAGCTTTTATTGAAATCGTAACTGATTAAAAATCATGAAATTGGACTTAGCAAAATACAAATATTGCAAAAGATTAGTTGTACATATATTTTAATTTTGTTTACAGATTATTACCCCACCAGCCTGCATTATATGCACAACTGAAGCTCTGATGTACAGTGAGTGAGGAGGTAAGTTGTTTGTAATGAGAAAAAATACTAAAGCCCCCAAAACTAAGCAAACAAAAAGCAAGACAATGTAAGTAGTTCTTTAAGAATTACAAATTACTGATTAGTTGATATTAACTTCCTTTGCTGCACTGACACAGCCACATAGACTGGAATTTTCTGGTTTTTAGGAAAACAAGTCCATCTTCACAAACTTGTTATGTTATTGTATGTGACTATGCACAAATGTGTCTAAGCTTCATATATATATATGAAATGAAATGTTCTAGAAAATATTAGTTGGAATCCTCATTATGTAGAAAAGAAAACATTTGAAAAAATTGATACTCAGAATTATAACCTGTATTTTCACAGTCAGAATAAATTAGTGATTATTTGCACAGAATTTGTTGACTCTGGTTTAATTCATTTAGTAGGAGAAGCTTCTTTGGGGCATCTTTAATTTAGTTTCAAAGGAGAACAAGGGAAAGGAAGATATAGGAGTTAATTTGACTGACAGCCTTAGACTGTTAATCCAACAGAAAACACAAAGAAACAAAAATAACAACAGAAATAAAATTTAAAAAAAATAAAACAAACCTAAATGATTTCTCCATGTGTTGTCTTGAACCTTGATTATTGAAAACTGACAGAGAAGAATACTTACTTCTGGGATACTGGAACGGTGGTTCACTGATTAGAAGAGGTTGCTGTCAAGTCACAATAAGGCAAACAGTGATTAAAACCTCAGGTAATACTCAAAATAACATGTAAAATTATAGCTGTTTAAGGTATTTTTAGTTTGGTGTTTCAGTTTCATTTTGATGGATTTTTTGATTATACCATACATTTGTACAATACACAACTTAGGTTGATATCAAGAGGACACATAATGGACTATAGTGTAAGGAGCATTGCCAATCAGTTACATGTAAATGGCTGCTAAAACAGCTCACAACACCTCAGTGTTTCTTTCCTAGTTGGCACAAGTCCCAGGATGCAAAAGATTAAAATAACGATGACTTTAATTAAATGAACTATACTTATTCTGTCAAAGTAAACTCTTTTCTTCTTTTTTTTTTTTTTTTTTGTTTTTTTGTTTTTTCGAGACAGGGTTTCTCTGTGTAGCTTCGCGCCTTTCCTGGTACTCACTTTGTAGACCAGGCTGGCCTCAAACTCACAGAGATCCGCCTGTCTCTGCCTCCTGAGTGCTGAGATTAAAGGCGTGTGCCACCACCGCCCGGCACAAAGTAAATTCTTGAATTTTGCATCCCAGTGATTAAAGAGAAACACACACAATTACAGTAACATTTGATTGAGATTTATGTGATACGAAAACTGAAACTAGACAATCAGCACGTTCAGCTTGTGGGGACAAATATTTGGACTTCAATGCCCTTTGAATATAAGCTGTCCCAGAAGTGTGGGGTTTTTGTTTGTTCGTTTGTTTGTATTCTGTTTTGTTTGTTCAAACAGTCTTCTTTTGTCTTCGATGGCACAGGTTGACTACAAACCCACACTGCCCTTGCACCCTGCTTTCTAATGGCAGTTTTGCAGGTGTGACCAACAGTCCAGATTTATTTAAAACTCCCGAAATTACGTACACTATTCAGTCCACCATCATCACAGAAAATCAAAATGATAAAAACCCTTATTTTCCCTGTAAATTAATGGTTTTGATTTTATCAGAATCACACTATAGAATATAGTTGCTGATCACATTTTGCTGTGTTCACTCTCTCATGTATGATATGCATAGACAACAAACATATATACCTTTATGTATATACTTCTAACTAAAAGCCTAACAATTACAGTATAATATAATCTTCTGCTTATATAATCATATGATTTCTAATAAGCAATATTTTATTAATTTTATGTTAATAAAGTACTTACCTCTTAATTGTTATAACACTTATTTGTTTTGTGTGGAGTGTGTGTGTGTGTATGTGCTTATGTCTACGGAGATATTTCATTTGTACTGAAATGTGATTTTATTTGTATGTTAATAAATAAGTTGCTTGGGGGTCAGAGCTAATAGCAAGCCATAGCAGAAGCCTGGCGATGGTGGCACACACCTTTAATCCCGATTACACGACAGGTAGATCTCTGTGTGTTC
This sequence comes from Peromyscus californicus insignis, assembly GCF_007827085.1. Taxonomy (NCBI): domain Eukaryota; kingdom Metazoa; phylum Chordata; class Mammalia; order Rodentia; family Cricetidae; genus Peromyscus; species Peromyscus californicus. The sequence continues at coordinate 25,111,262 of NW_026294617.1, forward strand.
AGGGATACAGCCAGCATGGAGACACACACCTTTAATCTCAATACCAACCATAGAAGACCTGGAGGTCTGTGTAGACAGGCAGTGACGAGGAGGACATGTGGTTGGTTTTACAACCAATGAGAAGGCAGAACAGAAAGTCAATAAAAAGACAGATACACAGGAAGTAGGTCTCTTTCTGAGGGGAAGGACGACAGTGGCAGCGAAGGGTAAGAAGGTGGTTTTAGTGTCAACTCTTAGCTACTGCTCTGACCTCTTGGGCTTTTAACTCTGCATTTGGCTCTGTGTTTCTCATTTAATAACACTGTTACATCTACATATGTCTAAGGGTGTGTGTACCATGGTGAAAGTGTAAAGATCAGAGGATATAACTTCTGGGATTCTTTCTCTCCTTCTTGGATTGAATGCTAATCTTTGGGATTGGAGGCAGGTGAAACATCATATAAGCCTGTGAAGTATACATCTTATAAATTTATTGGAATTACTGATAAATAAATTGCTAGATACAAGAATTATTCCTTGAGATACTTCCTGTCCCACCATTCTCAATTTTTATTGTTTTCCATATTTATAAACTAATAACAGTGCCTTACAATTCACAATACTGCTTTGATTTTTATATTCTCATCTATGAAACTGGTCTAGTCCAGTTTCTCACCTAGCTTTAGTCGATTATGAAGTTCTCTTGGCTCATCACTTATTTAGAAAGATGTCAACATACCTTGTCCCGGTATATGATATGCCAAGTCTCTCATGCATAAGTCACATAAATATAGAGGTGCTCAAATGTATCTTCTCTTTATAATTCAAATTCAATTAAGAAAAATTCACCAACTGAGTAAGTTTGTGGTTTGGGATTTATGTGTGCTTCCTCTAGTCACTAACTAATGGGTCACATTCATTCTCAGTTACTGAAGCATCCTTCTGTTCCCATGACGCATCCCAGTTAGCTTTGAAATATAATAATTTTTAAATGCTGCTAGATCCATCTGTTAGTATATTCTTATCCATGTTGGAAATGACCAATAGGTTCCCTTTAAATGGTTCTTTTTATTTTTCTTTGTTATTGAAGAAATATTGGTTTTATAGAATGAATTAGAAAAGGTCTTACCTTCTGCTAATTTTAGAAAAGATTTCTATTATTTTTCACTCTAGTATGGTTAGAATTCATCTATGGAACTATATTTTCTTTTCTGGGAAATTTTTGTATATTATTTGTCTTTTTTTGTTTTATTTGTTGATGGCATTTGAAAGCGGGCTATTTAAACAAACATTCTCCTACTTGACTGAATGTCCAGTCCTGCTGGGAGGTTTTCTACACTGATTTCAACAGTTTACTTATTTTAGGTTGGTTCTTCTCTTTGTTTCTTTCTGAGTCAGTTTCTGTATGTTGTTTGTTTAATTTCATTTTGAGATTATGTTCGAACTAAAATTATTTCTCCCTTCTCCTTTTCTTTCCCAAACTTCCTCATATCTTGATCTCTTTCCAATTTAAGACCTATTTTTTCATTAATTGCTGTTACATGTGTGTCTGTATATTCTCCTATACTCCTAAATATAACGTGCTCAGCCTCTATAACATTACTTGTATGTATATGTTCAGGGAGACCATTCAATATTGGATAACAAATTGGTGTGTTTTCCTTGGCAAAGATGATTTCTCTCAGTTCAGCATCCCTTGGTTGCCTGTAGTTCTTTGTGTAGAATTGTTGCCTTTTGGTCTTTCTCCATTCACTTTGGCATGTGTATTGAACTGTCTTTGTTCAACCTATGTTTAGATAACTACAAACATAAGAGTTTATGAGTGTGGCTTTATTGTAGGTTTCTTCTCAGACATCTGTCCTTTCTGAAATGAAATTTTTCTGTTGTTTTCATATTATTCACATTTAGTTTCAATTGGTGGTGGTAATGCCCCTACTTTTCATTTTATTGACACTGTATCAACTGTTAGACTCACATTTTAAAAAAAAAAACACCTGTTAATTTATTAATCTTGCATGTTTGTGTAGTGCATATGCATTCATATGTGTATGTGTATAATATGGTGGCTGGTGGTTGGTATGTTTTCCTAGAGGGAACTGGGTGTGTATGCACATGGAAACTAAAAGTTGACAGAACAAGTGTCTTTCTCAACCTTTTATTTTTAATTGATTTTATTTATTCTTTCACAATTTTGTATTTGTATATGTATGAATGATGTATTATTCAGTTCACTCACCATTACTATCACATACTCCTTTCTCTCCTGCCTAGCTTTCTCTCATTATTTTCTTTTTTTTTTTTTTTTTTTTTGGTAGGAGAAATCCACTGAGTTTGACTTAGACAATCACTACATCACTGGAGAAAATGACTCCTCCTCCTTAATCAGCTATTAACTGTTAATAATTCTTCATGGAGAGGTAAAACTTCTTCTCTCCCTACTACTCTCCCATTCTTGATGGGGTGCTGGCAGGCATAATCTGTGTGGGTTCTTTGCAGACAACCTCAGGTGTTATGAGCTGGTGAGGTCAATAGCTGTGTCGTGCACAGGAGACAGAACAACGTACACTTGTCTCCATCTTCCAGCTCTTACATTCTCTCCATTTCCTTAGCAATAGTTGTGTGTGTGTGTGTGTGTGTGTGTGTGTGTGTGTGTGTTTTAGGCAGACAAAATAGCACAGCTTCACAGAGTTAAACAAATGCAACATAAAAGAATGCAATACATCTTTGCATCATTAAACTAATTTTCCACAGCATAAACAAATGTAACACGTCTTAAAATAATATTTTACAACAAAAATAGCTTATCTGATGAAGTCTAAGGACAACATTGATCTATGGGTATAAGCATAAATATCTAGAAAGCAGTCAAAAACCTAATTAGTCAAAGGAAGAAAAAGAAAGAAGGAAGGGAAGAAAGAAAGAAAGAAAGAAAGAAGGAAGGAAGGAAGGAAGGAAGGAAGGAAGGAAGGAAGGAAGGAAGGAAGGAAGGAAGGGGGAAAGAAAGAACAAAAACAAAAAAGAAGGAAAGAGTAGTAAATTCTGCTTCATGGTTTATGAGCTACCAAAATTATAGTCTTTTGACAACGTTCACAGTTTGAAAAATGAATACCATCTTGTGGAGTATGTTTCAAATGCAATCAATAAAGGTTTGGTTACTCTGAAACAGTCATAGCTAGAGCCATCATTGGGCATAAATTGTCTTTCAGGTTGGTATTTTAGCATGAGGTTTCCACATCTGGATAAAACCTGTGAGGATTTTCTCCTGCAGTAGCCTGCCCAGGAGGCAGAGACTTCCACATCAATTTACCTTTATATCTGCTTTTAATGTGAAAGTGTGAAGTATCTTAAACAACAGGGCCTTTCCATGTAGCTCAGTTCACTTTGGTTTGAGAACAAGGTCAATCACTGAATCTTGAACTCACCAATTTATCAAGACTAGCTGATCAACAAGCACCAGAAATCCACATTTCTGCCTTCCCAATGACAAAATCATACAGGAATGCCACCATGCCACATTTTTATTTAGGTTCCAGGGGTCTAAACTTTGGTTCCCAAGGTTGTATGGCAAAGCACTCTACCTACTGAGCTATCTCTCCATCCTCAAATTTTCAAGTAGTAACGGCCACACATTCATGTCACTTTTATGCCTCATCCTGCTTCTTGCAAAGTACTATAGATATGAAATGTGATTTAATTTTCCTTGTAATGACACATAGTTTAAAAATCAAGTCATCAGAACTAAGAGGAAAAGCTTTGTTTTAATAAACAAACTGATGCTTTGTTAGGAAAACAATGAGAATAAAAATTAAGTTAATTAAAACTACTTACTTAAAATATTTGATAAAATTTAATATGTAATGATTGTTCTTATATTTTCTAGAAACTGTGGATTAAATATTAGTTCCAAAAAAGACATTTCCATGTGAACACTTTTTACTTATTTATTTGAATATTTATATCCATCTACATTTATATTTTATGTGATTATGGATATTCAAATATTTATGGGAATTATTAAATATTAACAGTAAGAATATTATTTGCATTTAAATATTTGGATAAATTCAGTATAATTTACAAATTATTTTCATCTATTCTGTGTAATATATAATAATTAGCAATAAAAGAAAACAGAACAAGGAACCTCATGGTCTCTTTCCAGTGACCTCATCATAGTGTTTTAAGCCAATTAAACAGGAACTGTCATTATAACTCTGTATTATTTTACTTACATATTTATTTATTTAATGTTATGTCCTGACAGCAATTTCCCTTCCCTTCTCTCCTCCTAGTTCCCCCACCACTACTTCCCATCTGCCTTCCCTTATCCATCTACTCCTTTTCTATTCAGAAAAGGGCGAGTCTCTCATTGATATTAACGAAACATGGCACATTAAGTTGTAGTGAGACTAAGAACCTCACCTTTTGTAAGGCTGGGCAAAACAACCCAGTGTGACAAATGGGGCACCAAAGTCAACAAAAGAGTCAGAGACAGCCCCTGCTCCCACTGTTAGGAGTCCCCCAAGAAGACAAAGCTATACAATTGTCAGATATATGCAGAGGACCTAGGTCAGTCCCATGTAGGCTCTCTGGTTGTCAGTTCAGTCTCTCTAAGTGCTCTTATGAGCTCAGGTTGGTTGATTCTGTGGAGTTTTTTTGTGATGTCATTGACATCTGTGGCTCCTACAATCCTTCCTCCCTCTCTTCAGCAGGATTCCCTGAGCTCAGCCTAATGTTTGACTGTGGGTTTCTGAATGTTTTTCCACCAGGAGCTGGATGCAGCCTCTCTGGTGACTATTGGTGTAGGCACCAATCTACGAGTGCAGCAGATTATCATTAGGCATCATTACACAGAATTTTTTGTTCCAGTCGTGTTTGGCTTTATTCTAGGTCTCTGGGCCAACCATCCTCTGGGTCCTGGTACTCCAGGCAGTGTCAGTGGTAGACTCAGTCTCATGGCATGGATCTCAGGTTGGACCAGTTATTGGGTGGCCAATCCCACAATCTCTATGACACCCTTACCTCAGCATATCCCATAGTCAGGACAAACTGTAGGTCAAAGGATATGTATCTGGGTTGGTATGCCAAATCCTCTACTGGTAGTCTTGCCTGGTAACAGGAGGTGGCCAGTTCAGGCTTCCTATACCCTTTTGCTAGAAGTCTTAACTTGGGTAATCCTTGTAGACTTCTGGGAGTTTCCCTTGTACCAGTTTTCTACCTAACTCTGAAATGACCCCTTTCCTGTCCAATCTTTGAGTATCTCTCCCAACCACCACATGATCCCTCATATTCCCATTCCTATCCACACCTAGTCCACCCACAAAATCTCTTCTATTTCCCCTTCCCAAGGAGATTCTAGTGTCCCCCTTGAGCATTTTTTGTTACCTAGCCTTTCTGGGTCTGTGAATTGTAGCACGGTTGTTCTTTACTTTACAGCTAATATCCCCTTTCAAGTGAGTACTTGGGTTTTTTTTTTTTTTTTTTTTTTTGGTGGGGTGGGGGGGTTACTTCACTTGGGATGATTTTTCTTCTAGTTCCATCCATTTGCCTTTGAATTTCATGATGTCATTTTTTAAAGCTGAATAATACTCCATTTTGTAAATGTACCACATTATTTTTATCCATGCTTCAGGTGAAGGATGTCTAGGTTGTTTCCAGGTTCTGGCTATTACCAAACAGAGCTGGCATGAACATAATAGAGCAAGTATCCTTGTGGTATGATTGAGCATCTTTTGTGTGTATGCCCAAGAGTTACACAGCTGGGTCCTGACGTAGTTTTATTCCAAGTTTTCTAAGAAATAACCATATTGATTTCCAAGTGGCTGTACACGTTTGCACCCCGATAGCATTCCTTTGCTCCACATCCTCTCCAGCATGAGCTTCCATTTGTGTTTTCGATCTTACCCATTTTGATAGGTATAAGATGGAACCTCTGAGTCATTTAGATTTGCATTTCCCTGGTGGCTAAGAATGTTGAACGTTTCTTTAAGTGTTTATTGACCACTTGAGATTCTTCTGTTCAATACTCTGTTTAGATTGGTACCCTCATTTTTTAATTGGCTTATTATTTTTTGTAGCCGTTATTATTTTTTTTTTGCAGTCTAGATTCTTAAGTTCTTCATAATATTATGAAATCAGTCCTCTGTTGGATGTGGGTTAGTAAAGATCTTTTTCCATTGTATAGGCTGACTTTGTCCTACTGATGGAGTCTTTTGCCTTAAAGAAGCTTTTCAGTTTCATGAGATTCTATTTCTTAATTGTCAGTCTTAGTGTCTATGTTATTAGTGTTCTGTTCAGGAAATTGTCCTCTTTGCCAGTGGATTAAAGGTTATTTCCCAATTTCTTTTCTATCTGATACAGTGTAACTGGATTTATGTTGAGGTCTTTGAAACATTTTGACTTGAATTTTGTGCAGGGTGAGAGATATGAATCTACATACGTTCTTCTACATGCTGACAGCCAGTTAGACCAGCACCATTTGTTGAGATGCTTTCTTTAAAAAAAAAAATTGGCTTCTTTGTGGAAATTCAAGGTGTCCATATGTATGTGGATTTATCTCTGGATCTTCAATTCAATTCCATTCATCCACTTGCCTGTTTTTATTTCAATCTCATGGGTTTTTTTTGTTGTTGTTTGGTTGGTTGGTTTTTGCTTTTGGGTTTTTTTTTTCCTACTCTAGCCCTGTAGTAGAACTTGAAATCTGGGATGGTGTTACATCTAGCAGTTCTTTTATTGTAGAGGATTGTTTTAGCTCTCCTAGGTTTTTCTTTGTTGTTGTTGTTTGTTTATTCATATGAAGTTGAGTATTGCTCTTACAAAATCGAGGAAGAATTTTTTCCCAACATTAAAATCCCATTTTAATCGGCATTGCATTGAATCTGTGGATTGCTTTTGTTAAGATGGCCATTTTTACTATGTTAATCCTACTGACCCATGAGCGTGGAAACCTGTCCATTTTCTGATATCTTCTTTATTTTCTTTCTTTGAAGATTTGAAGTTTTTGTCATAAAGGTCTTTCACTTGCTTGGTTAGAGTTGCATCAAGATATGTTATATAATTTGTTGCTATTGAGAAGGGTGTTGTTTCTACGATTTCATCTCAGCCCATTTATCATTTGCATATAGAAGGGTTACTGATTTTTTTTTAAAGTTAATATTGAATCCAGCCACTTCACTAAAGGTGTTTATCAGCTGTAGGAGTTCCATGGCAGAATTTTTGGGGTCACTTATATATATTATTATATCATCTGCATTAATGATACTTTTATTTCTTCCTTTCCAATTTGTATCCTTTTGATCTTCTTTAGTTGTATTATTGCTCTAGCTAGAAACTCAAATACTATATTAATACACAAGAAGATCAGATAGCCTTGTCTTGTTCCTGATTTTAGTGGAATTGATTTGAGTTTCTTTCCATGTAATTTGATGTTGGATAACAGCTTGCTATATATTGTTTTTATTATGCTTAGGTATATTACTTCTATCTTTGATCTCTTCAAGATTCTTATCAAGAAGGGGTGTTAGATTTTGTCAAAGTATTTTTCAGCATCTAATGAGATGATCATGTGATTTTTCTTTCAGCTTGTTTATATCTTGAATCATATTGACAAATTTTCTGTGTTGGATCATCTCTGAATCTTTGGGATGAAGCCCACTTGATCTTGATTCATGACATTTTTGATGTGTTCTTTGATTCAGTTTGCAAATACTTCATTGAGAATTTTTTCCATCTATATTCATAAGGGATATGGTCTGTAATTTGCTTTCTTTGTTGTATCTTTGTGTGGTGTGGGTATCAGGGTTACTGGGACCTCATAAACAAATTTGGCAAGGTTGCTTCTCTTTCTACTTTGTGGGAAACAAATAAGGAGTATTAGACTTAGCTCTTCTTTGAAGGTCTGATAGAATTCTATGTTGAAACCTTCTGACCATGGACTTTTGTTTTCTTTTGTTTTGTTTACGAGACTATTTGGTTACTGCTTCTAATTGTGTGTGGGGGGATATAGTTCTATGTAAATTGTTTACCTGATCTTAATTTAAATTTGATAAGTGGTGTCTATTGAGAAAATTGTTTATTTGTCTTTGATTTTCCAATCTTGTGGACTACAGGTTTTAGAAGTATGTCTAATGATTCTTTGAATTTCCTCATTGTCTTTTGCTATGTCCCTATTTTCATTTAATTTTGTTAATTTGGATATTCTCTCCTTGCCTTTAATAAGTTTATGTAACGGCTTGTCTATCTTGTTGATTTTCTCAAACACTCAACTCTTTGTTTCATTGATTCTTTGTACTGGTCTCTTTGTTTTTGTTTTGTTGAACTCAGTCCTGAGTTTGGTTATTTTCTTCTGTCTGCTCCTTTTGGGTATCTCTGCTTCTTTTTGTTTTACATCTTTCAGTTGTGCTCTTAAGTCATGGGTCTGAGAATTTTCTGATTTCTTTACGTAGGCACTTAGTGCTATGAACTCTTAGTGCTGCTTTCATTGTGTTCCACAAGTTGGTGTCTGTTGTGTATTCATTTTCATTGAATTCTAGGATATATTTAATTTCTTTCTTTATTTCTTCCTTGACCCATTGAGTGCTCAATAGATAGTTGCTCAGTTTCCATGAGTTTGAAGGCTTTCTGGTTTTTGTTTTTTGTTTTTTGTTTTTTTTTTAGTTGTTGAAATTCAATTTTAATTCATCGTGATGTGATTGGATATAAGGAGAACTTTCAAATTCTTGTCTCTGTTGTAGCTGAATATGTGGTTAATTTTGGAGAAGGTTCCATAAGGTTCCGAGAAGAAGGTTTATTCTTCTGTGTTTAGGTAAAAAGTTCTATAGATATCTGTTAGGTCCATTCGAGTCATAATGTCTGTTAGTTACTGTAGTCAGAAGTTTCTCTAGTCCCACCCGGCTCTGCGGTATCACAGTCACTTATAAAATAATAATTTAATAAGTATTTAGAGGTTTAATAATAATTACAAACTGTATGGCCTGTGACTCAGGCTTCTTGCTAGATCGCTCTTATAACTTAACTCAACCCATTACTATTAATCTATGTATCACCACATGTTCTATGGCTTTACCTGTGTCCTATTTCAAGTTGCTCATTAGACAGTGGGTTGGCATCTCCCCTTACTCTGCCCTTCTTCTATCTGTATCTCTGTTTGGATTTCCCACCTGATTCTAAGTTACCTCACCATAGGCCAAAGCTGCTTTATTTATTAGCCAATAGGAGCAACACATATATTCACAGTGTACAGAAAGACATCCCACAGCAAGTTACGTTGTTATTTCTCTGTTTAATTTCTGTCTGGATGAACTATTCATTGTTGAGAGTGGGGTGTTGAAGTCTCCCACTATCAATGTGTGAGGTTCAATGTATGATTAAGCTTTAGTAATATTTCTTTTACAAATGTGGGTCCCCTTGCATTTGAGGCAGAGATGTTTAGAATTAAAACATCTTGGTGGATTTTTCCTTTGATGATTATGAAGTTTCTTTCTCCATTTCTTTTGATTAATTTTAGTTTGAAGTCTATTTAGATATTAGGATAGCTGCACATGCTTGCTTGTTAGGTACATTTGATTGGAAAACTTTTCTCCATCCCTTTACTCTGAGATAATGTCTGTTGTATATTGTATATTGCCTAGTGTAAATTGAGGTGTGTTTCTTGTACTCAACAGAAGGATAGATCCTGTTTCTACATCCATTCTGTTAGTCTGTGTCTTTTCCTTTGCAAATCAAGTCTATTAATATTGGGAGGTATTAATGACCACTAATAGTTTGTTATTATTTATTATTTTTGGTGGTGGTTGTAGTGTGTGTGTGTGTGTGTGTGTGTGTGTGTGTGTGAGAGAGAGAGAGAGAGAGAGAGAGAGAGAGAGAATTCCTTCTTTGATTCTGTTGGTGTGAGATTATCTATTGCCTGTGCTTATGTGGGTGTTGTTAACTTCCTCGTGTTAGAGTTTTCCCTCTAGGCTTTCTCTATGGCTAAAATTGTGGATAGATACTGTTTAAGTTTGCCTTTGTCTTGAAATACCTTGTTTTCTCCATCTAAGGTGATTGAAAGGTTTGCTGGGTATAATAGTTTGGGTTTCTCAGAGTCTGAAGGATCCTTCTGGTTTTTAGGGTCTCTGTTGAGAAGTTGGGTGTAATTCTTATAGTTCTGACTTTATATGTTACTTGGCCTTCTCCCATGCAGCTTTTAATATTCTTTCTTTGTTTTTCATGTTTAGTATTTTGATTATTATGTGGCACAGGAACATATTTTCAGGTCCAATCTCTTTGGTGTTCTGTCAGCTTCAAGTACCTTTAGAGTCAAGTCCTTCTTTAGGTTAAGGAAATTTTCTTGTATGATTTTGTTAAATATATTTCTGCAGTTTTGAGCTGGGATTCATCTCCTTCTTCTATTATTGTCAGGTTTGGTATTTTCATGGTGTCTGAGATTTCCTGGTTGTTTTGTTTTAGGGGATTATTAGCTCTAACATTTGCTTTGACAAATAAATCTATTTCTTCTGTGGTGTCTTCAATGCTTGAGATTCTCTCTTCCATCTCTTGAATTCTTTTGACAATGTTTGCATCTGTAGCTCCTATTTGCTTACCCAGAATTTTCACTTTATAAATTCTCTCAATTTGTAATTTCTGTATTTCTACTGTATTGATTTTTATATCTTACTTTCCTTTGCCTGTTTGTTTTTTCTTGGCTTTCTTGGCATTCTTTAAGACATTTGTTGTTTTACTCCAATTTTTTTTAGTTGTCTTTTCCTCACTTTCTTTAAGGGAGTTTTTCATCTTCTCTTTAATGACCTCTATCATCATTATCATCATAAAATTGGTTTATTTTAATTTTTTGTACTTTCCCTTTTTGTTATATTCGGGGCTGCTGCAGTAGAATGGTTGAAACCTGGTGGTGACTTATTGCCCTACCGTTGTTTGTGTTTTTACACTGGCATCTAGGCATCTGGATTTGGAGTGATTATAGGTCTAGGTGCCAATTTTTAGATTATCCTTGTTGAATGGGTGTTTTTCTTCCCTGGTTTCTCTTTCTTCTCTGGTCTTCTGTATCCCATGGTTGTGGATGAATAGAGGGTCTCAACTGGCTTTCTGATGACCTGATGGCCTCTGGCCTAGCAGGGGCTTGAAGTTCTGGTTATGTATGTGCATGCTTTCTCATCTGGCAGGAGTCCTCTGGAGTTAAGATTCTGGTCTGGCTTCAGGATGCTTGTCTAGCATCTGATGGGGTAGAAAGCTTCAGTGAGATACGTGATCTGGGATACGGTGATGGGGAGAGAAGGCAAGTTGGAGTTATGCTAAGTGAGTGCAGGTGGGGTGGGAGGCAATATTACCTGGGGTTCAGGATGCTGGCCTGGCCTCTTGGGGAAGAGGAAACTTCTGCCAGAGGTGTTAGCCAGGATTATGTGGCACTGAGAAGACCAAAATTCAGTTTTTGAATTTGTCTGAAAATTCAAAAGTTAAGATTTCACAGGCTAATATTAGAAACATACAGATTGTAAATATTTGTTTTCTTAAATTCTAGAGATTCCTGTAAATCTACAGTGATGGTGATGCTAAGTTTGGAAACAAAATTTGAATAGAATGAGAGAAGGAAGCACAGCAACAGTGCTATCTGGGTAAACCCCTGTTTAATGACGGAACTGTCTTTGCACAGCTGTGTAGCATGAATTCTGATTGGTCTTAATAAAAACCCACAGCCAGATATCAGTGTAAAAGCAGAAAGATCAGAGAACAGCACAGTCAGCCATAAGAGAAACTTCTTACCTCTACTGAATCTCCAGACTGAAAGGGGCCTGAGTTCCTGTTTTCTCCCCTCTTATATTCTTCTCTCTGCTCAGCTATATCATTTCCTGTCTCTGCCTCCCTAGTCCTGGGATCAAAGGTATAGAATCCCAAGTGATGGGATGAAAGATGTGTACCACCACTTCCTGGCTCCATTTATCTCTTAGACTGGATCAATCTTGTGTAGCCCAGGGTGGCATTGAACATATAGAGATCCATCTGTGTTTGCCTCCCAAGTGCTGGGATTAAAGGTGTATGTCGCCGGGCGGTGGTGGCGCACGCCTTTAATCCCAGCACTCGGGAGGCAGAGCCAGGTGGATCTCTGTGAGTTCGAGGCCAGCCTGGGCTACCAAGTGAGTCCCAGGAAAGGCGCAAAGCTACACAGAGAAACCCTGTCTCGAAAAACGAAAAAAAAAAAAAAAAAAAAAAAAAAAGGTGTATGCCACCACTGCTTGGCCTCTAAAACTAACCAGTGGCTTAGCTCCATGCTCTGATCTTCAGGCAAACTTTATTTGTTAGAGCACAAACAAAATATCACTGCATTTCCCCTTTTTTGTCTAAAATAAAAAAGGTTATAACTAATATAAGAAAAGCTATATACAATAAGGACAATAACTATATACAATATATACAGTCAATAAATATATCAACATTGTCTAGTCCATTTGCATTTGACAAATTCAGAGAAAATATTCAATTATCTATTTTATCTTAGCATTATATTAGTCCTGGAATCATTCCTGTGTGGTCTCATCATCCTTTTGGAGATTTCAAAGGTCACTCAGGTGTGGTCATGGTTTACTGCAGAAAACAAACATTTTGCTTGTCATATGCAGCAGATTTCAAAGAGGCTAAAGGATCAGTATTTGTTATGTATATCCAGAGTACAAAAACTTAATTCCTAGTTACCTGACAGAGACTCAAACTTGAAGTCATGTACAGGAAGCTAGATGAAGCGTCTTTCTAGAGTAGTTATTACTCTATATGACCATTAATATGATGACAAAAAGTTTTATATATATTTATATATATCAAACACAAGTTTGGGGATAGTAGTTATACATAAGGAAAAGCTCTAAAGAGTTAAAATAGAACTAAAGGATTATAAAAGTCATGGCAATAAAATAGTCCCTTTATTTTTGTTTCCTTCTGTCCCATATCAGGTGGCTCTTCTGACAAGAGACAGAGATTTTGGATTTTATTTTAACAAGCATGCTTGGGATTAGGGAATGAGAGAGCCACATTCCAACTCCAAATCCAGCTTTAATTCTTAATTGGCTTGGGACTACAAAAAGACCATTTAATTAATGTGTCTGTCGAGAATAGCAGAAACAAACATTTAGGAAGGTTTATGAAATTTGACTCTGTTGAAAATGTAATATATCAATAGGCCAATTTACACTTTTTTGGGGGGGGCATTTTTTATGGCTGATTTTTTTTTTCACACCTCATCTGTCCTGTGGTCTTCAGATTCGTTAGCTGATGCCTTCATTCTCCTGAAAAGACAAAAACAAAACCCTTCTCCAACCTTAATTTTGGGGAAGTTCCCTTTTGGTAAGTTATATCTGATCAAATGAGAACCATTTGTTAGTCATATAAGTTAGTTTAGACTCAATGGTCCCAGTGGTTGATGAACTATCATCTCTTCTAATTAACAGGTTTCTTTGGTTCAAATTGAACCTTTATCAATTTTGATGGTATCCAAAGCTTTTCATCTCCTGAGGAAACAAAAGCAAAACCTCGTCCCCAATGTAACACATACCCTGGTTTCCATTCTGAGTTCAGCACATCTTTAAAGTATATAAGCTGATTTAATTCTGTAGTTGTTTCTATTATCAAATGTCTCTTCACAGCTATTGTTCCTTTCTAAATAGTATTTAGAAAATTCAAAATTAATAAAGCATTATGCAATCTATTTCTGGGGGTCTTTATTACCCATTTCTGTTTATTTAGCATATCCCTTAGAGTTCAATTTGACATTTCTATGACTTCTTGGCCTGTAGGATTGTGTGGTATACCTGTAATAATTGTAATAATCAAAGAACTGCTTCATTATACTAGATATATATGCTGGAACACTGTCAGTTTTAATTTGTGCAGGTGTACCCATGATGGCCATAATTTCTAGCAAATGTGTGATTACTAAATCAGACTTCAGAACTCAGAGCAGTTGCCCATTGAAATCCTAAATAGGTATCAATGATGTGCTGCATATATTATAATTTTGCAAATTCTACAAAATAAAACACATCCATCCGCCAGATTTCATTCCTTTGAGTACGCTTTGGGTTACTTCCTGCAGATAGTGGAATTTGGTTGTATAAAGAAAAAGTAGGACATTTCTTTACAATTTCTTTGGCTTGTTGCCAAGTAGTAAAAAAGTCCTTTTCAAACTCTTGCTATTGATAAGAATTTTTATGAAATTCTCAGGCCTCCAGCACATTTTCTATCAATAGTTGATCCATTTCTTCATTACTTTGTGCTAGAGGGCCTGGCAGACCCGTATGGGATCAGATGTCTGTTCTATATAAGACATGATTCATATTCCTGATTATTTACTGTAACTGAATAAATCACAAAGTTCATTCTAACTCATCAGGAATAAAATCAGCAGTTTCAATGTGGAAAACCAGTCTTTCTGTATACTGAGAGGCAGTAACTATGCTAAGAGGTTCTGTAAAATTCATTAATATCATCAGAATAGCACATAATTCTGACTTTTGGACAGAATCATAAAGGCTTTGAGCCACTTTACTCAAATTCCCCTGATTTATAACATGTCTTTCCTGATTTGTTTGCATCAGTATAAAATGTAGAGGTTCCAGATATTGGTGTTCCCCACAGCAACGAAGGGTCGAGTTAATTCTCTTTATTAATTGAATTCTCTTTCTTTTGACATATTTGTTATTATCCTCTCTCAAAAAAATAAATGCAAGCTCTTTGCCATGATTCACTTTCTGCCCACAATTGGTCAATTTTTCTCTGAATTGGTTAATTTTTTCTGAACTTGTCAATTTTTTCTCTGAATTTGTCAATTTATCAAGTTTTCTCAGCTATATCATATAAACACATCCAGGAGGAATCTTTGTACTTTCCATGTGTTTAACCTGCCCACTTGTGAAAGGCATTGTAAATTCCAGGAAAGGACTACAATGTCACCATGACTTTGTGAGAACAACAGGTGTTAACAAAGAACCCAATATTCATGGTCAAATGACCCACGTGGTGGAACTTGGCATTAATCCTATGAAAAGATAAAGAGGCAGGAAAATTAGAATTTGAGACCAGTCTGGGATACAGTGTAGGACCTTGACTCAAAAATAGAATGAAATAATTAACAAAGAAATTAATGATCTATAAATTATACTGCTAACACTCAAATCATTGTTTATAGAAGACATAATACATAAGTACAAATCATCATCCAGTGGAGCATGGAAGTTGAAGTTTATATATACAACTGTTACTGTCTGAAGTATCTCAAAACTTAAGAATCAGAGACAAATGTCAGTTTGTGTATCAACAGCCAAAAACCTGAGAAACATGTTTCTAAAACCTGTAAATGGCCAGTGAATTCATGAAAAGTTATGTTATTTTTTTAATCAAGTAACACAGCAGTAGAATGTCAATATACAGTTAAGATGAACTTTAACAGGAATGCTATTGATTATTGGACATATTGGATCAAGAAATGTATAGAGTATCTACAAGATTTCACAGAGATACATAGTTTGTTCACACAGTGCAAACATATGAGACTTTATGGGTGTATCTTCTGATCACAATCTCACAGCAAACTTTCTGTACCCATGGTTCTTACACTCTTTCCACCCATCGTCGACAATGACCCTTTTCTTCAGTGACTCTTATATCCGACTGGAAAGTTGTTTTTGACAAGGTTTATGTGCCGCTACTGTACTCTTAGGTCTGTCATGTAATGCTGGGTTGCCTAAACATGATGTGCATAAGAATAACATCAATAGACATGCTTATATCATTGGGAAAAGCAAATAATGTCTCAATACTACACAAAGAACTACAGGCAGCTAAGGAATTTTGAGAACTAGAGACATAGTCTTCCTCGGCCCTAAAAACATATGAGGAATAGCATACTGGCTGAGAAGAGTATATTTATGAATACACATGTAATATAAATCTACATATGTAACTACAATTAATGAAAAAGAGTTCAAGAATTTGAAGGAGAACAGGGAAAAATATATGGGAGTGTTAGGAACCCGGGAAGGAGAAGAGAAATGATGCAATTATAATCTAAACAAAAAAAAAAGAATTTTGAAAAATGTGAACATATGTACATATTCTATCTTGGCATTTCAAAATCTGGCCATAAAACCTGTGGCCTTATAATTACCCTGAAATAAATGATTACATGATAAATCACATTAATTAGTCAGCAAAATAAGATTAAATGTGAGAACCATTTAATAATAAATCAGAAAATGTATTGTACTATATCCCCATGACATATTGCATAACAATGAAAATGAGTAAGGTATTGTTACATTTAGTACATGTGGACATTCTTTTTTTTTTTTTGGTTTTTTTCAAGACAGGGTTTCTCTGTGTAGTTTTGGTGCCTGTCCCAGATCTCGCTCTGAAGACCAGGCTGACCTCAAACTCACAGAGATCCACCTGGCTCTGTCTCCTGAGTGCTGGGATTAAAGGCTTGTGCCACTGCTGCCCAGCTGAACATTCTTAACAGAATGAATGAAGTCTTGTTGCTATAAAACACATTGTATGATTCATTTACATTAATTCAAAACAAGAAAGTAATTGTCAAACATCAACATAGTGTCTACTTAGGGGGTTGGCAAATCTGCTAGGGACTCCTATAATTCACAGAAATCTGCTGTGAGGCTGGACGTGCCTGCTATTATCTATGTTAATCTCTTTACCAATGCCATGGGTACAGAAGCATGCTCAATACTCCATAAGATGTATGGGTGATTTGTGTAGGTGACTTATAAGTTGTGGTTTATAAAAAAGGTATTCATATATAAACGTGATACTTCAGAAAATAGTTTCTACGTGTTCAACTCCACCCCCCAAACCCTTCTTTTATAAAATCATACATGGTGTATGATTCATATATATTTCAGTGATACCAGAAAGCTATCAATACAAGTAAACTGTGGATGTGATGGTGGAGGAATGATTTTATTGAAATGGTCAGTAAACTTGACAAAGAAAGAAATAGAGTATAGGCCACCATGAGGCTCTATGCTGAACATACTGTATAAATTGCACTATCTGTGATGATAAATATGTATTCAGTAAAATGATTCTCTACTTAAATAAATGGCAATTCCTAAAAGCTTTGGCATGTGGACTAGTAAAGAGAAATCGATTCCTTGCACACAATGAAGACACTGTGAACTTCTTAGTTTATTCAAAGTGTTCTTTCAGTTTAGTGGATTTTCAGTAAAATTGTTTATCAACAAATTTCATAGACAGAAATTAGATGTCAAACAAATTAATCAAGTCCTGATTGACAGTCTTTATTTATCAAAAGTTTATCCTATAAAAGTAAAAACAGGATGAGTAGAGTCTTTCTTTTTCAGACACTGATAAATAAATGCCTGAGATTTTCTTCACCTTCAAGAATATTACACCAAATATGCACCAGACTGTTTGTTTTTTACAGCAAAATACTGGATAAAATTATCTTATAGATGATGATATTTAACAGTACATATTCCATTGATATTTAATAAATAGCTGGCAAAACACTGTGGGAGTATATATTTGTAATACAACAGATGTTCAGCTTATTCAAAATCAAAATAAAACTAAGATTTGGTGTTTGGACTATCTATCAATTTTAAGTATTTTTAGTTGCAGATGGCAGTCTACACACAGTCTTAGGAAATAAGAAGGGAAATCTGACTTCATACTGTAAATTACCAGGTTGTCCACAACTATGTACACAGGGATTGACACACTTGAAACCTGCTTTATTGAGAACCCAGACAGAATCCCAGACAGGATTATAAGAAAATGATGGGGTATGCCTTTCCAATCCTGAAATGGAAAAGTCAACATCAATTCATACTTTGGTTAAACTAGGATTAATAGGGCGGGACTTAGTCGAAAGTGATTAACTATAAATCTTACCTTTTCTAACGAGAGACATCTGTCATAAAGCATGTTTCAATGTTGAAGCATCTATATAAGAACAGGTGTGATGTCACATTGTGTATTTACTTTATTACAATATTGATGGACCACAAAAACCATAGATTCCGACTAGAAAATCTTGTTTGTTAGTTCACAATTCAAATATATTTGTGGTACTATTGAAAGGATAGTATAAAAAAGTCTGTTTTAAAAATATTTTTTCTTTATATCATTAATTTCATTTTCCCATGAGCAAAAGATTATTTTTTAATTGTAAGAGAAATCACAGAGTGGTGTTTTCTTATATTGTCCTCACTGAGGAGATTAATTTATTTCTATTTGGATTTTTTTTCTATATTGTCAAAGCTGTATAATAAAATGTTGCATTTCAGTAAAGAAATGGAGATTTTTGTTTATACAATTGTTTGTTTGGCCCCTGGGAATAATGTCATTCTTTAGGTTGTAACACTAAGGATGTGATAACTAATAGGACAGCTTTTATGTGAACTCAGTGTAATTGAGTTTGAATGCCACTGGTTTAATAAGCAATGGCTATCTCATCCTTAGAATTTGCATGTATAATCTTGCCACATTGTGTTTATTGTATTACTATTTGCCCTTCTAGTAAAGAAGACGTAAAGGTACTCACACATTGCATTCCCCTGGACCATTCTGCATTATTTGAGGTTACTTCACAATGTGATTACACTATAATGTCACAGCTGCATGTTACGTTTTGTATCTAGATATATTATGACAACAGTTTAAGTGTTAAGATAAATAATGAGATGTTGTTGTTTGGAAAAGATGGGTAGTGTCTTCTCAGCTTGAGATATTGGGTCATGGTAACAACAAAAGAAGACATGAATATTCAGAAAGGAGCATGCTTAGCCACAAGATGACTCTCAACTGGAAAGCCATCCTCCTGGGTATGATACATTTAGTCTTGACTTCTTCCATGTGTTTAACAGGTATATTGAAAAAGCCTGAGACAGGAGGCGTGAAATGGCTATTTAATTTCACATTTTTACCTTGTACTTAGTTTGTGAAGTACTGTGGTTGGTATGTAAAATGAATAAAAATAACTTTTTTTAAAAAGTCCCAGGAAGCAGTACAAAGTCTGCAGTCACTCCAAAATAAGAAACAGTACAAATCACAAGGAGGGATAGCTATGTACAGGGATAGATCCAGGGAAGGCCTTCCTCACTTATTACTAATATTTGCCAAACACTTGCTCAACTGTTTTTTCCTAATAAATCTTCATTTACAAATAGTGAATCCACATAGAGATAGCCATTTATGACGTGTCAAATATGCCTTTGTCCTTCAGAATTATCCTACCTAAACATAAAAATGAAACTAGACTGAAATAAATACAGGCATTAGAGGGGAGAAGTTTGGAATACCATGTCTCCTATTGGATTTTGGATAAGATACATCATATAGCATAATAAGTAAACATTCTAGAAGCCATGAAGACATGTAGTACTTTTTTTTTTAATAAATATGTCTTCCTAAATGAACAGTACATAATCCAGCTAATAGGATTTCATTACTTCCTCAGAAAAAGAGGTTTTCTGTGCCTTCTAAGAAACCAGGTAGACAATGGTAATAAAGGAGTAATTGTTGATAATGAAATTTCTACTAATTTTCTTAAATATGGCACAACATTCTAATGAATAATTTTCATCTTTCTGTGGTAATAAAAAGGAATCATTGTACAATTTTCTCAGCTTACTAATATTTAAATATAAACTTTAGTGGATTCCAGCACTTTTTGTTATAAGAAGCAAGTTCTTCAGCTTTATAATTACATTAGTCAATTTTGATGTTGCATCTGATGTTTTATATTATGGGAATTTAATTTTTTAAATTTTCATTTTCAGCTTATAAATATCAAATGTTTCATTTTAATTGTTGAAATGTGTGTGTGCATATGAATGAATTTTCCACTTGATAAATTTATAATACTTTTTAAAAATAAAAATAATGATTTGTAATTTTTAAATATTCAGGGTGCAATTTCTACCTGAATTATCATCCAAAGATTCACCTTATCAAAACTCAATTATTGGTAGCATCAGTCACTTGCTATCTTCTCTGAAAATAATTTGTCTATTTTTGTCAGTTCACACCATCTTATTTATATTTTATAAATGTAGCTCAGTTGTCAATTTTTTCTTTGCCTTGTTTGATTTTTAGAAGTAACAATGCAGTAGCAACACCAAATGACAAGCTATTATTACCATCTAAACATACATGTATTTTTCATATATTATACAATAGTTTCATAAGCCCTTGCTTAACTTCATTAGTTTAATAATACATACTGAGTGCCTTGAACAAGACTAAGACAGCAGGATATTTCCCTGAATTTTTCAGTTTCACATACAGTGAATTCCTCTCTTTCATCCACATGACATGGACAGAAATTCTATAACAAAAAACTAAATTCACCTGAGCAACTAGCTTCTGCAAATTAATTTTCTTGTTTTATTTGGCTGCAGCTCTATCCAAAGCCATCTCCTTAAACTACGTGGAATCAGATAAGAGAATAAGTAGCTTCGATTCAATGCAAGCGGAATAAGTCAGACCTCATGATGCAATTTTCCAAAAAGAAATGGCTAAGGCAATCATTCAGGGTGTTTGTATAAATTTTCACTTAACAAATGACAAGACAGGTGAAATTTCTATCAGATAAAAAGTAAATGACAACGATTACATTTTTTCTTAGTAGTTTTCTAACAATAAACTTTAAGTCAGTGTATTCAAACTCATTATAAGAAGATGAAAAATAAGAGCTAAACTTGAAATTTGGATTAGCAAATTCATCAGACAATGCACATCATATCACAAGCATCTTTATGCAGGAGGCATCAGCAAAAGCTTTGGGCACAGGTAATACAGAAGAGCAAAGACAGACTCAGAGAAATGATGCTGGACGTGAGCAGCAATGCAAAGTATAAGAAGCTTAGAATTTATCTTCCAATTATCCTAATTTAAATCATAGTGTAGTACTTCTTTGTCTCACACTAGTGTCTTTATCAATACCCCAATAGGAGGTTATCAAATGCTAAGACTTAACATTGTGATCCTTGTTGTTTCATTCTTCATTCTAGTATATCCTACTATTTGCAGTCACAAATTCCTTATTAATAGTGTTTTATTCTATTTGCATACTTTCCTCATGTATAAAATTAACACTATTATTGGTACTTACTCTGTTACTAAGAACTCAATACACAATCACCAATTATTATTTAACTCACTTTTCAAATAAATTTAAAACTTTGTAATGTTAATGGCACATTTAATTATTACTTTCTTTTTAAGAATTGAGAATTGGACAGACTACTCAAATTTCTCAATGCATAAAATTAGACATACCAGGAAGGCCATGGTTCAATATGAGGACAACTTGGATTTACAATTAAAACAAAACTGCTTACATGCACTTGTCAATACCACAGAAACACAGAATAACAAAAGGAAAACCACAATTTCGAAAATAAAAAGTTCTTAAAACTATCATTAGTTGAATCACAGTTTCATTCCTTTATATCTGGAGCAAAAGTCTTCCATCTTCTTCATGTGTTTTCTTTTAAGGAAAAGCAATTATTATTGGTTTCTCACAAACACTGATTTATTTTGCAAAGACAGCAAGTGTTAATTAGCAGGAAACTTTTGTGTTGGCATTTAATTTAGAAACTAAGTGATATGGAAGTTATCTCTATGCAAAGATGGATGAGGAGACATGTCTTTCAAGGGGAAAGCTAATGTTTTTGAGGTTATATGAAATTGTACTTTGGTACAGAAACATTATGTCACTAATTTAAATTTTAAGTATACTTAAAATGAATATCAAGGAATACCAAGTAGACTTAAAATATTGTGTGAATTAATATATGTTTAAAAGATGTGCATATGAATGACACATTTTGGGGGAGTACAGTATTCTGTCACTTACATTACCTGACAATGAAGCTTCATAGAATATGTTTTCTAAGGAGTTTCATAGCAAGCAAAGCTTCAGATGTAAGATTTGGAGATAAAGTCATGTAGATAGAGTAAAGACACAACAGCCTGTATAGATGTCTTATATACAGCCAGAAAACATACGTGCATCAAATAAGTGAAATATTTATATAAATAAAAGGGGAATTTCAGTTGCAGTTCAAAATATATGAAGACATTGCAAAACACTTGAAAGAAGACACATGATTTGAGAGATAAAGAATGTGTGAATAGATTATTCAACACACTGGTCACAGCAAAACAAAGTGAACTATCATAAAAGAAAAGGATCAAAAACACCAAACAACCGAACACAGTTAAATGCAAATTTCCAAGTCAAAACAATTCTCTGTAAACTATTCTAGAAAGCTTGAAGAAAATAGTGCCACTTATTGTTAAAAGCAAATCATAAAACTCTCATCCACAAACAAATGTTCCCCAAATGACAAGTCCTCTAAAAATCTATTGTTTTATTGTTTATTTGTTGTCTCTTTTATAAAATTATTTTTTGGATTAAAATATAATTATATCATTTCCCTGGCTTTGGAGGTAGCACTGAATTCCAGCCCCATCTTCTATTGCAAACAGTTGGACTAATGCTTGTGGAGCTAAAAGCACCAAGCCTTGGATGATGAAGGGCATTTCTGGGGCAGACTCACTGCAGTATGTGGTTACTTCTGGGCAGACACTGAGGACCTTAAGTCCAATGACCACTCAGATTCCAGAGTGTCCGTTGTGCAGCAGAGTGCGTTATGGTGGGCATGTCTGCAGACTCTACAAGGTTAGAAAGTTTCCTGACTACTCTTTCCTTCCTCCAGTGCAGTTGTTTGCCTCTCTAATCCTCCTGTGCACAACTGAGACACCTCTCAGCAAAGACACTCTGGATGCCCAGCGTATGTACAGACTGGATGCACAGGTCTGTGGAGCAAGTGGGAACCAGTCTGGTCCTGGGCAGCAAAGTATGTTGCACTAGCTGCCAGTCCAGGCATGTGATAAAGGAAAGCCACTTCAATGGAGTGAATGCAGCCCCCACTCACCATAATTGATAATCAGCTCAGCCCTCCCTTATGCATAAACCAACCATGTGAAGCAACGAAAGTGCAACGTGTTTTCCCTGTGAGTCACTGCCCTCTCTAGTCCTGACAAAGCTATGATTGGGACACAAAAAAAATGGATCCTCCATATCATTAACGTTTGATTGATTTGTTACTAGTATTTTATAAAAATCATTATTTTGTTTTGAATTTTTGTTAGTTTGATTCTTTTTTTAATTTTTTTGTTCTATCTACTAGTCTAGCTAATTTGCATTATTTTGCAAATGAATATTCTAAATATTTTGCACTCTCGCCTCTATTTCTTTCTTTTACATTGCTTCTTTATTTTTCCTCAGCTTACCATTGTTTATTAATTATTTCATTATATTATTCACTTATTTAACTTTAAATTTACTCTAAATAATTTTTTGTCAGTTTTTCATTAGTGTCAGAACATTTAAAACAACACATTCTTATTATTACAAATTAAGTGGTTTGCTATCAGAAAGATCAAATTAGTAGGATGTTAAATTAAGATTAAAACATATATATATATGTTGCCGGGCGGGGGTGGCGCACGCCTTTAATCCCAGCACTCAGGAGGCAGAGCCAGGCAGATCTCTGTGAGTTCGAGGCCAGCCTGGGCTACCAAGTGAGTCCCAGGAAAGGCGCAAAGCTACACAGAGAAACGCTGTCTCGAAAAACCAAAAAAAAAAACAAACAAAAAAAAATGTCATAAGAATGGGAGGGGAGGGCAAGGAGGAAGATACCATGATAGATGAGGACATCATGGGAATAGGAAGAGGCAGGGTGCTGGGGAGGCTCTCAGGAATCCACAAGGTTGACCCCACCTTGGCCTGCTGGCAGTAGTCCAGAGAGTGCCTGGACCGGTCTACTCTGGTGACCAGCCTAGCAAATAACCTAACTGTCATCATAGAGCCTTTGTCCAGTGACTGATGAAGGCAGATATAGAGATCCACGGCCAGGCACCGGGCTGAGCTCCAGGAATCCAATTGATGAGAGAGAGGAGAGATACTGCAGGCGAGGGACGTCAATATCACGATGGGAGGACGTGCAGAGATGACCAACCGCACTAGTAGAAGCCCATGAACTGTGGACTGGTAGCTGTGGTGCCCCCATGGGACTGGACTAGGCCCTCTGGACACAGAAGACAGTTGTTTGGCTATAATTGTTTGGGGGGCACCCAGGCAAGGGGATCAGGATCTGTCCCTGGCACATGGGCAGGCTTCTGGGAATCCGGTGCCTGTGGTGTGACACCTTGCACAGCCTTGGTGCAGTGGGAAGGGGCTTGGACCTGCCTAGGCTAAGTGAGCTAGGCTCTGCTGACTCCCCATGGGAGACTTCGATTGGGTGGATGTGGGGATGCAGGGTGGCTTGGGAAAGAGGGAAATCAGTGCCAGATATAATAGTTCAATAACAAGACATGCATGCCTTAATATGTGATATTAACAAAATCAGAGGGTGTGAAAAATGGTTTTGAAATTGTGTTTGGCCTGTTAGAGAATAGCAATCCCACTGAAAGCAAGCATTGTTTAAGTAAATGCCTGTAATAGGTACAAGTTTAATGCCATTTTAGAGGTCCAGGAGATACATTTACTAGAAGATCTTAAAATAAAATTTAAGAAGTCTATCATCTACTCAAAAGGAGTTTAAAAGAAGTTGAAGATAAGTGTCAATATTAGGATCTAATTAAATGCCAGGAAACTACATCTTATGATCACCTCTTTATAACAAAAAGAAGGAATTTATTTCATCTTTACGTTTTTTAATAAAAGATAATAAGGTGTTGCTATGAAGAAGCTATTTGTGAACACTTAGCTGGATTACAGTAGACGAATGAAGATCTCGTATCCACTACTGTGGCATTCCATCCCTGCTATTGCTATGTGCAGCTAAATGACCAACAACTATTCAATGTCACCCTCGCTTACTATATACCCTGTACTTATTCAAAGACTCTTTCATATGTTTTTTTTTTTTATAAAGTTGGAAGCATGGAGCAGAGATATTTAATTGCCCTGTTAAAATAACTTACCTAATCACTGGCAGCTACATACAAATGCAGTTGACTTCACAGTTTGAAAGGTAGCAATTTTTCTATATTGGTTTTCTCTTATTAAAACACAGGCTCCCCAGAGAAATTTTTAACGAGTGAATAATTTTACTTTTGATATTTAATTCTTGCATATTACCAAGCACTGGAAGTATCTATAGCAATTATGAAGCTGACAAAATAAGTTCTGTTGCAAAGTAGGTTATATTATTGAAAAGTAGTCTAGGTTAATTATTCCTCACACTGCATCTGAATGAGTAACATCACAGGAGTAAATTCCATACAATTAATATTATTATCTTCTATGCAATCTTATAATCAGACTTCAAGGGACCATTGGATACTCATGTCTGCATTAAAATGTTAACATAGTTTTCACCTAACAGAACCAAATGGTTTTGCAGACACAAAATTTTGAAGACAATTTTGAAAAATACAGGTTTAGAAAAGAAGCATTGTGACAAGAATGGTCTCCTCTCATCTCTATTTCTAAAAGAGGAGCATTATTTTCCTATGACATTTGTCTCAATTCCCAAATCTATTGCCAATTTCAAATTTTGTTTCTAATCACACTTTTCACCTCCTCTTTTAATCTAATCAAATTCATAATCTGAAATAAGCCTAAGTAGTATTTTAAAGCACCAGGTCTGTTGGGGTGATCCTCAAGGAAAATCTGTCCTCTGTATCGCATTCTTTTCAGGATTCTAAAGACAGAATTTCAAGTGGTCTTAGGCACCTCCCAAAATCATGGATCATCACAGTTTCCTCCTTAAATTCCTTCAATCCATAGACTTTTTACAATGCTGCAGAGCTGTTTTATGTCATTAAAAACAATGCTATTTTTATTTATCTAAGTATTAACACGTATCAATATTATTTCAATCTGTGTTCCAACGCTGTGAAGAGACACCATGGCAAGGGTACATCTTGTAAAGGAAAGCATTTTAATGAAGCTTGCTTACAGTTTCAGAGGTTTACTCCATTCTCATCACAGCTGGGAGCGTGAAGGCATGCAGGCACACAGGTTGCTGGAGAAGTAGCTGAGAGTTTTACATCCAGATCTCCAGGAAGCTGGAAGAGAGAGACACTAAGTTTGGCATAGGCTTTTGAAACCACAAAGCCCTCTGCCAGTGACAAACTTCTTCCAACAAGACCACACTTTCTAATCTTCTCAAACAGTGCCACTCCCTGTTGAGTAAGCATTCAAACCTATGAGCCTATGGAGGACATTCTTTTTCAAACCACCACAATTCTACTCCCTGGCCTCTATAGGTTTAGAGTCTTATCATAATGCAAAAATACATCCAGTCCAACTTCAAATGTTTCCAAAGTCTATAAGGGTTTCAATACTCTTTATAAGTCTCTTCTGAGACTCAAAACAATTTCTTTATTGTAAGCCCTGTAAAATCAAATTAAAAAGCAGATAGCATACTCATAACACATAATGGCACAAGATATACATAACCATTCCAAATGGGAGGAAATGGAACATAGTGAAGAAATGTTAGGCCTAAGCAAGACCAAAAACCAGCTGGGCAAATCACAAACTCTGAATCTTTTGTTTGATGTCAAAGGGCTCTTCAGATATCCAAATTCTTTCAGTTTTGTTGACTGCATCACACTTTCTCCCCTCTGGGGCTGTTTCCCCACCCTATTAGAAGCTCTGCTTGATAGGTATCCTATGACTCTTATATACCCAACATTTTGGGGTCTCCAATGAAATCTAGGCTTCATCTTCTTAATTTCATGCCATGGTACTCTGGGCCTCCATGCAGGATTGCCCTGGCACAAATCTGACCTCAGTGACTTTCCTTAGCCAAAGAGGGAGATTCCACAACCACTTTCTTGTATCCTTGATTCTAGAGCCAGAAGCACTTGTCTGAAGCTATAAAGTTTTGCTGCTTGCTAGGTCTGGATGAGACCTCCTTTTTCAATTATATCTGCAATAGCTTTCTGCTTTTGATGGTTTCCTCTACTGCGTAGTCTTTTTTTTAGTTCTTTTTAGCAAGCTGGAAGTTTGGCTGGGTGGGTCTTGCCCTGAAATTACCATTCTGCTTATTCCAGTTTGCAAAAGACTTTTCTTAAAGCATTTTATTTCTTTGAGCATTAGACTTAGCTTCATTACACTACCTGGTGCTCCTGTTCTCCTCAAACTGTACAGTTTGTATTTTTCCTTGATCAGTTTGGTCCTTTTCATTATAGATCTGCATAAAACTAGCCACTAATAACATAACACAGTTAATACTAGGCTGTCCTGAAATCTCTTCTTCCACTGCCATTAATACCACAGTCTTTAATTTAGCCCTAGATAGATATTTTGGACAAGGACAAAGGCAACACATTGTTGGCCAAAATATCAAAAGAATTATCTCTAGGCCACTTATTGAAATTCTTCTCCTCTGAAACATCTTCATCTGGGCCATGATAATCTACAATGTTCTCAGTACCACTGTCTTCCACTTACTAGTATGACCCAGTAAGTCCCACATAAAGCTTTCAACTGATTCTCTAGTCCATAGTAACAAAGTCCACATTTTGCCAACAATTCAGGCTGTTCACAACAATACCTCACTCCCAAGGACCAACTTTTTGTCTTAGTCAGTGTCCTATTGCTGACCACAATGACCATAACATCTCTTTTAAAGCAAATCATTTCATTGGAGCTTGTGTACAGCTTCAGAAGTGTGGCCCATTATTAGCATTTCAGGAAGCATGATGGCACCCCAGGCAGGTATGGTGCTGCAGAAGTAACTGAAAGTTCTACATCTGGGTCCTCAGGCAGCAGAAAGAGAGATTTGCTCTGTTTAACATGGGGTTCTGAATCATCAAAGCCCATTTCAGTGATATACTTCCTTCAACAGGACCATCTTTCCTAATCCTTTTAAATAGTGCCACTCCCAAGTGAACAAGCATACAAATATATGAACCTGTAGAGGGGCCATTATTCAAACTGCTAAACATATCATTTATATAAGTGGATTTTTCATTGGGCCACTAGCTCAGAAAAAAATGACATGGAGACTTATTATTAATTATGAAAGTTCAGCCTATAGCTTAGGCTTGTCCTACTAGATCTTATAACTTAAATTAACCCACTTCTATTAATCTATGTGTTGCCATGTGACTCACAGCTTTTATCTCTCCTCTTGCATGTCTTGCTCCCTCTGTGTCTGGCTGGTGGCTCTGCCTTTCTTCTTCCCAGAACTTACTCTATACAGAAGTCCCAGCTATACCTATTGCTTAGATATTTGCCATTTAGCTTTTTATTAGACCAATCACAGTGACATATCTTTATACAGTGTAATTAAATATCTTGCAACATATTTATGGTTGCATATAGCTCTTATTTTATGTATATAAACATACAGATACTTGAATTTGCTGTAAAAATCTATACCAAAAGCTTTTTTTTATTTAAAATATTCAATTTAATACCTTGTGTGTATTTGTTTGTATATCTGTATGGGGGTATGTGCATGTGCATTGGGTGTCTATTGAAGTCAGCAGAGTGTGTAAGATCCCCTAGAGCTGGAGTTACAACTGTGTGAGCTCCTATGGGTGCTGGAACCAAACGTGTGTAATCTGGAAAAGTAGCAATTGTTCTTACTCTCTAGCCATCTGTCTACCCCAAAGGTGTGAGAACTTGAATGATTATCATTCATAGTTAAAGTGGAAGAAAACACAAAATGGTTTTATGTTGAATATAATGTGTACTGTTTTTCCATAATTTGATTTTTATAAAAGATAATTAATTTCTTTTTTGTAGTAATTTTCTGTTTTATTTTTGGGGTCAATTGTCTTGTACATTTAAAATATATAATAAGATTATTTTTTCTTAGTTTCTGCCCTCTAGTTAGCAATAGCATATATCAACTTAAAGGCAAATTAGACTTTGAAGTTCTAGGTTAAAATAATATTTTACTTCCTACCATGTGTATTCTTTTTAGTTTTATATATTTTTTATTATTAAGAAATTTTCTATTCATTTTAAATACCAACCACAGATCTCCCTGTCCCATGGGGAGTCAGCAGAGCCTGATGTACTCAGTTGAGTGAGGTCCAAGCCCCCCCCCCCCTGCACTAAGGCTGTGTAAGGTGTCCCACCATAGTCAGTGGACTCCAAAAAGCCTGCTCATGCACCAGGAATGGATCCTGATCCCACTGTCAGGGGCCCCCTTGAGCAGATCAAACTACACAACTGTCTTGCCTATGCAGAGGGCCTGTTCCAGTACCATGGAGGCTCCACAGCTATTGTTCCACAGTTCATGAGTTCCCACCAGTTTAGTTTGATTGTCTCTGTACATTTCTCCATCATGATATTGAGGTCCCCTTGCTCATAGAATCCCTCTTCACCCTCTTCAGCTGGGCTCTTGGAGCTCGGCCTGGTACTTGGCTATAGATCTCTGTATCTGCTTCCATCAGTTACTAGATGACCATATATATATATATAAATATATATATATATATATATATATATATATGCATAAACATGTATTCACTGAATATATACCAAATACATAAAATACTTATTGACTATTGTTTTCTCAATCAAATCTCACAAACCTCATCATATACCATTCCTATTTCCATTACTATTCATTATAAAACATATTTCTTAATTTATGATGTCATTTCTTGAATAACATTGTTCTGTCTTATTATATTACATCATTTCTTGCTGACCTTGATTTTAAGTCTCTCTGTGCTTTCTTTTTTATTCTCAGTGCTTACCAAATTACTTGGGACTTTTTGGATGAATAGATTATTTAATGTTCACATAAGTAATATAATTTCCATTAGATTAAAAATATGAATTTGTTAGATGACATGAAATAATTGAAAAATAAATAATTGAAAAATAAA
Source organism: Peromyscus californicus insignis (assembly GCF_007827085.1). Classification (NCBI taxonomy): domain Eukaryota; kingdom Metazoa; phylum Chordata; class Mammalia; order Rodentia; family Cricetidae; genus Peromyscus; species Peromyscus californicus. The sequence continues at coordinate 25,141,139 of NW_026294617.1, forward strand.
TAAATAAATAAATGATAAATTAATAATTAAAAAAAAATATATAAACTCATGACTTACACATTAGTATCAATAAAATTAACCAGTCACAGTAGAATGCCATTTTTTCTTAGAGTAATTTTGTATATGACATTAATTCCTAATTGTACACACACACACACACACACACACACACACAGAGACACACATACACAGTGAACTTAATACTTATTTTCTCTCACTCTACATAGTGTTATATATCAGAACAATAGAAAAGTTGTTGTGTTAAGCAAACATGATATGAATAATAGTTGCAGTAAATAATATTTTTTTTAAATTGTTTTAAGAATTCCTAATGAAAAGGTTACATACAAAATCTTTTGGGACTGGATAGTTGGCTCAGTAATTACGAGTGAACTCATTCCAGAAAAGACCTGAGTTCTGTTTCCAGCACCCATATCAGATGAACACACCCTATTTGCAAATCCCATGCAAGGCAAATGCCAAGCTTCTAACCTCCTGTCTCACTTGCGTATAAACACCAGCGCATAATTAAGAACAAAATAATCTTTAAAACTTTGACATAAATTTGACAGCATTAACTTTAATTTGTGTTTATAACATTGTTTACAACAGCTTTTCTTACTAACAGACAACTTTTCATGTAATTAAAAATTAAAGTCTTCTCAGGAGATTTGTATTTTTAAAGCAAATATTTTGCACTTTCAAGTTAACAGTTATTATATTGGTGATCTGTGTTGTTTGGATCTATTTAATTGGCTCCAATTATTAGATCTGATAAAAATTACATTGATTTATTTCATTTACTCTTCAAGTGTAACATCTCAGTTGTTACTACTGTCGACTGTTTTCTCAGATATACTATTATTTTTACATTATGCTAAAGTGTATATTTTGCAGAGTGCTCATATCTTCAAATTACTGTGTGGCTGTACTCTAAAACATCACTGTCTAAGTTGAAAATATTTAAATTTAAACTGTAGTTAATGCACTTGCCCCATTGAATTGTATAGTATAGCATCTTAGTACACTATCAACAGTGCTAGAGTGTCAGTACCTCCATGTCTTAATGTTTTAGCCTGAGGGCTTCAGGTTGCTTCTCCTGGCTACTATCATGACTAAGATTCATACCACAAACATTCAATTATTGTAGATGTATCCAACCTTCCCATCAAACAATAAACACAGAACCAATGCAAAGAAGAAAGCCAAGAGGTCAGAGCCAAGAGCCAAAACCTTACCCTTCCTCCTGCAGTGGTCCTACCTCTCCGAACCAGAGCTACCCCTGTGTTAAAGTCTTTATATAGAGTTCCTGTCCTGCCTTCTCATTGGTTGTAAACCCAACCACATGACCGCCTCCTCACAGCCTGTCTGTATAGGCCTCCAGGTTTTCCATGATTGGTATTAAGATTAAAGGCATGTGTATCCAATAATGGCTATATCCCTAAACACACAGAGACTTACCCAGCTCTGCCTACTAAGTGCTGGAATTACAAGCGTACGCTACCACTGCCCTGCTTTCCTATGGCTTGCTAATAGCTCTGACCCCCGGGCAACTTTATTTATTAACATACAAATAACATTTTAATACAAATAAAATATCACCATATTTCCCCTTTTCTATTTTAATAAAAAGGAAAAAAAGAAAAAGCTTATAACTAATATAAGAAAAACTATATACAAAAGGACAATAACTATATACAATATATACAAGTAATAAATACCTAAACAATGTCTAGTCCATTTGTATTTGACAAATTCAGAGAAAATAATTTCATTATCTATCCTATTTTTGTAAGTCCAAAATGTATCCTAATTAATCTTCAACTATAACTAACTAACCTTCAACTATAACTAACTAATCTTCAACTCCCTCAGAGACCCAAGAAGGAAATAATATTAGCTAACAAAAATAAAAACAGGAAGTGCACATAAGCAACCTCCAAAAAATTTGTGAGTTGACAGAAACAGACAGCTGTCTGGACAGTCACCTGAGGTTTCTCCGAAGTGCTGGGGCATCATCTTCAGCCTATAGGCCCAGCATATCCGACAGACTCATTTGTGAAGCAGGATGTACACAAGGTCAACAGTTCAACCTCACATTGAGTGAGAGTAGTCCATGTACCAGAAACACCTGAATTCCACCAGTGTCATGTCATGATTCAGGATTTCAAATTCTGGAAATTGCTGATGGTTTTCCAACTCAGCTGTCCATTCTTCCTGGCTGTGTATATATGGCTTCATCTCAGCATCCCATTCTTCTCCATATCCCTCCATCAAATGCCAGTCTACTATTGAGTGGCGTGAGCTTAGTTACTCTTCAAGAATAACTGTTTCAGCTGCTGTTCCATTGCACATCAAAGGCCATCGGCCCACTGCCTGTTCAGCTGCCTTCGAAGAAAAGGGCACTGTACCTTTTTTGAATTGCGAAGGCCACTTCAGGGATGGTGCCATATTGTCCTGGCCTCTGAAGATGCCTTTTGATAAAGCCATAACCACACTTGTTTTGGCAAGAATCAGTAATCCTTTGTTTTATGTCCTGTTTGTCCATTTTGTCCTGTTGATTCGAGGATACTTTGTTGTCCAGTGGCTAACTTTTGCCACAATGAAAGTTAACTCCATATGCAGTTTCTTCAATGCCCATATTTTCTCTGAAGTAGATTGGTACTGCCAGGAGCCGACATGTCTCATAGTCATAACAAAAAAGAAAAATTTTCTAAGTTATTAAAACATTTTAAATGCCATATTCTGTAGATCTCTGAAGGGTTTGAAGATAACCTGTCTATCTAAAATATATCTACTCAATCTTGAAAACATACCTAATATAACTACAAGTTCTATTATAATATCTAACTACTAACTTTCATTTCTTTATATCCTAATAGTTGGTAATAACATTCAAGGATCAGAAAATTGCATTACATTGTTAGATGAACGGTACAATTAGAAAAATATATATAACATTTTCTAACAATATCAATTTCAATATATATATAATTTGTATACAATATAAAACAATCCAATCCAATGTAAAGTATTTACATTTTTCTTTTCTTTCTTTCTTTTTTTTTTTTTTTTAATAAGAACCTTAAATCTAATCTCCTTTGCTTAGCTTTTTTCCTAACCCTTGACAACAACTTGTAACCAACCCCCCTAATCAATGAAAATTATCCCAGACCCAAAACCCATTAAAAGACCAAAAAAACCAACCGCCCCACACCACCTCTTTGGGAATGTGGGCGTCGTATTCTTGAAATTGCTTCCTGCTGGGTATGGGCGAAGGTATCTTTATCCTGAAAGAAAAATTTTAGGTTAATTGTCAAATTCTAGGAAAGGAAAATATATCCTTCGTTATCCAGTCTGTGTATAATGCCAAAATTCAGGGTTTATCTCAAATCCTTATTCAAGTAGTCTTTGAGACTGGATCATCTCAGCTAGCTCTTCTCAAAATTGCTCTGAGCACTTTGTAGTTCAAAGCTGATCTGTAGATGATGTTTGTCAGCTTAGTGATGTTATTATTGTCCACGTGGAATTGTTGTTGTTGTGGGGCCCCATCTTCTTCCTGGAGACTTCAGTTGATGTTAGGCCTAACCGTGATTTCCTGCAAAAAAACTGATAAGAGACTCGAACACAAAGACTATATATGCGACTTTTTAGAATTAGTTAGTACTCTATATGACCATTTATATCTTAACAAAGTTTAAAATGTATATATATCTATATATATTGATCTTGTAAATTTTGATATAAAATTCATACTTTAAGAAAAGTTTAAAGAATCAGAATAGAATCAAAGAGTTGAGATTCGTAATAGAATAGTCCCTTAATTAATTTGGCTTTTCTCCTGTCCCATAGCAGAAGATGGCTCTTTTCCTCTGGCATGATACAGGGAGTTTGCATTTTCCTTTTAACAACATGCTTGAGTTTAAAGAAGGAGAGAGCCATTCTCCAACTCCAAAGTCAGCTTTAAATTTTAATTGAACTGGGACTATTAGAAGTTAAATAGTGTTAAATCTTTAAAGAAGAGCAGAAACAAACATTTAGGAAGACATAAAATTTTTTTAGATAACATACCCATACGCCATTTCACTCTGTTTCTTAGGATAGATGATTTGTTCCTTTTCTTCAGTTGTCTCATTTGTCCAGTGTTCTTCAAATTCGTTAACCTTCATTCTCCTAAAAGACAAAAACAAAAACCTTTCCCCAAGGTTTTTTGGGGATGTTCCTTTTTGACAAGTTATCTGATTAAATGAAAAGGCATGTGTTACTGGTGTAAGTTAGTCTAAATTGGATGTTTACGATAGTTGATGAACTATCACCTCCTCTAATTAAGAGGTCTCTCTTGTTCAAATCGAACCTTTATCAATTTTGATGGTACCCACAGCTTATCTTCTCCTGTAGAAATAAAAGCAAAACCTCGTCCCCAACGTAACACATACCCTGGTTTCCATTCTGAGGTCAGCACATCCTTAAAGTATATAGGTTGATTTAATTCTGTAGTTTTTTCTATTATCCAATGTCTCTCTGCAGCTGTTGTTCCTTTCTCATTGGCATTGAGAAAATTCAAAGTTAATAGAGCATTATGTAGTCTATTTCTGGGGGTTTTTGTTACTCCTTTTTGTTTATTTAGCATATCCTTTAGAGTTCTGTTTGATCTTTCTATAACTGCTTGACCTGTAGGATTATGTGGTATACCTGTAACATGGTTTATATTATAATAAGCAAAAAACTGTTTCATTTTAACAGAGACATATGATGGAGCATTATCAGTTTTGATTTGTGCAGGTATACCCATAATGGCCATAACTTCTAGCAAATGAGTGATTACAGAATCAGCTTTTTCAGAACTCAAAGCAGTTGCCCATTGAAATCCTGAATAAGTATCGATAGTGTGGTGTACATATTTCAGTTTTCCAAATTCTGCAAAGTGAAACACGTCCATCTGCCAGATTTCATTCCTCTGAGTACCCTTTGGGTTACATCCTGTTGGTAATGGTGTTTGATTGTAGAAGGAACAAGTAGGACATTTCTTTACTATTTCTTTGGCTTGTTGCCAGGTTATGGAAAAATCCTTTTTTAAACCTTTACTATTTACATGATGTTTTTTATGAAATTCTGAGGCCTCCAGCACATTTCCTATCAATAATTTATCAATCTCATCATTGCCTTGTGCTAGAGGGCCTGGCAGACCAGTATGGGATCGGATGTGAGTTATATATAAAGGATGACTCCGTTTTCTGATTGTATCTTGTAATTGAATAAATAATGAAGTTAATTCTGAAGCATCGTGGATAAATTCTGCAGTCTCAATATGTAATACTACTCTTTCAGCATACTGAGAGTCAGTTACTATATTGAGAGGTTCTGAAAAATCCATTAATACCAACAGAATAGCATACAATTCTGATTTTTGAACTGAATTATAAGGACTTTGAACCACTTTACTTAAATTTTCTGATTTGTAACCTGCCTTTCCTTGTTTGTTGGCATCTGTATAAAATGTACGAACTCCAGATATGGGTTTTTTCCTCACAATTTGAGGCAAGATCCAATCAGCTCTCTTTATAAGATCAATTCTATTGCTTTTGGGATATTTGCTGTTAATTTCTCCCAAAAAATTACTACAAGCTTTTTGCCAAGCTTCATTTTCTATCCATAATTTTTCAATGTCCTCCTTAGTTAAAGGTACGACAGTTTCTGCTGGGTCTATTCCTGCTAATTGACGAAGTCTCAATTTTCCTTTCCAAATCAAGTCAGAGATTTTTTCCACATAAGTTTTTAATTTTTTATTTGGTTTATTTGGTAAAAATATCCATTCCAATATAATATCTTCCCTTTGCATTAATATTCCTGTTGGGGAATGCCTAGAAGGTAAAATAACCAAAATGCAATCCAGCTTTGGATCAATACGATCTACGTGCCCTTCATGTACTTTCTTTTCTACCAAGGCCAATTCTTTCTCAGCTTCAGGTGATAATTCTCTTGGACTATTTAAGTCCTTATCACCTTCTAAGGTTTTAAACAAATTATTCAGTTCATCATTTTTTACCCCAACAATAGTTCTTAGATGAGAAATGTCTCCAAATAATCTTTGAAAGTCATTAAGAGTCTGTAGTCGATCTCTCCTAATTTGCACTTTTTGAGGTCTAATTTTTTGAAGTTCTATTTTATATCCTAAATAATTAATAGAATCTCCTCTTTGTACCTTTTCTAAAGCAATTTGTAATCCCCAGCAAGGCAAAATTTTCTTTACTTTTTCAAACATTCTTTCTAAAGTATCTGCATTTGAATCAGCTAATAAAATGTCATCCATATAATGATAAATTATAGATTTAGGAAATTTTTTACGTACCACTTCTAATGGCTGTTTTACAAAATATTGGCACAAAGTTGGGCTATTCAACATTCCCTGTGGGAGAACCCTCCATTGAAATCTTTTAACCGGTTGAGAATTATTATAAGTAGGCACTGTGAAAGCAAATCTTTCTCTGTCTTTTTCTTGTAAGGGTATTGAAAAGAAACAGTCTTTTAAATCAATAACTATGAGAGGCCAGCCTTTTGGTAACAGAGTAGGTAAAGGAATTCCAGATTGTAAAGAGCCCATTGGCTGAATTACTTTGTTAATTGCTCTAAGGTCTGTTACCATTCTCCATTTACCAGATTTTTTTTTATAACAAATACAGGAGAATTCCAAGGGCTGGTTGATTCTTCAATATGATGAGCATTTAACTGTTCTTCCACCAGCTCTTGTAAAGCCTGGAGTTTCTCTGTTGTTAAAGGCCATTGCTGAACCCATACAGGCTTGTCTGTTGACCATTTTAAAGGTAGAGCTGTTAGTGTTTTTGGAAGATTATCAGTTGTTGTGCCCTGTTCTTGTATGACATGGATGGCTGGTGAGCACTCATTAGAATAATATCTTTTAATATTTCTCTCAGAAACATGTACTAATTTATGATTTGTTTCTGAGATTGGAGGGATATTAATCTGAGTATTCCACTGTTGTAACAAGTCTCGACCCCACAGGTTCATAGCTATGTTAGCCATATATGGTTTTAATTTTCCTTTCTGTCCTTCTGGACCTATACATTCAAGCCATCTTACACTTTGTTTCACTCTAGATAATGTCCCAATTCCTAAGAGTTGAATGTTTACCTCCTGAAGAGGCCAAGTTGGATGCCAAAATTCTGGTGCAATTATGGTAATGTCAGCACCTGTGTCTACCAGACCAGACAACAAAACACCATTTATTTTTATTGTTAGTTTTGGTCTTTGTTCATTAATAGAAGTTTGCCAAAAAATTTTCTTTATGTTTTTTCCTGTATTTCCTATTTTCTCTGTTTCATCATCTCGACTAACATGATTTATTCCAATAGACATTTGGTTATTTAGTTGCTTTGAGTAGGGGTTTCCTCTACAACTGCAGGAAAGGTTTGAACTGGATTTACTGTGGGGGCCTGCCTGAGGCCCCTCTGGGAGTTTCCCGAAGCTCGAGGCAGAGGGTTACCTTGTCTGTCCCTTGTTGATCTACATTCGTTGGTCCAGTGTTTTCCCTTACCACACCTTCTGCATACTCCAGAAGGAAGGGGCATTCTGTTGCCAGTGTTCCTTGAATAAACATTATTTCTAGGAATGACCTGTTTACAATCCCTTTTCAAATGTCCTTGCTTTCCACATCCAAAACATCTAACATTGCTCAAACCTTTTGAAATTGCTTTTCCTACCCACATATCATCATGGTCATAAGCCTCTACATTAACTGTATCTCTAATCCAATCTTCCAAAGGTGCAGATCTTGCCTTTAACGGCCTAATTATTCTTTTGCACGCTGCATTTGCATTCTCAAAGGCTAAAGATTCAATTATTATCTGACTAGCCTGTGAATTCGGGACCATTTTTTGTACTGCTGAAGTCAATCTTTGTAAGAAGTCTGTGAAAGATTCTTTGGGGCCCTGTATAACCTTTGTAAATGACTCAGTTTTTTTTCCTGGTTCTTCAACTCTGTCCCATGCATTCAAAGCTGCCGTTTTACATAGAAGTAGGGTTTGGACATCATATGAACATTGTGTTTGTACTGAAGCATATTGGCCTTCGCCAATAAGCTGATCCTGGCAGACTTGTATTCCGCTATCCCTCCATTGTCTTTCTATATTTTTAGCCTCATTACTGAACCACATTTTCCACTGGAGATTTTGTCCGGGTTCAAGAACAGCCTGTGCCAATTCCCGCCAGTCCTTTGGTATAATCCTATTACAAGTTGACCAGGTGTTTAACATTTGCTTTACATATGGAGAGTGCATGCCATAAGATGCTATTGCCTCCTTAAATCTTCGTAAGTCTAACATTTCAACTGGAACCCAAGTATTTTGTTCATTCTCTTCATCAGGTAGCTGCTGTACGGCTACTGGATAAATTAAGGGTGATTGTGTGAAAACTGGCTTTCTTTCTGTAACCTTACGATCCAATTTTGAAACAACTTCACTATTTATTTCTTCTGTCTGAATTTGAATTTCTCTATAATTCATTTTTACCGGTTTAACAAGTTTTTCTAAGACTGTTATCCTGGCACTTAAGTTGACGATCTTTTTAAATAGTAAAATGAGGATAAGAAAAGTAATAAACTGAATAATTCGATCAATATTAATCTTTTCATATAGTTGTTCCATTGTCAGAGTGCCTAAAATTTCAAACAAAGCCCAATTTTCTTCCAATGTACACATAAAGCCCATTTTTTTTTTTAATGTAGAAAAAAATTCTCTTTTAAATAGATATGTTAATTGACTTACCAAGTCTGGGTAGAACAGTAGGATCCCAGGGAATTTCACAGCCACCTGGTGTTCGAGGTGTGAATCCAGCGAGAGAGAGAGAGAGAGAGAGAGAGAGAGAGAGAGAGAGAGAGAGAGAAAGTGTAGCCGCTTGAGCCGAGTCAAGCCTTGGCTTTACAGGCAGGGGCCCTGTTCAGCGGGGCAGGTCTGAGTTGTTTGTAGCAGTTCCAGCTGCGGGTCAGTCAGGCCTGGGCCCAAGCTAGGCAGCCGGGCCACCCAGGCTGGAAACCGGACCTGCCGCCAAGCCAAGCCAATCGGTTTTTAATGAATTCTTGTCACGTTGGGCGCCAAATGTAGATGTATCCAACCTTCCCATCAAACAATAAACACAGAACCAATGCAAAGAAGAAAGCCAAGAGGTCAGAGCCAAGAGCCAAAACCTTACCCTTCCTCCTGCAGTGGTCCTACCTCTCCGAACCAGAGCTACCCCTGTGTTAAAGTCTTTATATAGAGTTCCTGTCCTGCCTTCTCATTGGTTGTAAACCCAACCACATGACCGCCTCCTCACAGCCTGTCTGTATAGGCCTCCAGGTTTTCCATGATTGGTATTAAGATTAAAGGCATGTGTATCCAATAATGGCTATATCCCTAAACACACAGAGACTTACCCAGCTCTGCCTACTAAGTGCTGGAATTACAAGCGTACGCTACCACTGCCCTGCTTTCCTATGGCTTGCTAATAGCTCTGACCCCTGACCCCGGGCAACTTTATTTATTAACATACAAATAACATTTTAATACAAATAAAATATCACCATAAATTATTCTCAAACACTATTGAGTTAAAGCTGATTTATGTAGACGTATACAGAAATACGTTTTTCCTGTTCGTTCTAGTTTCTCTTCCACTGTTGTTGTAAAGACCGTGAACAAAGAAAGACAGACATGTCTGACAGTGGTATTTTCTCTATTGAGGCTTAGTCATCCTAGATGGCTCTACTGTGAGACAAATTGACAGAACTAAGCAATAAGCACTACAAAGACATTTGTGTTTCCTTAACAAGTGAATCTGTATTTTAGATAAACTGAAATGCTTGTACAGATTTAGATACTTATGTGTTTTAATTACTGGCTTATTTTAGGCAACTTTTGTGTACAGAACATGGAAATCTAGATTCCAATGTAAATAGTTGGCAGAAAGCCAAAAGAATTCCATTTTCCTCCAACCAGACACTTCTTAAATTGTGAATGTTACATAAATAATAAGAAAATCAAAATAAACAAATTACTTATTATCACTGATTTCCATTTACTTCTGAATGTTTTTCTTAGTTTATGAAGAAAATTCTTGTCTCCTATCAGAATTATTAATAATTTTAAATAAGTTACACATAAATATTTAAAATTAGTAAAGTTATTCAGGTTTTAATGATTATTTATTTGTTCTCCTTCCTATCACACGTACTTTGAAAGAAATGTAATTAATAAATAAATTTTAAAACCTAGGAATATAGGTGACTGGATGTTCACTTGAAACCTTGTCTTAGAAGGAGTTCTTCCAGAAAGATTATACTATTATGAAAATATTTAATAAAATATATCGTTTACATAGCTGTGCCTGTAGATATGTATTCTAAACAGTCAGGATTACAACTGGGAATAATTTTCATAACATCAGTCAAAAATCCTGAGCAATATATTTAACATACACATTTACTGGTGAAAAAAAATACAGGCATGCATGTTTTTGTTTTCCATTCAAATGAACTCCAATTCAAAACTGAAAAATCCATTTGCATTCCTCTACTGAATGCTAAATGTGTTTTATGAAAGAATTCTTTTATTCTAAACATATGGCACTATTTGATATTTTTTAAATCCCCTTATGCTTTTAGACAGACATACTAAAAAAAATCGAGTTTTAAAATAGCCTGTATTATAAGGAATAGGTACAAATTGAGTGTCTAAAATGTTTCATCTTTATTTTTGCCGAGAATAGAATCAGCTTTATAAACTCCGCCGATTTCTTTTAGGCAATTATCATGAATACTCACAATTGTGCTCATTTTCCACTTATGCTACAAATAGTCAATACCAGAGCTGCAATATAACAACTTCATCAAAGCACCTTAATGTTCTTCACTTCCTTATGTCTGGATGTTCCTGGTCCAAAATGATTCATATGCTTTGTCGAAAATTGAAACTCAGGGAGGTTTTCTTTCACTGTATGTATAACGCTAAATATTTGACTCTTCTGACAAACAGGTCATGTTCAAAACAGCTATTTTAAAGCCAAGAGAGGGGAAATAAGAATGCATTTTCCTACAAAATAGCAGCTAAGCATCATAGCTAATTTGGGAGAAAATAAAGAAAGTAAAATTTCTTGTACACCTGGAGTCACGAATAGAGATTTACCCTGTCTAGGTTGAGGCAGCAATTATCTGTCCTACATTGCTGTTCTACTCACACAAATCCTTTTGTTCCTGATTGTCAGTCTTTGGGCATCACTGAGAAGTAAGAAAAGTGAAAACCAAACGTTTTCCATGAACTTGATTGCTTGAGAAGAAAGACTACATCAGTGATTTCTGCTGGATTCCCAGCTCACATTGGTCCAGCCAACAACAGACACTATATCCTCTTAGATCTAGATTCTTTTTAACCAAAACTGACAACAAATAAATACAAACACCATAGATAAGAAAATCGTAATAAAGGCAGAACAGGAAGATGCAACACAGAAGATCAGTCAAAATCTATAAATTTGATCATGAGGGAAACCTTTCACTGGTAGTGTTGACTTGGACCATGAGGAAAGGATGGAGTCAGGTCGGTGTGAGTCTGAAATAAATGTCAGGGATCTGATGCTGTGATGTGTAGCATTTCATAATAGAAGAATAGGCTCCACATCCACCTGTTTGTGTCTAATGATGTGATATTTTAATTTTATTTGAGTGTTCTGAGAGTGAAAGTTTTAATAAAGCAAGTGTCATTACCAAATAATGTTGAAATAAATCTCATTTTCATGAAATAGCCCAGGCTAAAGGGGCATCATTCTTTCTTTTTCTTCCTTTCATCTCTCTCTCATCCTTCCTTGCCTCACCCTCCCTCTCTTTATTTCTTCTTCTTTATATTTCATTTTTGCTCATAAAAAGGTAGGGTTTTGTTTTGGGGTTTTTATTGTTGTTGTTGTTTTGTTTTACAAAATCTTAATCATTTGATTTTACCAAGAAAGATTTGGGAGCCAGATTCGGAGATGAAAGCCTGGTAGCTCAGAGACACAGAGAAAGCAGCCAATTGACCTTCATCCTAAGCCAACATCCCAGAAGCTACCACCCTTCTTCTATGCTGTCTCCAATAAGACCCTCAAATGGAAGATTCCTCCCTTCTACTTCCTGTGAATCTCTCTCTCTTTCCTCCTGACTCTCTCTTTCTCTGTTTTTGTTTTTGTTTTTTTTTCTCAATAATCCTATATTCACCTACTGTCAAATGGTTGGGTATTCTGCCTCTTCATCTATAGTTGACTTCATTCAATCCTGTTTACAATATTCAGGCAGATTAAAGGTGTGTGCTAGGGCTGAGTCACACAACAACTAGAAACAGGTTTTTCCAGTAAATGAAATAATCTTGGGGTTCACAGTGTGATCAAATATCCTGGAACAGGAACTTCAAATAACTGTGATATATGAATAACGAGCAATCGGTGGTACTGTCTCAAGTATAAGCACTCCCCATCACATGTACCAATGTGATTCTTTATAAGCAGGTAGCCAGTGTATTGTTGCCATGAGTATGAGGACTTAGTGATAACATATATAGTAACGAAAAGCATATAATGGCAATTAATTAACTAGAGATTAATTAATGAATGAGATGTTTAAGGGGAAAGTGGAATAATTTATAGGACTCTTTTAGAAAGATTTCAGTTTTCCACAGAGTTGTCACAACAAAGCCTTCAATGAAATGTTTAATAATTGAAAAGTTGAAACCTGAGAGTCTCGAGCAAAGGAAAGGTAATAAACATACGTTTTGAGCTAAGCAATTGCAAATTCCAGGTAGATAGCACAGGAAGAAGGCCTTAGAGAACTTGTAAACCTATTGCTGCTTTTCAGAAATGGGAAACTTTAAGAGGTGCTCTACAAACACCTTATCAGATGAAAGGAAGGTAAAGGCAGAAAAACAAAGAGAAGCCCATTGGGAGATAATAGTTATTTGAATAATGTTTGACGTCATAGAGATAGTAAGTCTAGATATGCTAAGAATATTGTAGAACATACAAGGAAGTAATAAAGAATAGAAGGGAAGAAATCTCATTGATTAACCCAGCTTTTCTTTACTTTCGTCCTTCTTGGGATATTAGAAACAGTGCTAACTGCGATATTTAATATAACTGTGGCCACATTTCATTGTTGTCTTTGGTAACTAAGTAAGACTTACTCCATGTTTTCTTGGATGGCTACCATTAGTGTCCAAAATGTAGCAGGTATAAATGTCTTGCAATAAGTGCATTGACCCTCAGAAGAATCCAATGTGCCTGCTATATCCAGCCATTCTAAACTACATGATAATGTCATTCTGATGTTCCCCTATTTCTATGTCCATGCAATAATGAATCATCGCTGTGGATTATACTGCAGTATTCAACCATTCATCTTCATCACAGGTGGCTAAAACTAGGAACTTCAGAGTAACTTGTAACATGAATTTATTTAGCACTTTCCTGCTCATAGCTTTGAAAGAAGACATCTGTGCTGCTTCTTTCTTATGCTCTATATTTAAAAAATGCTATGGCTCTCAGAGAGACACAGAAACAATTATAATGCTAAGTAATAAATTAATTAAGGAACATAACTGTCATGTGCCTTTTAACATTAAAATACAGCACTCAAAGGAATGATCACTTAATCTCAAAAAGTAATACAAGTCAAAATTATTTTAAATTGTCTAAAAAATTTTTAAAAATTCAATCTATAAATAACTATATTAATTTTTAGAACATTTTAATTTTACTATTTGAAACATTTTCTGCTTGAGAATCAGAAGCAATAGAGGACCTCATTTTTATACACATGCTAATTAGTGTATTATAGACAATTAGCAACTTCACAAAGTAAGTGGCACAGCTAATAACATTAGGGCATCTAACTCAACATACGAAAGAGGTAAACAGTCCCTAAAGTAAAAATGTGATTGATCATGAAACAGTCTGATTAGGCTTATCAAATACTGTAATCTTGACCTACCCCTGAACTTACTAGCTAGTCAACAAATCCTTAATTATCAGTATAAATACTTTCAAAACTATGCGGAGTTAATTACTGTCTTAATGTGTGTCTTCATACTAACAGGTTGTCTCACACACCCACTCACGGAAATTAGTTTAAGAAAATACCACCTTTGAGAATAACAACACTGTAATTTTTTAAATGGATAAATATGTGTTATTTAGAAGTTCAGTGAAAAACTAAACCATGGTAAAAAATATGACCATAAAGAAAATGTAGGTACTATTTCAGTATTACCTATTTCTTAGTGCTTTGTCAAAATGCGGATTCTGGTATTGATCCTTTGGTAATCTGAGTGCATCCTGGTTTACTGTTCTCTGCTCAATGTTTCATTTTTAGAAAAGACTACAGAAAAAAATGAATCATCAAATTTATACATTTATTGTTCCTTGTGTTCTCTATTTCCAAAATCATTGATTAATCAGCTGTATTATCAATAAACAGCTTTCAAAACTATACATTATCTACTCATACTAGACAAAATAAATAGTTCAGGGTAGAAACTGCTTCTCATGTCTTTACATTGTTAAGAACTAATATCAAAAACAGGCGCCAGGTGGTGGTGGCTCAGGCCTTTCTTTCAGCACTTGGTAGGCTGAGCCAGGAGGATCTCTGGGAGTTTGAGGCTAGCCTGGTCTACAGAGCGAGATCCAGGACAGGCACCAAATCTACACAGGGAAACCCTGTCTCAAAAAACCAACAAAAGCCGGGCGGTGGTGGCGCACGCCTTTAATCCCAGCACTCGGGAGGCAGAGCCAGGCGGATCTCTGTGAGTTCGAGGCCAGCCTGGTCTCCAAAGCGAGTTCCAGGAAAGGCGCAAAGCTACACAGAGAAACCCTGTCTCGAAAAACCAAAAAAAAAAAAAAAAAAAAAAAAAAAAAAAAAAAAAAAAAAAAAAAAAAAACCAACAAAACAAACAAACAAACAAACCAAAAAACAAGGTATATTTCAGCCAATCTAATTGGTCTTTCTCCTTGTCAGATTTATTTTGCGTAAGAAAATAAGATTTTTCTTAAATTGTTATTTAAACAAATTTATCCTTTCATCATTTTGCAGACCTGAAGGCTGAAGTCAGTGCGTGGACAAGGCCGTGTTTCCTCTGACAGCTGAGGGACTACCCTCCCCTCCTGCCCTGTCATCTGATGGAAGGCCCCATTCCTTAATATTCTTCGTTTGTAGAAATAATTCTTCAGGCCCTGTGTCCTTTTCACATTACTTGCCCCCTAGTCTTTGCCTTCAGTAGGCTTTTTCTCTTTATAAGAATATCAGCTGTGTGGCATTAAGTACACTCCTCCCGATGCCATGCCTCAGGTTAACTAGTGATAACTAAATTAAATACATACAACCATCTGCATATATGTGAGTATGTATGTAAAACTTGTTCACATTCTAGTTCCTAAGATTAGAATATCACCATTTTGGGGCATGGAGAGGTACACAGTTTTAACCATTGACTAAAAGGTAATTTCTTTTTTAAATTGCAAGTTTTCTAATGTGGTCAACTGCTGAAAATTTACAGAATAAAATGTATTTTGATGAAGAAAACGACTTAGAAATTTTGACTCATGATTGTGGTCTTTCATTTTGATCTTATACAGACTTCTATTTGTGATAGAGGAACATGTTTTCATTTCAACAACATTAAATACAATATCATGACTGCTGTGTGTCAGTTCTGTTACTATTGATTCTTGACTCTGCCTGCCTGAAGTCCTTGCTCTTTTATCAGTGAGCACTTTAGGTGTTAAGAAAAAACACCTACTTAGTCCCCTGCTTTGCAAGATGTTAAAGATATCTCATGCTCAGTTTTACTCATGAATCTATTCTTTTTGTTGTTGGTTTTGTAAGCCAAATATCATTTAGAAAGACTTCACAGTAATCTAAAAATGTACACCAGATAAAACTGCTAGGGTATTTGGAAGAACTATTTACTGATTTCTATTATATTTCTCCTGTCTAGAATTAATTATCAGTGCCTGGAAATTCTATTTCAATGGTATTTTTGAGAGTAAAAAATCACAGGGGTGTAAAATTGTCTTTCTGTCCACTGAATTATATGAGATATGCCTAGGATTAACAAAGGACACATCAAGGGATTCTTCAAAGGTGATTCCAGAAAACCACTCTGAAATAGTTGACAGGAGGAAAGACCAGTCTGAATGTGGGTGGCAGCATCCAATCAACCGTGTAACGAGAAGAGTGAGAGTGGAAGCAGACAAGGTTGGGCAGTGGGAGCAAGCTCCAGTCTTTCTAAACTCGTGAACCAGACCAGTTTTCTTCAGAGGTTTGACTTAAGCTTACAATGGTGACTCTGGGTGAGGAATCCAGCTTTTTAAATATACAAGACAGACAGACAAACTGACACACACACACACACACACACACACACACACACACACACACACACACAGAAACACACACATACCTTATTCTGAGATTCTATATGAAGTATAAAAAATAGTCTGAATTATATGTGAGGTTATTTAAAGGAAATATCCATCTTTAATGAGTGACATAAATATATTGCACATGAGGACAAAATATAAAAACAACAAAATTACATGGATAGATATTGGCAGCCTTTGGGAGAGCATGCTTCAAGACTGCCTCCAGTGTATGCAAAAAAAAAAATCCATGAATGCAGTGAGGGCTAGGCTTTTCTATTTGAGGGGCAAATAAGGAAACATACACTTTCTGATGGTAACTTTTTCTTTTACTTCAACTTGAAAAATCTCTCTCTAAAAATCTTTCTGTCTCCACACAGCTACATTCTCCACATATCTTTATGCATAGTTTCATCTCCTTTCACACAGCTCTCCCCTACACACACTTTTTCTCTCTACCCTGCTACATTTCTTCACTCATAACTTGCATTTCTCTTCTACATCACTCATTCACTCACTCACTCACTCTCTTCCACACACAAATTTCTGCCCTACATATACATTTCTGTTCAATACAGCTTCATCTTCCTTGTTTCCACACAGTTTACAAATCTCCATACAGTTACATTCTCCACACAGCCACGTTCTTCTTCTATATAGCTATATGTCTCATTTGCATAACTCTCTCTCCCATCTGTCTCCACAAAGCACATATCTCCACACATCCGCCACACATTCTTTCTCTACAGACTTAGCAACACCCCCCTTTTAGCACACACACACACACACGCACACACACTTTTTCATCACAACTCTGGACAATTATATGCTACATTTTCAGAATCCAACCCATTCTTAAAACACATGATACATCATGTGTTAACTCATAGTTTCTCTCAGACTAGGGAGGTTGCATGGACCAGGGATGGTGAATAAAGTAAGCATGTAGCTCAGTTAGCATTCTCAGAAAGAGACTGACATTGAATTTCAGGTCTTAAACAATAAACAGTTAGTTGGCTGAACCTTGAGGTTAGGAATAAATGCAGAAAGTCAATTACTGCAGTTGGTTATGTCTACCAAAGTTTCTTCATGCCTGACCTTAGTTTAACGGACATTTGGGAACTTGTCCTTGTATATTCTGTGAAGGGGCAACTAGTCTGTTTTGAATTTGTTCTGAAGCCTAAAATTAGTTGCCTTTGTAACTGAGAAATATGTTACTTTCTTACGTCAGTTATGAAAAAATATTCTGGTATTATTTCTATTCATCAGAATTATACAGCTTAAGCAGAAATCACCTTCTTAACCATCCACAGCTATATGTATGCCCCAAAGATGAAATATATGCATGAGATGAACACATAAGCAGTGGAAAAACTACCTATAGCTGTTTTTAGAAAAGAAATGTAGTGGCACATGTGAAAAATTACAGACAGAAGCAACCAGTTTTCAGAGTTTGTGGTCCCAAAAGTCTGTCTGTCTTTCTTTCTTTCTTTCTTTCTTTCTTTCTTTCTTTCTTTCTTTTTTTTCAGTTTGCCTAGCTGTGACTGTTTATTAACTGACCAGATTATAAAAATACCATGGCCAACACCTTAGTTCATCCGTCTAATAAGCCTGTTTATCTGGTCCTCCCTGTTGCCAGCATCTCCACCTTCCACAAAATGAGTTGTCTTTTTCTTCATTCCGCCTCGTGGAGAAGATAATTTGAAAAGCCACAGGAAGTTATTTGCTTCCTTGAAGCGTTTTCCAACTGTATAGATCTCGTGAATCAGATCCTCCATGCAGATGATGCCATACTTACCAAGAGATGGAGCAATCAAGGAATTATCTGTCAAGGCAATTCTCTTCTTATGGATTTTGCCATAGCCGCGTTTGTAGATGAGCTCATTCACCTGAAGTTATGACTTCAGGTTGGGAAACCCTCAGGCGATGTAGGGTTCCACAATCCTCAGCATGTTGACTGAAGCCTTGTTGAGCTTAACAAAGGTCCCGTTGAAGATCTGACGAAGACGGAGAAGCTGCAACACCTTGCGGACCTTTGGGCTTACACCATTAATACCTCGGATTCTGATGACAAACGCCAACTTGGCATGTAGAAGTTTCCGGCTTTCCTTGCCATCCTAGCCATCCGAATCTCGGTCTGGTACATCTGCCTGTACTCCTTGTGATAGTGCTTTGCCTTCTCATAGATAAGCTTCCTCCTGGCCTTTCGCAGTTGTCTTCAGGGCAAACTTCTTCCGAAGGCGCTTCACCTTCAACTCTGCGAAATTCCTTCACTTCTTCTTGAGGGTTTCTGGCACAGGAGGAACCTTCTTCTTCTCCAGCACAGCCTCCATGGTTCCAGTCGGAAAAAAAAAAAAAAGGGCCCAAAAGTCTTTCTTGATGGGATTCCTCCATCAGAGATTATTTGTCCCGTGTGTTGACACCTGACCTATCAATTGCCATCTGCTGTATTTTCTTGTGGCCTCTGGTAAAACCATTGCTACCAGCAGCTCTCAGCAGATATTGTCTGTGTGCAATATTTTATTCTATTATATAACAGTTGTGCTTTAAGTTTATTCTTCATTCACATTGTAAAATATAAATGTTTCTAAATATGGAAAATACTATTTCAATGATACATGTTTTAATAACCACATAAATGTACATCTCATATTCTTTAAATTTTAATGAATGCACACAAATAGTTGAAGTTCCACACCCACTGTGATTTTGCACAATAATCCATATATATATATATATATATATATATATATATATATATATATATCTTGCAAAGTGTTTCAACATATGTGTCACCTCAATCACTAATTAGATAATTTTGATGAAAATAGTCTAACACTGCCCCTAGCTTTTAAAAAGATAGAGGCCATGGTTGTTATATGTTATCTATTTTAGTAGTTTAGCATGTAAGAAATTTATCAGACAGTCTACAATAAAATGCTCCATTGGTCGGTTGAATAAATATTATATTTGCCCCAATTGTTACTCAGCATCCAACAAATGATGATCAGTTAGTCATCACTTCATGTTTAGTAAACTTGTCACTTTGTAGAGGTCTGTAACAACCAAGTATGGTATTCAATTCTGACTGAATCCAATCTGTAAGATTAGACATGAAGTTTGTTCAGAAATTGTGCCTTCTTCATTATCCAGGAAATGAAAAATGTATTATAAGTATTTCTTTAAAAGTCATAAGGAATCATACTATTTTCTATTTAAAAATACCTGTAATGCATGTGTTTGAGGTTGTTAATTCCGCCACAAGAAGAGAGATTGTGCCAGGTTCAGAATGGCTGTGAGAACTCCAATTTACATTATAGGTTCTGATAGAGCATCACAGATTGTGAAAGAAAGACATTCATGAACTGACCCTAATGGGCCTCTGTTGCCTTGTAGATGCTCATTTGTAAGGATGTCTTTATTTAAACATAATAAAATGCAGGCTTAACTTAGGGGAAGTCCCATTGGCTTCCTTTACTAAGGCTCTAAACCGGATGTTATGCTTTTTAGTTATTCTGAAAGTAGTTTTAGTTATCAGCATCAAACTAGACCTTAAAGATAAAAGCAATGTATCCTTTTAGACTATACAGAAGTACTGTTTCTGTGTGATACATCATTTCACTCAAATGACTAATATTATTTCCACTAATGTTGTCTTTACTGTGGCAAAATTATTTCAATGAATATTTTATTTAGCAGTCAATTCTTTAACAATCTAAATACATCTGCATCCTTCTCTATCACTTTTTTTCTTTCTTCTACTCTTTTTTGAAAGATGTCTCCATGATCCCTTGGTACCTGTTTTCTAGATTTAACTGGAAGTCAGCAAGCCCAAGTGATTCTCCTCCCCGACCCACTCAGAGCAGCAATTAAAAACCTGAGCTGGACTCTCAGCCTTTACAAAGGTGCTGTGATGTAGGTGCTGGGTTGGAACTCTGTCTGGTCCTCATAATTGTGCTGCAAATGCTTTTAAGCAGCAAGTCATCTCTCCCATCATTGTTAAGCTAGCAAAAACAAACAAAAGCAAGACAAAATGAAAGAAATTTGAGAAATACACTTGTGTAGTCATTTCCTTCCTTTTACTTCTTTATTATTCTCAGCCTTGTATTTCTTGGAAAATTCCTTCTAACATCTTCGTTTTTTTCACATTGATCTTTTGTAGATATCTAATAAGTGTCAGTCATAAATCGTCTCTTCCCAAATACAGTCGGCCAGAGCCAAGTATTTCCTGTTATTGTCATTAACTTTTTAATACTACTTGGCTTCTATATGTGAAATTTCTATTTGAAAGCTATCAGAAAAATAATTCATTACTCAAAAATTTTCAAAAAGTGTTAAGTATATCTGTGATGTTGTTGCATTATTTAATCCAACTAAAGTGAAGTTCTATAAATTTTGGTCCATAAAAAATTTTAAAGTGTTTATTAGATTTATTTATTACATTGTATTCTTGACTGTTTTGCTTGATACCAACAAATGTCAGACTTATACAAATAAACATGCACACGTTATAAAGTAATACTTAGCGTTATAAGAGTAGCAATGTCTGCATGAGTTGGCTGTTTGAAACCTGGGGCCTATGCAGGATCGCTTGGGAGGAGAGGACTGGACCTACCTGGACTGAGTCTACCAGGTTGATCTCAGTCTGCGGGGGAGGCTTTGCCCTGGAGGAGGTGGGAATGGGGTGTGGGCTGGGGGAAAGGTGAGGGGGGCCAGAGGGGGGAGAACAAGGGAATCTGTGGCTGATATGTAGAACTGAATTGCATTGCAAAATAAAAGTAAAAAATTAAAAAAAGAAAGAATAGCAATGAAAAAAAAAAAAGAGTAGCAATGTCATTTGACTCAATATAGATGAACCAGAAGGACACTTTGCTTAGTGAAAACACTTGGAAAAATATTTTGTAGTTTAGCATGTAAGTGATATGTTATAATATAATAGGAACACTAAATAGAAAATATATAAAATTAAAATGAAACTGTGACGACCAGCGGTTAGTTTGAAGGGAGAACATTAGAAGCTGTAAATAATCAAAAGACACAAAGACATAGACTCAGAGTGGGGGGGAAAGTCTAAGTATCTAATGCTCAAAACACAGAATATAGCTAACAATTTTGATGGAATGAAGAAATGCTACTATAGGGGATGATAACAGCCACTCTATTCACACACTTGGAAAAGAGTGGTTCATTGTGTGAAATGATGATGGTCTGTTTGCTTCATAACAATAACTATTTGTATGTATTTTATCACACAATGTCATATATTGTGATAACAAAATGTTAATGTTGGTATATTGAAGCCTCACAGTTTGTTACTTATGATGGTAAATAAAAGGGCAGTTGGTCTATACCATATGGGATAGTCTGAAAACTAATGAATGTCAAGTGCTTCCATTGTCAATGGTTGTTCATATAGTAGAAATTAGGCACTTCTAATTTGCCAATGAACTGTACTGGCTTCAGGGAATCTAGCTTGGTATTGTTCCAACTGAAGCATTAGAACAAGACACTGTGGCCTTTTGGTTTCTCTGTCTAATGTTCCCTTTGTCATTTTACCTCCTTTATTTCCTCCAACGACATCTGTGCACATAGGTCCCTGTCGTAGTGACAGCTTCCCAGATACCGCAAAAGAAGACATGACTTATATATAATAGCATGTTCTCAGAATCTTTAGTATGGCTATATAATTATAGAACACCAAATTAAAAAATTCATTGTCACTAATTTGCTCTTATTCATGTATGTGATATCTTAAAATACAACCCATTTTGGCACAAAAGTAATAGATTTAACATGGGCCCACCATATCAGGGTGCCTATTTCAGATAATTAAGCATATATTTCTAATGGATGGGCCTAAAAACATTACATGAATATGATAAAATATATTTACAGAAAGACAACCTTAACTATTACTCTAATTACTCATGGATAGTAGTTCACTGAAAATTATTTGCTTACAATGACTACATGTGATGTCTCCATGTGTTTCTCAAAGTGAATGATATGAGATGTATAAGAAAATATCCAGAGATGCTGTACAGTATAGGAACTTTAAAAATGATGTACAAGTTCCATTATCATCTTCTCTCCTACAAATCATGTAAAGCAACAAGAAGAATAAGAATTGCATTCTCAGTGTGCACTATAACTTCAAATTCAATGTGATGCACAGATTGTAGAATGCAAAGAGCTACCAAATTCAATTGAATCTTCACAGGGATCATGAAGGAATGTATGTCAACCTTATTTAGTTGACATGAATGAGGCAGATCCCAGGATGTACTGCACAAACATACTTGCCAAAAGAAAAGGAAAAATCCTTAGGGAAAACAATCTGTCTTCTATTTTCAATAACCACATATGTAACTTCAGTGTTTTGGAAGCTAGCAGAATATGTTTCAGAGAGATATGGAGAGGAGGATCAGAGGATCAGAGAGGGAAGCATATCAGGGGACCTGAGTCCAAAAGGATTTCAGTATCAGGAAGGAAACATTCTGAAATCAGTGAGCTCACTGTGAGTGGAATAATTTCATTTTGCATGGCCTTTGATAAAGCTAAGAAGTCCAGGGTTGGCAGAAATAACCTTCTGCATTCAAGGCCCTACAAAGAATCAGAAGACGAACCTACAAAGAACATAGGAGGAAGGATTATTGTAATAATCTGCCTATTTCTAGAGCATCAGCCAGAGACAAACTACTGAAATTTGAAACAAAAAAGATTGAAGCGCTGAAAATTGAAACAAAAAGCAACAAGTATAATAAAGAATACCAGTATAGTACATATCTGAACATTTTTGCATTGGTTTTTTAACTTATTCTCCTTATACACTCCAGAAAAGGGAAGGTTCTGATGTCTTACTCTTTTCCTATTATAGCCTACCATTCTGATTTCTCTGTACTTATTATCTGAACTTTTCCTCTTAATGGCCACAGGCTCTGGATCTGGATTGTAGGTGTATTTAATCCTTGGGGTTAGATGTGTCTAGTAAATCTCTGACTTTCCTGTACTTGGTGTAATTAGGAAGGCACAATGGGATTCCTGGTACCGTAGTGGTGGGGATTTTTTTTTCAATGAATTATTTTGTTTAAAGAGGCTGCTGTTTTATGCATTTTCACACTTCAAAGCCCATACAAAATCTACCTAAGGAGAAGGCATAAGGAAACTCCCACAAAACGCAGTGAGAACCATTAAAACTGAAAGTAAAAAGGTGCTGGAGAAATGTGGTCTGCAATGTCGAGATGTTGGAACTTTGTCAAGCAGCAATGGTTGCCATACGGTCCATGCCAAAAGACTGACATCGCTCTTAAAATGTAGTGTAGTGTCTCGTCTCCAGAAGTTCTTTTCCCAAGGTCAGGCATTTGGATAAGGGACTCCATTCCTTTGGGGGCCTGAGGAAAGTGCCTGCTTGCTAAAGCAATCATTCTCCATTATCTCTGGTAGGAGGAACTTATGGCCCTTTCATTTATGCAAGAGGGATCCTGGTAGAGTTAGTGAATCATGAGAACAACAGGCATACAGATACTTACTGAACTTAACCACTTTAGTCTCAGGAAAAATGCTATAATGAAGTTAATGGCCACTTTTCTTCCCTAAATTTTTTAATCTGATTTCAATCTTGCCTGTGGATTAACTATTGAGTAGAGAAGTAGTACTGTTTTTTTCAACAAACAGCATGGGCACCAGCCCGATTAATCCTCGATCATGCCCATCTCTTCCTTTCCCCTCAAGGACTCCACACATCTTCTTTTCGACATGGACCCCAGACCAAAGTTGTTTTCCAGTAATATTTTATCTATTTTTAATCTTACTTTATAGCCCAGGCTGGCTTCAATCTTACTGTCCACCTGTCTCAGTTTCTACATTGCTCAGATTACGGACTTTAACCACCATTCCTGGTCTCACCAGTTCCCACATTTCTGTGTCTATTCATGACTCTATCGCATTGATTTTTGTTCTAAATAATGGTCTACCTTATAAATATATCTCTATTCACATTTTTATCTAAAGAAAGGCACAATTGTTGTTTTCAGGTTTAGGCAGTCACAAAATTTAATGTATTTGAAATTAGGCTTGCAAAGACTGCTTTAAAAATTAGTTATGCAATGGCCATTTGCTAAATGTTCTTTCTGCCAAGGCTTATAACATGATTTTGAAACACTGATTCCATATTACGGGAGGAAAAAATAAATTCCTTAAAGATTTCGTCTGACCTCTACAAACTGTGGAATGTGTACAAACACATACAGAGTGAGAGAGGGAGACAATAACTAAAACATAATGAATACAGTCCATTAAGATACATGTCAGATGGCTCAGTGTCAAGTGCTTGTCCCAAAATCATGTGGACCTGAGCTTGGGGTTTTCAGCACTCAAATAAAAGCCACAAAATCAGGGTGAAGCAATGGGATTTTGTAACCCTAGGTGAGGGATTAATGAGATGGGGAAATCTCTGGAACTGAAGGCAAATGGCGAACTAGTCTAGCACAAATGATGAGATCTAGGTTTGGTGAGATTCCCTGTCTCAAAAATGACAGAGGAAGCACATAGGGGTAGTCTTTGTTTTCTGCATAAGTGCAAGCATATTTACGCACACACATATATCCACACACACACACACACACACACACACACACACACACACACACACACACATACACACACACACATACACACAGGCACGCATTATGTCATACACACAAACACAAAACATTTAAAAAAAGTGAAAATAAGTTATTAAAGAATGTTTTCCTAATTCATGTATATTATTTAACACACAACAAGCTTCTAGGCTATTTTTACGGTTTTATTTTGTATGAAAAGATGCTACTAATTTCATAATGTCAAAATTCATAGTGTGACTACTCCTATTAGACAAAAGTGCCAACTAGCTTTCTTCTATAGTGATTCAAAAGAGCATCTTACATAAGCATTTCAAAGGAGAACTTGTTTTCAAACCATACATTCCAATCATATGTAACTGTGGATTTGTGTGTTTTTTGTTTGTTTGTTTTGAGACACAGCACATTTTGTAGCTCAGGAAGATCAGAGCTCAAAGCTATCTTCCTACCTCAGTCTTCTGAGTATTGGAAAAACAGGTATGAACCCCCGTATTTGGTTCCCATATCATTTAATGTATATTTCTGACAAGGGATTTGACACTATTCAAATGTGATCTTTTTTATATGTTTTCTAAGTAATTCCTAGGTCTTTCTGAGCATGTATGGTATTTTTATAAGGATGTAAGTTGAATCACACAAAAGGAGATGGTGTGTGAAATGAAAGACCAGCTCTCACTTTCTTCCCAGAGTATTCTTGAAGAGAGAGGGATAAGAGCATTAGGTAGAAGAATAGGGAGGAGAGAAACAGATAGAAACACAGGATAGCCTCAAGAGGGTCTGGAACCTTATCCACCAGCCCCTTCTGTCTCTTCTAAATGCCTTTTTATAGGAATGCCAAGGGGTGGAGTAAAAGACCTCCCCCTAACACAGTCAAGTGCAAACCCTTCCATCACCTAGTAACTATGTACCTGGTCAATCCTCTAATGCAGCTCTGTTGAGTAAAGCAAGCACAGATCTCACTAGAAATCTTTGTGGGCCTCCACAACTCCCCCTTCTTTATATAATAAAGGCCCCCAGGCCCATCAGATAGACTGTGCCTGTCTCAGGTTAATTGATTTTCCTTATCCATCCTGGAGATATACTTTCCATCAAGGTTGGAAGCTAACAAGAAGAAAGTTGCCCATCTTTGAATACCAACCTCTGGCAGGAGGGGATACAGAGCTTAACCCAGCTCTGGTCCAGGTCCCTACTTAGCTTGCAAACATCCACAGCAATCTCCATAGCTGTCACACCTCCCAGTAAAGGAGTAGAGAATAATGAAGATGAAACATCCTTTTTGGAATGTGTCTCAGGTGATTACAGCAGTTCAGCTGCACCAAGCCCTTTTCCTGGATCAAAACTCTCTCCTAACAGATGTTCAATAAAACTTTCAAGAGACTATTTTGATTCTCAGTAGAAAACATTTATTTCAAATCATTCCAAATTGTCCACTCAAATAAACAAAACCCATGCTAAATATAAAGGCACTTTACAAACTAACCCGATTGTGGGAGGCTTATCACTTTGTGGGAGGCCTACTCCTTTCTAAACAGAAACAGGAGGAGTAGAAACTTCTAGGTAGAAGACAGAAAAACTCCCCTAATTATGGTACCTTCATTAATTATATTTGGATCTATCACAAAAAGTATTCAAATACATCTGAAGATAAAACATATCCCTTTAAAAATTAATTACCTAATTTGTCTAGACAGATATTGATGGAGTAATAAAAACAATTCTAGTATGAACTTATGTTTAACAGTTATACATTTTACAAACTTACATTCAACGTTTAGATTTTACACTGACCTACATTCAACATTTACATCCTTCACAAACCCACATTCAACATATATTCATTTATACTTTTTTACAGATTCATATTCAAAGAGAAACTCTATAGAGGTATTTAACAGACTTTATATTCAAAAGGAAACTCTATAGGACTATTTTACAGACTTTAGCAATATCTAGAAGAGATTTCTTAAAAGAACTATTTACCAAACTAACATTCAAGAGGAAACTCTATTAGCAAACATCTAGAGAGAATCTCTTAAAAAACTAACTTATATTCAAAGGCAAACTCTATAGGACTACTTAAAAACCTTTAGCAAACATCTAGAAAAGATTTCTAACTTATACTCAAAATCAAACTCTATTAGCAAAAAACTAAAAGAGGTTTCTTAACTGAACTATTAACATGACAGAAAGAACACAAACCATTTCTAACTTTCAGAGTTTATAGTCAGCTTTGATATCATTCTGAAAGTTTTCTTGAGAGTTTGAAGTCATAGCCTAATTTATCAGTGTCTCTTACACTTATCTGAGGGTAAAATGGGTAAAATTCCCTCTTCTTAATTTTTAAAAGCTGCTTTCTAAGATTACCATGAGTTCTTTTAATGATGTCAAGGTTTCCTTCTTGTATCTTTTTTTTTTAATTTTAAATAAATAGTTTTATTTTTTTAATTAAATACATAAAATTTTACATAACTAATTATTAACAAAAGAAAAAATAATATTGAGACATATTCTGGAAAAAAGAAGTATAGATACAAAATGCACAGCTCAATCCCATAAGTTTTTTGACTTGAAAAACTACATTTCCCATATTGCCTTTCTCTATTATCATGCTGTCACTTCACATACTATATTTCCCAAGCTACTTTTTGAACTACATTTCCCAGGATGCCTTTCAGATCTGGGAGAAAACTTCCATTCACACAGTCTGTTTTTGTACTGAAACTCAAGATTAAGGGAGCTTTTTTCGGAATGGAAGGTTTCTGTTCTCCATGAGTTGGCATTGATAGATGTATTTCCTTCACCTGACATTGTCCCTGGAGCAGGGTCACACCCACCCACTCGTGCACATTCAGACAGGCATTTTGGTGGTAGAAGCAAAAATCCCTCAGGGCTTGCTCTTCAGCATTACTGGATCAGTGAAAGAAAATGAAATCTATTTCCCTGATAGAAAAGAGAGCTTCTTTAGAGATTTTTTGTCAGCCATGAACACTATGCAGGCCACCTACTGACTTGGGGATTGCAGTGAGGCAGGCAACTCTTGCCTTTCTACTGGCTTTGTTTATACAGACAAGTTTATCCTGCTTTTTTATGCTAGCAGTTTTCATGGGTCCTGCATCTCCCCTGTCTTGGATCTCCAAGGCTCTGCCTGCACTCTCCTGAGTGTTTATGGCTAGGCTTTAGCTGCAGGGGATTTGGGCTGCTGTTTTTATAATAATGGCTGGAAGGAGAGACAGGACTAGCAAAGAGGATTTGCCCTGTTCCAAGAGGTTTTTGGCTTTTTCTTAGAGCAATTACAAGTGACTTTCCCATGCTGATAGATTTTACTTCCAGGTGAAGTAAAGCTTTGGCCTTACAGAAAGAGAAAAAAATCTGAGAAAGAAAAACCAGAAAAGCTTTTAGTTTTTTAGAGAGCGATTACTAAGATTTTCCTAAGACCTCTTTTCTCCTTGGCTTCATTTAATTGTATGATGTTTTCATACAGTAGCAGCATCAGCGAGTGAAAAGTTTTATTTCACCTACCTCCGCCTCAGGAAAATCCCTTCCTCTGTCACCCAGGACTCAGAATTTAAGCTCTTCACAGGCCAAAAGCTTCCATGGGAATTTTTTCTGCCCATTTTTTTTTTCTCATCATTGATAGATTTTTCTGATTCTTCCCAGGATTTTGCATTCATAGCCCCATAGTTGGAAAATCAAGGACATCATTCCTCTGTCTTGTTGCTTATCATAGCCTAATTTTTTCTTAAAGTGTATTCTTAACCCAATATTTCTATATACTATCATTCTCTTAATTTTTTCTTTGATTTTTACAGATAGAAATTAAGAGAGAGAGAGAAAAAAAAAACGTAGACATAGCAAAATGTAACTGCAGCCTGACTTCCTAACTTTGGCATTTCACAGCCTAACTAGACTCCAGAGAACAAAATACAATTGCTGATATCAATTCCTTATTTGGGCATGCCTTACACCCACAACAACCCCTTTCTCCTTTCACCAAGTCTCTGAATCCCTTGTTCCTTGACACCATTTGTGGGAGACCAGCTCCCACTTTTTCCCCAGGGAACTCTTGAGGAGAGAGCAATAAGAACATTAGGTAGAAGGACAGAGGGGAGAGAAACAGAAACACAAAATTGCCTCGAGAGGGTTTGAATCTTTATCCAAATGGCTTTTTATAGGAATGCCAAGGGGTTGAGCAAAAGACCTCCCCCTAGCACAGCCAAGTGCAAACCCTTCCAGTGACCTAGTATCCATGCACCTGGTCAAGCAATCCTCCGATGCAGCCCTGCTGGGTAAAGCAAGCTCAGATCTCACTAGGAACCTTTGTGGGCCTCCACAGTGTGATTATAAAAGAAAGTAGACAATAACAAATTGTGGTGATCTATTTGAATTAATTTTCAATGAAATTCATATTCAATATAAGGTGGTTGTTAAGGAATCAGCACATTGAACAGGCATTGGTAAAGCCATTTATGGTGGATGTTAAAGTAAACTTTCTGTTTTAGTGCCATACAGAAATTGCTGCTTATTATTTTCTTGGATATTAACTCAAAGGACGAGAGAGTTATTACATTAAAAAGTAAATTTTTGCATAGGGTTGAGACTTCCTGGCTTTCTCCTCATCCACTTTGGATTATCTATTGCTGTTGCCTTTGTTCAACTTATGTTTAGGCAGTCATGA
This sequence comes from Peromyscus californicus insignis, assembly GCF_007827085.1. NCBI lineage: Eukaryota > Metazoa > Chordata > Mammalia > Rodentia > Cricetidae > Peromyscus > Peromyscus californicus. The sequence goes on from NW_026294617.1 coordinate 25,170,860, forward strand.
TGATGACAATTTATAAGTATAGTTTCTTACATTATTAGGAGACATAATTTCACAGCAAAGTCCCTGATCTCTGGCTCTTAAAATATTTCTGCCCCCTCTTCTACTCTGTTCCCCAAGGCTTAGGTATAAGAACTGTATTTTCTTTTATTTTATGCTTTTTCTTTCTTTTACTGAAAATAGATTTTTTCCATACAATGTATTCTGATTATAGTTTCCTCTTCCTCAATTCCTCCAAGATTCCCTCTACCTTCCCTCCCATAGAAATCCATACCCTTTCTGTCTCTAGCTATGAAACAAACAGACATAGCAAGCATAATATAATAAGATAAAAGCAAACACAAACAAACCACAATAGGACAAAACAAAAAGAAAGAGAAGCCAAAGGAAAAGCGCATGATGCACAGTAGATAGAGTCACGCATAGAATATGATCCACAACTCTGCATTTTGGTTGGTTGTGGTTTCCTGTAATCATCTTCATTTGTTTCAAGGGGAAGTTCCCTTGATGAGAGATGAGGACCACACTTATCTGTGGGGATAAGGACAACTCTTTGAGTGTAGTTAGGAATTACAGTGGTTTAGTAAAGTTGTGGTTGTAGATTCTCCTCCAATATATGTTACTTTACCAGCCCTTAGTAATTGGCAAGGTTTTCAGCACCAGGAAAGATCTCCCTCTTGTTGAGCTGGTTTTATGTCCAATAAGAGAGCTATTGGTCACTACCAAGATTTGGTCTGGCAAATGTGAAATGCTGAGAGCTAGATAAATTGTCTACCCCAGGGAAGAGCACATCAACTGGCTATATACTGTGAAATGACCAGTCCTTAAAACATGCATATAAGTTACACTATATAGAGTGAGTAGGTTTTACGTGTGTGTGTGTGTGTTTGTGTGGTGTGTGTGTGTGTGTGTGTGTGTGTGTGTGTGTGTGTGTGTGTGTATTGGCTTGCAAAGGCTCACACACACATACACAAGAAGACTACTTGTACCAGTAAGTTTGTTCTTTCTAACATGTGTGTCCAGAGAATCAAACCAAGTTTCTCAGGCTGCCAAAAAATGCTACAAGATGCAGAAATATGAAGTAGGAATTCAGCTGACTATGTCAAAGTTATATCTGGAAGAAGCCAAAGGCTTTTCCTAACGATAAAGCTAAGGCTTAAGGAGTCTTGGTGATATTGGCTTTTGAATATTAGCTGTTTCCCACAATGAATTTCTCGTGTGCTGTTATAGCTTTTCCATTCCTAGAACGGTGTATTTGATCATTCATTGGGCAAATTTCCCTATACAATGAATGTATTTGGATAACATCTCCCAACTGTGCTAACAGCATTCACACAACCAAACCCTAACTTCACTCCTTTCTGTAATTATTGTCATTAGCAACATCTGGCCAAGTTCACCTCTGGATGAAATTATCTTATCTGAGATACTTTCCAGACTTTCTAAGTACAGACCACAGACAAATAACATCTAGACTATCTGTTAGAAAAGACAGGCAGATGTACTAATTAAGCTTAATTCTCCTCTCGCCCAAAGGCTATCTCTAGCTCTAGATCTCTCTCTAACAATTTAGTCAAAACTAAAGGACTTTTACATACCAGGTACATCAAGCTGTAATGCAGGTTGCCTACCTACTGAGCAGACTTGCCCCACCTGACCAGAAAGTAATGGAAGCAGAGGACTGTGGATTGCATTTTTATTTAAGCTGGGCTGGGGAGAGAGGGAAAGTAATGGAAGCAGAGGACTGTGGATTGTATGTTTACTTAAGCTGGGCTGGGGAGAGAGGGAGGGATGAAGAGAGAGATGAGATGGAAGATGGGGAAGAACAAGATGAGGAAGAACTGGACAGAAAAGAGCTAAATGGGTAAGAACTAGATGGGAAAATTGAGATAGAACTTAGAAAGAAGATCAGAAAAATGTAGAGAGAAATCAGGCAAGAAAGGAGATAAGTATGAGAGAAGAAAAGAAACTGTATATAGAGAGAACTGACTCTGAAGAATAAATGGACTAAAGAAATTTGTGTATGTAGATTTATTTGAGAATCCCTCAGATTAATTAATCTGCCTCTAGTAACATCTTTTTTGGAACTCTGGAAAAGACTATAGTGGAGCTGGACACCAAAAGTCTTTGATAAACAAATACGTTTACCAGCTGAGCCATCCCTCAAGCCTGAGAATTTTTAAATATAACAATATTCTTGTTTTAATTTTACAGACATCAAATACTTTGTAGTCAGATGATTTTGCTATCATGTCTAGCAAACACTTTGTTATTAAGTAGGAGTACTTAATTTGTCTCAACTAGAAAATTTTTCTCCTACTTTTTATATTTTATTGTCATCTTATATAATGAACATAAAGTCTCACTGTGAACTAGATGTCATTGGCATTAATAAGTAGTATTTATCACAAATTTGTGCCATTGCTGTCTCATACATTGTTTAATTATTGAGTCAGTGCTAAACATTTTAAAACTTAAATATTATTTCATAGTACATTATTGACATCATTATCTCATATGCAAGTGAAGATTAACTATGTGGGAATTCATTCTGAGACTAAAGCCATTAGTTTTACCTGTGGATTTAAAAAAATTATATATATATATATATATATATATATATATGTGTGTGTGTGTGTGTGTGTGTGTGTGTGTGTGTGTGTGTGTGTGTGTGTTCTAAATGTAGAAAGTGATAGCAAGGTGAATAGGGAATAAATTTATTGCAGCATCTTTCCCTCTCTCCCATCTGAACATGCCCAGTAGTATACAAACCACAAATGTACAGGACACACACAAGAATGAATTAGAATTTAAAGTATTTTGCTACATAAAAGTCATTGGACTCTGACCACAGAAATAAGTAGACTAGCTACAGAACTTCAGTTATAGCTTCTGTCTTCCAATAACTGAGAGATACTTAAAGAAATGTTCAACATCCTTAGTCATTAGGGAAATGCAAATCAAAACTACTTTGAGATTTTATCTCATACCTGTCAGAATGGCTAAGATAAGTAAAACCAGTGACAGCTCCTGCTTGTGAGGATGTGGAGTAGTGGAACATTCATCTATTGTTGGTGAGAGTGCAAACTTATACAGCCACTATGGAAATCAGTGTGGTGGTTCCTCAGAAGATGGGAACCTGTCAATACATATGACTCTTGGGCATATACCCAAAGGACATTTTAGCCTAATATAGAAACTTTGCACAATGCAGTTTGATGCCATTCTATTCTTAATACACAATAATTGGAAATAACCTAGATTTCCATCAGCAGAAGAGAGGATAAAGAAAATGTGGTACATTTACACAATGGTGTATTTATCACTCAGCTGTTAAAAAAAAGAAAAAGAAAAAGACAGCTAAATGGATGCAACCAGAAAAAAATCGAAGTAAGTGAGGTATTGCAGATCCAGAAATACAAATATGTTATGTATTCACTTATACATGGATTAGTTGTTAAATAAATGGTAACCGAACTACAATCTGTGTTTAGAGACATTAAGTATAGAATAATGAACTAGGACTTACAGATAGATCTCATTGAGAAAGGACAGTTTACATATCTGAGAGAGAGAGAGAGAGAGAGAGAGAGAGAGAGAGAGAGAGAGAGAGAGAGAGAATTATATGGATCTTTAGATGGGGCTGGAATTGTAACAAGAGGGGAAGGAAGGGGGAAGGGGACCAAGGAAAGGAATATGAGAAAGGACAGCTAAAATTAAGGCCATTTGAGGGATAACATGGAAACATAATACCGTAAATGCTACCGGAAAAATGTACATATATGGAGATTGGAATGAAATCATCAAATAACTTAGGAGACAGAGACCAGCTTGCCATCTCTTGTCAACAAATGAAGCTTCCAGTATCAGAATTGGGTTACAACTGAGTTTTTGGCCAAAGGAGTCCCATGGTAAATTCCAAACAAATGAGGTTGTTTCTCTCCCATAACTGACAATAAGGTCCCATTGCTGTAAACAACACCTACAATAACTGATGTGATATATATATATATATATATATATATATATATATATATATATATATATATATACACACACACACATATGTGTGTGTGTGTATGTATGTATCTAGAGAGAAGTCAAGCTCATGCCTACAGTGAGCCTTCATGCGTACATTCCCGCATTGTTGGTATAGGAAAGTAGTCTGCACACTACCAAAAGAAGAATGAAATCACCAACCCAGTCACAAACACTTTGATCTACAATGCTGTTTTGTCTGCAATATACGCTAGAACAATGGTGGCACAAAGCTTGTGGGAGTAGCCAACCATTATCTGGTTTGACTCAAGACCCACTGCATCATGAGATGGAACATATACCTGACATTGCTAGGTCACCAAAACCCAGAGACTAGTTATCTTATGGGCCTCAAGTAAAATGAAATACCACTATTTAAAACAAAATTCAAAACTATAGTGAAAAAAAAGACACTTAATGACATTCTTCTATATTCATAGATCAGTGCCTTTCTCAGTCATCATCAGAGAAGCTTCCTCCTATAGCTGACAAAAAGAAATATTCAGGCCCACATCCAAACCTTATACGGAGAATGAGAAACCCTAAATGGAATATCTCCATCAAATCTCTCCCCTCAGAGTTCAGGGAACCCCCCCATCAGAGAAGAGGGGAAAATAATGTAAAAACCAGAGAGGATGGAAGACACCAAGAAAACAAAGCTCTCTAAATCAACATGAGTAAATTTCACTCATATGAACTTGCTCAGACTGAGGCAATATGCTCTGGGCTTTCACAGGTCTGCTTTTACATTCTGGCTTCCACTTCAGTGTTTTTATGGGAATCTTGAGTGTGCCAATGTGTGGGTTTCTGATTCTTGTGCCTTTTCTTTGGGGTCTTATATTTGTATTTTATTTTATTTTATTATTATTTCTTTGAATCTTGCTTGTTTACTAATGAGAGAAAAGTAATGAATCCAGACAGGAGGGGAGGTTAAGAAGCACCTGGACAAGTAGAGAGAGGGGAAAGCATTATTAGGATATATATTGAAAAGAAATCATTTTTCATTTACAGAAATGAAAAGAAATATTCCAAATTATTATATCGAGCAGTCTATGATAATCTTCATGTAAAATGATACAAATAGGAACTGAGAAGTTGTCTTCTGCAAGCACAGTAGAAGAAGCTTAAAAGAAGTAACTCTTTTCTGAACTTCAGTCCCTTTCCTCCATGACATGCCACCAACCTGAAGATTTTTCCCCCAAACTAACTCTTTGTTATTTGAAATCTAAATATATGTTTTGAGAAATCTTTCCACACAAGAACAATTGAATGGTAGTGGGTGGTGTTGTGAGATCATGTCAGAAGTGTACAAGTACAGCAGAAATATGCACGAAGCAAATGGGTCTTAAGTTAGAATGCTGAGGCTATTTCTTAAGATAATAACCTCTTCAATGTCTTCAGCTGCATGATAATAACTGATGTGACATTAGTCATCTGATTGTGTGTGTGTGTGTGTGTGTGTGTGTGTGTGTGTGTGTGTGTGTGTGTGTGTATGTATCTAGAAATCCTATCTGTATAGTCAAGTTATTTTTAAAAGTTTCTATATTCTTTTTTAATTTAAATTTTTTTCTTTCCTTTTATATACTAATCCCTGTTCTGCCTCCCTCCTCTTCTCCTACCCCACCCCACCTACACCTATCCCACTCCCATCCCCTCCACATAGAAGGTAAGGCCTTCATTGAGTAGTCAACACAGACTGGCACACCAAGTTGGGACTGGACCTCGCCCCTCCTCCTTTCATCGAGGCTGAGTAAGGCATCACACCATCGGGAATGGGCTCAAAAAGTCAGTTCGTGTACCTGGGATAAGTTGCCAGGGGACCCACAAACACATTAAGCCACACAACTTTCATCCACACACAAAGGGCCTAGTTTGGTCCCATGCAGGCTCACCAGCTATCAGTTCAGAGTCCACGAGCTCTCACTAGCTTGGGTCAGTTGTCTCTGTGGTTTTTCCCATCATGATTCTGACCCAACTTGTTCCTATAATTTTTCCTTCCTGTCTTCTGCTGTGGATATCATTCTGTATAAATAAAACACTGATTAGCCAGTGGCCAGGCAGGAAGTATAGGTGGGACAAGGAGAGAGGAGAATTCTGGGAAGTGGAAGGCTGAGTCAGGGAGACACTGCCAGTTGCCGCCATGACAAGCAGCATGTGAAGATGCTGGTAAGCCACGAGCCACGTGGCAAGGTATAGATTTATAGAAATGGATTAATTCAAGATATAAGAACAGTTAGCAAGAAGTCTGCCACAGCCATACAGTTTGTAAGCAATATAAGTCTCTGTGTTTACTTGGTTGGATCTGAGCGCCTGTGGGACTGGCGGTGTCAGAGATTTGTCCTGACTGTGGGCCAGGAAGGAAAACTCTAGCTACAGTCTTCAACTGAACTCCAGGATCTTGGCCAAGTGCTTGGCTGTGGGTCTCTTCATCTGCTTCCATCAGTCACTGGCTGTAGGTTCTATGATGACAATTAGGGGAGACACCAATCTGAGTGCAGAGGAAGGCTAGTTCAAACACCCTCTCCACCATAGCTATGAGACAATAGCTGGGGAAAATCTTGTGAGTTCCTGGGGTTTTACCTATCTGCAGATTTCTCCCCATCCCTTTAATGGTACACTCTATCAAGATATCTTTTTCATTGCTCTCCCTCCCAATCTCTCCACCAGCTCGGACATCTTGAGCTCTCATGTTCCCACCCCCTATCCCCTACCCTCTACTCCCTTCTCCCAGTTTACCCAGGAGGTCTTAACCTTTTCCCCTTCCTGGGGAAATCCATGCAAGTCCCTCTTAGGGTCCTCCTCTTTCCCTAGCTTCTTTGCGGTTGTGGATTGTAGCCTGGTTTGCTTTGCTTCTAATATTCACTTATGAGTGAGAACATACTTTGTGTTTGTTTTTCTGGGTCTGGGTTACCTCACACAGCATGATTTTTTTTTTATTTCCATCCACTTTCCTATAAATTTCATGATTACATTGCTTTTTACTGCTGCATAATACTCCGTTGTATAAATGTAATACATTTTCCTTATCCATTCTTAGGTTGAAGGGCATCTAGTTTCTTTCTAGGTTCTGGCTATTATGAATAATGCTGCTATGAACATAGTTTAGCAAATGTCCTTGTGGGGTGGTTGAGCATCTTTTGGGTATATGCCTAGGAGGGATATTGATGGGTCTTGGGGTATGTTGATACCCAATATTCTGATACTACCATACTGATTTTCAGAGTGGCTGTACAAGTTTTCACTCCTACCAACAGTGAAGGAATGTTCCTCTTGCTCTGCATCCTCTCCAACTTAAGCTGTCATCTGTGCTTTTGATCTTAGCTGTTTTGACAGGCAAAAGATGGTATCTCAGAGTTGTTTTGCTTTGCATTTCTGTGATGACTAAGGATGTTGAATATTTCCTTAAATGTCTTTTGGTCATTTGAGATTTTTCTGTTGAGAATTCTCTATTTAGGTCAGTACCCCATTTTTTAAATTGAATTATCTAATATTTTGCTGTCTAGTTTCTTGAGTTCTTAATGTATTTTGGAGATCAGCCCTCTGTCAGATGTGGTTTGGTAAAGATCTTTTCCCATTCTGTAGGATGCCTTTTTGTCTTATTGACTGTGTCCTTCACCTTACAGAAGCTTTTCAGTTTTAAGAGGTTTCATTTGTTAATTTGTTGCTCTCAGTGTCTATGACTTTGGAATTATATTTGGGAAGTGGTCTCCTCTGCTAATGTGTTTAAGGCTACTTCCCACTTCTCTTCTATGAGGTTCAGTGTAACTGGATTTATGTTGAAGTATTTGATCCACTTGGAATTGAGTTTTGTGCCTGGTGATAGATATGGATCTATTTGCATTCTTCTACATGTAGATATCCAGTATGCCAGCATCATTTGTTGAAGATGCTTTCTTTTTTCCATTGTATGATTTTGGTTTTTTTTGGTCAAAAACAGGTGTTTATAGGTGTGGGGATTAATGTTAGGGTCTTCAATTTGATTCCATTGATCAAAGTGTCTTTTTTTACTGCCAATACCAAGCTGTTTTTATTATTATAGCTCTATAGTAGAGCTTGAAGTCAGGGATGGTGATGCCTCAAGAAGTTCCTTTACTGTATAGGATTGTTTTGGCTTTCCTGGGTTTTTTGTTTTTCTATATGTAGTTTAGTATTGTTCTTTCAAGGTTTGTGAAGAATTGCATTGGGATTTTGATGGTAATGCATTGAATATGTAGAATGCTTTTGGTAAGATTGTCATTTTTTACTATGTTGATCCTATCTATTCAAGAACATGGGGGATCTTTCCATTTTCTGATTTCTTCTTCAATTTCTTTCTTCAAAGAAATAAAGTTCTTGTCATACAGGTCTTTCACTTGTTTAGTTAGAACTACCCCAAGCTATTTTATGTTATTTGTGGCTATTGTGAAGGGTGATGTTTCTCTAATTTCTTTCTCAGCCTATTTATCATTTGTATATAGGAGGGCTACTGAATTTTTTAGTTAAGCTTGTATCCTGCCACATTATTGAAGGTGTTTATCAGCTGTAGGAGTTCTGTGGTATAATTTTTGGGGTCACTTATGTATACTATCATATCATATGCAGACAGCGAAAGTTTGACTTCTTCCTTTCCAATTTGTATCCCTTGATCTCCTTTTGTTTTTTTATTGCTCTAGCTAGAACTTTGAGTACTATATTGAATAGATATGGAAAGAGTGTTCCTAATTTTAGTAGAATTGCTTTGAGTTTCTCAAAGTTTGATGTTGGCAGTCACCTTGCTGTAAATTGCCTTTGTTAAGTTTAGGTTTTTTCCTTGTATTTGTGATCTCTCCAAGATCTGTATCATGTGTGATTTGAAATTTAGTAACATTTCTTTTACAAATGGAGGTGCCCTTGTATTTGGGGCATAAATGTTAAGAATTGAGACTTCATCTTGACGGATCTTTCCTGTGCTGAATATGAAATGCTCTTCTTCATCTCTTTTGATTAATTTTAGTTTGAAGACTATTTTGTTAGATATTAGGATAGCTACACCAGCTTGTTTCTTAAGTCCATTTGATAAGAAAGTTTTTTCCCAACCCCTTACTCTGAGGTAATGTCTGTCTTTGTGGATGAGGTGTGTTCATTGTGTGCAGCAGAAGGATGGGTCCTATTTTGTATCAATTCTGTTAGCCTGTGTCTTTTTATGGGCGAATTGAGTCCATTGATATTAAGGGATATTAATGACCAGTGATTGTTAATTTCTGTCATTTTTTTTTGGTGGTAGTGTGTGTATATATTTCCTTCTTTGGGGTTTGCTGGTTTGAGGTTATTTATTGTCTGTGTTTTTGTGGTTGCAACCAACTTCCTTGGGTTGGAGTTTTTCTTCTAGTACTTTCTATAGGGCTAGATTTGTGCATATGTAATGTTTAAATCTGGTTTTGTCATAGAATACCTTGTTTTCTCCATCTATGAGATGGAAAGCTTTGCTGGGTATAGTCGTCTGTGCTGGCATCTGTGGTCTCTTAGTATCTGCAGCACTTCTGTGCAGGACCTTCTGGCTTTCAGCATTTCCCTTGAGAAGTCGGGTGGAATTTTGATAGGTCTGCCTTTATACGTTACTTGACTTTTTCCTTTGCTGCTCTTAATATTTTTTCTTTATTCTGTATGTTTAGTGTTTTGACTATTATGTGGCAAGGGGATTATTTTTGTGGTCCAGTCTATTTGGTGTTCAATACGCTTATTCTACCTTCATAAGCATGTTTTTCTTTAGGTTGGGAAAGTTTTCTTCTATAATTTTTAAAGTATATTTTCTGTGCCTTTGAGATGGAATTTTTCTCTTTCTTCTATCTCTATTATTCTTAGGTTTGGTCTTTTCATGGTGTCCCAGATTTCTTGGATGTTTCATGTTAAAAATTTGCTGGATTTAGCATTTTCTTTTTTATTTATTTATTTTATTTTATTTTACACTATATTTTAATTCTACTTATCAGCCACGGATTCCCTTGTTCTCCCCCCCCCCCTTGTGTGCCTTCCCCCAGCCCACCCCCCATTCCCGTCTCCTCCGGGGCAAAGACTCCCCCAGGACTGAGATCAACCTGGTAGACTCAGTCCAGCAGGTCCAGTCCCCTCCTCCCAGGCTGAGCCAAGCATCCCTGCATAAACCCCAGGTTTCAAACAGCCAGTTCATGCACTGAGCACAGGACTGGGTCCCACTGCCTGGATGCCTCCCAAACAGATCAAGCCAATCAACTGTCTCACTTATTCAGAGGGCCTGATCTAGTTGGGAACCCCTCAGCCATTGGTTCATAGTTCATATGTTTCCATTCGTTTGGCTATTTGTCTGGATTTAACATTTTCTTTGACCGATGAGTCTATTGGATCTCTATTTACTCTATTGGATCCTCAATGCCTGAGATTCCCTCTTCCATTTCTTGTATTCTATTGGTTATTCTTGCCTCTGTAGTTTCTGTTCATTTGCTCAGATTTTCCTTTTCCTGAACTCCCTGTTTGTGTTTTCTTTATTGCCTCTATTTTCAAGTCTTGAACTGTTTCCTTCACCTGTTTGATTGTATTTTCTTGGGTTTCTTGACTTTCTTTAAGAGATTTCTTGATTCCCTCCAAATTTTTTTGTCTTTTCCTCCATTTCTTTAAGGGATTTTTTTCATTTTCTCTTTTAGGGCCTCTATGAACTTCATAAAATTGTTTTTAAGGTCATTTTCTTCTGGATCATCTGCTTTGGGATGTTCAGGTCTTGCTGTTTTAAGATCACTAGGTTCTGGTGGTGCTGTATTGCTGTTTATGTTGTTTAATGGGTTCTTACATTGCCATCTACCCATTTCGTCCTTTAAATCTGAACAGTGGAGCTTCACTTCACTTTCAGTTGGTGCAGGTTGGACCTCTGGCTCCTGTTGCTCTTCTTCCCAATCTGTGCAGGGTGTGTGTATGGCCGTCGTGGGCTATACACACTGGGGCTAGTTAGCTTGGAGGAGTGGGGAAGGAAGCTGCTGCCAAGTCTTTCATGCTCCAATGGCTGGGGGAGGGGCACGGAATGTGCACCTAGGACCTAGGGGCTAGAGAATTGGGCTGACCAGTCAAGAGATAGGGACAAGGTAGATGTATGGCTCCCCAAGATTCTATATTACAAGGAGAAACAGAGATCCCATGTCTTCCCATACTTTGTGATAAAATTAGCCCTGGCCATCAGCACAAATGTCTGCGCAACGATGTTTCTCACTGTATCTACCTAAGGAAACTAGCATCTTGAGCAAGTTTAGGAAGCTGAATTTATTTTTTCCCCCACTTTCAGAGTAATGTCCAAGGATTGGCGTCGTTGCGTTAGTCTGTAGATGTTTTCTTATTCTATCAGTATGGGATCTCTTCCAACCTTCTGATCACATGAATACTGAAAGGCACTAGAAGACACTTTGGGATTCCTGCCTTGCCTTTCATGAATGAATGAATCTTGGAAACAGTGTGAGCATTTTAACTCTGCTTCTCCTTCCCGGCTTTATTTTGTTCCCAGCTACATTTAAGAGAATGCATGTGAAAACAAGTTGCAGGCTGAGGCAGATTCAGATTTTGTTTTAATACCTGGGGTGCTGACTTTCACAAAACAACAGCATGGAAGGAGCGAGTGCTGTTCTGGGAAATCTCGGCTTCTTTTCTCTCTTTTTCACAACTCTGATTACGGAAGTTGCTCTCCTTCGAAGAGACTTGCACTTTCAGGTATTTGTTGCATTTAAATTTCCTCTGTTCTCAAATTTCCAAGGAAACCATACTTTTACCAGTGTAAGTGCATGCCTTTCAAAATCTTCACTTTTACCCTTGGATTGGAATATATTCTTGGTTTTGACTAAATCTTTCATTTATTAGTTAGAATAAAATATGTCAAATAGAAAATCACACAGCTGTTCATGTCAATGCTTTGATGGAAATGCTGCTTCAAACTCTAACACTTAGGGATGACTGTTACTGAAAAATTGTCAACAAAGCATTGGAAGAGTCAATATGTAAGTTCTATAAATATGCTGGGAAGCTCTCTCTATTAGCAAAATGTACCATCAAATGAGTTTTTTCAGTTACATAAAAGGAGGTAATGGAGTGAGAATTTATCTCCCCCCATGAATCCTAAGAAGTCATTTGCTATTGCATTTGAGGTGTAGAGTGTTTGGCAATGATTGCCTTATACCACTTCATCCTTGGAGGTTCTTGTTATGCCCACTAATCTTTCATTTTCATCTTGATCTTTGATTCTTCTCTCCAAGACTATTTTAACACATCATCAGCCTCTCTTAGTATACTGCCTTCAACATTAAAAGGATAAAAAACTAAAAAAAAAGTATAAAAAAGGCATTTCCTGTTTATCATTTATTTCTATAATCATACTAAATAATCCAAATAATGTTATTTTATGGCATTAACTTCCTTTAGAAATGATGTTGGATCTGCAAGGTATGAAGACAACAGGTAAGGGGTAGAAATTCTAAGAGATCTGTGCTAATTAAAATAACATTTTATGCCGGGCGGTGGTGGCGCACGCCTTTAATCCCAGCACTCGGGAGGCAGAGCCAGGCGGATCTCTGTGAGTTCGAGGCCAGCCTGGGCTACAGAGTGAGTTCCAGGAAAGGCGTAAAGCTACACAGAGAAACCCTGTCTCGAAAAACCAAAAAAAAAAAAAAAAAAACATTTTATATTAACATTTTGTAGCTATAAAATCATGTATTCATTCATTGATCATTTTATATTAGGTACAATACTAAATTGACTGTGATAGATTGCTTCAATTAATTCTCAGAAAAGATGTGTAATGTAAGGTAATATTTTCAAAATCCTTACAGAAAATTAAACTGGATAGAGAAAATAAAGAACCCACCTGTGTTCAAGAAGCTTCTATTACAGTGAGTTAGTCATTTTAGTCTTCTCTGAAGTCTAAAATTATGGCTAATATAACATTCTGCTTCCACTGATGAAAAACTATAATCAATAATAGATTAGTAAAATATTAGTTGGATGTAAGCTGTGGGCTTAATTAAGCCCTTTCAAAGAAATAATAAAGATTTCCTCTTAATCCGTTTGACTTCACTGAGAATTCATAAAATTAAGGAAAATTGCATTCATTTCTGCTCATTAGGTCAAATGGAAAAGTTACATTTTATGTAATTTGAATACTTCATTTTAGAAGGAAGAGTGAAGTCAATTCATTAATTCTTTCTACATGTCATTGATTATTATGGTATCCAGTGTCAAAGCCGATGGAACTTATGCTATCAGTTATTTACTGAAAAAGGCAAAACAGGATAGGAATCTAATGTTTGGAATTTGACCCATGAAGTGGCATGGAAGTAGTGATTATTATTAATGTGATATTATTATTATTATTATTATTATTATTATTATTAAGATTTTATTTCCATTAAATGCCTACACTGATGAGGAAACAGAAAAAGAAATTCTATGTGTCAAACCTTCCAAAATTTGAATCCATGAAGATCCTGTATAGAACTGTCTTGCTAAATGTGGGGGCTTTTCCACTGAGAAATGCAAGGATTCCCAAATTTGGGAATTAAATCATATACTTAAATTCTTGTAATATTTGTAATGAAACCTTCTTAATACCCATTCAATGAAGTCATATTAAACTGCTAAATGTGTAACATCCTAAATTGAGTACCAATCTACTCCTAGAACATGCAGTAAATTTAATTACTCATAAAATAATGAGAACATCCAGTTTTTGAAATAGTACTGCTGTTGAGTAAAATATATAATTTTATAATTTGGAGTTGTAAGAGTGCCATTTTATTCCCTATTCTATAACCAACTCCCAAATTAAGCTTGTGTAAGTAATTAACCTCTGTGTGACCAAGTTTGCTCATCTCTGAAACAGAAACAGTAATTACTACTGCCTACCCTGTAGGCATAGAGTGAAAATTAATGAGATAGTTTTAAAGTGAAATATTTGACAGGCATTTTATATTTATAACCTTCTAATACCCATGCTACTTGTCTTATTTTCATTATAGACATATGAAGAGCAAATGCTTTTTTAAATGTTTATTTATTTATATCTATATTTTTACTGATTATCACTAGCAAAAATCTAGTTTCGTGAAAACTAAAAGTGGAATTGTTGCAATAATTTTATGGATGCTTACAATTTATGGTGTTTTGTATGTGTGCTGTCTCCTTTTATATGAATGGTGCTAAGTATTGACCTAGAGCTTTGTGAATACATTGTGCCTTCCACTCTATCTTTGAGCTATATCTATATTACTTATGTGCATACTTTAAGATGGAAATTATTTAAAGAAATGAATTTTGTTTTCTAAAACTTCAAAATTATGTTTCATGAAATTTTTAGGTCCATAATTAAAAGCAAAGAGATGCTCCATTTTTTTAAGACAAACTCTACTCACTTTGCACAGTAGGTATGCTGGATATGATACTGCTCTTTTGGAAGATTGACTTGGGTTTCTATTGGGTGTTTAGCAGCAATCTCAGTGGCTACAAACCCAATAGATACTAGTAAAACTCTCTCAAAACCAACTTCTAAAAATGCTTCTAAGTATTACCAGTAATCTTTGGTGGAATGAACATGAATATATTTCAAAATTCCTGCACATAGGTTGGATGGCTTCCTAATAAGTGCTGACACCATGACCAAGGGAACTCTTACAAAAGAAACACACCTCCTAATCTTTTCTTCATAGTTCATCAGCTAGGTGCTAAACATGCAAATATTTGAGCTTATGGAGGCACTTTTCACACAGACCATCTCAGTGAGTTAACCCTGTGGCTCCTGCCCATCATTCATTGTTCCTCTGCTTTGACTGGGAATCTTGCCTGAGACGTGAATGGAATCAAAAAGAGGAAAGACATTGGAGACTGGGATAAATGAGTGAATTTTAAGAAAAAATTAAGTAGAAAATAGAGTTTACTGAATTCAAGTTTTGAATATACAGTAAATATATTTGTTGTTTGCATGTTTGTGTATGTGTTCGTGTGTATTTGTGTTTACTATATGAAAGTCTATAGCTTCTTGTTTATCTCAATTTTACTATAATGTCTTCCAATGGTGATGTTTACAGAAAAGATGCCTGAAGGGTAAATGATTTAACCTCTACATGTATGCTTTCTCGCATGTTTGTTGACTTTTATGATATCTTCAACATAAATACATATTTGATATCAGTGATTACTTGCAATCTGGAAGTACACCTTTTTAAAGGCACAGAAGCATCTGCTTCAAAAATATATACTTTGGATTTGACAATGTGCACAAAGATAATGCTTTAGATAACACTAACATAGTTGCTGGAAGCTGAATGACTCCTAGTACGTTGAGAAGGCATAACCTGAGAATGAAGTCCCAGCTCCATGAGCCAGATAATTTACTTATTGATCCAGGTTGACTCCTGTCAATCATATTTCTCATCAATTAATGCTTCAATCAGAATAGAAAATTTAGTCCTTCCCATAAAACATGGATTGGACAGCTTGTGAATGGGAGATGCATCCAAAAACTAACTAGATGTTAAGAGAGTAAGGTTGTGAGAGACATAAGAAATGTACTACAGTGGTTTAAATGAAGGAGAGAATGGCAGTTGTACAGGTGTGGAAATAGGAAGCATGAGGACGTTGTGTATGTTCCACTAATTTTTTCTATGAAAGTAAAATTGTTGAATACTTGAAGCTCAGTTAATCAAAGAAATATGTCTCAAGAGTATCTGGACAAATTAAATGATAAAAATGACAAATGTCACAATTATGTCTGAAATTATGTTTTCAAAACTGCCTCATCTTCTGACAATTTAGGGGGTTGTATTCTTATTTTAATTTCAGCTAATGGTTTTTAAGACTGAAGATTATAGTAATTTTAATACTTAACATTCTGATTCTATGATTTTAATGTGTCTTCCTCCTACTTTTTCTGTTTTATTTTGAAAAGAAATGGTAGGAGAATGAATTTAAATGACTTGTACTTTGTTAACAACCAAAATGTATGCTAAAACAAATTCAAAAGGATTTAGAGACAGTTAACAGAAGAAATACAATTAAAGAATTTTTGAATATTATTTGTGATTGTTTTGAAAAAGAAGTGAAATGAATTTTTCCATTGTGACTCTCACCTGTAGGATGTGAAAGCAGTATGGATGCTGTATATATGATACTTGCAGGAGATATATGAGTTGCAATACAATCTGACATTAAGAGTGAAATTCTGTTTAAAATAAGAAAAAGAATATGATGAATGTCATGCTTAATTATATAAAAATTTTATGTAGTCAAGAAATTATTAATTAGCATGATTATTAATTATTATTATTTTTATAATAATTATTATTAATTATTAATTAAATATGAGTACAATAATTACCTTATAGAAATTATAAATATACAATAATGTGTTAAATTTGTAGTAAAATGTATAAAAGCTGACCCAATATGAAGTTAGTCACATAGAAGCATGGAAATTAATATCTGAAGAGAATATAGTTTTTAAAAGTAAAAGAAAATTTTCATATTATTTTGTTGTAATATAGCACATGGACAGAGTATTATTCTAATAATAGTAATCTAGTACAACTTGTGGTAGTAAAATACTGAAATAGTGAAGAACATGCTAACATTCAGAACACTGCTAACAAAGGAGCAAAGATCACTGAATATGTTGTTTGAGATGAATACAGATTTATTTGCACATAACCTATGATATAACCTAAGCTATGGGAACTTAAATATAAAAACATAAATTCAGGAAAATGAGGTAATATGAATAAATATTTCTTTAAATATCCTCATGAATAAAAAATAGAAACTAAAAAGAGGCAGTGATGCATTATCTACATAGAAAATAGATTAAATCATGGCTTTAAAAGTTCAGTCATTTAAGGAAAAATAATTGATGAACCTGAAAAGAAAAACAATATTTCAAGTAATATATTCTCAGATACGATAAATGAAATGGTGAAGGTAAAGGAAATGTTAAGATTATGACAAGATTTCTATTACACTTCAAAGTCAACCTAAACATGTAAATATTCCTTTATTGTTTCAGTAGCTCCTTCCCTTTAATCAATGATGAGAATGAATTCCATGGATTGCATCATAGTCTACCCTTTTGTCAATACGATGACTTCTTAGTTGTTTTCAAAGCATTGTCATGCAACTAAAGCTGTTATGGGAATTTTTTCCCTTTGCATGCTCTATTTTTTTTTTCTTGTGGGAAATTTAAAAAAATAATTCATTTCTAGCCTGGCATGTTGGTGCACACTTTTAATTCCAGCACTGGGGAGGTAGAGCCAGGTGATTATCTGTGAGTTTGAGGCCAGTTTAATCTAAAAAATGAGTTGGACAGCCAGTCCTGTTCCAGTAAGAAACCCTGTCTCAAAAAAAACCTAGAAAAAAAATATTTTTGTTATTGTAATTTAACTACATAATTTCTCCTCTTCCTTTTCTTCACTCCAAATCTTCTCATATTTCCCTCCTTTGAAATTCATGAACTCTAGTTTTCATTAGCTTTTGTTATATTTGTTATATGCATATATGTGTATATACATACATAAATACTCATAAATATATAAGTACAACCTTCTCAGTTTATATAATGTTATTTGTATGTATATTTCCAGGGATAACCTTTTGGTATTGGTAACTAGGGCTAGGGACACCATGGATCTTAAGAGGAGAACTTACAACCACTGTTTTCCCAAAACAGCACAATCCTCAACTACTTTTCTAAATATTGGTCTTTATATCCACAGATAACTGTGCAAACTTATGTATGGATTAGGATTTCAGCTCACTTTTAGATTGCTAGGACTTGTTGTAAAGTCAGGTTATTACTTTAGAGTTTGCCTAACATAGGGAGTGGCTATATATCCATCAACAGATAAGACTCTAAGTATCTGATTTTTGCCATTATCTGTTTCTGTCAGTGCTCTGGATTTTGATAGATTTCATACAGGTATACAAGTTTACTTTCTAATGTGCCATGAAGACATAGGATTTAATTCAAATATTGCCTTTTTTCCTTCCAGAGTTTAGTTGTCATTTTTGTTAGACAATTTTGATTTTGTTTCTCAATCTGTATGTTCCACATCTTGATACACTTCATTCCATTTTAATATAGTGCTATGGAATGACGCTCTGTATGCTGTGAATGTGTGTTGTTCTGATTGGTTGATAAATAAAGCTGTTTGGCCAATGATGAGGCATAATAAATAGGGTTAGGTGGGAAATTCTAACTAGAGAGGAAGAAGTTGAAAGGCAAAACAGAGGAGATGTTGCCAGCCACCTCCATGAGAAGCAAGATGTAAAGATACCGGTAAGCCACAAGCCATGTGGCAAAGTATAGATTTATAGAAATGGGTTAATTTAAGATGTAAGCACTAGCCATACAGTTTGTAATTAATATAAGTCTCTGTTTGTTCATTAGGGTCTGAGCAGCTGCCAGACCACAGGGCCACAGGAGCTAGGTGGGACCAGGAAAACTCCAGTTTCAAATGGCACCCAACATGGGGCTTAAACCCAGAACCCTGGGATTAAGAGTCCCATCCTCTACTGACTGAGCTACGTGGCAAAGTATAGATTTATAGAAATGGGTTAATTTAAGATGCAAGAGCTAGTCTGTAATAGGTCTGAGCTAATGGCTGAGCAGTTGCAATTAATATAAGCCTCTGTGGCCGGGCGGTGGTGCCACATGCCTTTAATCCCAGCACTAGGGAGGCAGAGGCAGGCAGATCTCTGTGAGTTCGAGGCCAGCCTGGTCTAAAGAGCGAGATCAAGGAAAGATGCAAAGCTACACAGAGAAAGTCTGCCTCACACCCCCCCCCCCTAAAATATATATATGCCTCTGTGTGTTTACTTGGGGGACATGAGTGGGAGAGATTTGTCCTGACTGCCAGCCAGCAAGGACACAGGAAAACTTCTGACTACAATATAGTTCAATAGTAAAAGCCCTTACCCTTGTGGTAGATTTTCATGAAGAATTTATCCTTTGATTTTTTTTTACAGTAAACCAATGTGATAGATAAACACAGAAGGGAAACTATATTCATGATGTGGTGTCTTCCCATCTGGGGGAATTTTTCCATTTGTATCGGTTTTACTTTTTTCCTATCATTAGAAGTTCATATTTTCACATAGATCTGTGAGTCTCTCTCCAATTTCTTGTTTAGTATTTACCCCTATTACTTCAATTCATGGTCACTTCTGTAAAATATTGGTTTTATTTCCTTCAGCATTTTCTTTTTACAATGTTCACCTTCCAAGTTCCTTCCTTTCAGTCTACCCCAATCAGTAGCAGAATATTCTGGATGGATAGACTTGAATATGAATATGTTGAAGCACCAGATACTTATTTTTTAAAGATTCAACAGTGCTTTGGGTAATATAGGTGTTGTGAGAACATTAGAAAGGGGACTGTTTTGGCTAACCACTTAATGGTTGGGGAAAATAAGATTCATTTTATTTTCTAAATCTCACTAATATTTTAATTATTTTAATAATTTTCATTATACTATCAACCCAAGTAATTTAAAAAAAATGTACACCTAGTTAAAAGACAATGCTTGGGGAGATCACAGACTCTAACAGACTCTAGTGAGGAATCTTCTGTTGCTGTGTTGCTGTTGCTAAGTGGTCATGCAGTCAAACTGCATCCTATATATCTATGTTCATACCCATAGAATTGTGCAGTTCTATATTTTGTTTTGGGAAGCTTCATTTTGTAGTGCGTAGTGGTTAATGCAGACTCATGACTGATCCATTTGCCAGTTTTAAATAACACTTAGTATTCATATATGGATGGGTAATCTACATCAACCTCTCACCATCCAAGGTTTAGTGCTCTTTGCAGTGTAGGGTTAAAAGGAATCTAGAAGCTTTCAGATGGAGAGTCCTTTGAAGTGCTGACTTCTGGATATGGCATGGTTTCTACAATCACCAGTTCACAGTAGCTGTTGGTACCTACACAAGACCTTTACAAGATCAAGCCAGTCAAAATCCCATCAGGATACAGCAACAGGTCCTGATGTCCTACTCATATTGAAAGGGCTGTTGTCAGTAGATAGCTCCTGAAAGAGGGAGAGTCAGTCATCGGTTTGGACATAGACACTGGTGGGATGTTCATGTCCCAGTGAATGTCCCCACACCAATGTGTACATGGGCACCACTAATTGGACTCAAAGGGTTATTATATGGCAATAAAAAGAGGACAAGAAGTTGAAAGACAGATAAGATTTGTGTGCCAGAGAGAGGTGTAGTGATATGGTGGTGGGTGGATATGGTCAACTAAATATTATACAAATGTTTAAACTTTCAAATAATAAAATTATTATTTTAAAATGCAAAAAAATCTGGTTCTGCAGATTTGGAATAAAATGGTGACATTTTCGTCATCTACATCATGAAGAATGGCTTTGTGTTTCTATAACAGCCATCTATGTGGACACCTTCTGTGAAGAAAATTGTTTCTTATATTTTGAAATTTTTAAATTATAATATTATGCATGGATTTTCTTCATATTTGGAGAAAACAAAGGTCATATAGTATGAAAGATATCAAATATTATATTTGACTGATATGAGAAACATGATCTAGAATAATTTGATATGGTATCAAAATTGATGTTCTTTCCAGGAAAGTATAAGCTTTTAAATTCAAAATAAAAATATCAAATTTAATGTCTTTAATCTGGTAATTTAACAAACAGTCAATTCAGTTTATCTTCCATGTCATCTGATAAATCTAATACAATTTGCGTACAAAATCTTATGAGTTAATGTACTGTGAAGAAATAGAATTTGAAATATAATTTTTATCTAGAAAGATCAGTATGGTTTAAATAGTAAATTAAAAAACTATTCAATAAAAATTAACAAATTTTATCCAATATATCATTGTGTTTAAATAATAATAGGAAAAACTGGTCTACAGTGTGTTGTGGGGGAGAGAATCAAACAAATGTACTGATTTACTATAAATGATTATGAAGCCAGAAATGAAGATAGGAATCCATTGGTTAATTTTAAACTAACTGTTTTAATTTTGCATTAAAGAATTAAGACATGCCAAAAATGATTCTATTAAGAAAAAATCTTAGGGGTATATTTTTGCCCCATGAATCCTTAATTTCATTTGAGTCTATCCTTTCCTCCTCCGTGTTTAAATAATCAGGAGTTTCTTTTTGTTAAAGCAAGCATAATTTAATCTGTCTTGTATTCAGCATTTCTATAAACTAACCTGTCTACATATGCATAGAGAAATTTACTTTCATAAGTTCATCGTGTCAGATTTTAATCATTTTTTTATTTTTTTAGTTTTATATATTACTTGTTTTTTTCAAAAAATGGACATTAAAATATGTGAGAAACAAATGCTTAATTCTATTGGCTTACCAGCTATTTCATACAAATCTAACTTAGTAAGGTATATGTATTTAGAATTTTTGCAACTTTCTAACAATGATACTTCAATTGTGCTAGTGTCAAATTGTCAGAATGCATCTTCAAGTCCTCATATTCTGAAAAAAAAATATGTGATAGTTACTGTGACTGGTGGTGGCAAAAGATAGTCTTGCTCTCTGATCCAATTTTTCTCAGACAAACATAATAAATTATACAAATTTGACTCAGCCAGTGTACATTCTTACCTAACATAACACATTCTGAATAATTACAAATACACAAGTGACCGAGTTGAGATTTGTTGGAAAGACACAGAGTGGGATAGCAATTTTTCCCTCTAGGGGCTTGCTTTCCTTTCTTAATCATTCCTGTGTTTTCAGGTCTTGAGATAAATTTCTTTCAAGAGAAAAGTAGTGAGTGGTTGTGTCACACAATGAAAACAGTTATATTAATTTCAATAAATCAACTTCATAGAGAAATTCTCTGTGTTGATAGAAAGAATATCATAGTAAACCTCTCCAAAAGCTGTCATCGTCTTCGTCACTGGAGTCTCTGAGTACAGTAAGGAAGAAAGGAGAATCAGACTTCACAAAGGTCAGCGAATTGGTGGAAAGAAATCTTATCCAGATTATTATTGTTGGCTGACCACAATTCAGTGAATATCTATTGATAAGATATAAGTAAAATAAGAAGGCATATTCAATATATATGACTGAATGAAGTTACTACATAAGGAATTAAGCTGTTTATAGAAGCTGAAAATAACCTTCACTTTACTACTAGTCAAACATTGAGATATCAGTCCAACACCATAGGTATATTCTCTAAATATGTGAGTAGAGAATAATCACTGTCAGATCATCAGAACTGAAAGAGATGACCAACATTTTCTATTTTAGTGACTTTATTTTGATTTTGCTTTTTGCCCATGAAATCCAATCCAAATTATAAATAGTACATTGTGTATATTGAGCAGAAGAACTTGTTGGTAATTGATTACAATAGAAATAGGAAATCAAGGCATCTAGCCCTAACTAGACTTGCTTATCTCATATATATATATGCACTTGGGTTTGCTTTCCACATTGAATCTTAACCAAAGGCATCCTTTGAAGAAGCTGTGTGAACACTCTCCTAAGAAGCATTATTTGTCCATGTCTTGGGGCAGGCACTTGCCATTATACTTGTAAGGCAACTACACAAGCTCCCCTCTCTTCAGTCTGCCTAAGTAACTTTACTCAAAAGCTGCTGGAAATTACTTACATTCACATCAGGACTGTTGCTTCTGCTAATTCTTCTTCTCCATTGTTATTTTCTACACAATTCTATTTATTTCTTGTTGCAATGTTTTATCAGTAGTCCTTTTATCCTGAAAATAGTTTAAATCCTATCATTAGCTCAAATCATTCCATAGATAAACTTCTTTGGATTTATGTGAATAAAACTTATGTCACCTGGCTTCATACAAACTTGACTCATAAGAAAAGACAATTTTAGTAATTTCTTTGTGTGTGCTTCTTTTTGAAGCCTAGGATATCAAGAATAATATTTAATGTATTGGGACTGTAAGATGGCTCAATGGGTAAAATCCCTTGCTGCCTACACTGAGGACCTGAGTTAAATCCATGGATCTACATGTTGGAAGGATAAAAGCAAGACCCTTAAATTGTCCTGTGGCATCTGCATGAGTGTGCACAAAATTTAATGCATAAATAAATAATGCAATTAAAAAATACTGAGTGGACATGATTACTTAATCATTAAGTTTCATATGATGCATTTATTCTCTGAATTGAACATCACATTGTTATCTTTATCTAATTACCCATTAATTACCCCACATAAGGAGAGTGATAATGGAGACAGCAAGTCAAGGACGCTAGAAAATACCCCTCATAAATCATCTTTATACAGACAAAAGAAATATATATGATTCAGCATATAGTCATGGAGTTAAATAATGAACCACTATACGAAACCATAATAATTTGGTCACTCTCCACATCAGACATGGTCCACTTGAATAAAACTTTTAAACAAGGGATGAAAATAGTATCTCAGAACCTTGACCTGTGAGATGTTGAGACAAGGTTGAATGGAATCTTTTGTTTGCTGCAGTTTGTAGAGAAACTGAATCAGATAATTGTCATCCATCCATGAGACAAAGGTTACAGGAAATCCTAGAGACCTTGGTTTCCAATGATCAGGTTTATAGTAGCCACTGGTGTGGAGACCCACAGAGGCTTACTAGTGAGAACTTACTCAGGGTCAGAGAATCTGAGCTTGCTTTAACCAGCAGGGCTGATAATGATGATTTGACCATGGGCATGTTTACCAGATGTTTGGAAGGGTCTACACTTGGCTGTATGGTGTGCTTTGATCTTGCAAGGGGGAGGTCTTTTGGCTCTCCTCTTGGAATATTATAAAAAGCCCTTTTGAACAAACCTCTGGGATGTTGATATTGACACAGGCACTCCCGAAGCTATCCTGTGTCTCTGTCTTTCTCCTTGTCATCTAGGTCTATCTTTCTGTCTGATACTTTCTCATTCCTTTCTCCTCCACTCCCACTTTGATAGGTGGGAGCAGGTCAGAGTTGGACTCCCACAGTCTCCCACACATTGGGTATACTTGGCTATGTTATATAACATCACCATGACTGTGAGAAACTATAAGACTATGAGGAAGAGTAGGCACTATTGAGGAAATTGAACACAAACACATTATTTCATGACCAGTTCCTATGTCATATAGGATTTCCTTCAAAAAACAGCTAAGAAATAAATCAATGTAAACACAAGATTAGCATGGATCTTTAGTGGCTTTACTGACCCCATGGTAAGATATGATTTTTGTGAAGTAGGAGGAGCTTTGGCAGATATACATGATTAGACTAACAGGTAAACTGGGTTCACAATATGCCAACACATTAATGACCAGATTAGCAAATGATAAGACAGACAAAATGCTCTGTCCACAAAGACTGGTGTGTTGTATGACTGTAATCCCAGTGTTTTGGAGACATAGACAAGGAAATCATACTGTTAGCAAAAATATAAATTAGTTTGAGTAGAAAAAACATGGAAATTTCCAAAAATGTGAAAATTGGAACTCCCTTTTAGCCCAGTAATCCTCTATTCATTTTAAACCACAGATATAAAACTAGCCCAGCCATGGTAGGCAAAATGAGGTTCAACCTAAGTGTTCATCAAATAATTAGTGGATTTTTAAAGAGGTGCACATGCATGAGAAAATTCTTCTTAGCCAGTAAAATAAAAGGCTGATTCTGCTAAGGACTCCAATTTGAAAATTAGCCAATGTAGTATACTGTGATGTTGCCTCACTTTACCTGATAAATTAGAAACAATTAATAAGTATCAAAAGAATTCATCTTTAAAATAGTGTGGTTAAATATCAAGTTACATTGAATAAAATGTTTTCTATTTTAGTTGTTTTTATTGTAGAAGACTTAATCCTACTAAAACACAATGAGAATAATTTATATTGATGAAAATTTGGAGCTAGTAATGTATCTCAATTGGTTGAGGACTTGATTCCTTTGCAGAAAGCCTTGACTTTGGTACCAATCTCTACAAAACTACTCATCATTGTACACACCTATAATAAGTACAATGGGAAGAGGAGGCAAAAAGATGGGAAGTTCAGTCCTACTATGGCTGTCCAGGGAGTTTAACCTAGCCTGGGATACATGAGATCATATCAAAACAACAAAGCAAACGGAAGAAACAAACAAAAAACTGAACCACAATGAAAAAAAAAAAATTAGTCATACCCATGGGAGGCCTGCCCCCTTCTGAACAGAAACAGAGGAGGAATGGATGTGGGGGTAGTGGTGGGGAGGTGGGAGGAGGGAATAGGAGGAGATGAGGGAGAGGAAATTGAGGTTGGGATAGAAAATAAATGAATAGAAAATTATAGGATATATTAATAAACTTTTTTTCAATATTACCTGCATAAAATTGTATTTTGGGTTTGTTTTTTTGAGACATGTTTTTTTATGTGTAACAGTCTTGGCTGTCCTGAAATTCACTTTGTAGAATAGGCTAGCCTCTAACTCACAGAGATCAGCGATCCACCTGCCTCTGCCTCATGAGTGCTGAGATTAAAGGTTTGTACCTCCACCACCCAGCATAAAATTGTATTTTTACAGTCATGGTTTAAAGTAAAATTATGAAATATTTGCATACAAATTTCCTAAATGTAAAGTTAATTCTCAATTTTATTAGTAATAAATTAACTGTACTATTAATGCCAATAATTACTTATAAGGATAGATGAATAGTAGATTTAAAAATGCTGATAACAATATTATTTTAAATGCAAAGATTATTTTGTAGAATTTCTCTCAGACTGGATACATTTCTTAGTACATAGTGTGTAGCTTGAGAGTTTTCTCTCCAGGTCCTGCCAAGCCCTGGCAGTTCCTTAGCCCACTTATAAAATAAACACACAGACGCTTAATTATTTACAAACTGTATGGCCGTGGCAGGCTTCTTGTTATCTACTTCTTTTATCTTAAATTAACCCATTTTTATTAATCTATACTTTGTCATGTGGCCCGTGGCTTACCGGTACCTTACATCTTTCTTGTCATGGCAGCAGCTGGCAGTGTCTCTCTGCCTCAGCCGTCCACTTTTCAGAATTCTCTTCTCTCCTTGTCTCGCCTATACTTCCTCCTGTCTGGCTACTGGCCAATCATTGTTTTATTTATTAACCAATTATAGCAACACATTTGACATACAGAACATCCCCCAGCAATGGTGACTTCTTTTCTCAATTTATTTTTAATTTTTTTCATACAGTGCATTTTGGTCATATTCTTTCCCCTTCCCTAACTCCTCCCTCATAATTCTCCTCCTTAGTGACCCAATGTTATATTTATTTTCTATCTTAAAAATAAATAAATAAAATAAAAAATAAAACAAAACAAACAAACCACATGAAAACAACTAAAGTTAAAAACAAAAGACAGCTCTGGGGTCCATTTTGATTTGGCCATCTCCTCCTGAACATACAGTCTGCACAGCGGTCTGACTGCTATTCCATTGTCACTCCATTGATGAAAACTGAATTTCCACCTATTTACAGTTATCCATTGTAAATAGTTTCCTGGTCAGAGGCAGATTTTGTAACCACTTTCCCTTCTCCGAGCTGGGATTTTGTCTGGTTTAAAGTTGTTCAGGTCTTAGGCCTGTTGTCATAGTCTGTGTGAGTTCATACGTGCATCAGACCTATAGTATCTGGAAAATAGTGTTTCCTTGAAGTCACCCATCACCTCCTGCTATTACAATCTTTCTCTCTGCTTGTGTATAGGTCCCCAAGCCTTGAGTGGAGGGGTATAATGGATTCATCCCATCTATGCCTCAGTGCTTCAAACTCTTCCTTTCTGTGCATGTTGTCTGATTCTGGGTCTCTGTGCTAATTACGATTTATTGCAAGAAGAAGCTTCTCTGATGTATGTTCAGTAATGTACTAATCTATAGGTATAGCATATTCTTAGGGGTCATTTAACTGTTACGTTCATTCATTAGCAAAATAATCGTGGTGGATTTTTAGCTAGTGCTCATGATGTTTCCAGTTTTAGATTCTTGGCCTCATTAACAGCATCAGGTATGGGTTTAATTTCATTGAGTGGGCCTTCAATCCAAGCCAACAGTGATTGGCTACTTCCCCATCATTTCTGCACTATTGTATCACTATATTTTGTAGGCAGGTCAGGGTTTTAGTTCACAGGATTCCACAGTGTGAGACTGATAAATGATTTCCTATAGTGTGTACTGTGTTACAACACTACGGCCATTAGTCAGCAAGGGTGAACCTCTAGTTGAGCATCAGCTCAATTTCTCTATATGTGATTCAAGAAGTTTAATCAACAGAGCCTTACATTCCTATCAAGTGGTGAAGGAATACATTGGCATGAACCATTGCTGTTTGAGGGGGCAATGGGTTCCCTTTATTCAAACACTCAAAAAGATATAACCAGGTCCTGGTATTGGGGGTGTGTATTTGGTATCATCTGATATCTAGTTGGGGTATTGTCTTCCTCATCATATGTGTATATTTTAAGAAACTTCTAGAGTAGTGGGTTTCCATTTGGCTTTCCAAAGGTCTTTGGTGTTAGTTATCACTCTCGGTATTCATTCCTTCTTTACATTCCCCTACTCATTTAATCCTCCTATACTAATTTCACCTTTAAAACACAATCATAGGCATATTCTGGAAACTCTCAAGCATTTGAAGGTGATAAAATAAGGAAATGTTAGGACAGAAAAGAACTATTCCCAGAAAACAAAAATAAAAAAACAAAAACAAACAACAATGTGAAAAATAAGGTTGCATTTCAGCAATTATCCTGGTTTAAGATCCCAGCATGCTAGTTTGTCCTCTAGACCTACAATCTTATCAGTCATGATTAGTTGGCTAGATTTGCAAGATCATGAAACCCCTCCTATTGAGCAAGGCGTAAGTCCAATTAGGATATCAAAAAGGAAAAAGTACAGTTCTGTTATTTTAACCTTTTTGTTTTGATTTTGAGACAAAAATCTTGTTACTGATCTCAGAACTTTCTGGAACTCAGCATCTACCAGCCTTGCCTTGCCCAGAACTGTGATAATAGGAATGCCAAATACAACATACTTTCACTAAGCTAATATTTTTCAACATTAAAAATAGCTCAGTAATACATATTCAATTGTTAATACAGAGGTAACTACCAAACTGTACTTTGGAAATAAAATAATTGTTATGTTTTGTCTAAAATTTACAAGAACTGTCATTTATATGCTGGCTATGTATATAAACCTTTCAGGTTAAGTGATTTTCAGGCAAGTGAGTAGAGGAAAGAGAATTGGTCAAACAATGACATTGAATCTCTGCCACCTGCTGGAAGTAATAGAGAACTACATAAAATTTTTTCTTTTTCTTTCTGTATATGCTTTTGAGTAGCCTGGAATAGAACATGTAACTTAAAACAGAAAATATTATTTGTGTATCATCATTGCCAATATTATATTATAATACTAAAACGAAAATGAAAGAAGACATTCAAATTTTTAAATTTACCTCTACTATCTAGTTCATACAAACAAAGAAATTAGTATTTATGATTAGAATATTGAACATCAGTGGTACTGGAATCTCATGACATTTAAATTTTACTCTTCGCCTCTCACATTAGCAATTTTATTTGCACTGATAACATGTCATATAATTTATTGATTTGACTGTGTAGTTTAGCAATTTTTTATAATGCTGAATTCCATTTATATACTACTTCTGGCCACTTATATTTTGTTTGAATGGAAAGCATTTCATAACCCTCCACACATATCAATTAGAGCAAATATAGCAGAGACAGGGAAATAGCCATCTGGTACTGTCAATATTATTACTTATAAGAAGAAAATTCACTGCAAAGTATGCACAGCAATAATCCAAACACTTCTGTCAAATTAGCCATTTGAACTTCTTAAAATAAAGAGAAACCTCACCCCCCCCCCACACACACACAGGATGTCTGTCTATACAATGCCTTTATATGAGTATATTACAGACACTCCACTTTTGGACTCATAAGCATGATATAATTTATTGATGATTCATAATCGCTACACCTTGAAATGACTGACATGTATAATTTCCAGTAAATTAGTATACTGCAATTTACACTGAAGTGTATGGAATAAATAAAGACATTACAGAATACCAAAGCATTTTGAGTTTTGTAATTAGTTCTATTGCTGTGGGTTGCTCTTCAGGAGGAAAAATTATTTTCTAAGAATTTGAATTATTATATAAAGCACAAAGCCTTGAAAGGCATCAGCAAGTAACTACTTGTGGGGAATATAAAATAATGTGTATAAAAACAGGTAATGAAAAGCGACAGCTTAAAGGGGAAATCCAGGGATATTGCTATGGCAGCCTATTTCATTGGAAGACACTAGGACTTCTGAGAGTAACCCAGCAATTTCAGCTTTTTGGTTGTCACTCCATGTATTTATTAAATACACTAAGTTCCCTCCAAGCCTCAGGAAATACCACAGAAGAGGAGGCAGGAAGAATGTAACTGCAGGAGAATGGGAAGTAGGAACATGAAGTCCTGTCTTCTAGACAAGACATAGCAATTACATTCATGAACTCACAACAGCAGTTGGTACCTGTATAAGATCTATAAAAGATGAAGACAACCAGAATTCCAGCATGGATTGAGGAGCTATAGGCAGTTGATAGCGCCTAGAAGAAAGAGAGTCATTTTAGCTTTTGGCTATAAGTATTGGTAGGTTACCAGTGATTCAGTGGATGACTACACATCCATGCAGATATGAGCAGCACTGATTGGATCCAAATGGCCACCAAAAAATTGAAGGACATGAAGATGGAAGGGGGTCCAGATGGAGTTGGAGGAAGAAATTGAGGGTCGATATTATCATGATACATTATGAAATTTTTAAATCCATAAATAACTTTTATAATACGAAAATGTGTGAATGTATGTAATTTTATAAATAGAAGCAAACATGGACACATTAGGGTGTAAAAAGATTAACTCTACTTTAACTTCAGAGAAAAGCATGCTCACATAAAAAGATACGATTGCATGTCAGAAAAGTGGCTAAGAGGACTAAGCCGAACAAACAGCTAAGTATAGAAGAACAACAATGTTTCTCCCAGTTCCCCATCTAGTATTTATGTCACTGTGATGCCATTCGCCTATTCAGACGTATGCATAAAAGGGAGAAATTATGGGCTATCTGAGTCTAGACAATCAGAATTGCATGCTGTTGCAGCTGTGTGTGACACGCCCACTGACTGTCCACCAACACACACCTGCTGGATCCCTTCTTTCTGACACGTTAATTTGCTGCTCCGTGTTGGGGAATTTCTGGCTGGTGCATGCTATTGGAGATCACTTCTTACAGTTATTTGGTTGATTTAGTTAAATCACTTCTAAGAATTTCAAATTTGAAAACCAGTACTGAATCCTTTCAATTCTTTTAATGACATATCTATCCGTATTCTTGACCCTTTTCTATTTTATGCCTTAATAATTCGGCAGAATGCAAAGCTGTAATAACTTATAAAACACTTCTGTCTAAAAAATAAATTGAACTGAAATGTATGTTTGGATATTGGATTCTTTTTCATGAATTTGGGGATTTTATTTTTTCAGACAAGTCTGTATCTTTTATTTATTTTTTTTCATTTTATATACCAACCCTTATTCTCCTTCCCTTCCCTTCTCCCGCTCCTGTCTACCTCCCCATATCCCACCCCCATTCCCTCCTCATAGTAGGTAAGGCCTCCCTTGGGTAGTCAACACAGGCTGGCATACCAAGTTGGGGCAGGACCAAGCTCTTCCCTTGTGCATCACAGCTGAGTAAGGCATCATAACACAGGAAATGGGATCTAAAAAGCCAGTTCACACACCCAGGAAAAGCCCTGGTCCCATTGCCAGGGGTCCCACAAACACATCAAGCCATGAAACTGCCACCCACACTGAGAGGGCCTACTGTGGTCCCATCAGTCTTGTCAGCTATCAGCCTAGAGTCTGTGAGCTCCCACTAGCTTGGTCTCTGTGTGTTTACTTGGTTGGGTCTGAGCGGCTGTGGGACCGGCAGGTGAGAGAAATTTGTCCTGACCATGGACCAGGCAGGACCAGGCAGGACCAGGAAAACTCTAGCTACATATGATCCTGACCCCACTTGCTCCTATTATCCCTCCTCCCTCTCTTCAACTGAATTCCAGAAGCTTGGCCAAGTGCTTGGCTGTGGGTCTCTGCATCTGCTTCCATCAGTCACTGGATGTAGGTTTTATGATGACATTTAAGGTAGTCACCATTCTGAATACAGGGGGAGTTTAGTTCAAGCACCCTCTCGCCCATTGCTGAGTCTTAGCTGGGGACATCTTTGTGAGTTCCTGGGGATTTCCATAGCTCCAGATTTCGCCCTAACCTCTTAATGGTTCACAATGTCAAGATATCTCTTTCATTGCTCTCCCTCTCTATCCCTCTCCCAACTCGGCCATCTGGAACCCTCGTGTTCCCATCCTCATCCCTTCCCCTCTATTCCTTCCTCCCAATTTACCCAGGAGATCTTAACCCTTTCCCCATTCCTGGGGAAATCCATTAAAGTCCCACTTAGGGTCCTCCTCTTTACATAGCTTCTCTGGGGTTGTGAATTATAGCTTGGTTATCCTTTGCTTTGCATCTAATAATCACTTATGAGTGAGTATATACCGTGTTTGTCTTTCTGGGTTTGAGTTACCTCACTCAGGATTTTTTCTAATTCCATTCATTTGCCTACAAATTTCATGATGACATTTTTTTTTTTACTGCTGCATAATGCTCCATTGTGTAAATGTACATTTCTTTATCCATTTTTATCTTTGGTTGAGGGGAATCTAGGTTTTTTCTAGGTTCAGGCTATTATAAATAGTGCTGCTATGAACATAGTTCAGCAAATGTCCTTGTGGTGTGGTTGAGCATCTTATGGCTATATGCCCAAGAGCGGTATTGCTGGGTCTTGAGGTAGGTTGATTCCCAGTTTCCCAAAGTACTGCCGTACTGATTTCCAGAGTGGCTGTACAAGATTGCACTCCCACCAGCAGTGGAGTGTTCCCCTGTAGATATAACCAACCATCTTATTAAATAAGAAACACAGAGCCGATTCAGAGAAGAAAGCCAAGAGGTCAGAGCTAAGAGCCTCACCCTTCCTGCTTCAGCGATCCTTTTCAGCCAAGAGAGCTCTCTGAAAGGGACCTACTTCCTGTGTGTATGTCTTCATATACTCTAGCTGTTCTGCCTTCTCATTGGTTGTAAACCCAAACATGTGACTGCCTCGTCACTGCCTGTGTGTACCGCCCTCCAGGTCCTTAAAGGCGTGCGCCACCACCACCACACACTTGCTATGGCTCTAATAGCTCTGACCCCCAGGCAACTTTATTTATTAACATACAATTAAAATCACATTTCAGTACAAGTAAAGTACCACCACATTCCCCTTTCTCCACATCCTCTCCAACTTAAGCTGTCATCAGTGTTTTTGATCTTAGCCATTCTGACAGGCATAAGATGGTATCTCAGGGTCATTTTGATTTGCATTTCCCTGATGAATAAGGGTATGGAAACTTCCATAAATGTCTTTCAGTCATTTGAGATTTTTTTGTTAAGAATTCCATTTAGATCTGCACCCCATTTTTAATTGGATTATTTGATACTTTGCTGTCTAGTTTTTTGAGTTCTTTAAAAATTTTGGAGATCAGCCCTCTGTCAGATGTGGAATTGGTGAAGATCTTTTCCCATTCTGTAGGCTGCCGTTTTGTCTATTTTACCATGTCCCTTGCCTTACAGAAACTTCTCAGTTTCAGAAGGTCCAATTTATTAATTGTTGCTCTCAGTGTCTATGCCACTCTAGTTATATTTAGGAAGTGGTCTCCTGTGCCAATGCGTTCAAGGCTACTTCCAATTTTCTCTTCTGTGAGGTTCAGTGTAACTTTATTTATGTTGAGGTCTTTGATCCATTTGGACTTGAGTATTGTTCATGGTGATAGATATGGATCTATTTGCATTCTTCTTCATGTAGATATCCAGTTATACCAGCACCATTTGTTGAAGATTTTTCCATTGTACAGTTTTGACTTCTTTGTCAAAAATCAAGTGTTCATAAGTGTGTGGATTAATGTCAGAGTCTTTGATTTGACTCTATTGATCAATGTGTCTGTTTTTATGCCAATACCAAGCTGTTTTTATTACTGAGGCTCTATAGTACAGCTTGAAGTCAGGGACAGTGATGACTTGGGAAGTTCATTTATTGTTTAAGACTGTTTTAGCTATCCTGAGTTTTTTGTTTTTCCATATGAAATTGAGTATTGTTCTTTCAAGGTCTGTGAAGAATTTCATTGGGATTTTGATGGAGATTGCATTGACTCTGTAGATTACTTTTGGTAAGTTTGCCATTTTTACTATGTTAATCCTACTTATCCAAGAGCATGGGAGAGCTTTCCATTTTCTAATATTTTCTTCAATTTCTAACATCTAACACTTAAAGTTCTTATCATACAGGTTTTTCACTTGTTTGGTTACAGTTACCCCAAGATATTTTATGTTATTTGTTGCTTTTGTAAAGGGTGATATTTCTCTAATTTCTTTTTTAGCCTATTTATCATTTGTATATAGAAGGGTTACTTATTTTTTTTTAAGTTAATCTTGTATCCTGCCACATTACTGAAGGTGTTTATCAGCTGTAGGAGTTCCTTGGCAGATTTTTTTTATCAGATATGTATACTATGGTATCATCTGCAAATAGCAAAAGTTTGACTTCTTCCTTTCAGATTAGTATCCCCTTGATCTCCTTTTGTTTTCTTATTGCTCTAGCTAGAACTTGGAGTACTATATTGAGTAGGTATGGGGAGGTGGACATCCTTGTCTTGTTCCTGATTTTAGTGGAATCTCTTTGAGTTTCTCACCATTTAGTTTGATGTTGGTTTTCGGCTTGCTATATATTTCATTTATTATGTTTAAGCATGCTCTTTGTATTCCTTATATCTCTAAGACCTTTATCATGAAGCAGTGTTAGATTTTGTCAAAGGCTTTTTCAGCATCTAATCAGATGATCATGTGATTTTTTAGTTTCAGTTTGTCTATATGGTGGATTACATTGACAGATTTTTGTATGTTAAACCATTCCTGCACCTCTGGGATGAAGCCTACTTGATCATGGCAGATACTTTTTTAGATATGTTCTTGGATTCAGTTTGCCAGCATTTTATTGAATATTTTTGCACCAATGTTCATGAGGGAAATTGGTCTGTAATTTTCTTTTGTAATTGTGTCTTTGTGTGGTTTGGGTATCAGAATAACTGTAGCCTTGTGAAAAGAGTTTGGCAATGTTTCTTTCATTCTATTGTTCGGAACAACTTCAGGAGTATTGGTATTAGCTCTTCTTTGAAATTCTGGTAGAATTCTGCACTGAAACCATCTGACCCTGGGCTTATTTTTTATTTGTTTATTTATTTTTTGGTCGGGAGACTTTTGATGATTGCTTCTATTAGGGGTTATTGGTCTATTTAAATTGTTTATTTGATCTTGATTTAGTTTTGTTATGTGGTGCTTATCTAGAAAATTTTCCATTTCTTTTTATATTTTCCAATTTTGTGGAGTACATGTTTTTGAAGTATGACTGAATGACTCTCTGAGTTTCCTCAGTGTCTGTTATTATGTACCCCTTTCCATTTCTGATTTTGTTAATTTGGATATTCTCTCTCTGCTTTCTGGTTAGTTTGGATAAGGGTTTGTCTATCTTATTGATTTTCTCGAAGAACCAACTCTTTGTTTCATTGATTCTTTGTATTGTTCTCTTTGTTTCTATTTTATTGTTTTCAGCCCTCAATTTTATTATTTCCTGTCATCTCCTCCTGGGTGAGTTTGCTTCCTTTTGTTCTAGGGTTTTCAGGTGTGCTGTTAAATTGCTAGTATGAGATTACTCCAACTTATTTATGTAGGCACTTTGTTCTATGAACTTTCCTCTTAGCACTGTTTTCATGGCGTTCCATAAGTTTGGGACTGTAATGCATTCATTTTCGTTGAATTCTAGGAAGTCTTTAATTTCTTTCTCTGTTTCTTCCTTGACCCAGTGGTGATTCAGCTGAACATTGTTCAGTTTCCATGAGTTTGTAGGCTTTCTGCATTTTGTCTTGTTGTTGAATTCTAACTTTAAGCCATGGTGGTCTGATAAGATATTTTTTTTTTTTTTTGTATCTGTAGAGATTTACTTTGTTACTGAGTATGTTGTCAGTTTTGGAGATGGTTCCATGAGGGGCTGAGAAAAATGTATTTGTATGTGTGTATGTGTGTGTGTGTGTGTGTGTGTGTGTGTGTGTGTGTGTGTGTGTGTGTGTGTGTGTTTGGTCGAAATGTTCTATAGAAGTCTGTTAGATCAATTTGAGTCATAACATCTGTTAGTTCCCTTTTTTATCTGTTAAGTTTCTGTCTGGCAAACCTTTCCAGTGGTGAGAGAGGGCTGTTGATGTCTCCCACTGTTAGTGTGTGGGGTTTGATGTATGATTTAAGCTTTAGTAATGTTTCTCTTACAAATGTAGGTGCCCTTGTATTTGGGACATAAATGTTCAGAATTGAGACTTCATCTTGATGATTTTTTTCCTTTGATGAATATGAAATATCCTTCTCCATCTCTTTTGATTAATTTTAGTTTGAAATCTATTTTGTTCAATATTGGAATAGCTACACAAGCTTGTTTCTTAAGTCCATTTGATTGGAAAATCTTTTCCTAACTCTTTACTCTGAGGTAATGTCTGTATTTTGAAGTTGAGGTGTATTTCCTGTGTGCAGCAGAAGGATAGATACTATTTTCGTATCCATTCTGTTAGCCTGTGTCTTTTTATAGGTGAATTGAGTCCATTGATATTTGAGATATTAATGACCAGTGATTGTTAATTCTTGTTATATTGGTTTTGTTTTTGGTGGTGGTGGTGTGTATGTGTTCCCTTCTTTGAGATTTGTTGGTATGAGGTTACCTATTGCCTGAGTTTTGGTGGTTGCAGCTAACTTCCTTCAGTGGGAGTTTTTCTTCTAGTACTTTCTGCAGGGCTGGATTTCTCTATATGTACTGTTTAAATCGGGTTTTGTCATGAAATATCTTGTTTTCTCCATCTGTGGTGACTGAAAGCTTTGCTGCGTATAGTAGTCTGGAATTAGCATCTGTGGTTTCTTAGTATCTGCAGTTCATTTGCCTAGGACCTCATGGCTTTCAAAGTTTCCAAATAGAAGCTGGGTATAATTCTGATAAGTCTGCCTTTATAAGTTACTTGACCTTTTTTCCTTTGCTGATTTTAATATTTTCTTTATTCTATATGTTTAGTGTTTTGACTATTATGTGGCATGGGGACTTTTTATGTGGTCCAGTCAATTTGGTGTTCTATATGCTTCTTGTACCTACATAGGCATGTCTTTCTTTATGTTGGTAGGTTGGGAAAGTTTTCCTCTATGATTTTTTGAATATATTTCCTGTGCCTTTGGGCTGGAATTCTTCTCCATCTTCTTTTCTTATTATTCTTAGATTTGGTCTTTTCATGGTGTTCCAGATTTCCTGGATGTTTTCTGTCAAATATTTGCTGGATTTAACATTTTGTTTGATCTATGAATCTGTTTTCTCTATCATATCTTCAATGCTTGAGAGTCTCTCTTCCATCTCTTGAATTTTGTTGGTTGTGCTTGCCTGTATAGTTTCTGTTCATTTACTCAGATTTTCTTTTTCCTGAATTCCCTCGGTTTGTGTTTTCTTTATTGCCTCTATTTTGATTTTCAAGTGTTGAACTGTTTTCTTCACTTATTTGATTGTTTTCCCCCCCTTGGGTTTCTTGGCTTTCTTAAAGGGATTTATGTATTTACTCCAGTGTTTTGTTTGTCTTTCCCTCCATTTTGTTAAGGAATTTTTTCATTTCCTCTTTTAGGGCCTCTATCATCTTCACAAAGTTATTTTTAAGGTTTTTTTTTTTCTGGATCATTTTTGGATAGTGTTGGGATGTTCAGGTCTTGCTGTTGTAAGATCACTAGGTTCTAGTGGTGCCGTACTGTTCTTTATATTGTTGAATGTGTTCTTACTCTGCCGTCTACCCAGTTCTTCTTTTAATCTGTACAGGTGGAGCTCTGGGTCGCTCTTTTTCCAATAGGATGCAGGTGGGGCCTGTGGTTCCAGTGGTAGCTCTTCCCAATTGGTGCAGGAGGTCCAGGCTACACTGGTTGCTGGTGTTGCAGGGGATGGTGAGAAGGGAAGGGAGGAGGCTGCTGCCTAGTCTCTGGTACTGTGATGGCTGGGAGTTTAAGAAGATAAAGGAAGACTCCAGGACTTCTGTTCAGTCCTAGAAGTATAACAAACCCAGGCTTGCCTCCAGAAAGGTAGAGGTGGAGCACCAAAGCTCCCGCTCTCAGTCTTGGTTGGGGTTGAGGAGAAATTACTGGTGACAATTAGTGAGAATTCAGTGAGAGGCAATGCAGTCTCTGTGGTTTCAGTTTTCAGTTCCACTGGTGGCAATGTGGCAAGGTGGCAAGGTCCTATAAATGTCTTGTAGCAGCGGAGGCCCCAGAGAGCTAATGAGTTCTCTCAGACACTGCCAGTGACACCTCACTCCTATGACAAAACTCTTCTTTTGTAGTACAAAGCATTTCATCAGCTTGGGTGCTGAAACCAAATGGGTCCATAGTCATTTGGTTGGGGAGAAGGTTAGGTGCCCAAGCATTTTCCTCAAAACCAGGAGTACATGAATGAAAATTCCCAGGATCTTCAAGAAAATACAGGCAGGGTATGTACTTTTACATCATTGCTGAGAGTTGAAAGGTGGAGACAAAGAGTGCCTGGAAGCACACATGCAAACTAGTTTATCCTACAGTCGTGAAATCTAGGTCAATGGAAGACCCTCCCTCAAACAAAAGCTAAAACAGTACTGAAGACTGACAAGCTTGATTAAGTGACTGTGCTCTCTGACTTCCAATGCCGTGAGCAGGATCACTCCTAGGTCTACTCACATGGGCGCGCATGTGCGCGCGCGCACACACACACACACACACACACACACACACACAAAGTATGTGTTTATTTGTCTGTACTTTCTGTGCTGAAGTGGTGTGAGTTGTAGATTAACCAGTTAGGCATCAAGCTGAGCAATATCCTGGAGCTCAAAATGCCCATGACTGATTTTGATCAAATCTATAAAAAATGATATTCAAATCTAAAACTTTTACTATGCAAATGAACATATAAAGTGTGTTCCCAAACCTCTTCTTGCACAACTCCACTTTCCCAGACTAACCATGGTTGCCTGATATATTTAAAATCTAGATTATTAGACTGGATATGGAAGGGGATCCTTATGAGTTCAAGGTCAGCCTGGTCTATTTAGTGAGTAGCTGAGAGCCAGTGAGTTCCATGACAACCTGGGCTACATAGAGAGACTCTGCATGAGAAAGACAAAGAAACAAACAATACATTATTTTAATAGTGTTAATAAAAAATTAAAATTTCTAAATCATAATGGAGCTGCTTCATTCTCATTTTGTAATAAAGTTTAACTCTATAGTAAGAGTCATATTGTATGTAATGATCAGAATTGGGTAAATTTGTTGGAAAGCCCCACTGATGTTTAGAGAAATACAATTGCAATGTCTATGGATACATTTCTTTATTCCAGTTGAAGCATATTTTTTTTCAGCCTGTAATCTTTTTGTGGCACCTCTCTTCTTTTACAGAATGACTACTACAAAGTCTATTTTTAATTAGAACCATGAATCATATTCTGAACACTTTTAAGAACTGAAGCTTTGACTTTCTAATTGTACATAATAAATTTTAAAAACATACATTATATATAATAACTTAATTTATACTTCTAGGCATTCTATTTATGTTTCATGTAGAATTCTGAATTTTTATTGATGATTTAACTAATTTAAGTTATTTTAATCACTATTCCTGTGACTAGAGATTTTATCATTCATCTTATTTTAACACTATCTGTTTCAAAATTGTGCCAATTTATTTTTTAATTTTTGTATATTTTAGGAATGTTAATCTATGTAAAAAACATAAACATTTTATATAATTATTGATCAATATAATTTCCTCTACAAAATTAAAATAACAAATATTAGGACATAATTTAAAGGAATTTAGTATTTACCCACACAGGTTCTTTATTTCCCTACAGATTACAATGAATTTCTAATATTACGGGGCTGGAGATGTCTCAGGAGTTAAGACCCCTTGCTGTGCTTAATATGATGTTATATGCCTTTAGTTCAGGCATTCAAAAGGCAGAGGCAGGCAGATCTCTCTGAGTTTGAGGCCAGCTTGGTCTACATAGTGAGTAGCTGGATATTGAATGCACACACCTTTAATTCCCAGCACTTGAGAACTCATGTCTTTGCTTGGGAAGGACACAGGCCTTTAATCCCAGGAAGTGATGGCAGAAAAGAGAAAAGTATATTAGGCGTGACCACCAAGAACTAGAGGCTTTTAAGCAGTTCAGCTGAGATCCATTCAAAAGAGGACTCAGAGACTCAGTCTGAGGAAACAAGATCAGATGAGGAGCTGTTAGGTGAGGTTGGCTGTGGCTTGTTCTGTTTCTCTGATCTTTCAGTTTTCACCCCAATATCTGGCTCCAGGTTTTCTGTTAATAAGACCTTTTAAGACTTGTGTTACATTTTACAATGTGGAGTCATCTTGGCTACAGACTTCTGCTAAAATTAAGTCCTCTGATCTGGATTGAAAGAATAATTTGTATCTGAATCATTTTCCTAATCCATGCATGGATTTTGAAGCAGGTGTTGTCTTTAAATTAGAAAAATCAGCAGTTACTAGAAGGTCAACATGGA
Source organism: Peromyscus californicus insignis (assembly GCF_007827085.1). NCBI lineage: Eukaryota > Metazoa > Chordata > Mammalia > Rodentia > Cricetidae > Peromyscus > Peromyscus californicus. The sequence goes on from NW_026294617.1 coordinate 25,210,662, forward strand.
AGATATCTCTGTAAATTTTGCTATTTTCTGCAGTTCTCAAGGCACCTAAGGAACATTATGAGGTCTACTTAATTAATTTAAGAACAATTACAGAAGATAAGAGCTGATGGGTAAATGTTACATCTATCTAGATTTATGAACTAAAACTTGCTCATGTTTTTTATGATAAGTCTTCATCAACTCCAACCTTATTATACAGTTTCTTGGATCTTCAAAAAAAAATTACTCTTCAATTCATGTTTCCTCAACACTGAATACTTATTAAAATTCAAATTTATAGAGTTTTATGTTGGGTGACCTAGGAAACTAAGTCAGATTTTATCAGTTTAAGAAGTAGAGATCTTTGTCCCCAAATCAGACCAAGAGGTTACAAGACTCAAAGCCGCAGAGGGCCTGTCAGAAGGTATTTTCCACTTGACTGCTTTCCTGAAGCCTGTGATTCTTTGTTTTCGAACCTAGTGTATGTGTTTTTCTCAGTGTGTCATATTTTAGCATTTTTCTCCCAGGTTTCTTCAACTCCCCTTGGCCTTGATTAACGGCTTGACTTGGCTTTGGGAACAACTTTCCTCTCAACTCCTGCATAGTCTCTGTCACATAAATTCCTCTTCTGTTCCTTGGCAAGGACTTGCCACTACATTCTGTCCTTTTCTGAGAATTTTCCCAGGGGTCCCTTCACTCCTTAATCCTGCTGCAATACTACCCTTTGCTTCCCCCTTCTGGTCATCATTACAAATGTACTCCAGCTGAGTTTTGCTCTAACATGTTACCCCCTTGATTTTGACAGTCAACTTGTTAATTTATCCTTACATGGATTCTTTCAAGAAACTTTTAATGAGAACTGAACACTTATAAGACTTACAAACTGTCAGGATATAAAAAGTTGTACAAAATTGTATTCTTTCTTGGTCCACATTTATCTTCCAGGAAGTTGAAGAAAATAGGATTTAATCAAGTAGTTGCTTGCTTACTATTGGCGTCACTCTCCTCTAACCCTGTTGTACGTGTCCCCTTAATTTGTAAGATATGTTTGACCAGGACATCATTTAGATCTCATTATGTTATAGTAATTGCTTTTTAATATGTTATAGTTATACACTCATTTACTCTTTTACTTATTCAGTCACCATCAATTTATTAAACTATTATGTATCAGAACAAAGACATAGGGTGATATTAAAAATAAATATCTATAGCATGGAATTTGGAATAAAGTTAATGGAAAAGGAACTATTAAGATGAATACATAAGCTAACAATTTTTAAGCAATGCATATTAAAATAGGAATTCAAAAAATTAAAACCTGAGTTATGTGAACACTTCTTTGGGTTATTAAAAATTATTACAGAATTTTCTATGCTGTTTTCATGTGCCCATAAGCTTTTACAGTCTGTATGTATATACAGTTTGCATTTAAGGAACCTACATGTACACAGGTAAATACAGTATGCTTTTTTGAAAGTGAGAAAACTACATGTAAATAAAATATTATAATATCTTCAAATATCTCTTACTTCATTGATTTGAAAATATTGTAAATTTTCTACAAAAATGTTTAAATGTTACTAGCATTGTAAGTTACGTTTGAGGCCCTTTTAGAGGACCAAATACATTTGTAAATCTCTGTGGACATAACAAGCTGAGGCCCTGATGAAGGAAACAAACTTGATTCACTTTTGGTGTCCATCACATCATTTAACAAAGCATTATGCTGGCATTTATTTGGTATTGAGCAGTACAACTTCATTTACATCCGTTGGACTACTGTATATTCTGCTGAATTCTCTTAACATTGACTCTCCCTCTCACAAGCTATCAGTCACAAACAGCTCCACAGAACTAGGACTTCATGACCGTCTCTCATCCTCATGCTAGAATCTGGTCTGGCTTGGGCTCACACAGGTATTGTGTATGATACCGTGACCATGGTGTGTTCATATGTTCAGGTTCCCTGCTGTATCCAGAAGACAATGTGTCTGTGTAGTCATATACCACCTCCGGCTCTTGGAATCTTTCTCTAAACCTTGAAAAGAAGTGTAGTATATAATTTTCCCATGGGATGGACACTCCAAGGTCTCTTCTTTTCTGCACCTTGGCCAGATAATGAGTTCTATGCTGATTGTCATCTACTTCAAATAGAAGCATCTCTCATGAAGTTGAGAGATGCATTAACCTAAGGGTATAACTATAAGTCATTAGGAGTTGATATGATACTATATCTCAATTCTCTCTCAGATTTTCCAGTGATGCCATCTTTTCAATCCTCCATAAATTCTATTAGGTGATTGAAGCTTCCCTTCAACTCCCTACACTGCATTCCTTAGAAAAGATACTTGTTTTTTTAACCTTACTGTAGAAGGTTATATGGCAGTTATAACTTCTGATCTATTTTCCTTTTATGTCTTCCTTTTGCCACCCTATGCACACTTCAGAAATCCTTTTGTTTCTGTTATTTATTGTCTCTAGCATGTACCTACTTGTTATTATAGCACATGATACAATTATAGAAATTTATTTATATTCACTCTATACATTCTGACATTTCTTTGCCTTTACCAGTTTTTCATATTTAGTTTTTATTAATTTGTTAAAACTATCTTTATTGCAATTTCCATATAAATATGCATATGTATGTATGAAGAAATAAAGACATATAAGTATAAAAACATTCAGAAAAACTGTTTAACAAATACTATTATGTACTTTATTTCTATATTTATATACTTGTTTGAGGTTTAAATGTTCATGACTGTATGATGAAATATTAACAGTTACACAGTTCTCCATGACTTATAGATATGGAAACAACTCTCAAAAATAGTACTTTCTAACAAGTTTTATTTTTATACAATTTTATGTAGTTCTAATTTATTCATTAATGCAAACTACTATTATAGTAATTTCTTGAAAACTTAGCTGCAGTCCAAGAATATCTAGACTGGTAATTACTCTTTCTTTATCATCTATGAGACTGTTTGTCTTCTTGTGAGGAGTGATGACTAAGCCAGCGAGCAGGTGTTCTCTTTCAAGCTTGGATATTTCTGTTGCAAGTTTATGAGAATACTTGACTCTAGGACAATAAGAGACATGATACTTAATAGTCATATTGGTCCTTCATTACTTCATATATGTCAGAGTATATAGAAGTTATCTCTATTGGATATTTTGTGGCTATATATATATCACATATAGAAATTTATACAACATTGATTGTATAGAGGTCTTTAATAAATATTAAATATTTATCAGTGTTTAGTTAGTATGTGGATAACTTTTTATATACATAGGTTCCCACATACTTTTTCCCCTTGAGATAGAATTTTAAAATGCCCAACCAGATGTATATTTTAATATGCGTTTTGGCATTTTTCTTTTACAACTAGTTTCTATTTAGATAATGTTCATGATCTTGAATCTTGCCCTCTGTTTTGAATTTGTTTTAAGTCACAAATCAAAGCATCCTAAAACAAAATGGATTTATCATTATTATTAACTTATAAAGAATTAAGTTTTGTTAAGATAGTTTTTCTGAACAAAATAAGTGTTTTGTTATTACTAGTTTTATGAATAATGTCATTGGAATTTGTATGTGAATTAAATTAAATATTTAGGAATTTTTTTTGGTAATCTGACTAATTTCACAATATTCCATAAACATAGAAACTCTCTCTCTCACCTAGTACCTTAAATTTCATTTTTCAATGTTCTAAAGTTTCTATTATGTAAGTCTTTCATATACTTGGAGAAGTTTATTCCTAGGTAGTTTATTCTGGTGGAAATTACAGTGATTGTGATACTAATCCTAAATGCTTTTTCCAGAAAATGTGTTACTAATCATAGTAGTTTGAATGTCATTGGTACCCTTAAGCTTATAAGGAGTGACACTATTGGGAGGTGTGGCTTTGTTAGAGTAGGTACGGCCTTGTTGAAAGAAATTCGTCACTGTGGGGACACTATTTGAAGTCTCTTTTGCTTAAGCTTTGCTCAGTGTCACAGACCTTCCCGTTGCCTTCTGTTCAAGATGTAGCCAGCCAGCACCATGTCCCACGATGATGATAATGAACTGAACCTCTGAAACTGTAAGTGACCCTCCCCAATTAAATGCTTTTCTTTATAAGAGTTGCCATGGTTATGATGTCTCTTCACAGCAATAGAAACCCTAACTAAGACATTAACATACATGAAAGCTACTGTTTTTGTGCATTGATTTGCATTGTACAACTTTACTTATAGGGTTAAATCTAGGCATTTTCTTTTAGAGGTTATAGGATCTATTCAGTACATAATTGTGTCATCTTCAAATGGGAATAATTTCAATTGCTTTTCTCATTTTTATATCATTCTTCTTGCTTTGTGGTTATAACTTGGAGCACAATATTGAACAAGAGTGCAGATGAGCATGAAGACAAGTTGAACTTTGCCAAATGATCTTTCTGCATTATAGAGATCTTAATGTGATTTGGGTCATCGGCCTTATTCCTATGGTGAACTACATCTATTGGTTTACATATGCTGACATATCCTTGCATCCCTGGAAAAAAACACCTTTTTGGCCATGATGCATTAGATTTTGAATGTGTTCTTGAGTTTAGTTTTCATATATTTGGTTGAAATTTTCTGCATCTATATTTATTAGGCAAATTTGTAGTGTTTTGTTGTTGTTGTTGTTGTTGTTCTTGTATCTTTTCAAATTTTGTTAGCAGGATAATATTTGATTCACAGAATGAATTTAGTAGCCCCCTCCACTCTGTTTTGTGAAACAGTTTAAGAAATGTCAGGTTAGAATTTATCCTTCATTTCTAAGACACTTATACATGGTGTCTATAAATCACTTAATAGCCACTTAAATTATTTAATTTGTGGTCCAAGTTCAGTCTTGGATTCGTGAATTTTTATCTATCTGTTTTATTTTGTTTCTAAATGCATTTCAAAATTAAAAGTTAACTATACCCTTATTTCTATCGTTTATGAAATTTTATTTGATTTTCCTCATTAATCATGTGGAAACTATCGTTAAAAAAATAAACAGCAGCCCCTCAAAAAGCAATTCCATGAAACAAGCTCAATGAAACCATAAATATGAACATACATAGTTCTAAATAAAAGCACACTTTGTATTTCAAAGTGTTTGCATGTAATATAAATGAAAGGAAAATTTATAATATTCAAATCACAATTCTGCTCCATTTTGACATTACTGAGCAGCTATTGAGATTTTTAATGGGATGCTATTGCCACCCTGGTAATTAGGTAAACAAACAAACAAAAAACATCTCCCATAGACACATGTTTATCTGCTGTGAGCATGATACCAGGTGTAGCAGGGTCCTTGCTGTTGTTCCCTTTTCTGGGGAAGTGGGGGCAAGTAGGTGCAGAGTCAAACCACACAGACTCCAGGAGAATGTAGAAACAAGCTCAGTTTATTCAGGAAGAGGCCAACCTTATACACCCTCCACCCGCCCCTTGGGGGAGGTCTGATGAATTATGCATCAGCTGGTGTGACATGGCTGCCTCTCATTGGTCCAGGTCATCTCCACATCATGTTTCAGCTGCTGTTGCTAAGACCATCAGGCAGACCCAGGCTGGCTCTCAGAAAGTATCTTTTTTACTTGTTTGGGCAGTCTGGCCCTCAAGCCTGTTAGGGATGAGTCATCCCACATACCAGGTCAAGCTGAGACAAAGGAAAACTATAAAATCTCCAGTTGCATTACTATTTCCCTAAAGGAGAAAGTAGAGGTTATCAAGATCTAGTTTAAATATAAACAGTAAAAGAGGAAAATGGAGTCTGTTCCTAGTGACAAGTAAGTGTTCTACATAGGGAATCAGTAATTGTTTGTCATTATGAAACAGCAGTTCATTTAGACAAATAAACAACATTTGCAAGTAGTTGTAAGAAGTCCATGAGATAGACTCATTAGTAAATACTAACTGAGAATAAAGGCGATAAGAATAGCTGTAAGACAATTCCAGGAAAACATAATGTAAATACATTTACAAAATTGTACATGTTCATGTATTCAAGAATATTCAAGTCAGAACATTTTACACCACTAAAGAGCTGGATATGTCAGTTAGTGGTAAAATCTAAGTAATTCCACAAAGAATAGTATTATGGTCTAAAAAAGAATCAGAAATGTTTGCACTTAACAGACATTTCGTATTGAGTAAACTTCAAAAAGCACAATATATTGCTTTATTGAAATATATAATATTAATATATATTAACCTATGCATACAAGTATACACACATACATATATACACATACATTTATGTGTGTGTATATATTTAGATTCACAGAAATTTATTTACTGCTTAAAGACAATGGTAGCTCCTCATTACTTCAGAGGAAAAAACATAAATTTATTATTACACTGTGCATATTCCCACGTCTTACTATTTTACAAGTATCAGCTTAAGCAATACTCAATCACCTGCATTTAAGGAATTTCAGATGTAATTCAACAGGACAGTAACATAATTTCTCCAGGACTTCTGCCTTTAAATGTCTGCACCTTCTGTTTTTTGTATTCTTTGTCCGTGCATTTGTAATCATCACAGGTTTCACCAAATGGTCCTCAGATATGAGAATATTCCCCGTGTCACATAATCAGAGGAATTTTATCAGATACTTTGAAGAAAACAGAAATTGATGATCAAACAGCAGATGATCTGATCTTCTAGCTCTTACAATCTGCCCTCTCCCCCACCATGATATTTTCTGAATCTTAGGTGTAGTGGTTATGTTGTAGATGTATTATTTGACCTCAGTGGTGATTGGTCATCCCATGATCACTTGCTCTTTGCATATTGACCAGTTATGGATTTCTCTAATATTCTCTATCTGCTGTAAAAAGAACTTTCTTTGACAATGGGTGAGGACTATAGAAATCAGTGTGGAGAACTGTCAAAACCTAAAACATAGATCTACCATATGACCTGGATATGCTACGCCATGACCTATTCACAAAGGACTCAACATCCTACTCTACAGATATTTGCTCAGAAATTTCATTGCCGTATTAGTCATAAAGTTGGGAAGTGTAAGCAACCTAATATCCTTCAACTGATGGATGTTGTTGATTTTTTGTAGGTTTATACGTCATTTGTTGCTTGTGGATGGACACTTTAAAGTAGAATTTAGCTATGAGAGGAAACATCTGTGTAGTTAATGAGAGAATCATGCCTGGACCCTATATTTCCCCTCTCATTAAGCAATGAAACTTTTATTTCTGTATTTTTGCTGTTTTTAGCTCAAACTCCATGCTTTGTTTGGTGAGTTTCTGCTAAAAGAAAAAAAAATCACCCTCTTATGTGCTCCATTATCTTTCTGGATGTACATTGGCTCAAGTCACATTATATTATGTGTACTATATTAAAATATTTTAATTTTAAGATATGAATTCTCAGTAAAAATCCAAATGGTATAGGAGTATCATAGATGGATTTTGGATTTTATCTTGTGTTCTCTGTTTTCATGTCTCTAATGTATCTAGTCCTATAGGTGGATTTCCTCTTTTAATACTCTTTGCTTATACAAAAGTTATATTTACTTAGGTATCACTAAGTTAATGTCATGATAGTGGATACCATCAGTTAGCTTGTTTTTAATCAGTAATGCATTAAAATATCTTTCAAAAAATAGCTGTAACCATTCCTCAGTTTCAGACCTGCTCTCATTGTGTTTTCTCCACTAAAACCAAGAGTATGCCAACTTCTGGCCAAATACTAAGTCCTTCATTAATTGGTGTTAAATTACTTTTCGATACCATTTTATTTAAAATAGGAAATGTGAGAAATTAAAAATACTAAGTTTTCAAAATAGGTTACCACTATACACACTTGTGACAAATAAATATCAACATTTGAATAACTATTTTTTGCATAGAATTGTTTTTTTCCAAATTTAAATGCATAGTGTTAATAAGTTTAGATTTGGTATTACTACCTTTCCATCAAACCAAACTTGCATAATTTTATCATCTTATATACATGAATATATACATGATCATTATTTAAAGAAATATATTCATTTCCTTTTTGTTCCCATCAAAAAGTATTTGTATGCTTATAAGAATGACTCAGATCAGCTCACATTTATGCATTGGAGGTGGAATCAAAAGAAAATATTCTGGTTTAGTTTATTTTAGTTTTTCAAGCCAGCATCATCATGTGATATTTTACATTGCACATTACAACCTAAGTGTATCTCTTTCTTACGATGTCTGACACAGCTAGGGATTATTTGCTTTATTTGTTAAACATGTTTATTGTGTATAGCAATTTACCAGTTTTGTATTCAGTCATTTATATAAAGCAGATTCATCTATTTAAATAAATATTTCTTCTTTCCTCCATCTTTAATTTTGCCATGAAAAAGCTCTTGAGATTTTATAATTATTAACAGAGAGTAAAAGGCTAACAAGAAAGCCATCATGAAAAAAAAAATTGATACTCATGGGAAGCCTGCCCCTTTCTGAATGGAGACAGAAGGGAGGAGTGGAGGGGGAATGGGATATAGAGGGGAGGCAGCGGGAAAGAACAGGAGTAGAGTAGGGATGGGAACTGTGGTTGGGATGTAAGATAAATGAAAGAACATTAATTAATACAAAATTAAATATATAATTTAAACTTCAAAGAGATAGCATCAGTCATTTAAAATTGTGTAGCATGGATAAAACTAAGCATTTTAAAACATTGAACACATTATGATAATATGTTTCCATTGTGTAAGGTAGGTATACCTTAATATGTGCTGATAATCTTCTGAACACTATATTATATCTTACCTGATGTTTACTGACAAACGACATGAATGATGATCTCTATTAAAATCTACGTGGCCTATTAAATTTAGCAATTACTAACAAAAATGACAATTGTAGTTCATAATCCTGAATAAATACCCTTGAGTTAAAGTGTGGGATGAATTAAAACCTCATTGTCCAAAGTGTGTTCTGAATAATAGGTGAGCATATCTAACTTTATAGCTCCTGGGAGGAAGTTTTCTCAGTGGTCTTGGTTCATGTTTCCAGTCTCCTCTACTCATAATTACCCTATTGGCTAATTGCCTCTTTTCTTTCATTTGTACTAATTAGGCTACATTCTATTTGGCAGGTTCCCTCGAATTGTGTCACCAAGGTAAAGCTGCTTTAATAAGGCCCAGCTCTGCAGCACTGGCAGGAAGATCATTACTGACTAGGAGTGTGCCTTCAAAAGGAGATTTAAATATAGGAAAATTCAAGAGTATACAAAGACATATATTTCAAGTTATTAGAAAGAAATTCTCGGCTCTTTTCTTAACCTAATAATACTGTCTGTGAAATTTTAGATGACAAGAGAATCATATTTATCAGATATACAAAAGTTTTGTGCTATTACAAACTTAAAATTTCTTTATTCTGTCTTTTATCTTTAGCCATGATTATGAGAAATGATAATATAATTGGATACAACTAGTGCCATTTGGTGGACAGATTGCTTCAAAAATTGTAGGACACTGCCATCTCTTAGGTTGACTTGCAAAGTTGTGTAAGCTAATCATACTGAAAGGTTTGTGGCCATATGCGGAGGTTCTACTGGAAGAAAAAAACAGGGAACTCTGCCTCTAACTAGGAAGTTAGAACTTCCTAAGCATGTGTCCTCTGTGTGAAACAGCAATTCTTCAGGGTAAGGAAAAGTTCCAATTCCATTATATGTTGATATCAAGATGTTATTGTGTCCTGGGAGACTGCTGTCAAACTGTTGCTGGGAAGTGGCCATTTAGAAGAACAGATGGAGACAAACAGGCACAAGAGAATATGGACACCATCCAGGACCTAGATGAACTGAATCATGAGCTTAACTCTTCAAAGAATTCAGGAAATATTATCTGATAAGGAAGATAACCATCTACAATGGAACTATAGACAATGAGAAGATGAATAGAATAATGTGTCTTCATTACAGACTCTGTCATTTCCTACTCGGAATGATCCCAGAGTTAAGAAGTTGCTGGAAAATAATCTTAAATCCTGTTGCATGTAAAGAGATTCCATGGATAGAGATAAATACTAAAGAAAACTATAAATTATATAAATAATTTCCAGGGATGAATAAGAGTAAGTGTCATGATGATAGGTGCATGAGAGCCAAGCACCGCATTCAAGTACAGTCTCGGCCTGGTCCTGTTGGTATCACACGTGAGACTGAAGTACTTACCTCTTTGAGTAGTGCTCCAAGCCTAGTTGTGAGAAGGATATTCGCAAGGTTTGTTGTCCTGGGATTTTAGGTAAGCTAAGGAGAAAAGAACAGTCAAACAAGAACAACCAATGCAATAATAATGAGACATTCAGGAGGAAGATGACTCTTCAATGCATGCTGACCTTATAGGCATCCCTGTTAATGCAGGGCATTTTCAAAGAATAAAATATTACAACAAAATAAGGACATAGCTACCTTGTCTTCACAGATGGTAGATAATAGAATTTCAAGGCAAGAGATAATGTATGACATGTTTAACTCATTACATGTCATAGCATGTGCCATTTTTATATTTACCTAACTGTGTATATGTGCTTAAGAATTCTCAATTACATTTCTGGTTCTCCAGTGATACTGTCTGTCAATATGACTCTTCATAAAACCTATTCGATGACTGATGTTTCTTTTCTTTACTTTACCTCCCTACATTGCAGTCCTAGAAAGCATACTTGTTTATATTAAACTTCCTGTGGATTTTCAGAAATGACTTCTCAGTTATTTTTCATTTCTACCTCCCCTTCCCAACTCTCACTCATACCTCAGAAATCATTCAGACTTCCAGTTTACAAAGCACTTGGCATTCATTTATTCCAAAGTTTCTCAATCATCAATACCTTTGTCCAATCCACTTTATTCACCAGTCTAGTCATTACTGTGGGCATTCTTTGTTTGTTATATTGCGTTCACAAAGGAAAGTCATCATTTTAACATAGAAATCAGTGTGTGGTGTCGCTTACTTGCTTTCTTCTTTAGTTACCAGAAAATGTAAATTTTTGATTATACCTTCAAGAAAACTTATAATTAGATTTGTTTGACCATTTGATTCTCATCCACTAAAAATTCCATTCAGAAAGCAAATCCTTTTTTTCTTAACATTTATTTTGTTAGGCATTTTGGAAATTTTACATGTAGGTACAATATTTACATTATTTCCACCTCACATTAGCTCCTCACCTGCCTCCACTCCCTCTCAACTTCATAAACTTTTATATATTAGTGTTTTACACACACATGTGTATGCCTGCATGTATATAGGCATGTATAGTTACAACCAGATGAGTCCATTTACTGTGTGTGTGTGTGTGTGTGTGTGTGTGTTTTAGGGATGACCCATCAGTAAAATCATCTCTTGAGAAGACAGATTTCCCCCTCTCAGTAGCAATGAATTGTAGGTAGCTCTTCATCTAAAAGTAGGATTTTGCAAAGTTTCCCTTATCTGTGTTGTTATGTCAATTGGTGGAGACACTGTATGTCTTGCTTTAGGTGACCATATTCTTAAATTTTCATGGGGTTCCTGTTATACAGATGACACTATATCACAGCAGACATGCTGGTCTTGTGGCTCTTTCAATCTTTTCTCCCTCTCTTCTGCAAAGTGAGTTTATTTGGAATTCATCAAGCACTCTTCATTCCGGGCCTTTACGTTAGCACTCTTCTTACACATAAATCTTAGTAGTATCACATTTGGGGCATTTTCCATTCTTTGGAATTTGTTTTGTTTATAATTTAAACTTTACTCCAATTTCTATTTAATTTGTCTTCACACAAAGAAAATCTTATTACTAAGGTTAATATACTCGATTACTTTATGTGCATTCCCTTTTGTGTCATTACTCATCATTTAAGTGTTTCATGTTTTCTTTGTCCACTGAAATGCTAGCATATAAGAGTATATAGTCTTTCATTTTTAAAATTTTATTTATTTCTTCTTCTTCTTTTATTCAGTCTACAATCTCCACTTCCTCCAGTCCTCCCACCACCATCCCCCCAGGATCCTCTCTCCCCCAGATCTCCTCCTCCTCCATATCCAGTCAGAAAAGAGCAGATTCCCCTGGGATATCAGCTGGACAAGGCATAACAAGATACAACATAACAAGGCAAAAGCCCTGGGTGAGGCAACCCAGTAGGAGGAAAAGGGTCCCAAGAGCAAGTGAAGGAGTCAGAGACACACCCCCCCACACACTTCCACTGTTAGGAGTCTCACAACGACACCAAGCTAACAACCATAACACATTTACAGAGGACCCAGCACCCACCCATGCAGGCTTTGTGTTGCAGCTTCAATCTCTGTGAGCCCCTATGAGCCCTGCTTAGTTCATTCTATGGGCTGTGTTCTCCTGGTGTCCTTGACCCCTCTGGCTCCTACAGTTATTCTACCTCCTCTTCTGTGGGACTCTTGGAGCTCCAAGAGGAGGGATCTGATGGGATAGTTTTTCATTTAATGATATATATTGTAGAACAAATAAGTATATTTCCAATTTAGAGCCATCCAATAAAGAGTATACCAATGTATGAAAATAAGAATAAAATCAGAAAGAATTTTTGTCTCTGAATTAGGTAGAAAAAAGAATCTTTTTTTCCAAAATCTGAATACTGTGGATTGAGAAGAGTCAAAATCATTTAAGAACATGAAATGCTTTTGCAGAGGACCCGAATTCAGTTTCCATCCCCCACAGCAGGTGACTCACAACCACCTATAACTTCACATCAAGTGAAATAATGCCCTCTTCTGAATTCCATGACCACCAGTCTGCAGGTTCATATACACTTTATATACATATACCACCCTATACACATATATACACATAAATCCACATACCCATAGACACCTGACTTTTGACATAGAGTCAGAAAATGCATAATAAAAAATTAAGATAAATTTCTCTAGATGTAGAAATGTATTTTGTACATATTTTCAGAAGCATTTTGTGTATAAGAATTATGTAAAGGGACATGAATTTCTATACTAAAATAAGAGTTATGAATTCATGAACATTCAGTGTACTTGAGTAGCACTGAAACTTTTGTTGTTGCATGTGATAACTTATGCTATATGTTAATGGACTAACAAACATGCACCTGTTATGTTGGCTTTAGGTAATGTTTGTCTAAGCAACCCAGCTTCCCCTGAACTCAAAATATGTTTTTACAGGTCCCAATAAAGCCTGAACTCATAGTCAAGTGACTGCAAACTCTTGCCTATGGTTTAGGATGCTAGAAGTCTGAAATTGGGCTGAAACATAAAAATTTTTCCCCACTTTGAAATTTTGGATCCAGGCAAATGAAGCCCCAAACCATTTGTCTCAAGCCCATGTATGATTCCTTTTTTTTTTTCTTTTTTTTTACTTTTAGGTAATGGTTCTTCCCCAGGTTACTCCATTGACTCTTGTTATTAAAGACATTTTTTTGTTATTCAGAGAAATCAATATAAGGAAAACTCATAGCTAATATTATATAGCGTGATTAAGGCAGGAGCACTTTTTGAGATAGTGTTTCATATGAAATAAAATTATACCACCTCACTCTAACCACATATACTCATTGTAGGAAGAAACTGGTTCAAAATTTCTCTTCCAATTGTCACATGGATACATGTACTACATCCACCTTCTCTCTCTCTCTCTCTCTCTCTCTCTCTCTCTCTCTCTCTTCCTCCTTCCTTCTCTTCTTCTTTCCATCATCTTTTCATCCTTTCCTTCTCTTTCTTGTCCTTTACTCTCGCAGCAACATCTCTGAGGTTGCGGTTTGTCTGAAATTGGAATTTTGTCAATGTGATGATCTTTCACAGGGAGAAACTCATAGTCAAGGAAAATTGCAAATCCTACTATGCTTCTTCTGCTGATTTCCCAGAGTCAGCTATATATCCACCCACTGTGGATTTGTATACAAACAGCAGCTAATGGGTGAAAAGGAAAAAAAAAATTCTTCAGTAGCGTAGCTGCTGATAAGGTGCACATGCTTCTAGAAGTTAAGAATTTCCTACCCATTCTCCAATCAACAAATTTGGTGAAATTCACTGGATTACCTAAAAGAAAAAGGAAATAAAAATGTAGGAGAGGCAATAGTTTAAAAGTGGAGGAGGGTTAACAGAATGGAGAGCAGGGCAGGAGTGTAACAGAGAGTTAATGTGATTAAAATACATTATGTATCTGTCTGAAAAGGCATAATGAAAGGCATTATAACATATGCTAATAAACATTCTGGGAAGGGTAGTAAATGTACACAGGGAATTTGAAATATTTCTCTTGTCCTGGCATAATAATTACCACAGTCCCTAATAAAAGGTTTTTGATGTAGTGAAATGTTTGGGAACAACACTGGGGATATTAAACTCAAGGAGATATTGCCTTCCATTTCCCCATATTCACCATTAAATATGAAACTAGTGTTCAATGTAGACAATTGCACAGAGGTTGTCATTCAGATGTCTGTGTTCCTGCTGTCCACACCCCCTGTTCCACGCAATGCATTGATCCAACAATGAATGATTAAAAGCTGAACATTTGCTATTCATCCTGAGCAACGTCATTTTTACTGTTCTGCTATAAAAAATTATCTACTAAGTTCTGTATAGGATAGTATGTGAACTGGGAGCTGGGTGATTTTATTGAAATCATGGCCATTTGGAATCATGGGGAGAAAAATGCATACCTTTCTTATAGAATATAATATACAGACACAGCTAAAGATGGTAGGTCATATTCAAGAAAGTGATTTTGAATTCCTGTATTTCTTTTGGTGCTACACATCAAATTCAAAGCCTAACAAATGCCAGAAAAGTGCTATGATAGTGTATTGTGTTCCAGCTCTCGGACTTTGATATTGGACCATCATGATGGATTACGTGAGGAAGTGCTATGATTCACGTGAACCCAAGCAGCCTCATCACCTTCTTCCTGTTGCTGGGGGCCTGGGAGTTTCATGGCAGTAATATTTTAATTACTGTTGTTTAATAGTTTGCTTTGTTTTACATTAAGAAATGTGATCAAATATTAGTTTTGGAAATGAATGTCAGTTTAAATTTGAGCATTTTTTGTATATACTCATCTTCCATTGTTCTGTCTACAGTAACAAAAATACCATAGGTGGTATTAATTTTTCAAAAAAATAAATATATTTCTCAGAGTTTTGAGAATTCGGAAAGTAAGATATTAAGACACTATCATATTTGGTGTATAGTGAGGGCTGATCCCTAATATCAAGATGGAAATAAGTCTGTTTTCTCTCATGAGGAAAGAAGCCAAAAAGTGTGAACCGTCTTTATAAAGGCAGTGAAAGTGGCAAAAGACCTGTGGTTCCCATAACGGCTCTTTGTTCAAATATGTTTCAATAGAGATATGATAATCTTCTGCAAGCACACCCAAAAGGTGTACTGCTCTGATCAGGGTGATTAGCATTTCCTGCACCCTAGACATTTAGACACTTCCTTTCTTTGTCTTGAGCATTTCCAAACATCTCCTCTATGAGCTATTTGAAAATATTCAGTAATTGTAGCCAGCCACAGTTGTCATCTTATGGTAAACAGCATTAAGAGTTCTCCCTATTTTCCAATTCTACCTTGTGTCTGTTAGCCATTCAATTAATTTCTCTTAAATTTTTCAAATCCCACTCATCACTTAAATAACTCCTATAAGACCTGCCTCTTCACACCATCACATCCTTAAGTTTTGATATTTATTTAGGAACACACAAAGGCTTACAATAGAAAAAAAAAATTGAGAGTTTTATATTTCCGGAGCAAAGATCCCCTAAGAAAATCATTGCTTATTAAATTCCTCTAAACATTATTATAGGATTTTCACTGTGCTGTTTTAAAAATAGCTTTATAAACTTAATAAAAAGTATGAAACAACAGAAAACCCAATTTTGATTTACAAGTGGTTGTTCATCTTTAATACTGTTAGGAAAAATACATATTAAAAAATTAAAATAGAAGAAGATGGGTGGAGGCAGAGGAAGGTGGGTGAATCTCTGAGTTCAAGACCATCCTAATCTACCATAGCAAGCTGCAGGACAGACAGGACTACATTGAAAGGCCCTGTCTATAATAAAATAATAATAATAATAATAATAATAATAATAATAATAATAATTAGTGGAGAAAACCAAAAATAAATTAATCGTTTTTTTTCTTTCTCATCCTTAATGCTTATAATCTTCAGTGGCAATTATTACTGTCACTATATATTATTAATAAATTTTACTTACATTAAATTTACTTACGTTAAAATGCCAATAATTTTAATAATAAAATTCAAATTATACCATTCAACAACTATTTCTCATCGTTATACTTTATAGGGAAGCATCAATAATTCATACTTTGAACAAATTACTATATCTAGCATTTTGATATAAGTATGATAGCATCACTAATTAAATGATGTATGTGTGCTAAAAATCATAGAAAACCATACACATGAAATAATATAACCACACAGTTTTGGAATATATTTCAGAAATTTCAGTGAGAAGATGTGCAACTGAAGAGCAATGCCAAATGTTTCTAAGATAACTCTTTTATACTGGACATTCAGAATAGCATCTTAAGAGAAAGTGGAGGTTTTTACTTAGAAGCAACTAATACAATTTCGCAACAGCATGAAAGGCGTGTGTGTGTGTGTGTGTGTGTGTGTGTGTGTGTGTGTGTGTGTGTGTTTTTCCCTAAAGCAAAACAACTTAATATATAATAATGCTTATTAACAGAAATTAATTTCCAAAGAAACTAAGTGTTAATGACTTCAGACATATTCTCCTATCCTTTTTTTAGAATTGGAACTTCTTAAATGTGAGTTTTAATGTTCATATATTGAAGACTATCGTAGGAGTTATAGACTCCTGCAGTAGATGTGTTTTCAAAATAGGAAAACATTCATATTTTAAAAAATAAAATAACACACCTGTCTACATTCTCCCAATTCCACCATTAGGCAGTCAAAAAAAGTAGGAGTTTCCAGCTATCCTGGTAACAACCAATTAGTCCATTCACTTTTTATTATCTTCTAGATGCATATAATGCTCTGCGATGGAACCATGGGGATGAAACTTTGAATTCTAGGACTCACATAATCCCTGTAGCTCCAGCTCCATGGGATCTGAGGCCTTCTGTTCTGTGTAAACACAAGGACATTCACCTGCATATACATGGACACACACCCTCCTGTAGATACACACATAAAGCAATGAATTAAAACTTTGAAAAGACGAATGACTCAAACAGTATTTTCTCTTTTGTTGTAGAATCTCGTAATTATTATAATACTGTTTACCTTAGTAACTAAGTACACAGAAAACCTACAGGAGGTTTATAAAACATCACAAAAGTACTATATAAGCTGTCCTGCGTTATCAAGATGAAGATGAAAGCAAGATCTGACTAAATCCAGACAAAAGTCATGCTCTCCCTTTATTTCATACAATAAAGAGTTTTTCTTCCCTGTTAATTTAATTGTTTGATTAGACTACACAGCAATTGGTAAGATGTGTTAAGAATTCTCCCTGACAGCTTATATGTGGACAAAATATGTGATTGAGAAAACAGAGCAGTGGAAAAATGAAGGATCATGAACATATCTTTGGGAAAATCTTGAAATTATGTAAAATGGATATTTTCACCACATAAAGGATGATGGCTTATCTAAAATTAGGTAAGATTGACTGAGAATATCTATAATAAAAGAAAATGATTTTTAAAAAGTAAACCTTCAAACAGATTAGAAATATGGGCGAATAAGGTGTTCATTGCTAGGCAATCCATGAAAAAGGTGAGTAGATGGTACTATAAGACAAACAGTCAATTTTAGATGCATGAAAACCTCCAGAAAATTAAAGCAGAAATAACTCTAAACTAAGAAAAATAAAAATATAATATATTAAGCCTGAAAATAGATTGCCGTGCCAATTAGGTAAAATAGAATTGAATGTAAAATGTTGGGCTTTCAGATCTATGATATTCTATTATACAATGATCAACTTCTTATTGCTGTCATTTTTTATATGTGCGTATGTATGTGAGTGCACTTATATGTAGTGTAAGTACGTGATACGTATAGTCCTGTGTGTCTAATTGTACACGTTTCTGTGTGCCTATGGAGAGTCTGGAGGGGATGGTGGAGTTTCCCTCTCTCACTTGCCACCTAACTCTCTTTGGACAGAGTTTTCCTGAACCTGGAGCCAGGCTCATAGCTGGAAAGCCCCAATAACCATTCTGTGCCTTTACATTCAACTGTGAGATTTGACTCAGCATCTTTACTTTGATTCCTGAAATGTACATAACATGTGAGCGGCTCACTGACACTTTTCACAGAATGGGAAGACACACCCTCTTTTAAGGTGGCAGTTGACTATTTCTTTTGTATAAAGACAAACAGAAATGTAGTATTCAACTATAACTGTATGTAGACACTGTGGCTATACACCATGGCTGCAAAAGCTAGGGATGCCATAAAAGACATTGTCAATCTATTAGAATAGTGAGATAAGGCTTTGTAGGGATGTGGATAGACTTCCAGTTAAAGGTATTCAAGTATGTTTACAATATGTCAATGATACTGTTCTGTAACTTTTTTGCTTATTTTATTAACAATTGTGAAACACAATTTCATAGAAACATGGTGGGTACATAAAATATTAAGAAATATGCACATATTGCAGTGGACAGACTAGCATTGCAATCCATAGTTAAAGTGAGAGGCCAAGCGCCACGTGACAGTCAGAGTTGCTGAGTGGAGGAGCCAAGTTATGAAACTGTGTATTAAACATTTTGATTTATCTTTTCAAAACCAGACTTTTCCTGTATAAATGGGGAAAATAATGAAAATAATGTTAATATCAAATGCAATAAGCACACTAAAACCCAGCATAAAATATTTACAATATTATATTAACTGAGTGGCAAGACTTTAGAAAGAAATCAAATGATATATATAAACTTAATATGAAGTGAAATATATAACTACAATAACCTTTTAAAATCCACAGGGCTCAGGACAATTCTTAGGTGAAATCTAAGACAGACTATATACTGTAAACGTTGACATTTCTCAGGAACGCTGAACAGAACAGAAAACTTTCAGACTCTGCCCTTAGAGACACAAGCCAGCACGTCAGAGTTACAGAGTCAAAGCTAGAAGATGCTATCTTAACAGTATTTAATAACAACAGTCATCTGCACAGTCTGAAACCCATATCTTACACTGTTATTGTGTCTAAAACCTACAGCATAGGCCCTTGGGGAGAACCCATTACTATTACTCTGCTAAATGTGTGCAGTATTAAACTGACTCTGAGTGATTTATCATTATATGCTAAGGTTAGTAGATCCATCAGCTCTCATCAGAGAAGCTTCTTTTTTAGTTAATAATGATTATCACAAAGATCCGAAACTGTTCAAGTAGAGAAGATAAGAGACCATTGAATGCTCAGCCCTAAGAGAAATATCTATATCCTAAAATTCCACAGATTGCTCAGGGGTCACGACAGAAAAGGAGGACAGGGGCTGAGTAAGAACAAGACTATCAGGAAACTATTTTCTGGACATAACAGGGCAGTCACCCATACGAACACACACCAGGTGAGAAACCATGCACAGACCTGAGTAGGCTCAGGCCAGATTATATTGATGCACAGAGCAGGAAGATGAATATGAACTCCTATCAGGAACTAAAAAGCTATAAGGTAGTTGACAGCTTCTGGGAGCTGGAACATAACCTTTCCCTTAAGGAAGCATCCCTGGTGGGTACACCACCCTACAATGAAACTTGGTTGTTGGGTTTAATAAAAAAAAAAAAAGTAGAGAGAGGCGGGGGTTGTGGGGAGGTAAAGATGGATCTAGCAGGAAGAATAGAGGAAGAAAGTAATATGATCCAAGTGTATACTATTAAATCCCCAAAGATCTTATAAAAACTGAGGAGGGAAAAACCTAGATATACTAATATTTTTCTATGAAAAGGATAGAAAAATGCTAGAGTATTGACCACATTGCTATGTTGAGTACTCACACTGAAGTTTTAATTTACTTTAAATTATTTAAATTAAGTTACTTTATTTTGTGATGTTTTGTCTCTGTGTCCATCTGTATAGCATGTGTGGGTCTGGTGCTGATGGATTTCTGAAGGGAGCATCCAATCCCCTATAACTGTAGCTACAGATAGTTTTAAACTTCCATGTGTTGTTGGAAATTGAACCCTTATTCTTAGCAAGAATATCCAGTGTTCTTAACCACTGAGCAATTTACTCAGCCCTTAAGATTATTTTTTTTCCTGTGAAACAAATTGATTGAGTGAAAATAGAAAATAAATAATGACTAAATGAGAGAAGATAGCCAACCAGAGGTTCATACTGTAATGATCTCTTCCTCAGAAAGCAAGGAAACAGAGAAAAGGTGAAGACTCCTATGGTATTGAATCTACAGCACAAGTATACACAATAATTCGCAGACAGGGACTTCATGAATGTTATACACTATCAGGAAGAAAAGGCCTACTATAACTTCCGAATTTTAATAATGATGTAAAGGTCCTGGAAATAGCGGTGAAATGTACAGCATCCTGAAATATGTTCAATATCAGAAACCATGGAGCTAGTGAGACCCTTTCAACAATCATGACACGTGATACCTAAACCTGGGCAGTTGTTGTTGGAAATAAAGTATACAAAACAACTTGTAGATGTTTTAAGTCTGATGAGAATTCAAGCAAGATAAAAGTTCATCTTGAAAACAGAATGCTGATATTAGAATCTATCTGAGCAAGACAGTAATTTCCACAAAGAAATAAACTCAGAGAACCTTAATAAATTGACTAAAATTGGCATTTTATATAACGAGTTGTAGATACTCAGATAAAATGTCATTATGTTGATCACAATAATATTATTCCCCAAGTGAAGTGGTAAAATGAGCATGAGTTTGTTTTCTATGTGCATCTCAAGCAACACAACAATAACTAAAATTCCAGTGTTAGAAAAATAAATCCGAACTTTGTAAATAGTGTGATAATTCATTTTTTCTGTGTAGCACATATTTACATTAACTAATTGCTCATTATTGTTCACTGGAAGCTCTAGTTTAAGTTGGCACTCTGATTCTCTCTAGTTGTGTTACGGATGGAGGTGTTTTTCCTGGGAACGTCTCCAACCAAATTTGATCTGAACTAGAAATTGATTGGGATGAAAAAAGCTTTTATGAATATTTTAATGAAAATTGTTGAAAATGGAATATGGAGAGGGAACTGGAACCGAAAAGTGATGTGGAAAATACTGATTTTTTTAAAGAAAAATTCCAGATGATAATAACTATAAGACTATAAAGTGTAAACTTATGTTTTGCATAAGAAAAAGATACTTAAATGTAAAGTCGTAATGACAAATGGATGTCAAGGAATACTGTCATGGAATTTTTTCCATATTCCTATATATTTGGGTTACATTGTTTTATATTATGTGTAAGAAATATTATACTAAATAAATATGAGAAAACAGATAGCAGCTATAAATTATTATCAAGTTTTCAGTGAATTTAAACCAACATAAAAAATAAAATCTGTTAAAATATTTAAATCTTTATATAGGTATTTCATAATTCCATCATAATATTTCTATAAACATTAATATTTTGATTAATTTTGATATTTAACATTGTTCAGTTTTAGCCTTGAATAATGCTACTATCTAGCTTATATGTTTTTTCTCAGTATAGTGTACACATTTTTCTTATCATTTTAAAAGTACCCTTTTTAAACTGTATTACAAATAAACCTCTAAATTGATGATTTGAAATTCCTTTTGAACTAATATGAATATTTAACTATTAAGACATCTTCGTATATGTACAGACATTAGGAAAATCATCATTTAAACCATGTGTAAATATAATTACATTAGTTGTTCATTATAATAATTAACATAAATAAAATATAGCAATAACTAAGGCAGTGTTCTTCAATTATTCCATGCAGTTTGAGCAAATACTACTTCCTAATAAAATGATAGTAACTTGCAAAACTTAGCAACAACAGCAAAGTCCTTCTACATGTCACAGAATATATTTCAATGTATATTTCTTGTGATAATGAATAATAAGTCAGGAGTATCCTAGGAAGTATATAAGTGTGTTCTATAACTGAAGAGTGATGCTGATGGACAAAATCATTTTCCACATGCCTTGGCACTCTGTTCTTCCTGGATTATCTCTCAGGAGACCTTAAATCTTTAAATTATTAGAGCCTCAAAAGTCTCAAATCACTACATGAAAGCTGCCAAAGTCCTCCTTTATTTCATCCTAGCAGTAACTCAGATTGTCCAAACACAGTTTCAGATATCTCCCATTTAATAACCTATTTTCTTTTCATCTGTTTATTTATAATCCATGGGAAGTTGCAAGCCATGAAACAACTGGTTTTTTTTGTTTTGTTTTGTTTTTTGTTTTTTGTTTTTTTTTTCCTTAGAAGTCTAGACTACTCAAACATCAAAGCTTGGTGCAGTCCTTCTGTGGAGTGCTTTACCTCTTGAGAAATGGACCAAATTAAATTTCAGCAAGAGCAAGAGATAAGGCTTTATTTAGTAAGGGGGAGCTGGGTTATTCCTGAGAGCCTTCTCAAGCATGGCAATTGAGGAAAGAGTAAATACAAACAGAGGCTGAAGATTTGAAAATTGATTCTTTTAAAGCCCTTCATGCTGGGATAAGCTCCTCTGAAGGCCTTTTTGTCCCCCAGGGTTCTCACTAACCCAGTGTGAAGAACACTTACAAAGAAAAGAAAGCAACATAATTGAAAAGGTGGCACCATGAATCAAACCCTAGGTCATGTATAGAGGGAAGAGAATGGAGAAGACAGAGCCTCAAGGTTCGGGATCTTTTACATGCTTGTCAGCCGTGAGTAGAGAATTGAGAGGGTATTAGGAAGATGAATTGGCACCGAGGGATGACAAAACCACGGTTCAATAGCTAAAGTAAGAAATCACAAAGTTGAATGTACTGTGTATGGTAGTACTAGACAGTTCTGCTGTTGTGCTGTCTCCAGAGGCAGAGACAGATAGCGCGGCTGATAGATAGCTACTGGTGATCAGAATTTGGTGAATTATCTGGAGACAATTGTATCTAAAATTTGAACACATCTCACAGTATATTCTTTGTTGGAGGAATAGCCAGAAGCCAAAGCACATTACAGGTCAAACGACTTGCAACCTCTCATCTACTGGGGCACAGTGGCCCTGACCAGTTACATGTCTTTAAAGGCAGTTCTAGCGAATTTGTCTTCATGGGATGGGTAGTCTGTTCTAATATCTCTAACTCTATTTCTTTTCTTTTTTAAAAACAAGACTTCCCAAAGAATTGCTTCCATTCAACATCTCTGACTCCTTTCTTTTGACTCAAATAGTTTATTCTATCCTTGTTTTAACCCATTTTTTCCAAGCACAAATACTTCTGAAAGTTGGGGTGTTTAGAGTGTGGCTAAGAGCAGGTATCTCCTGCTGTCTTGTGGAGGAGAGTCCTTTGGCATGCTAGATTTCATGTTAAGCAGTATTCCAGGGGAGCCAAGATCATGTCCTTTAAAAAACTTAGGAGGGTTTAGTAGCAAGGAAGGATGACTGAAAGTTTGGGTGAGAAAATAGAGAGAACAGTGTAATTGGTGATGAGAGGAAAGCATTTAAAAAGAGCAAAAAGAATCCGAATTCTTTGATGAGCCTCAGGAAGTGAGCCAGTCAGCGTGACACATCCAACTGTTTGTCAGGCTCAGACACACCTCAGTGTGCTCAGGGTAGGAGAGAGAGAACAACCATGCTTCTCTGAATTCAGCTGCAGCTGTGAAATCATTCCCCCTTGGCTCTCAGGGAAGGAAAGCAGCTGGGCATGAAGAGAGATTCCCCTGGTGGCTGGGCTCCTCAGGCCTGACAGGTTCGGGATATTCTTTTGTGCTTTACCTCACCATGTAGGGGAAGAATCTTCACAAATACACCAGTTTTATTTAAAATTTGAACACTCAAAAACTTAGGAGGCTTCTAAAACACAGAGGTGTAGAAGTCACTTGCAGCTCTCCTTGGATTTCGGCTATACTAATACAATCTAGAAAACAAACTAATTTTAATCTTGATGAAAGGCAGCAAAGTACAATGCATATGTCATTTTGTTTTCAGCATCTTACATGGAATCTAATAGGACACAGCTCTAGGAGGAGAATATATGACTAGCTATATTAGGTCTACTATTGGACTTCAATTTGAAGGCAATTCTGAATAGTTATATTTTTAAAAAGCTCTATACCAGCCAAGCTCCAGGTTCCGTAAAAGAACCGTTCTCAAGAGAATAGGGGAGATTGAAGTCATTTTCTGGCCTCTCTAGGTATGCATCTGTATACATCCATAAGCTAAATATACACATATCATAGACATGTACACACTCACATATATATCACAAATACTCAGACAAAATAAATTACTGTAATTATTTACAATGTAGTAATGTGTACATTATGTATCATGTATCATTCATATATCATGTCATTCACATACTCCCAGGAGAAATAAAATGTGTCTTCTTTAGTGTACATTTTTAAAGTCAGTGTTTATTATCTTCCTTGAGAATTTTAATGATAAAGAATTCCTTTTGAAAATTTGCATCAATAGTTTCAAAATATCAAATTAAGTAATATTTGTAGAAATTTTTAGAATAGTTGTGGCATTTGTGAATGCGCTATTAGACAGCTTCAAGTAAATGGTATTATCTGTTTAATTATTGAGTTTTTGAAAACTTTGTTAAATTGACACATTTTAGATAATTTCTTTGATTTTAATAGCATCTATTTTTTATCATTAAATCTAAATACTGTTTCTTTGTTTTGAGACATTACTTTAATGATATAAAGATGTACTACATTTGTTCATGTTGTAGAATATTATTCTAACTATATAAAGGTGTGTTACATTTGTTTATGCTACATTTGTTTAACTATGTAAAGATGTGTTATTGATTTACCTTGCCTAAAGCACCTGATTGGTCTACTAAAAAGCTGAATGGCGAATAGCTAGGCAGGAGAGGGAGAGGTGGGGCTTGTGGGAAGAGAGCAAAGACAGGAGGAGAAGAGAATGAAAGAAGAGAGATTGAAAGAGAGTGAAATGTCACAGGCCAGCCAGGCAGGGACCAGCTAGCCAGACACAGAGTAGGGCACACAGAATGAAAGAAAGGTAAAAAGTCCCAAAACAAAAACATAGATGAACAGAAACAGGTTAAATAAGTTTTCAGAGCTAGTGGGACAAGCATAAGGCTGAACATTAATAACTAATAATAAGTCTCAAAAGTTGCATACAACATTGTGACTGTGCCGGGATCCAAGCTAAGCTCTGATAACCACTAGGTTAAGCTTGTCTGGATGACTGGATAAACACAGTTATCATTTTTATCTAGATCAGGAAATTCTGTGATATTTCAGCATCTTCCTATGGTGAAAAGTCCTGAAAACTATCAGAACGTCCATATAAGGTAGTAGTTGTGAACAATCCCAAGAGTTCTCACTCTTGAATCTCCAGAGGAGCATTTGTCTAAGGTCTAGAAAGAGAGGCCTTTGCTCATATCTGCCCTTTTCAGGCAATAAAAGTGATACTATTTGAATATCTTGCTTAGTAAATGAATTTCTAAGGCTTCCTTTGTATAATAAGAATAATTAACATTTTGAAAATTTGCCTGTTTCATGTCCTTCTAATTCCATGTAATTCAGACCTGGATTAACATTTTCATAAACCAGTCTACAGATCAGTTTAAATTTAGGAATATCAATGACCCATAGTGTAATAAATGAAATCTCCCCACTTTTCATTGGGAGAACAAAATTGCCTTTTCAAAAATGTCATAATTCTAAGCAAAGGTTTTTCATTCTAATTTCTTGATTTGAAAGAAGTGATTAATAATCTGACTGCTTTCCACCCCCAACAAAGTTTTAGCTAAGCAAAATGAAATAAATAAATAAAATGTGAGCTACTAAGTAGAGCAAATTTAATTATGATGTTGATGAAATGACAACAACATGAATGGTCTGGGAGGGAACTACATGTTTTTGTAATAACTGTTCAATTAGCTCCCATACTACCATTAAAATATTCCCATACTTGTGACAATTGCATTTAAAATTCCAACATACCATTGTATGTAGCCTTCTGAGAAAGACATAATGGTTCAGCCCAAAATTCCATAAGTTTCTGTTCTGTTTGTTTCTACTTTTCTTTCTGAGAAAGGGTTTCCTGTAGCTCAGGCTGATCACAAAGTCGCCATGTGTCTGCGTGTAGTGTTGAATTACTGATCCTCCCGCTTGTATTCTCCAGGCACTAGAATTACAGGTGTGAGCCATCGCTTTTAGTTTGCTAAATTATTACAGTAAAAGTAGTGTCTTCTGAGGAAAATGTTTCTCCAGCTTCACACAAACCATCCTCATTATGAATGTTATGTTGAAGTTCCTCCAAGATTAAAAGCTTCCATCTTGAAGGGAAGCTCATCAATGTATTAGATGTTAGGAATGAGGTAAAACAACAGGATGTTCCAGGAAACATTCCATGCTGCAAAATAGTTTCAGCAACTCCCTGAAACTGAGTCTATTCTCTGTCCTACCCTCCCATGTATGTATAAGGAGTAAGGACTCCCATGAACAGGTGAACTTTAGTTATTTTTTTTTCAAAGATGAACTGTGAAAAAAATATCACATAAAAATCATTAGGCTTTATCCTGCCAAATTGAATTTCTAAATAAGGGAGACACAGAGAGGGAACGGAGTAGATAGATAGGTAGATAGATAAATGATAAATGATAGATAGATCGATAGATAGATAGACAGATGGACAAATAGAGAGATAGAGAAATAGGTAGATAGATGCAGAGAGACATAACTTTTCACCTCTCAGGTTTGAACTCACTGTAATTTTACTGGTTTCCATTGTTGGTACCTCAATGATTCTTTGAGTTATCAGCTCTGGGGGGTTACTTTTCCTGTCTGTCTCCACTGCATGCTACTGTTTATTAAGGAATATATACATGACTTTGATTTTTCAGTATTCCCACATGAGATTAAATACATTTACTCACAATGTGTTATGAATTCACACAAATACACTTTTTGTTTTTATACAGTAGAATGAGATAATTAGATATACCTGTATGGTATTATTCTTATCACCAAAATACTTCATATGATAATTTACCTAAATAGTGAGTGAAGGTGCTAAAGTAAAAGATGGAAAATTATTGAACACATGATTGTCGAAACTGAGAAAAGGATGCAGAGTGTGGTCCTTCAATATGAACTTTCAGAGAAAAAGAATTCACAACATCAAATGGGTTTGATATGTCTGCTGGGGCTTTTAGGAGTGGAATCACTAGGAAATAAGCATTTTATTTCTCTAATTTTTCTGACAACTATCATTTTTCCTATGTATATGTGTATTTTCCCATTTTATATAAAGACATGTCTTTGAGGACCATAATTCTGCATGAAAACCATCATCAATATTCCACACACCTTAGCCTGTTATTCTTTCCTAAAAGCTATCTCATTTCCAAAGTTTACCACACTAGACCATCATATGCTTTTATAAAATACAAATATTAATTATAGTAATTAAGTGAAAACAGAGAAGAACAATTTAATGAAATAATTTTGAGGAATATCATAATCTATGTAAGTTATATTTGGTAATTCAAATCTGGCTTATCAGACTGGTACTTTGTCATAGTCTTAACACTATAGACTACATGAAACTGAGTTAAGCAATGAAAACTTCCCTTTTAAAATGAAAGCAAATAATTTTCCATAAAAGGAGAATTGTGTAAGTCAGTTGATCGCAGTGAGTTAGGGGAGGTAACTATGAAAGGGAATGAATGCACCACAATGAAAAATTCCCCTTCTCTTCAGGAGATTATCTTTAACTGCTGGACCTGTCTCAACTCAGAGGATGAGGGCTGAGCCTACTCACCGTACATCTCAATAGGAAACAGAAAGCCTTCCATCAAAACTGCTAACAACCTGACTCAGTCAATATCTCTTAGGTCAAACTCCTAGCATGTACAATATGGAAAGGTCAAAATGCCTGTTTCCCAGTGAATCCACTCACAAAATCTCTAGCAGGCATGTCCAAACTTTTGATATTGTAAACCAAACATGCCCTTTTTGTTTTTCTATAAAGTTCATTCCAGGGACAATACTGTAAATCTTTATCTCAGATTGACTATCATATGTTGGACAAGTCTCTGATCTGTATTTTCAATCTCTTCAATCAGTATTTAGATAAATTGATAGTATGATGTTTGGTGATATGAACAACTTCAAGCACGAGTAATATATCAAATGACATTTTGCAAACTATAGTTTAACCTGTGTGACTGACAGGTTTTGTGTGTGTGTGTGTGTGTGTGTGTGTGTGTGTGTGTGTGTGTGTGTGTGTGTTCCTTTTCTTTTTTATTTTTTTCAGTAAGACCAGTTGATAGAAGAAGAGGAACTAACATCACCCTGGAATTGAAAGTAAATGATTATATGAAAACTCTGTTGGGCTCAGTATTTATAAATGTTTATCAAGACTGAATTTATTCTTCAACATTTGGGGAGTATTTTTTTTTAAATTGGAAATATAGAAGGTACTGAAATACTTTTGGTAATACTGTTCTTGCAAAGACAATGGTAAAAGAAAAGAAAAAGCACCAGGAATAAACCAGCATCCTGAAGTGGGTGGATGGAAATATACTTTAACTGTGGCAGTGGTGGTGAAGCCATGGAGAAGTGATGCTCTGTGTCTTAGAGAAAAGTATAAAACATATCCATCATGTTTATGAAGCTCATTTTGGCAGCCTCTTTAGCTTCTCAAATCTGGAAACTCTACCTTATCCCAGGCTTAGCTTCACAACTGAATTCACTTGCCTTGTGCCTACCAGGCATTTCCAAGGCTGGTATTCTGGTTCCGTGATGAGTGCCTCTCAGGGTATTATTGAGAAGTTAAGCAGATTTTGACTCCAAGCATTATGAATTTAAATTACAGGCCTCAAGCGAAGCTTGAAGTTGTGTTATCTGACTAGAGAGTTTGTGGGCTCAGCTCCAGATCCACCATGTGCATGCTAGAGGCTCTTCCTTTACTCACCCTCAGCTTTACCGTGTGACTGGTAGATTCTGGCAGCATTAAAGTCACCCCTTGTTACTTTTCATATGTATGTAATCCGCAACCTCATAGTTAATGAACACACTATAGTTTGCTCTTTTTTATATGTTGCTGTCCCAGCCCTCTCATTCAACATACTGGAAGATTCTAAGTTTTTATGTCTTCAGAATTTAGTGCCTGGGTAGAGTCAATGGTGAGAGAACCCTTGACTCATTTTTCTTTGCTATTTATATATATTTAACCAAAAAGGAAACTGGCAAAATCAACTGTGGATTATGCCTCTGCACATCCAACATGGTTTTCTTTCACCTTTCTGAATGCACATATTAACCTTTTTCTCAATATACTGGCATTTTGGTATAGCTGTTATGAAAAAATTATCCTGTTATGGCTTAGGATAATGTGCTACTTTAGACTCAGAAGTTAAAGAAGTTACAATTTCCTAAAGTAACAAGAAGAAAAAAACTCATTTTCCCCCCTAATTCTTTCTACAGTCACAGAGGAATCTTCCTGACTTCTACAACATGAGGAAAACCTGATTTTTCTTTTTAATTAAGCCTCCCTGTAGCATGTGTAGAGCTAGACTGCAATTTCTAGAGCAAACCTCAGGACTGCTCAAATGAAACACTGTTCATTGATTAACACCTTATTTTCCATCATTCCTTGACAGTCAGCCTTCTAGTCTTTAAATCTATGAATATGACTCTGTTAGATACTTCATTTATGTGGAATAATGTATTTTAGTTTCATCAGATAGGTTATTATTTAAAGAATGCTTCCATTAAGGTTTATATTTGATGCTACATATTGCACAATTTTCTTTTCTATGCACTAAACTCAGGGCATTGCAGATGTAAGTCAAGAACTCTGTGCCTGATCTACAACTCTCTCCAAATTCCTTTCTTAATGGTGAATGATATACTTTGATTTGACATTTTATTTTCATAAGTGTCACCAGAGAGACACTTATGGTATGGCTGAGCAGCTCACCCTGAAGGTTCCAGGTAGCAGAGGAAGGATGCCACTACTCTTGTCATGTCCCATCAAGGCAGTAGACTCATGTTTTGATACCACTCACATCCCTTTCTGGAAACACTCTCATAGATATTTGCTAAGATTTTCCCTTGTGTTTTTCAATCCAATCAAGTTGATAGTCAAGATCAACCACCACTCAGGGTTTACACACTGCATTTCTTTGTTTTATTGGTTGCTATTGTTTTACTTGCATGTTTGTCTATAATGAACACTGCTGCAATAAACTTGTAAATGATATTATCATTAGAGGCATTGATTTAATTTCTCAAATAAATAATTAGAAGTAGAATTGCTAGATCACATTATACTTAACATTTTTGAGGACACATTTGTATTGTTTTGAGAGGAGTAATTTTTCATAGTTTATAAAGATTAGACTATTGACTACAAATGTTTTAAGAGTAAAGCCCAAAGCTACAATATTCTAAATGCTTTACTCATATTTTCTAACTAAGAGAACTAAAACTCTCTTTTAAATTTTTTATAAGATCATATACTTCAGGATAAGTAACTGTAATCCTTCACATTTTGTAAAAGTGATTGCTCATTTGAAAACTTTATATGTATCCATTCAATGAAGCTTCATTCACTGTTCATTCTCCAAGGGAAAAGGACAATAACAGAAATACAGAGCCATGGATTGCAAACTCTGATTTTGCCAAATTAGTGTCATTAATTATCTAAACCATAAGATTACTTTTATCGGAAGTACTTATAAATATTTATTAAGGAGCATTGACATTTTTCTGAGATGTGTTTTAAAAATGTTTTCACTCCAGTGTGGAACAAACACTATTCCTACCATTTTTAATATGTAACTGTAGATGGACAAAGCTCTCCTGCCTGCCTGTTCCTGAATAATCAGTCAAGCTTAATATTAATTACAAACTGTTTGGTCTATGGCTCAGGCTTATTGCTAGCTAGCTCTTACATCTTAAATGAATCCATTTCTATTAATTTATAATTTGCCACGAGGCTGTGGTGTTACCGGTCTGCACGCATCTTTTTCCTTGGGTGGCTGGATGACGTCTGTTCAACTATGCCCTCTTCTCCCTGTATCTCTGTTTGGATTTCCCACTGGACTTTGTTGTGCCTTGCCATTTGCCAAAGTTGTTTAATACTCAATGGGAGTAACACATATTCAGAGTACAGAAAGACAACCCTCAGCATTTCCCCTTTTCTGTCTAATCAAAAAGGAAGGATTTAACTTTAACATAGTAAAATTACACATAATAAAACTATAATAAGTAACTGTCAGCAAACAAGAATTATAGTTACAATATTTAGTCTATATTTGACAAAATTAGAGAAAACACTTAATTATCTATCTTATCTTGGTGAATCTAAAGTTTTATATTTAATTTATCTTTTGTCATAACTAAGGGAAATTATAATTATAACTATCTAGTCTTCAACTCCATCAAAGACCCCAGAAGGATATAATAGTACCTGAATAACAGGAAATGCATTGTAAGCAACTTCCCAAACTCTGGAAATGACAAGAGACATCTGGTTGCCTGGACAGTCATCCAAAGTTCTTTTGTAACATTGGGACATCCATAGTTAAGCTATAGGCCTAGAATATCTAGCAGACTTTTCAGTGAAGCAGGAACTTAGAAGAACTGTCCTGCCTATGTTGGCAAAGTTCATCAGTCACTTTCCTCTGTGTCCTGCAAAATGTCTGACAGTATCTTCTGTGAAGCAGGAACCTGAAGGACCATCTTGCCTTGTTTTTGGCAAAGTTCAGTGGTCACTTTCCTTTGGGTCCCACATATCTAGTTTTATACAGCATACTGTCAAGCCGTCAAGGCTAGGGCACTTTTTTTGCCCAGTGGCTAAGAGCAGAAATGTCTCATGGTCATAAAAAGTCTATTTTTTAAAACATTTTAAATGCCATATTCTGTAGGTTTTTGAAGTTTTTGAGGATTACCTATCTGAAATATATCTTTGTATACCTAAAAAAAAAAAAAAAAAAACTAATGAACATGTTCACAAGTTTAACTATTACAGATAACTAACTTTGTTTGTTTGTTTGTTTGTTTTCGACACAGGGTTTCTCTGTGTAGTTTTGGTGCCTGTCCTATAGATCTCACTCTATAGACCAGGTTGGCCTTGAACTCACAGAGATCCTCCTGGCTTTGCCTCCCGAGTGCTGGGGTTAAAGGCATGAGCCACCATCACCTGGCCAGATAACTAACTATTAATCTTTGTTTTTTAATAATACATTACGTTTTTAGTTGAGCTTCATAAACACAATACTTTAGATCATTTCTAAGGTGGTATTATACTAAACCATTTATGATCAGATTTGTGTTTTACTTAAGAAACACTGGCAGTGAATTACTATAAAGCAAAGTCATATTATGAATTTTAAAAACTTTATTAAGTTTGTATTATATGTATGTTTTAAAATTACTTTCATTTTACCACAAGGCATAACATTTTTCCTTCATGTTGGTGATAAAAAGTATTCCTATTTACTTTTAATTTTGTAGTCATGAGCAAACAAACTTAAACAATGTAACTAAATTAATGGCTATGATGGTTCATAAAAATGATGATAGTTGAAATACAATTGACTCTATAGTGACAATTTTAAAATTCTTGACAATTTGAAAAGATGAGATCTATGTTTTGTGAGCTGGATGTATGACTCTGAAAAACATAGTCTGTGTTTCTCTATTTACTGTTCTGTGAATTATTCTAAATAAACCATCCCAATCCAATAAGTCTATGCTATGCATACAATGAGACATCTTTCAACATAGCAAAAATAGACAGTGTCAATTGCATTTAATTCATCTATTTTCAGTAGTAAAATTCCCAATAAATAATATTTTTATTATTTATTGATAAAACAATAAAATCATGTTTCTTCTTACCACTATTCATTACTACTTTATCTTAGTATTCACAACTTTATTTGTATATCTTCAAACCTTTATTAGTATATTTTGTTAGTTCAACTTCAGATGATATTGGGGGAAATTAAAGAATCATAGCTTTCTCCTAATTACAACTGAAAAGGATGAAATTGATTAAATTGGAACTTTATTTACAACGTCATTAGTAAATGTAAGAGAACTCAACATAAATGACAACATGAGTTCTATTTGCATAATCCCTGTCATTTGTGTAAAGATTATGTCCTCTAATTACATCACCAGCCTGCAACAGCCTCCCAGCCTAAAAAGCGGGCGTGCCCTCTGCGTGTCCCCTCCTTTTCCACACTCTCGCCTTCCATATTCCCCCCTCCATGAGGTCTTCTCCCTCCCTCCCTCCCTCCCTCTCTCTCTCTCTCCCAATAAAGCTCTAGAAAGGTAACTACAGCTCCTGACTTCTCCAGCACTCTGTTCTGTCAGCATGGCCACCATGGGCAGCCAGCTAGGAGCGCTGCTGAACCAACAATTTGTAGTGTAATAATGTCTTTTGATCAAAGGTGTTAAAGTGATGAAAATCAACATCTCAAAACAAATATCTTTGTTGCCTAGCCTCTCTGGGGCTGTGGATTGTAGCTAGAGAGCCTGCATGGGACTGACCTAGACCCTCTCTCTATGTATGTGTGACAGTTGTGTAACTTGATCTACTTGTGAAACTCCTAGTGGTGGAAGCATGGCCTGTCTCTAATGCTTTGGCTGGCTTCCAAGAATCTATTGCTCATACTGGGTTGCCTTGGCCAGACTTAATACAAGGCAAGGAGCTTAGTTCTACCTCAACTTGATATGTCTTGTGGGCCACAAGAATATATCAGAGACTCAGCTGTGTATTAAAGCTGAACTTTGACTGGCAAGGGTCTGTCAAAAGGCAAAGACATTTATTATGAATATTTGGTGTTACCCAGCCTTTAATATTTCAGCTGTCTTCTGCTATGAAATTCTTGCCTGCCCAGACCAATTGGTAAACAGTCAGCTCCCCAGACCTGCCAAGCTGACAGAGATGCCTAGCTTTGTTTCCTGAGCTAATGAAGCTCAGACCATCCCCCTGGCCTTGAGGAATACTAGTGGGGTCTCCAGAGCACTTTGACTGAGAACAAAAGAGGTTTTTACATATCAAGGTGAGTGGTAAAACAACATTCCTGAGGAGGGAGGGAACCTCGTGCCCAGTGAAAGAAAAAGCCAGTATTTTCTGTAGGGGGGAGGGAGGGAGAACAGCATGGAGAAAAAAGAAAGGAAGAACTAGATGGGTAAGAACTTGAGAGGAACAAACTGAGATGGGGAAGAACTAGATTGAAGGGCTAGAAGAGAATACTAAAACAATGAGATAGAAGATGAAGAAGAGCCAGAGGGGGAAGTACTAGCTGGGTAAGAACAAGCTGAAATGGACCTAGATGAGGCAGAGTTAAGACAAGAGACTTAAGATAGAACTAAGAGGGAGCAAAAGATAAGTATAGAAAGAAATCAGGCAAGAAAGGAGCTAGGCACGAGAACAGAACTAAGGCTGTGTGTATAGCATGTTATGCCAGAGGAATTAAAGCAAGTGGACTATAGAGCTCGGTGTGCTGAGATTCTATTTCCCCGAAAATAGTCCTCGCCACTGTTAGTCCTCTCTCCAGAGCTCCTGGGATGTATAATATTAAGGCTGGTCCCTCTAATATTATACAAGAGATATGCTATGCTTTGGTGACACCCATGCGAGGACTGCCCCTTTCTGAATTGAAACAGAGGAGTGGATTGGGGGTGCAGGATGAGAAGAGGGAATGGGAGCAGAGAAGGGTGGGGAAATGGTGATTGGACTATAAAATAAATGAATAAATTTAATTAAAAACAAAAAACAATCTGACATCTTTTTTCATAAAAAAAATTCTAATACAGCGGGTTTTTTTGGGGAGGGGTTGGGTTTTATTTTTTTATTTTTTTGAAGAGCCTGAGATCTTCCTTACTTCTACTTGGGAAATATAGTATAGTAGAAATAGCTAGAGTCTATTTCAGATTTGCTTAGTCAGATACTGGTTAAGTTGGGCATCACACACAGTAATCTAATTTTACCGTGATTAAAAGCTAATATTTTGGCATTTCTGGATTTCATTATTTTATTGACTGAGGTTCTAAAGTCTGTCTACTGTTTTATTTAATAACTTAATAAAATGTGTGAGGTTCTTGCTTTGTGTAAGCTTTTGGAAATAATTTCTTTATGCTGTTTTCTAAGGAAGTGCCCTATGATACTGTGAGAATCATTACTAACCTGCATTCATTCTTCAGCCAAAGAACACTTAATATGGAATTGAGTGATGGCTAGCATTAATATATGAAGACAAGTAAAAAAAAAATAACACAGAATAACAACAAAAAACAAACAAAAATCTAGATAGTCCATGTCTGGAAATAATATTTAGAGAAGGAGACTGCCCTGTAATGTTACTGGAACACATTCTTTTCCTTTCTGCATCTTTAATCCCAGTATTCTCCCTACTCTGGTTTATTTATTATTCCCAAGAACACTTTCTCTATTCCATTTCTTCTACCTTGAAAATGTGCCTTTGAGAATTCAAACTCTAGTTTGATACAGCTCTTGGGGCACTTCTCTGGGTTATATTGAATTTATCACGGGGTCACATGAACCAAGTAGCTATGCTGTTTCTAATCTACTAACTGCACATTTTCTCCAAGATTGGATGGGACCTATCCCATTAGGGTTTTCTGACACAGAAGGTCAATAATTCTTTATTTCATCCATAATTTTATATTTATTGTCCTACACCTCTCAAAAGTTTCACAGGTTTTGTGAAGAAAATGAAATCTCCTATCACCAAACTAGATTGCTATTTTCTTGTCTTCTTTAAGTTATCATGGACTTATTATTCTTTAGCTTTCAATTTTAACTTTTCCAATAGGTACATTGCCTTTTATCATTTATCTCTAGCATTTAGATATACTATTATAATAAATATACATTCATTTCCACTCTGTCATAGCTTTAAAATACCAAATGTATTCAAATTGAATCAGGTTTTAATAAAATTTAGACGATTACAAACTATTGTTTATGTCATTTTTGTGTCTTTGACTATTTACAAGTAATAGAAAACATCATTTATACATGAAAACTTGAGTGTTTCCTGAAAATATGAGGACAATTAATAAAATTAGCAATAATGGTAATTTCAAAAGATATATATTTGGGTAATGAAAAAAAACACTTAACATCTAAAATATACTTCACAATGCCATTACTTTAATTTTTCAAATAATTAGTTTAATATATATGAATGTATGCCTGCATTGAGTTTATGTGCAGGTACCCATGGAGGCCAGAAGATATTGGAACCCATGGAATTAGAGTTACAGGATGTTGTGAGCCACTATGGGGGTGCTGGAAACTTAGCATCCAATCAAGGCTGGAGATGTAAACTTACTCGTAGTGAAGCCATCACTGCAGCTACAGCTTAACGTATTTTTAACTGGGGAAACATACTTTATAGGGACAGCTAGCAAGGTAAAGTCTCAGGTTCTGGGCAATATCACGCCAATATTTCATGACCTTTCACAACTTTTGACTTTAATATCAATTGAGGTATATGAAAGGCACAATGTAGTTTACAAGCTCATATCTAATACAATGCTGAGTCCACCTAAAATACAAATTTAGGAAAATAGTTGAGAAATGAGATGTGCATCTACAAAGGGGAAGACACAAAGATAGACAGAAGATAGATGTAAATACAGATGTTTTTAAAACATTTTTATTAGAAAAAACGTTATTAAAGATATAAGCTTGATCACATATTTGAGCCTTTTTATAAAATGCATGTTTCATCAAAGGATTATGTTACACTTACTGAATGACACTGACTTCATTACTAGGGTTCTTAAATTAATTAAATTTTCCAGATAATTATTTATATGTTAAAATAATATAACCTCACAGTTTAATAAAACATTTTAATTTATTTTATCTATAAAATATTAGAATGTAAAATTGCATGTATTAATTAAGATCATGCTAAAATCCAAACTTTTTTAATCATTATGATAATGGATAAAAAGCAAGGACACATTGTTAGCAAACTTGGTTTTCTTTAAAATTTGCATATAAATGAATATGATTTTTTATTGAAAATAATAAGAATGAGCTGGTCAAAGCATCTTTAGAATATAAAAAACTATGTGAAATAAACATTGCATTTTATTTTAAATTATTTACAGGGAACATTCTAAACAGAATATTCCAAAATATTTTATCAGGTTTTTTTTTCTTTGACCAAAGAGAGTTTTTGAAAAAACATACTAACTAGACAATTCTGCCACAAGTTGACAAGGTAGTCAAAGGACAGTTGTAAAATTTATTACAAAGCAATTTCTAGTAAAGTACTGAAAAGCACTAAATGATAATGTTGGTTCTTAGTTCTTTGTTAGTGTCACCAAGTACATTCCATTAACAGTAGTCTAGTTAGTAAAATGAAAATATGCTTATAGTACATCTATCATGTACTATAAGCTTGCTCTCTATTTTATCAGAAATAAAATACAGATTCCAATCTGAGGGATGCTTTGCTTGGTAGAAAGAAACACTTGCTCTTCTATCCAGAAGACCTGAATTCAAATCTGCAGTACCTACAGGAAAGCCTGGAATGGCTGTATCTTTCTGTAACCCATGTGTTTGAGGCTGAGACAGACAGTCTAATGGTGACCAAGCAGTCTAATAGAAACAGGGACCTTCAGATTCAGTGAGAAACTGTCTGAAAATATATGGTGGAGAATAATAGAGAATGATATCAGATTTCTTTCCTCTGTGTATACTCTCAGGTGTGCACATGGGCACACACGCTCGTGTGTTATCATGTCAGGAGCACACACATAAATAAACCTATTAAATGAAAAAAATACATTAAATATCTCTTTGACAAAATTTTACTAGTTTCATATATAAATATGTTAAAGGAAAAGGATCTAATGCAATTCTACAGCATTAAATCTTTCGTTGACTTTTACTACATGTTTTGTTTATCTAGACAACCAAAATCAGGGATTTTGAAGTGAGATTTTCTTGATATGGCTCTCACTTGACATCAGAGAATGCAAAGAAAGATTTGTTTGCTAGGTAATGAGAGCTCATTTGGCCTTTAATCTTATTAGCAGAAAATTGTGGGCTGACTTCACTTCTAATAGATAATTAAACTCATAGAAGAAACAATGGGTGGGACAGTTTAAGGTGATGAATATCCATTCTCTGAAGAAAAAAACTTCATATTTTATCTTGCAGCATGTATAATTTGTCAAAAAATTAAATAATCCATATCTGGTGTGTAGGCAGATTCAGATATATAGAAAGATGAAAGCCAGATTGGAAAAAATATATATACAAGCAAAAAACATTTCAATGCATACAACAAATGCTACATTTTAATATTTTTAGTGTATAGTTCACAATCCGTAGACATACATAGAAACATGCATAAGAGGACAGGTACTTACAACATTCTGAATAATGACAGACTGTGTATACAGCAGGGATCTTATTACTTAATAAGTTCAAACTTTCCTGTTGCTTAATGACAGCCTAATGAATCAATTGCATAAGGCATACTCTCTCAGACAGAACTTAGGTGATGTGGGTGTCAACTGGAAAGGCCCAGACATATAAAAGTATAGCATATGCATTTGTATACAGCATATGACATTTGATAACAAGAAATGACCATTTTATTTGTCCATATCTCATCAAATTTAGAGTGCAGTTATTACATATGTTACTTGGATCCTAACAGCTCCCTCAGGGGAGGGGGCGAGAAGGCACAGCGTCAACGACACAGACACCAGGAGGCCATTGAAAGCAAATAATGAACTCATTTATTTAATAACAGGGTAGGCCTTATATACCCTCCTTCCAGCACCAAGTCTGTGTGGTCATCCCTCATTGGCTGGGCTCGATCAGGAACTCTGACAGTGATTGTTGCTAGGACCTCAGGCAGACTTGGCATGATCAGGAGCTCTGACAAAGACTGTTGTTAGGCCTTTATGTAGATTATACAGGATCAGGAACTCTGACATCAACTAGGAACTCTGACAGCTCCTGTTGCTAGGCCCTCAGGCAGACTCCAGGTTGGCTCTTAAAGAGTACATTATATGCATGCCTTGGCTACTGGTCTGAGCCAATTTGCTCGACCCTATGGGTCTGTCCTTCTACATACATATATTTTTTAAATGCCCTCTGAAACATGCAAGTTGTTACTTAAGCAGCATCTCACACAGCTGTGTCTCTTGATTGTAAGCCACATCAGACCTAATCCAATCCTATTTGTGATTGAATATGTATTGTCTCTTTTGAGAAAAGAACAATGCATTACATATATGAATAAATTAATTCATTTTAACTATTTTGTGCAA
Source organism: Peromyscus californicus insignis (assembly GCF_007827085.1). NCBI lineage: Eukaryota > Metazoa > Chordata > Mammalia > Rodentia > Cricetidae > Peromyscus > Peromyscus californicus. The sequence goes on from NW_026294617.1 coordinate 25,250,160, forward strand.
ATACTTTACCTGATTTTATAAATGAGACTATGAACTTTTTAAATTGTAAAATTTGAAAAGTTCAGCAGGTCAGTTATGCAGCCTATAGCTAATGTGCCATGAGACTAAATCTATGTAGTCTACCCTATAGAATGCCATGGTCACACACACCTTTAATCCTAGCATTTAGGAGACAGAGACAGGAGGATCAGCATGACTTCGAGGCCAACCTGCTCTACATAGGGAGTTTCAGGACAGCCAGGACTACATAGAAAGACTCTGTTATAAATTTAAATTAAATTGAATTAATTTAAATTAAAACAAATTCTGTAGAATGGTCTTCAGGCTGAAAACTCAGGGAACATTTCAATCTCACAGTCATAAAAAAAGATTTGGTTTTTTTCTTAGAAAACTTAGTTCCTGCTCTTGAAGAATTTGATGTATCTGATCAAACCTAGAACATGATAAAGAAAAATCTTTTCCCTAAGTTATATGAAGTTTATATGTGAATATTGTCCACCAAAGCATCTTCACTGCATCTACATTGATATTATACACCAGACTCTCGTAAGGTTGCTATATAAAGTGTAATCATTACAACTACGATACAGGAAAATTCTTATAGATGTTTGCTTAGACTACCAATTATATATTACTTCATATTTTCTTAAGTGTCATGTATTGTCAGCACACTTAACTGGTTAAAACCAGAATCCAAGGCTAGAAAGCCCAGGAACCTACAGTAAAACCAAGTATTACTGGTCTAAAACCAGAAAATAAATGTTGTAATAAAATGACTTTTAATCATATCCTATTATACACATAGATCAGTGTCTTGTTAAGCTATCATCAGAGAACTTTCCTCCTATAGCATATGGGAACAAATATAGACACTGCCAGACAATACACAGAGAGTGAGAGATTGGAACACCCATTCCTAATTGGGATGTTTCCATTAAATCCCTCCTGCTAGGAGCTCAGGGGACCCCAAGGAAGAGAAGGTGGAGAGCGCATAGGAACCAAAGGGGATGGACAACCCCAGATGAGCAAGATTCTTTAAATCAACTGAGCAAAGTTCACATGAACTTGCAGAACTGAGCCAGCATGCACAGGGCCAGCACAGGTCTGAACCAGGTCCTCTACATACTTATCAAGGCTTTCACTTTGGTGTTTTTATGGCATTTCTGAGTATGCAAACAAGTAGGTCTCTGATTCTTGTGCCTTCTTGGGGGCTCTTTTCCTTCTGTTGGTTGTCCTGTCCAACTTCAATGTGATAGTTTTTGTTTTTCTTATTATATTTAATAGTGTTATTTTTAAAAAATATGAATGAATGAATGAATGAATGAATGAATGAAAACATAGCCACTAGGATAAAGGTTAACAGCTGAACTGTGATTTATATCTGCTGGGAGAGGACAAATCAGTTTTCTCCAATGGAAATGAAACTGGGTATATCTTTCCAGGATAACCATATAATGGACTCCACAGTTTTTATATGCTCTTATTTGGTTACAGTTTGGTGGCTTTTTTAGGGAGGATACTTTATTTTGTTTTCTTGGTTTTGTTGCTGTATTTTATTTTATTTCCTTGAGGAAAAACTGTAGATGTAACCAACTGTCTTATTAAATAAGAAACACAGAGCCGATTCAGAGAAGAAAGCCAAGAGGTTAGAACTAAGAGCCTTACCCTTCCTGCTTCAGCCAAGAGAGTTCTCTGAAAAAAGGGGCCTACTTCCTGTGTGTATGTCTTTAAATAGTCTTTCTGTTCTGCCTTCTCATTGGTTGTAAACCCAAACACGTGACTGCCTCGTCACTGCCTGTATGTACAGCCCTCCAGGTCCTCTATGGTATTGAGATTAAAGGCATGTGTCTCCAATGTTGGCTGTATCCTTGAACACACAGAGATCTACCTAGCTCTGTCTACCAAGTTCTGGGATTAAAGGTGTACGCCACCACCGCCACGCTCTTGCTATGGCTCTAATAGCTCTGACTCCTGGGCAACTTTATTTATTAACATACAATTAAAATCACATTTCAGTGCAAGTAAAATACCACCATAAAAAACTTAAGTAGGGTGGGTAAGGAGGGGGAGAGAATCTGGAAGGACTTAGAAAAGGGAAAAATATGATTAAAATATATTTAAATTTAAAAATTGCTCTAAATAGTAAAAAACAACCACAAAAGTGTCTGAACCATCTTAATTATGAGATAAAATGAACAATTAGCAAAGTGGAGGCATAAACAGTTTTTAGATGAAAATATATCAATTTGCAAAGTAATCTTGGGTGAAAAGTGACAAAAATTCTTGCTAAATTTAAAGACTAAACATGAAGGAAGAGACATTACATGTTATAATACATAAATATTAACAAGTAGAATATTATTATAAGTCAATAAACTAAAAAATAATGGTTATAGTAAAGTAGCCAAGCCCAAGACAGACCAAATCTCAGCATGAAAATGGAACTTGGGCACAAAATCTAACCCTTAACCAAGAAAGCATTGGCAATTGTTAGCAGCTAGGAGAAAGAAAGTTTTCTCTAATGTTGTTCTTAGTGGTAAGTCAATCATTCACCTTCTGACAACCACACATTCAAGGATGTTTGGACAGCGCAAGCCAATCTTAATGGGTTTTATAAAAAAAAAATATATGTTTGGAGGGTAATGAAGGTTTGAGTGGACAAGAATTGGAACATAGAAATGAATATGATAAAACATGTTATGTTATATGAAAAAAATCAAAGAACTAGTAATAATATTTTATTATATTATTTCTATTTAAATAAAGCATTAGAAAGGATAACATAACAGGAAAGCTATAATTTTATTCCATGCTGCATCTGTTTAAAATAAAAGAAATGATGTATCAAATATTTAATTTCATTTAATTTTGAAGCTGAAATATACATTTATTAATTAATGAGTTTATAAATTATGTTCAAAACAGAAAATGTGTTTCTTGAAAAATTAATAGATTTTTAGTTTAGGCAAAGAGATTACTTTAAATAATATTCAATTATCGATAATTATTCACTGTTTTTACTTAATTTCCTGTTTTTACTTTATTTACTCAACTTTTCATTGCTATAACAATGTGTGAGATAATTAAATTATGAAGATAAAGGTTTATGTTTGTTCACAGTTCTGGAAGTTTCCTTATATATTTGGTGACTCTCTTTCATTTAAGTCTATGACATTGCAGGTCAGCTTGACATAGAGCATAAACAGGAAACTCCTTTGCCATGTAGCAATCAAGAAGAACACAAAGAGAAGACTGATTGGACACCAGCACACACCTCTTTGCCTGATTTTTCTTTGAATAGACACCAGTTCATATAGGTTTTGTCATCTCTCAGTAGTGTTACAGACTGGGACTTGAGATTTCAATTCATAAGCCCTTAGGAATTCTGGTCTAAACCATAGACTTCTCATACAAAAACTTTCAATGGAATTAAAAGAAACAATGTGTAACACAATTCAGAGGTCATTTTATATTCCTATCTGTGGCCAAAACTTTGCATTAAAAAATCATGATTTCAACATAAACTGTCAATTTCAGTCACTTTGAAATTAGTTTGGATACATTTGTAAGAAAATCTTGTAACACTGGCTAATTTGAATAGTCAGATATCCAAACTTTTAAGACAGTGTGTACATGCATATTCTTTGGGAGCCATCTACGGGCGTCTTTCTGTATCTCCATCACATCAGCCATGATACATTGATTTTACTGCATCCATCACCGGCCAAGGAGAACTGAGATAATTTAAAGGGCAGGAAAGCTTTTTAAGAGGCATTAAAATTTTATTATATTTATCAATGCTTTATGAATAACTTCAATGAGATTTCAAGTTGAAATCAGATGTCAGGATTACTCTAGTATTTTTATGAGTGACCAGGAAATTCAGAATAGGATAAACAAAAACCAGAGCAAAAAAAAAAAATTACAAGGCATTTAGAAAGAAACTTGCAGATTATTTTTGTTGTTACTATATTTACTGAAAGTGACTGCTATACTGCATGCTTTAAACCAAAATTCACAATTGTAACATTTGCCCTTTACATTATAGTTTTAAACTAAAACATAACATTCTCTCTTGATATTTAAAATTTTTTCCAAAATAATATGAGAAGTTATAGTGTTATTATGTTTTGTTTTATTCCTTCCTTGAGAATTTTATACAATATTTGAGCACACTGCCCTGTAGTGTGGTTGAATACCTGGTATCACTCCATTGAAGAAAACTGATTTTCCCTCTGCAAGCACTATCAACTGTGAATAGCTTCTTGGCTGGTGTGAGGTGTAGTGTTCACTTCCCCTTCCTCCATGCTGGGGTTTTGGTCAGTCTTGAGCTTGTGAAAGTCATATGAATGATTAAACTGGACTTGATGAAACAAAATACATCCCATAAAAATAGAGGGTTATGCACTTTTATTTACTCCAATTGTTTTTAGACTTTTACAATTTAATATGTATTTAATATTTGCAAAATTATCTTAATTAACCCCATGTGAAATTCAATTTTTGAATTATAACCTTCTCTGTTGCTCTATAAAATTATTGCATGCTTTTATCAAAACTTATTAAAAAACAGTGATTCATACATTCACAAAGAAGATTTTGTTTTCCAGGAAAAAAAATCATCCATGACTGTAAAACATAACTTTTTAAACCATTTATCCTTTTAATTCAAATGTAAATGGCAGATTATAATTCATTTAACTTAATTATTTCAAAACAAAGTTAAGAATTACCAGAAATGATTGAACCAAGCATCAAGATAATGGATAAATTTTTAAACACTTATTTTTTGAGATAAAATTTATCGTTAATTTATCAGAGTGGCCAGTAACATTATGCTGAGGTATATTAAATGGAATTATAGAGCAAAACTTCTAAGAAGCCCCCAGCTTAGCTATATTTCCATAATTGTATAATTACAGTTCAGTTATTCACAGGTAAATATAAATCTTCAGGTTAGAATATGAATACCTTCCCCCTGTTAAAAAAGACAAATTTCGCCAGGTGGTGGTGGCATACGCCTTTAATCCCAGCACTCGGGAGGCAGAGGCAGGCGGATCTTTGTGAGTTCGAGGCCAGCCTGGTCTACAGAGCGAGATCCAGGAACGGCGCAAAGCTACACAGAGAAACCCTGTCTCGAAAAAAAAAAAAAAAAAGACAAATTTCAGAGTGATGTATAGACAGAGTTCCCCTGGACATCCACATGTACTATTTCATAAGCTCTTCCCTTAACAACACACCTGCAGATGGGATTCAAGGAGCCTCTTTTCACCATTGGCTGCCTTCTTTTTTATTGGTTTGTTTTATTGTGAATGTTTATGTGTGTGAATGTTGTGTTGTGTGTGAATACACCTAGAGGGCAAAAGAGGAAGTTAGTAGGGTTGTTCTGATTGATAACTCTTGGCTTTATCCCTTTAAGTCAAAGTCTCTCCTTGAATCTGGAGCTGCTCTGACTATCAGAAGCCCCATTGACCCTCCTGTCTCCACCAACACAGTGCTGAGTTTATGTGTGGATGCTGGGACTTGAACTGAAGGCCTCATGCTTGAGCAGCAAGTGTTGTTATCCATCATCCCAGCCCAAAACTTTCTATATCACCCTTAACAACTGTAAAATGAACCATTGTTCTTCTTTTAAAATGTCTCTATTTTTAGGACATAAAAATATCAGCTTCCTCAATAAATAACATTTTAAGATTTTGTAGCTTGACAACTTCTTTTTTTTTCAGTACATGTCTTTACCTCTTTTTATTATTTACTCTCAAGAACAATGAAATGTCCTCTTTGAATAGTTTTCCCATGTACAACCATGCTATAAATATGGTGGCAATAATAAGAACTCTTAATGAATTCCTCCACCTTTTTTTCTTTAATGTATTAAGATGTCCAATAAGAAAGCATGCAAAAGATAAATAAGATATATTGGGCATGCTCATCCCAGCAGCATATATAATAAATGTGGAATGACACAGAAGATGGCCCACAAATTCACAAAGTGTTTCTTATTTTTGGAAGAAACATGAGTTTGGTGGGGAGAGAAGTGGAGGATTTGGATGGAGTTGGGGGCAAAATAAATGAAAAAAATAATTGCAAAAGAAATATTATACACTAACAATTCACTGTCCAACTAGCAAGCTTAAGGAAAAGTGTTGACCTTCCTTATGGACCTTGAAATTTAAAACCAGAGGCTTGAGAACCATTACTGAGATAATATGTTAACATTTTATGAAATTTCAAAAGATATCTAACCTTTGGAGGGGAAAGTAAGACTGATTTGATGGACTTAACTAACAAAGGATTTTTTTTCCTATTTAAAAATTTGGTGTGGGATTTTTGTTTATGTGGGCTGGTGTATGTATACATTTGAGTTTGAGGTTTGTATACACACATGTGTACATGCATGATGAGGCAAGAGAGAAAGAGACAACAGGTGTCTTTCTCTATTGCCCTCAGAACATTAGTTCTTTCAGTGTCTGTTACTGAACCGGAAATTCACTATTTGAACATAATTATATGGGCAGAGAGCTGGGGAGATACCCCTGTTCATATCCTCCCAGTATCAAAATATAAAAAAAAAACACTTTCAGTTTCTGAATCATTGTTATTTGAAATTCCTGAGGAAAGAATTTCTACTGTATCAGTGAATGATCACCACTCCTTTATGAACAGTTGCTATTTCTATGTCTAATTATCATGACAAATAAGAAATAGTTGCTTCATTTTACTTTGTCATCATTATGTAAAATGAAAACATGGATATTCCATAACCAAGAGTAATGCTTTATTTATTCCTCCAATTTAATCTGAGAACAGATCACAGCTACCATTTACTAAACCTGCTTATATATATTGAAGTTAAATAGTCATAAAAGTCAGCATGCCATAAAAATTCATTATCTAAACCTTGACACTGTGAGAGGAAAATTAAATATTTAAACACATTTGTTTTGCATCTTCATTTGTCTTTATTTGTAGAATAAACTGGTAATATATTAAAAGATGTGTAATTGTTTTATTGAAATCACTTTCAGGGGATGAGGAAATGGCTCAGCGCCTAGGAATAGGAGAGAGATTTGGCATCTGGGATAACATAATTGCTGTTCACAGCTTCTCTGTTTTACCTATTCAGGTTTTACCCTTCCCCAAATTCCTATTAATCAATGATGCTTTATCAGTCCAATATTTTTGCCTTTCAAACAATGGTATGTGTGAAATGGTAGCTGGCTGTCTTTAGTTGGTGATATAAATTTAAAATTCACCCAGATATTTTGATATCTCCACATATCACTTGTTTTTATTGTGGCATAACGTTCTATTTATAACAGTAGCACTATAGTTTTCTTTCTTGTTAATTCATCACTTGAAGGATATCTTGTTGTTCCTGTTGTCTGGCATTTAGGAATTAATTGTTATAAACAGACAAACAAACAAAAATAAAGCATTATGGAGCCTATTCCAAATGGATACATCTATAAAACATCCTGTGCCTAATACTCAGGGAAACATTGTGGATGAGTGAGTGGAAAGATTGTAAAAGCCAGAAGTTCAGGGTATTTCCTGTGAGATTATGTTGCCTAAAAAGGATCAGAAACTATACCTGACAATTCTCAACTACATGACTGCCCAACCATGAGATGAACAAGAATAACACCAGCAAGTGTGCCAAACTGGATAAGGAAAAACTGCACAAGGCCTCAACCTTACACAAAGAACAATAGTCAACTAAGTAAAGCTAGGAACAGGAGAGGTGGCCTTCCCCAGGCAAGAGAATGGTAATTGGTTGTCCAGAGCTAAATAGTCTGCCATGAAGGCATAGATATAAGTAATATTATACAGACTCAACAGGTTATATTTAGGAATATATGTGTAATTGCAAATACATATGTGCATGTAATAACATTTGATGAAAAACAAGGCCATGAACTTGAAGGAGAGAAGGGAGGGGAGGGGAGAGAATAGAAGGAGACATGTTGTAATTACAATAAAATATCAACTTTAAACAAGACAAAAGAGAAAAAAATAAACAATTAAAAAAGTACAATGACCAAAAGCAATTTGGAGGAGAAAGGTTTTGTTTGGATTACATTTCCTGTTCACAGTTCATCATGAAGGAAGTCAAGGCAGAAATCTAAGGCAATAACTGAAGCAGAAACTGTGAAGGAATCTCACTTGCTCACAGTCAGCCCTTGCTTGGACCCAGGGGCATTTCTAGAACCAACATATGGCTATGCACAACTGCCTGTAATTCCAGCTCCAGGGGTGAAGTGGGGCTCTAATTAGTCTTAATCAATAAAAACCAGGAGTCAGATATTGAGGGTGAAAGCTGAATGATCAGAGAAGCAGAGTAGCCAGCCACCAAAGACTTCTTAGCTCTACAAAATCTCAGACTTAATGGCCAGGGTCCTGTCTCTATGAAGATTCCTATCTCTACTACTTTTTTTTTTTGTTTTTGTTTTTTATTTTTTTGGTTTTTTGAGACAGGATTTCTTTGTGTAGCTTTGTGCCTTTCCTGGAACTCGCTTTGTAGACCAGGCTGGCCCTCGAACTCACAGAGATTCGTCTGCCTCTGCTTCCTCATTGCTAGGATTAAAGTCGTGTGCCACCACTGCCTGGCATGTCTCTACTTTCTTAATGTTGGGATTAAAGGCATGCATTACCACTCTGTTTCTCATTTAGACTAGATCAATATCATGTTTCGCAGGGTGGCCTTGAACTTCTGATCCTTCTTCCTCCCAAGTGCTAGGATTAAAGGTATGTGCCACCACTGCCTTGTGTCTATGGTTATCTAGTGGCTAACTCTGCCATCTGATTTCCAGGGAAGCTTTAATTGTCAGAACACAAACACAATATCATACATCATTACCCCCTTTTTGTCTAAACAAAAAGCGAAGGTTTTAACTAACATAAAACTATATACAATATGTATAATAACTATATACAAATATATACAGTCAATAATTATATTAACAATGTCTAGTTCATTAACATTTGACAAATTCAGAGAAAATACTCCATTATCTATCCTATCTTGGTGAGTCCAAAGTGTTGTACCTAATTCACTTTCTATCTTAACTTGCATTATCAACCCAAAACTACATTTTTATGTCTCTCAACCTTATGCACTTTACATCTCCTTTGTGTGTTTCTTTTCTGAGTTTGTTAAAAAGGAAAACTATAGCCATCTAGTGTTCAACTCCATCAGAAATTTGAGAAGGATACATTATTACCTGAGTAAACAGGAAGTGTAGAGCAAACAACTTCCAACAATAAGAAATGATAGAAACTTCTGTTTGCCTGTACAATCACTTAAAGTTCCTCTGTAATGTTGGGGCATCCACCTTTGGCCTGCAGGCCTAGAATATCCTCTGTGAATCAGGACAAAGGACTGTCCCACCTTTTCTTGACAATGTTCTGCAGTCACTTTCTTTTGTGTCCTGCATGTCCGCTTTGGACAGCACACTGTCAGCAGTCGAGGCAATGGCAGCTTCTTGTGCAGTGGCTAACTTTTGCCACAAAGAAAGTAAACTCCACATGGAGTTTCTTTGATACCCATCATCTTCTCTGAAGTAGATTGGTGCTGTCAGGAACAGACATGCCTCATTGTCATAAAAAAAAAAGAACCTTATGTTATTAAATTATCTTAAATGCCATATTCTTTAGATCTCTGAAGTGTTTGAAGACCATCTGCCTATATAAAATATATCTCTGGTTGACCTTGAAAAAAATACCTAATATGACTACAAGTTTGATTGTAATAAGTGAGTAACTACTAACCTGCATTTCCTTATTATCTTAAATAGCTTGTAATAATGTCTTTCAGGGACTAGAAATTGACATTACTTTGTTAGATGAGCTGTATAGCTACAATACTTTGAACAAGTGTAGGAACATATGTACAGTATGCTCTAACAAAAATAACCTTAAATTTTATCAATATACAGAAATTCATAGCAATGTAAAATATTTAAAACTGGTAATTGCCTGTTTTGGTTTAAAAGTAGATTCAATAATCTACTTTTTTCCCCCTATCATTTCTATAACATATATACAGTAAAACAAAAATAACCTCAACTTTGTATCAATATACAGAAATCCAAGTTAATGCAAAATATTTAAAACTAGTAGTTGCTTTTCTGGTCTAAAAGTAGATTCAATAATCTACCTTTTTATTCTATTTCTATATCCCACTTCTTTTTAGAACAAAATTCCTGAATATAATTGCCTTTGTCTAGCTTTTTTTTTGACCATTACTAATAACAACTTGTAACTAACCACCCTAAATGGTGACAAATATCCATAACACATTAATTAACTGAAAACTGCCCACCTCTTGAGAATATGGGTGTTGTATTCTTAAAATTACTTCCTGCTGTCTGGGGAAGACAGCATCTTTATGGAACCCTGAAAAAAATTGGGATACTTGTCAAGTCCTGAAAGAGATAGCTATATCATATGTTACCTAGTCTCTATATAATGAAAAAGTGCAGGGCTTGTCTCAAGTCCTGGCTAAAGTAGTCTGTGAGGCTGGATCATCTCAGCTAACCACCTTTAAATGCTCCTGAGTAATTTGTAGTCCAAAATCCAATCTTTTGGTGGTATTTGTCAGCTTAGGGGTGTTACCGTAGTCCAGGTAGAATGATCAATGTGGGGCCCCATCATCTTTTCAGAGACTTCAGAGATCGTCTTTTTCTTGGGACATTTTCTCTGGATGATTTGTCCTTTTTCTTCAGATGTCTCATTTGTCCAGTAGTCTTCACAATCCTTAGCTGGATGCCTTCATTCTCCTGGAAAGACAAAAACAAAACCTTGCCCCAACCATAACTTGGGGAGTTTGCGTTTGGGCAAGGTATATCTGATCAAATGAAAAGCATTTGTCAGTTAGTTTAACCATAAATTAATTTAGATTGAATGGTCGTGCTGGTTGATGAACTGTCACCTTTTCTAATTAAGAGGTCTCTTGCTCTGGTTTCTCCAAAATTTTTGTTTCATCTTCTAAAAGCTGTTCTGTCATTCATGTTTTTTTACAATAAGCATAAGGTCTCTTAATTGCTCTGTGGCAGAGTTTCCCTCACAGTGAATGACTAAACCAAATTTAACATGAGGGTCTGTGAGAGGCCCCCCAAGGTGTTTTCTGATGGCAAAGGGTTACCCTTTCTGTCCCTTGTTGATCTGCACTCATTGGTCCAATGTCTGCCTTTGCCACATCTTTTGCATACTCCAGAAGGGAGGGCCCTTTTGTTTGGAGTATTCCTAGCAAAAACATTGTTTCTAGGAATGCCCTGTCTACAACACCTTTCTAGGGGCCCTTGTTTGCCACAATTAAAACACTTGACATTTTGATTTTTCTTCAAGCCTCTGGAAATCACATCTCCTAAACAAGAATCACCATGGTGATGAGATTCAATATTGACTGTATCTTGGATCCATCCCTCTATGGGTGCTGATCTTTCCATTAAATGCCTAATTACCCTTTTGCATTGGGAATTAGCATTTTCAAAAGCCAAAGATTCAATTATTATTTGTCTAGCTTTTGAATTTGGAATCATTCTATTTACAGCTAAAGTCAATCTCTATAAAAAATCAGGGAAGGTTTCTTCTGGGCCTTGTATAACTTCAGTAAATGACTCGGTTCTCTTTTCAACTTCTTCAATTCAGTCTCAAGCATAGAAAGCTTTGCACAGCACAAAGCCCAGGTGTGGTCATCCTATCGAGACTATCTTTGTACATCAGCATCATCTCCCTTTCCAAGAAGTTGGTCTTCGGTGATTTCAATACCTCTAGCCCTGCTTCATTCTTATTCATGGTCGTAGCTTCATCTTTCCACCAGGTCTTCCACTCTAAATGAGGACCAGATTCCAAAAGTGTTGTAAGCAAGTCTCTCAAGTCTTGTGGGACAATTCTGTTACTAGTTGACCATGAATTTAACATCTGCTCCACAAAAGGTGAATGCATACCATATGAGACTATCACTTCCTTAAATTTCCTCAAATCTAACATTTCCACAGGAATCCAGTCAGCTCTTACAAAGCCTTGGGGATACTTGTCACTTGTCAGTTGTTCCTGCAAGATGACCAGATAAGCTAAGGTTAGTTGTTTGAAAACCTTGGGCGGTTCCTCTCTAATTTTTTTTTTCCTTTTTTTCAAGACAGGGTTTCTCTGTGTGGTTTTGGTCCCTGTCCTGGATCTCGCTCTGTAGACCAGGCTGGTCTCGAACTCACAGAGATCCTCCTGGCTCTGCCTCCTGAGTGCTGGGATTAAAGGCATGTGCCACCCCCACCCGGCTCCTCTCTAATTTTATAATGTAATGGTGAGATTGGTTCTCTTTAAAATCCTCTGTTTGGATCTGAATATCTCTATGATCCATTTTAATAAGTTTTTATAAAGCCTGTATCTTGGCCTTCATATCAACCAACTTTTGTAGCGATAAACCAGGAATTATCAAGCTAACAAAAAAGATTATCAAAATGATAATTAACATTATGTCAATCCCAGTTGAATTGGTTATCCCTTCATTTAACGGTTCCATTTTAAAAACTTGCATTGTGTAATCATAAAGAGACCTATCTCTCTCCATCATAATAGTGTTTCCCATTTTTTTAATGTGGGGAAAAAAAATCCCCTCTCTTTTAACTGATTCCTCCCTTTAAGAATTTCCGGTTGTCTCACCAAATCTGTTGACAATGACAGTGAAGATGATGGTGAAGTGTGAGGCTGACTACTGCTAGGTAGAACACTAGAAGCCAGAAGGGGTGTCAACCTAGTGTGGTAGCAGCCTGAGGAGGTGGTCCAGGGAAAGCCCAAAACCCACAGGGAGAGGGAGAAGCCAAAGAGCCAACTGTCTGCACAGGGGAACCTGCAAAAGCTAACTCCAGCTAAATACAGCCAATTCTGGCAGCATTTGGAGCCACGAACCTGTGGAGTTTGCCACAACAGAAAAATCCTAAACTTGCTCAGAGGTTTGGGGAAAAAACGAAAGGAAAACCTATCTGTCGAGGCGGCAACTCTAGCGGGAGCCCCTGCATGCAGCTCTGGTGTGTGCTGGTGGTTGCAAAGGCACAGGAAAGTGGCTTTTTTTGTGAATTCATGCCCCAGAAGTTGATGCCAGATGAAGTGTGATCCTAATTAGTCTTAATAATTAAACCTAGAGTTAGAAATCAAGGGTGAAACCCGAAAAATCAGAGAAGCAGAGTAGTCAGCCACCAAAGACTTACCTCTATGAAATCTGAGACCTAATGGCCAGGGTCCTGTGTCTGTGAATCCTCAGACTGAATGGACCCAAGATCCTGTCTCCACCCTCCTTATATTCCTGTCTCTACCTCTGTGGTGCTAGGATTAAAGGCATGCACCACCACTGGCCATCTCTGTTTCTCTTTTGGACTGGATCAATCTCATGTAGCCCAGGTTGGCCTTGAACTCCTGATCTTCCTGCTTCCTCCTCCTAAGTGCTGGGATTAAAGGTGTGTTCCACCACTGCCTGGCATCTATAGTTAACTAGTGGCTAGCTCTGCCCTCTGATCTCTAGGTAAGCTTTATTTGTCAGAAAACGAACAGAATATCTTACAACACAGGGAGATCCTTCATCTCTGGCCTGTGGGGCTTCTGTACTCATGTGCATGTACACACACACACACACACACACACACACACACACACACACAGAGAGAGAGAGAGAGAGAGAGAGAGAGAGAGAGAGAGAGAGAGAGAGAGAGAGAAACAATTAAAGGCAATAAAATTCTTAAATATGAAAAACAAATACTTCTAAATTTCAAAGTCATCAGAAATTAAATATGAAATACTGTACATATTTCTAAAAGACAAGACATACTTTCTTAATTCAGCTACTAGACACTAATTAACCAGAATTAGCCAGTATATATTTCATGTTAGGATATTCTTACACACTGCAGAATCTTGATATTATATACTTGAAAAATATATTCCCATAGTATTATTATGTTTAAAATTTGACACAAAAATGCTGAAATTTCTCCAAAGTTACAATTTGTATTTACTTGATTATTATATTGATTTATGTGTTTGTCCATGTGTCTGTATGACTGAATGTCACTTTTGTGAGGTTGGCTGCATATGCCAGAGAAGAGTATAATAATTCATGCAACTAAGTCTACCTGGTAAGCACCTGACCTGTGCACAGAGAACCTTACACAGGTTCTTGGGGTGAGCAGAAGCTACTCTTAAATTCTGAGGCATCATTCTAGCTCCTTAATCAATTATTGACTGATTGAATGAATTTTGTTTTCCACATACACAAACCCAGAACCTTGTTCCTGTTAAAAGGCAGGATTTTATCATCTCACTACAACACCAACACACTTTCAAATTACAGGAACTTCTGTTGAGATTTTCTTTCGAACTGTGACTTTTTAATTAAGATAGTGCTCTTTGTACACATAATAAATTATGAGGTAAGTTCATAGTAATCCTGCTAAATAGAGAATATTTTACAGTTTTAATTAACAGTGTGAAAATATTTCTGGTTAAACATCTCAAGGGTTGCTTCCAAGCTTACAAATATATTTTATATTATAATTTGTGTAATTTCATGTTATAGATATAAACTTTGTAATATATATCATTTTGTATTTATTGTCTTAAAAAATTTTCAGATAGTATACTTCAATCACATACTTTCTACTTCTCCAACTCCACCTACATCCTCTGTACCTCCCTATCCAACTTGAAAATTTTTACTTTCTCACAATAAATGTATCCTCAAAGACAAAATAAAATAAAATAAAATAAAAACCAAAACAAACAATAAAAATACCATACCAAAGACATCAAGCCATGAGGCTGGAGTGATGGGTTAGTCATTATGAGTACTGGATGCTTTTCTGCAGGATGAGAGTTCAATTCCCAGCATCCACTGGGCAACTCACAATCATCTATAACTCCAGTTGCAGGGAATTCAAGGCCCTCTTCCATCCTATGTTGGCACCAGACATGCTCTTGGTATATAGACATACAAACAGGCAAATACTCATATACAGACAAACACACACACACACACACACACACACACACACACACACACAGAGAGAGAGAGAGAGAGAGAGAGAGAGAGAGAGAGAGAGAATAAGAACAAATATACAAAAAGCAAGGAGTCTATTTTGTGTTGGATAACTACTCATGAGTACAGTTCTTGCACTAGAGTTGGGTTGATATAAACACCCCATTGGAGAAAATTGATTTTCCCTCCCTCAATGGGTATTAATAGTTTGTTAGAGATAAAACTTTGTGCCACTTCCCTTTCTCTTGCTGGGTTTTTGCCTGCTTTGAACTTCTGCAGGTATTATGTGTGTTATTATAGTCTTAGAGTTCATATGTGTATTAGCCATTTTGTGTCTGGAAGAAACTTTTTTTCCAGTTCTCTATCACCTCTGGCTCTTATAATCTTTCTGTCTCCTTTTCCACATAGATCCCTGAACCTTGAGTGGAAGGTAAGATAAAGACATCCCATTCAGTGGTGAAGACTCCAAATTGTCTCACTCTGCACATTGTCCAGGTGTGGATCTCTCTACTATTTACTCTGTACCAGAACAAGATGATTCTCTCATGAGAGTTGAGCCATATAGTGAACTGACAGCTAATTGTGGAGGTTGAGGGATGCCAGGTAGTGGGGATATTTTATTTGTGCTCTAACAAATAAAGCTTGTCTGGGGTTCTGAGGACAAAGCCAGCCACTATATTAAACACAGAGGTTAGGCAGTGGTAGCACATGCCTTTAATCCTAGCATTTGGGAGGCAGAGATTCATCCGGATCTCTGTGAGTTCAATGCCCCACTGGGAACAGAGCCAGGCGTGGTGGCACATACCTTTAATCCCAGCACTAGTTAAACATAGAAGTCTGGAGGTCTATACAGACAGACAGGAAGTGATAGAGCTGGGCAGAAAGAGGAAGTGATGTAGTTGGGTGGAGAAAGGAAGTTAGATGGTAGAGCACAGAAAAGTATATAAGCATGAATATACAGAAAGCAGCTCTTTCTTGGGCTGAGGATTTCCTAGCAGTAAGAATTTGTGGCTGGCTTGCTCTATTCCTCTGATCTCTTCTCATCTTTCGCCCCATATCTGGCTACGGGTTTTTTATTAACCCATTTAGAAATTCATGTTAAACCTGGTAGAGTCCCTTGTTCTGCAGGTTGGCTGGGTGTCACAAATGAATGGAGATGGGTTTAGAATAATCAGCTAAAGAATGCAGAAAGAAAGAATCAGGGAGACCTGGGCCAGCAGGCTAAGCCCAATGGTATTAATTGGCCATTATTTTATTGCAGCAGAAATATACATAGCATGAAAACTACCCTTCACTGGATGTGGGGTCATAACTTTTGCTTGCAGATACTTGGTGAAAATACTATCATGAAGTGATTTATGTCTATACACTGAATGCTTTTTAAAATTGAATGTTAAAATTCTTTGCATCCATATGTTACATTCTAGAACATTTTTACTGACCAAAGTAAATTTGCTTTTCACTAAGTTTTGTTTTGCATAAATCTAAAAATATCAAAATAAGATTATTCAGCTTAATATTAATTTTTGAACTTTGGAGCTCATATATTGAATTAGTGTGTGGTTATGTGAGTTAATATTTTGATGTTTTAGTAATATAGTTCAGCTATTCCAGCATATTTCCATTTTTAAGAAATTATACAGAATACAATTTGAATTAAAATGATTAAATGTTTGGTGATCATTTTGCTGAACAATGTGTGTGAGGACTTTTCAATCTCCTTTTGAAAATGAAATATTAGCTTGATAAAAATTTTCATGCAAATTTATAATATATATCTGACATCAAATATAGATTTGGGGTCAAGAATATATCTCAGTTGTAGATGTCATATTTCACATCTAGAAGACCATGGATTCAACCTCCATTCACACACACACAGACACACACAGACACACACAGACACACACACACACACACACACACACACACACACACACACACAATTTCCTTAAAAATCTCATAAAATCATAATAAATCCAACAAAGACAAGAAAGAAAGATTATGATGAATGCTGAAATCCTATTTTATATGTAACATAATTTCAACAATGTTATATTTAAAATATGTAGAGGATGCTAAGATGACTCATCTTTAAATGTTTTCCATTGCAGCAAGAGATCATTAGTTTGATCCCAATATCCATGTAAAAAGTCAAATGTTGCTGCTGTGCCTATCTATAAACCCAGCACTGTGGAAGCAGATAAAGGAGGATTCATGTCACTCACTGACCAGCAGTCCAGGTACTCATTGAAATCTAGGTTCAGTGAGAGATTCTCACTAAAAACTAAGGTGGAGAGAGATTGAGAAAGGCATCAGACATCTACATCTGGCCTTCACATGTACCTATATCCATTGGTGTGCATACAAACACATACACACACACACACACACACATACACACATACACACACACACACACACACATACACACATACACACACACACACACACACACACACACACTATATATATATATATATATATATATATATACACTTAATTTCCAAATAATTGACAACTTCAATTTTGTTTCTGAAAAAAATAAAAATTCTGGATACAATTCATTTCTGGATTCACTGTAGTCATTGATTGTTTCTCTACTTTAAAAGATTCTTATTTATAAATTACATTTTATGTTCAGCCAATTTACAATTATAATAAAAAAATCAATTTATCTCTTAGGCTTAAACTCTTCCAATGCATTTAAAACAGTAATAATGTCATATTTTGCACTTTGAGAAAAAAGTACATTACAGATCCTTTCATTTTAAAACACCTTGAAAGGATGAAGCATTTAAACCATTACTGGAATTCATGTGTTAGTTATTTGATTAGTTTGAATATGTTACTCTCAAGTTTCTATCACTAACTATTTCCAAGCTGTTCAAATAAAAGAGCCAACCATTACAATTACAATAGAGAAAACTGCAAAGGGTATAACACTGATTTAACAATAATAAACAATATCAATAACTATATGAATTGTATTGACGTCAAAAGGGAGCTGAGGCTGTAGGGTTAGCTCTTGTTGTGACATCAAAGAGGTGGGCTCTTCCAGATAGAAACAGGCTAGAAACACTGGTTCCCACTAGCCAGATTGGTTGGGTAGCCAAAGAAGAAGAAATCATTTCAACATTTAACAAATTGCTAAAACGTGAACACAGGCTTGCCTGAGAGTGAGTCTACTGATAGCTACTAATAGCACTTCTTCACAAACCTTGATGTCAGACACAAGAAGCCAAAAACCCAACAGAAGGATGATTAGATTCCCTGAGTTCATGATCCTGGAAGATCATGTAGGCATTAATAAAATGTGGAGAAGCAGGAAGCTAGCTGCTTGTTCTTTTACTAGGAAATTAATATTTTCACAATAAGACATATGAAGCTTCTGCTCAAATTAAAGAGAAAAAAAATTATCTGCTTTGAGTAAAGGGCAGCAAAATGCCCTAAGCACAGATTGTAAAAAATTACAGACTGTGGATGGGAAAATCACAGAGTCCCAGCACATAGTCCTGTGGCAAAAAGAAGAACATATTACTAGAATTTGTTCAACTCTCAAGAATACCTCTTATGGCGAGCAAGAAAGGAACCAGTACAGAGGCACCAGCACCAAAAATCTCAGGGATGGACCAGTGGCAAGGGAAACAAAATGTGTTGAGGGCTGACTCCAAGGAAGAAGTTATGATAGGATAAAGAAAACATCAAGGAAAAGAAATTGCCTAAACAATCCACCCACTTAAAAGGAATGAGTACTTAATAAGAATATGTCAATTTTCTTGATTTAAAAATAAAAATGGTAATACTTTGTTCTTTTGGATTAGAAGGAATTGTCTTAGTTATGAATCAATAAAAGAAATAATAGCTATTTTTATTTAAAAGTACATTTTATTGAGTAAATAAAAGGTCAGCTGGATTAAGATCAATACAGTTACACATGTCATAGTGAGCAGATAAGTCATGCAGAATATCAACAGAGTTATATCATGTCAATGGAAGAGCTAGTCCCATACAATTGAGCAAGGCATTTTAACAGAAATGCTGAGTCCAACCCAACCTTCAGATAGTCCTTGTTATAGGGGATTGTGGATTGAGAAAATGAGAAATTGAGACTTAGATGAAGAAAAAGACAGAGACACAGGATAGCATTGGGAGGGCTCTGGGTCAATGCCACAGTAGCCCCAAGTTTATTCCTCATGGGCTTTTTATGCACCAGCAAGGGGAGAGGCATAGGATCTTCTCCTCTCAAGAACATAATGGTTCAGGTGCAAAGCACAGACAAGTATAAACACTTCCTTAGTATCTAGTAACCACATCTTATGGTAAAACATTCTGTAATTAGGCCTTGAAGTATAAGACACCTGGTACCATGCCTTTGGCCAAAGCATCCTATTTTGCAGCCTTGTGAGGAAAAATCAAGCTCAGACTCTTTGACCTTGAGTCAAGATGGAATAAGGACATGATATGAAGTCTCTGTATGCCCCCACACAGAAACAACACCAAACAACTGCCATATAGAAGGCAAGTCAGTGCATACTGACATGATAGACAGGAAGCCAGTCAGCATGAGTCACCCAAGTAATTACAGACATGCAAATCAAACTATAGCATGGACTACAAGAGAGTTTCCACAAAACCTGTGGAGAAAGAAAGAGAGGTGTGGTGATATATTGTGCACTCCAATAAAGCTTACTGGGTATCAGAAGACAGAGCCAGCCACTAAATTAGACATAGAGTTCAGGCAGTGTTGGCACACACCTTTAATCCTATCACTTGGGAGGCAGAGTTCAAGGCCATACCTGGCTACATGAAAGAAAAAGAATCAGGCAGTGGTGACACATGCCTTTAACCCCAGGAAGTAATATGGCAGGACACAGAATGGTGTATAAGGTGTGAGGAAACAGGAACTCGCTCTCTTTAGGCTGAGTATTTCATAGAGGTAAGAACTTAAGGCTGGCTTGCTCTTCTTCTCTAATCTTTCAGCTTTCACCCCAATATCGAGCTCTGGATTTTCTATTAATAAGACCTTTTAAGATGTGTGTTACAGAGAGGGGTTGGTAGGGATTCTGGAAGTGATGGAACGGTCTAGAATGTATAAGTATAAAACAGAACATGCACTTAGGAAAACACTTTTGCATTTTCTTAAAATTTATAGTTGAGTTATCCCAAGATATTTTATATTATTTGTGACTATTGTAAGGAATGATGTTTCTCTGATTTCTTTCTAGGCCTGTTTATTTTTTGTATATAGAAGGGCTACTGACTTTTTTGAGTGAAACCTGGATCCTGCTACAATTCTGAAGGTGTTTTTCAGCTGTAGGAGTTCCCTGGTAGAATTCTCAGGATCACTTATGTATACTATCACATCATATGCAAATAGCAAAAGTTTGACTTCTTCCTTTCCAATTTGTATCCCCTTGATCTTCTAGTTTTCTTTTTGCTCTAGCTAGAACTTCAAGTACTGTATTGAATAAATATGGGGAGAGTGGACAGCCTTCACTTGTTCCTAATTTTAGTGGAATCACTTAAGTTTCTCACCATTTAATTTGATGTTAGCTGTCAGTTTGCTGTAAATTGCCTTTATTAGGTTTAGGTATGTTCCTTGTATCCCTCATCTTTTGAAGACTTTTATCATGAAGGGGTGTTGGGTTTTGTCAAAGGCTTTTTCAGCATCTAATGAGATAATCATGTTTTTTTTTTCCTTTCAGTTTGTTTATATGGTAGATTACATTGACAGATTTTTGTATGTGGAACCATCCCTGTGTCTCTGGGAGGAAGCTTACTTGATCATGTTGGATGATTTTTTTTAATGCGTTCTTAGATTTGATTTGCCAGTATTTTATTGAGTATTTTTGCATCAATGTTCATGAGGGAGATTGATCTGTAATTCTCTTTCTTTGTTGTGTCTTTGTGTGGTTTAGGTATCAGGGTAACTGTAGGTTCATGAAATGGGTTTGGCAATGTTTCTTCTGATTCTATTGTTTGGAACAGTTTGAGGAGTTTTGGTGTTAGCATTTCTTTGCAATTCTGGTAGAATTATTCGCTGACGCCATCTGGCCCTGTGGTCTTCTTGGTTGGGAGACTTTTAATGACTGCTTCTATTTCCTTAGGGGTTATAGGTCTATTTAAGTTGTTTATCTGGTCTTGATTTAATTTTGGTATGTGGTACCTATCCAGAAAATTGTCTATTTCTCTTAGATTTTCCAATTTTGTGGAGTACAGTACTTTAAAGTATGACCTGATGATTCTCTGGCTTTCCTCAGTGTCTTTTGTTATGTTCCCCATTTCATTTCTAATTTTATTATTCTGTCTCTGCCTTTTGGTTTGTTTGGATAGGGGTTTGTCTATCTTGTTGATTTTCTCAAAGAACCAACTCTTTGTTTCATTGATTGTTTTTGTATTATTCTCTTTGTTTCTATTTTATTGATTTCAGCTTTCAATTTGATTATTTCCTGTCATCTACTCCTCCTGGGTGATTTTGCTCCTCTTTGTTTTAGAGCTTTCAGGTGTTTAGTTGCTAGTGTGTGATTTCTCCAAATTCTTTATTTAGGCACTTACTACTATGAACAGTCTTCTTAGAATTGCTTTCCCAGTGTTCCACAGTTTGGGTATGTTGTACATTCATTTTCATTGAATTGTAGGAAGTCTTTAATTTCTTCCTTTATTTCTTCCTCGACTCAGTAGTGATTCATTTGAGCATTTTGCAATTTCCATGAGTTGGTAGGCTTTCTGTAATTTGTGTTGTTATTAAATTCTCAACATCCTGAATCATCAGGGAAATGCAAATCAAAACAAATCTGACATACCATCTTACACATGTCAGAATGG
This sequence comes from Peromyscus californicus insignis, assembly GCF_007827085.1. Taxonomy (NCBI): domain Eukaryota; kingdom Metazoa; phylum Chordata; class Mammalia; order Rodentia; family Cricetidae; genus Peromyscus; species Peromyscus californicus. The sequence continues at coordinate 25,272,016 of NW_026294617.1, forward strand.
CTAAGATCAAAATCACTGAGGACAGCTTATTTTAGAAAGGATATGTAGTAAGGGGAACACTCCCCAACTGTTGCTGGGAGTGTAAACTTGTATAGCCACTTTGGAAATCAGTATGGTAACTTCTCAGAAAATTGGGAATCAATGTACTTCAAGACCCAATGATACCACTCTTGGGGCACATATACACAAGGAATGCTCAACCATACCACAAGAACACTTGCTCAGCGCTGTTCATAACAGAATTATTCTTAATAGCCAGACCCTAGAAACAACCTAGATGTCCCTCAACTGAAGAACACATAAAAAAAAATGTAGTACATATACACAATGGAGTATTACTCAGCTGTAAAAAAAACAATGACATCATTAAATTTGCAGGCAAATGGATAGAACTAGAAAAATATCATCCTGAGTGAGGTAACCCAGACCTAGAAAGACAAACATGGGTTGGAATCACTCATAAGAGGATACTAGATGTAAAGCAAAGAAAAACCAGACCACAATCTACAGCTCCAGAGAAGCTAGCTAACAAGGAAGACCCTAAGAGTGATACATGAGATCTTCAGGGTTAACCAGGAGTGGGTGGTGGCCATAAGGGGATGAGATGGAGTATGACAATATGAGGAAATAGGATGGTCAAGTTGGGGGAGGGATGGAGTGGTACAGCAATGAAAGAGATATCTCAATAGAGGGAGCCATTATGGGGTTAGGGAGAAACCTGATACTAGGGAAATTCCCAGGAATCCACAAGTATGACCCCAGCTTAGACCCCTAGCAATAGTGGAGAGGGTGCCTGAAATGACCTTTCCCTTAACTAGATTGATGAATACCCTAACTATCATCATAGAACCTTCATCCAGTAACTTATAGAAACAGATGCAGAGACCCACATCCAAGCACCAAGTCCGGTCAAAGAGAGAGAAGGGAATTAGAGGAGCAAGGGGAGGAGTTCATGATCATGATGGGGAAACCCACAGAGATAGATGACGCGAACTTGTGGAAGCACAGGGACTCCAGATCAACAGCTGGGGAGTCTGCATGGAACCAAACTAGGAACTCTGCATGTGGGTAACAGTTTTGTAGCCTGGTCTGTTTGAGGAGCCCCTGGTAGTGGGACCAGGGTCTATCTCTGGCACATGAGCTGGATTTCTGAAGTCCATTCCATATGGTAGGATCCTTGCTCAGCCTTGATGCCAGGGGTAGGGGGTAAAGGGAGGTTTAGTCCTGCCTCGACTGAACGTCCCAGGCCTTTTTGACTCCTCATAGGAGACCTTACCTTTTCTGAGGAGTGGATAGAGGTTTGGGGAGGTTGTTGGATGTGAGAGGAGGAGGGGGAGGGGGAACTATTGTTGGTATGTAAAATGAATAAAAATAAATAAATAAATAAATAAAATGTATAGTTTAAATGTAGGTTGTTCCGATCTTTTTACTTCCAGAATTAACTACCAATAAGAAAGAAACATACAGGGCAGTGGTGGCACAGGCCTTTAATTCCAACACTTGGGAGGCAGAGGCAAAAGATCTCTGTGAGTTCCAGAACAGCCAAGACTACACAGAGTAACCCTGTCTTGAAAAACAAACAAAATACACACACACACACACACACACACACACACACACACACACACACACACACATTATAATATCACTAAAAGCCTTACATTTCAGGGTACTGTGTAACAGGTCTGCTTGGACTTTATTTTATATATAAGTTTCCTGTTTGTGTCTAATGTAGGCAGGGTGTGAGTAATGATTTTTTGTGGCCCAATCTTTTCTCTGACCCACTGATGTTCCCCAAGGGAGCTTTCTGAACTCACTATGTTAGAGGTTTTGCCATAGCTTTTTTTGTACTGTGGCCAGTGGAGTTTTTTTCCCTCCATATTCCTAAAGTTATAAATTCATTTGGAGAGAAAGTATCGTTGTGATTGAATGATTATTCACCTCCTCCATTTCAAGTGCTCTCACATTTCTGTTCAATAAGTCCGAATAAAAATAATATACCTATCATAGGTCTCAAAAGGTGGAGCCAAATGCGTTTATCACAGCCCAATGGCAACACCCCTGGGGCCAGGAGGGTCAGAGCAGGCACAAGGGAGCACATTCTTGCTTATGAATATGAGATATGTGAAGGATTACTGCTGCTATACACATCAGTGCCACTCAGAAACAAACTCTGGAAACATAGTATCAAGATCGTATGATATTCTTTTCATTATTTGTACAAATAACAAAGTAACTGTCATCTTAGAACTATATCTAATATAGAAACTTGTGGACTTTTTATTAGAGGTCTCAGAAATTACCCTTGTAGTGTGTATGTATTTGTTCACTCCTCATCTACTTTTTTGTGAGACATTATCTCATTTAGGCTAGGTTTGCCTTGTACTCTCCATATATCCTAGGATGAGTTTGAATTGCTGATCTTCCTGTCTCTACTATTTGGGATTACCTTTTTTATGAGGTACTGGGGATGAACCATAGAACTTTTTGCATGCTAGGCAAGCACTCTACCAACTGAACTGCATTCATAGTAGAGGCTGTGTAGAACTCTTGAAAACACCCTCCACTAACCAATTTACCTGAGCCTGATTAAATCATGAGTTATTTCCCAAAGTTGCTTGCCAGTCATAGAGCTCCCACATGCTACCAAGGTGCTTCCTGGAGTTTCATCCCTATATCCTCCCTCACAGCATTTCATATAGGACCCATGGGAAGATGATTTTTAAAATGTAGACTCACGAAATGGGAAGAAAAGATAGAGGAACAGTGTCGAGTGCACAGGAGAGAATGGCAAAACAAAGGGTCTGGAAGCAACCTGGGAGCACATCCGAAGCAGACAAAGAACATGGCATTAATGAAGAGAGCCAGTCCTCAGCCTGTGGCCATGGCTTCTGTTCCCCAAGCTGGTGGAAGGAGGTCAAGGGTCCATGGCTGTTGGCAGGTTGCAAGCATAATGGTCACACCTGGTGAAACTCAGGGCATCGAAAGCAGAGACTGTGTGGTTCTCTGGAGCTATCTTAGATCCTGCTCCCCCTCATGTCCTGCCTCTGAGTAACAGCAGGACATCTGACATGAGACTCAGGGATCCTCAGGTACTTAGGGTGCTCCTGAAACTAGAAATCTTGAACCAGACCAAAGTCTCATTGCAATGAGTGCTTGCATACTGTGTGACACACTGCAATTGTTATGCCACTTCAACAAACAAGTAAGGGCAACATGGAGGGACAGAGTGTGGCTTGTATGCAGTGGCAAGAGGCTGAACTAGGGAAAGCATGGTGGTTACAGATATGGGAGAAGGATGTGATGAATGGGGAAGCATGTTGATGTCGAGTAGGGCTAGCAGGATGGTGTGCAGCAGTCTTATCCCAGAACACAGCTGCCCAGCTACATGATCGATCTAGCTCTGAACAGTAGCAGGATGTCTGTGATGGAGATTGGTCTATTTTCTGGATTGGGCCTTCTTGAAAGCCTTCCATGGTCTGTGCTACCTCAGGAGGCCACGTTGGCTTCTGTGATCCATGCTACAGCTGGATGTAGTTGAAGTTTTCCTGGTCCTGCCTGGCCCATGGTCAGGACAAATCTCTCTCACCTGCCAGTCCTGCAGCTGCTCAGATCCAATCAAACATATGGAGACTTATATTACTTATAAACTGTATGGCTGTGGCAGGCTTCTTGCTATCTAGTTCTTATATCTTAAATTAATCCATTTCTATTAATCTATAAATTGCCACATGGCTTGTGGCTTCCCGGTACTTTACATCTTACTTCTCATGGTGGTGGCGACTGGCAGCATTTCCTGACTCAGCTTTCTACTTCTCAGAATTCTCCTCTCTCCTTGTCCTGTCTATACTTCCTGCCTGGCTACTAGCCAATCAGTCATCCACAGCAGCTGGAGGATGTGCTGACCATGGTCCCTGCTGCTGCCCCACTCCCTGTTGCTGCCAGAGATCATGTTAATGTCCCAAGTCTATGCTGCCACCAAAGGCCGAAATGGTATCTCTGGTTCTACTGCAGCTAGGGACTGTTTTGATGTCCATGGCCAATGTTAGCACTGAGAGCCATGGGAATGTCCATGCCTCTGCCAGGGGTCATGTGATTGTGGTCCATGTTGCCTCCAGAGGCTGTATTGATGTGTATAGCTGCCGCCTCTTTCCTTTCAAACTTTTTCTCTCTGTGAAGTGTCTCATTTCTTCTGACTTCCTGAGAGTAATGTTCATTGATTACATTGTTTGCAGTTCCAGGAGTGCCCTATTGGTGTGCATTTTACACCCTCATTATAACATCTGATAAGTGTCATTTGGCTGGTTGTCTCCACTGAAATATTATGTACAGGGAGGTCTTTATTTTGTTGTCTGCTGGAATTAGAGGTATCACTGGTATTTAGTCAATAGTCACTCATCAAATAAAGCATGAATATTGACTAGACATGTCTTCTTCAGCACTGATCCTTATCACATGATTCCACAGTGGTTTTCATCAATGTGTAACTACCAGATCTATTTGCACAATCATAATTGGGTTCATTCTTCTTGGCAAAGATCTGTCCATTTGGGTTTTAAGATCTAATATTGTGAAATGTTACATCTTAGCATGGTTTAATTTGTTTTAATTATTTCAACATGCACACTAAGAAAACCTTAGTGAAATACAGTTTTATAACATATGTATGAAATTCCCAATGAATGGATGAACAAAAATTTTGATTGGAGAAAGAAATGGAAGAAAGTAAAGGTGATAACTAGACTTGTAAGAAGGGAAGTGACATTCCAGAATCTGTGTAGCTGAGGTGTACAAAAAGAACTCAGGCACCTAAGGTACGTGGTCAGTAAGAAGGAGTTCACATAGCACACACAGTCAACAGTTTTGAACCTGAAATGGGCTATGGAAACCAGGAAAGAAAGGAATGGAACTGTGGTCAGTACTTCAAAGCCAGGAATGCAGGAACATCTGTGTCAGGAGACTAATCCCAGTTGCCAGCTCCCTATCAGAGACAGGAGTGAAACATATCAGACAAGTTCTAAAAAGAAACATCATGTAAAGGAACAACAGCAGCCTAGTGAATTTAACAATGGATAACAATTTCTCATGGTCCAAGTATTTACTAAACAGAGTTTAAGCATAAACAAATGTATTGATATCTCCTCCATTAAGCAGTAAAAATTAATTACTATACACATCATGTGGATATAATAAATCTGATAACCCATTCTCTAACAATTAGAACTAAATGAAACTATTCTATTGCAAGTGGACATGATGATGAGTTCCATTGAAATGATGGAAATTGGGCTGGAGAGATGGCTCAGCCATTAAAGGATAGGCTCACAAATAAAAATATAAAATGATGGAAATTTATCAAATCAATTAGTTAATTTTAAGCAGGCATATATGATTATATATGACTACATATTTGTCTCTGCTGTGGACTTTGTGTATGCTCTGACTAACTTTAAAGCTGTTATATTGTCTATAATATACATAGACATATAATAAACATTTCAATCATCCCGGATAGAGACAGACAACTTCAGTTTGCAGATATTTGAGTAATAACTTGAAATAATCTAACATGATTCAGTTGTTATAAGAAAACTGGTGCATGTATGTAAGGTACCAGTTTTAGTAGCTTACAAAATAATATTCATCAAATTAATTTTGTGAATATCAGATAAATTTACACAAAGCCAAATGAACTGACAATTTGAGAATAACAAATTGTAGTGTATGCATGTTTCATAACCCATGGCTGTATATGCAAAGGATCTTTAAGTGATCCTACAATTAGTCTGAATCTGGGAAATACTTTCCATTCCTTCAAATTATGCTTATATACATTAAAAATGGAAAGCAAACATTTTTCTTAACAAGGTCTTATTTTTATATTTAAATTTAATGTCATTAATTACCCAGAGCTTCATTCATATTTCTTTGCTGGTGGAATTTCTTTACCCAGAATAGTAAAATATCTATATCTATATGTCTATATCTATTTTTCTATCTACATATATTGTGTATCTGTGTGTATGAGATAATGGATAAAAATATCAGTATGTTACTTTAGTTATGATTGTCTCGTAATATATATTTCACCTTAACAAAAACTACTCCACATTAAAAGAACAGTCACCTCTACAAATTAAGATGAATTAGTTTTCTATTTCTAAAATGTTCTAATTCTATCAATCACACAACTGCATATGAGCAAAGTTTCATACCTCCTGGTACAATCCGATAGTTGTAGATACTCCCTGTGCTCTCTGTCCTCATGTGACTATTATAACAGATCCTGATCCCATTCAAAATTTTCTTTCTTTAGAGAAAGTCAGACAAAATTTCAGAACATGTTGAAGATCCAAATTTCAGCTCTAATTCTAAACTAGGTCAGTTGAGAGAGATTGCGAAGGCCTTAATAAAGTGTTAGTCTTGGTTAAATGTTTTCAAATTTGGTGAAATTATTGTTATAATCTTAAAAATACATAGTTTCCTGGAGCAATTTTCAATAATGAGTGTTAAATAAGACTGTAAGCCTCTCATTTTAAGGCATATTTAACCAAAATGTTTCTAAAACCTCATTTTAGGGCAGTAAGATAGCTGAGTGGCTACCTTGCTTGCCACACAGGCATGAAGTCCTGAGTTTGGATCCCGACTCTACACATACATAGCCCTGCAGCTTGTCCACGCCTATAATCACAGGACTGAAGAGATGGAGACAGGAGGATTGTAGGCCTTGCTGACCACTTGGTCCAGCAAAACCAGTCTGTCACAGGCCCAGTGAAAGCCCTTGTGTCTAAAGATAGTGCTGTGTACGTTAGAGGAAGACTCCTGATGCTGACATCTGATGTCTATAAACACATGGACATATGTGCAAACATATATGGACACATATGTACATAAATAGGAAAAAAAATATTTTGTTCTAAAAACAGTGAGATGAAATATACTACTTATAGTAAACATACAATACTTACATATTAAAGGAGGGAGGATGTACTTGCTCAATAGTCTGTGTGTTAACTAAGTAGGTCTTTTTACCTGATCCAGAGCCAGATCATGTGGACAGATGTCACTCCTACACTGAGGTTATCAGATGCACATATCTGTTCCATAAAAGCTTCAGTGCCAGCTGTAGCAGTCAGCTTTCATTAACTACTCTCAGAGAGTATAGTCTAATTGGACAGTCTTGTCTCACAACCTTGAAGGATGGCACTAGCTTGCTTAAGTAGACTAGGACAGTAGAAACCAAAAAGAAACCAAGAAGCAGCTTGAGATTCAAATAGATGCTGCGACTCTTCTTTTCTATCTTATCTTCCAAAGGAAAATCACAAAACAAAACATATTTAAGATGCAGGAAATAAACTCCTCTTAATTGAGAACATCTGTACAATTTTGCTTAAAAGACATAAATGTATATCATTAATTAACTGAGGCATCGTGATTAGCAATGTACCTCAAAGGTTACATGGAAAATGCATACCTGACAACACACTCAAGTTTAACAGATATGTTAAAATGTTTTACAGCTTCTATAAAAGAAATATTAGAAAATGAAAACATTTCTAATGACATTTTTTTGTACAAGTAAATTTGTTATGGATAATGCCTATAATGACTTTATCTCATAATAAAATAATATATCCCTCTCCTAATAAAAGTAGGAAGTAATTTAAAGTTTAAGATGAAAAATATGAAAACTATTTATTTATTTGGAAATAAAAAGGATATGTATACCTTCTCTATGTTGGTTATATTGTTGCTACTATAACAATACCTGAGCAGAGCAGCTAGAGAGAGGAAATACTTCTTTTGACTCCTAGATATCAGAGGATTCAGTCCATCATCGAAGGGAGGAATATTGGAGTGAAGGATCTCAAATTATAGAGACCATGAGGAAGGGGGGCAGAGTGCATGATAGTGACTTTTGTAACTTTCTACATTTATCCTATCCATGTTTCCAGTTAATGAGATGTTGCATCCCACATTTATGTCAGTTTTTCTGCCTTTTGTTAATGGAAATACTTTCACAGACACATCCAGAGATGTCTAGCTTCCCAGTATAATCAAGATGGAAATCAAGTATGACCATCATACATCTTATGACAATTTTAAACATTATTGTGGAAAAAAATCATTCTGGGAGATTCAGCAAACCTACCATTTGAAAACATTAACCAAGAATTTAAAGTGTGAAAATAAATTCACAAAGCAATTAATGACTAATTGGACTTTTACTTTCAATTATTTTAGAAGAGGAAATCATTTTCTTAAATTAATAATTTGTTTGATGGCCAATAATTCATCATAATGAATCTTGAGACAGACATTCAAAATTTCTATTGAATTACAGACAATTGAGATAATTTTTGCTCTTGACTTTCCTTACAAGAGTGTGTGTTGTACTTCAAAAACAATAGAATAGAGGAAAGCATAGATACTCCAAAGACTACTGTCACATAGGACATCAAGAATGTTAGAAAGGCTTTTGAGTAATTTCTCAGATGAAAATCAGAACACAAAAATCCTATGATCAAGATATTCACACACACACAGAAAAACACACACACACACACAGAAACACACACACACACACACACAGTAAAATGTTTTTAAAATCTGTTACTTTTCTCAGAATGTTCATGTGTAATTAATTTGGAACAACATATTGTCCCGTGAGTTTGTGTTGAAAAATTAATTTATGCTATGTACTTCACCCAATTAGCTATACCTAGCACATATAAAACACTTTAATAGGGTATTGATACTACCATTTTAAAACAAAGCACAGTAAAATAATAATAATCAATCTCTCTGCATCAAGCAGTTGAAAAAGGCTGGAATTTAGAATCCTTCATGAGTTAGATAATTTCAAAGCTCAAACCATTTCTACTGCAGCACAGTAATCTTCAGTCTACCCAACCACATACCTTTCAGCGCACACGCACACACTGTATATATTTAAGCCATTTACTGAGTCATACCACTTCTCAAAACACATTGCTGAAATGAATGTCTTGTTCTTTGTCTTTCTCATACACTCAAATGCAGGTGGTAACCTTTTGTATACTCCCAAGAATTCACATAGAAAAAAAATATAGTTCTTACTAGAGAGATAATATCCCTAGATAATAACAAATATTTTACAGCTAATAACATCTTTAGAAGTACTGCATGTTAAGCCATCATGTTATTGAACAAACAGCCATTCACTATTCAAATTTCCTGAAGTTGCAGAGGAAGCAAAATAGTGTTTGGAAGTATGAATAGATGGAAAATAACTCATGTTGAAATTAAATGCTAATTGGCTTTAGAAAACTCAGTCATTATGAAATAAAGTACCACTTCTTTTCAAATAATTGTGGTCATTCACAAAGAACTGAACATTTCCAAGATAAAGTAAGCTGGAGTGAGTGCTTGAGCCCAGTCAGTGGTGACTGTTTTCACAGCACAGCCTCAGTGACAAACGACTCTGAGAGAAGGACCGAAAAGGCATTGAAATCTCAGGACTGTTTCTGACTGTCGAAATAAAGTAAGGTCTAGGCTGACTTCAGAGTGTCTTCTGTGATCAGTGTTGCACTGAGCTCTAGCTGAACTTTTTCAGACAAAAGCTCTGTGGGTGTTTGCATTGATGTGCAAAGATAAGAATGATGCCCAGGAGCACAGAAGAGTCTCATGTTCAGATACATAGGTTAATAAAGAAATTATAAAGAGTTTCTTTATATATGAGAGTAAATGTTCATAATCATAGAATCAGCCTAACGTGGAAAGAATCCTAATCAATGCAATTACTGTTTTCATCATGCAGTCAAAATCAAACATTTTCTTCCATGAAAATAATTTAAATCTGTGGTGATATTTTATTTGTGCTTTAATAAATAAAGCTTGCCTGAAGATCAGAGGGAAAATAAAAACAAGCCATTATAAGTAAACAAAGAAGTCAGGCAAAGGTTGCACACATCCTTAATCCTATCACTTGGCAGGTAGGATCTCTGTGTGTTCAAGGCCACACTGGAAACAGAGCCAGGTGTGGTGGCACACGCCTTAAATTCCAACACTAGTTATCCATGGAGGTTTGGAGTTCTGTACAGAAAGACAGGAAGTGACAGAGCTGTGTGGGAAGAGGAAGTGATGTAGCTGAACAGGTAAAGCAAATCAGGTGGCAGAACAGCAAGGCGTATAGATGTGGATAGACAGGAAGTAACTCGCATTTGGAAGCTGCAGAGTTGGTGAAGTAAGGTTGGCTGGTGGCTTTCCCTGTAATCTCTAAAGCATTCACCCTATATTTGGCTCCATGTTTTTTAGAAATTTACCTACATAAACCTTCCCCACATTGGGAATAAGATGATGAGAAATGAATTGTAAAACTTGAATAATACCCATGTTGATTGAGTTCTACTTCCTCCATTATTTTTAACTACCCTAGGATTTTAGCTTCAAGGAGCATTAGATACTTGGTAATAGCTGTTTTCTATAATAGTGTGTATTTTTCCAATCAACTTCCAAAAGGTTAAATCATTTAATTGTAAGTTCTGGGGAAGACCAATATTGCTTCATCAAAGCTAAAATTCTGATCACATACAGAAAACAAATATTATTTGTCTGAATCACTTCTACATTCCTTACCAGTTTAGAGAAGACAGGTAGGTCCATTTACTAAGGTTAATACAAAACTACAGACACATAGGCACCACACTTGTAAATTATGATATAAATATGTCCTCTGTGTTGTCAGACAAAACTTGTGTACAGGTGGATGTTGTGGATGTTGTGAGGTACCTAGAGAATCATTCCTACAAGCAAATGAATGAAGCAGAAGTTACTGGATGAGAGAGTTCAACTCTGATTCTGTTTTAATATTGGATTCCATAATTAGTCTTATGGGTAGTTATGAAGATGGAATAATCTTTAAGAGATAGTCCAAGGTGGCAAGACTTTTCTCACTATACTGATCTTTTATTATTTTCCCTTTTTCAAGACAAGGTTTCTCTGTGTAACAAATCTGGCTGTCCTGGCACTCACTTTGTAGACCACGCTGGCCTTGAACTCGGAGATCTGCTTCCTCTGCTTCTGGAGTGCTGGGGTTAGAGGCATGTGCCACCATCCACTGAGCAAGCATAGTGCTGAGCTTGAATGCATGCACCATGAACCCCACTAAGCAGGCATAGTGTAAAGGAGAATTTGTATTTTAAAACTGAAGAAGGAATTATGTGGTGAACTGTGGCATCCAAGGGCTTGCTCTAACATACTTTCATGTCTTGAAATAAGAATTCTAGGACTCTGGTTTGTCTCCTTCTGAAAACATTTGTAGAAGTAATGAAATGAACTAAGTCTCCAGTACTACATTTGTTCACAGAATTGCAACTATTTTTTTTCAAAATCTTCAGTTGTATTGACAAATCTTTGATGTTTTTCACCTCAATGCACACTTTTAAATTTTATTTATTTATTTGTTTGTTTATTTATTTATTATCTATCTACTTACATTTGCCTTCATCCATTTCTGTCTTGTGTTTTTATTCGACTGATTGATTCTATTTGTGTTCACATTCTTCTCAGTATAAGAGCTGCACTGTTCTATCTACTGTTAAAAAGGGGCAAAGTATTTTGAAATCAACTCCGGAAATCAGCAATGTGAACAATTACATGGTATGTCCTTTTGCCCTTCTTTCTTCTTATTCTCAAGATCTATGTTATGTAACAAAATAGCATCTAACTGTATAGCCCACTGGACTTTCAATACGTTTGCTGAAATATTAAATACACTATTGAAATACCCATGTTAACAAAACCCATGAAGCCTAGAATTTTAGGGCTGAAAGTGCACAAATTTATATAACTTCAAATTGCTGTAATAAATTACTACAGTCTGATAGTTCTCACATAATTCCCCAATTCTTAGTTTTTGCTATGATTGGAATCCTTATGATCTACAAATAATGTTCCTTTCTTTCATTTCCTTTATAATGTATGCCAAATAATATAATTCTGTTTTGTTGTTTGCTTACTGATGAGTCACAGTTCACCCTTCACTGTCAGTCTCTTGAATAAGTCAGTCTTTCTTATTAGCTGGTTCATTAGTTACAACTTCTATATTAGTTGGACAATAATGATTACTAAATACATATTCAAATATATTAGTAAATGAATGATCATTATAAATGAAGTATTATTTAGAAACCATGAGAGCCACTGCTATTTTTTCCAGTATTGAAGATGCAAGCCAAGACCTTGCTTATGCTCATGTATCATATGCACTTAGCCATTCAGAAAGATTCTTGCCCTGTCTATATGAATATTTGAAACTGACTAATTCTTAGCATGTGATTACTAGAAGTCATATATTATTCCCAACATTTCTACAAATATAAGCACATTAGAATAACATAAATAAACATTTGCCTCTGCTGAATAAGAATGATTAAATCATATAATCTTAATTATACATGAGTTATGACTTTTATTTCTACATGGATCAGAAAGCCTCGAGGATAAGCACTGTGAAAATTTTACTAGCACATATATCCTTTTTATTTTAATAGGTAATTAGTACATAAATATGTGAGTGAATTTGGTGGATACAGAGAAATGATCAATAAATTGCTAACTACACAGGAAATATATTTGTGATACACGGTTTTTACTTCATTTGTTTGCTTTCTGGCTTTAGAGGTACTGGGTATTGAATGTAAGGCCTTGGGCAAGTACTCATCCACAAAGAAATAACTTTAGCTGTATTTTTACAGTTTACTTTGACACAATGTGTTCCCAAGCTACTCATATTTGCTTTGAACTTACACTGTAGCCCAGAATTCCAATCCTCTTAACCTCAGATACTTGAGCAGTTCTGATTACAGGTCTGCATAATCACTCTGCTAAAATTCTCCCTTATTTTCACTTGTGGAAATAAAATACAGGGCTTTGCCAACTATCATTCATCTACATCTGCAGCACAGACCTGTTTAAAAAAATACCACTCTTTACTTTTCTATAACCATCATTTATCCTCCCATAATGTTATTGTGATGTTTCCCACATTCTTCTTCTGTCAATCTCATAGTTAATAATAAATATGAAGAAACAGCAACATATACTATGCAAAATAAATGCAAGTCTGGAATAATTACTCCCATTACTTCTAGGGTATATGCATGTTATTAGTATTCTAGAATAAATATGGGAAGGGGGAAACCCTTTGTAAAGAAATGACAAGTTTTTATATACATTTCAAAATCCCAGTTGTAAAAAGGCAAAAACAAAAATAAAAACAAAAGCAAAAAAAACAAAACCAAACCAAACCAAAGGGAAAAAAAAAAGAAAATCATGGTCAAAGAGAAGGTTTAATTAAACTTAATTTAGTCACAACCAACTAAGTGAAAGCAAGCATAACATGATAGATGTGTTAACCCAGTTCTAGTATGGTGCAGTGAGATGGCCTTATCTAGGCCTTACTAGGCAGCCAGTCTAGCTAAAGTAGTCAATTTCAAGTCCAATTAGAAATGCTGTCTCAAAAAATATGCTATAAAATAACTAAGGAGTGTTATGTGGTCAAACTTTGGTCTCTATGTATGAACAAATGTGCATGTGTACCAGATGAACATACATGTATATATTCCACAAATATAACAAATTAAAGATTAAATAAATAAATAAAACAATTAAAATGCTTTAAATAGAAATGTGAAATAAATGATTGGGGCAGAGAAAAAGAAAACAAATTACAACTAGCACATTGACTGTGTAAAAACACTAATAATAGCAAACTAAAATCAAACAAAAGACGGAAACAGCAGGAATGATGAAGGGACAAAAATAACACAAATATCCAGAAGTCTATGTCGGATGAAAAAGCTTTTCAAAATCAAACACAAAAGACATTTTGAAAACTTAAACCTGAGACTATCATTCATCTGTTGACAATAAGAGGTGAAAGCTTTAAAATGCTCTTCAAGTAAAGTTAAAACATAACCAAGTAGAAATCTGTATGTGTCCATAGTCTTGAGAATACCTTGTAATACAAATGTGTGGAGACTTGTAACAGAAAGGGGATTCTATAGCATTTAAATGAATGGAAACACATGAACTATGAACCAATAGCTGAGGAGCCCCCAACTGGATCAGGCCCTCTGAGTGGGTGAGACAGTTGATTGGCCTGATCTGTTTGGGAGGCATCCAGGCAGTGGGGCTGGGACCTGTCCTCAGTGCATGAGTTGGCTGTTTGGAACCTGGGGCTTATACAGAGACACTTAGCTCAGCCTGGGAGGAGGGGACTGGACCTGCCTGGACTGAATCTACCAAGTTGAACTGAATCCTCAGGGGAGTCTTTGCCCTGGAGGAGATGGGAATGGGAGGTGGGCTGGGGGGAAGGGGGGCGCGGGGGGGGGGGAGAACAAGGGAATCCGTGGCTGATATGTAAAATTAAATTAAATTATAAAATAAAATTTAAAAAATGAAAAAAATATCAAGTTACATAAGTTAAAAATTAGTGTAAAGTAGAAGACACTTTCATCATACATGAAATAGTGTTATTCCAATGTACATTAAATAAGCTAAAACTGTTGATTACTAACACCAAACCAGCAACTAAAAGCAGTTGCAGCTAAGAAGCCAAGAGGAGAATTGCTAAGGCACATGGTATAAGAAAAAGAAGACAGAGAAATGGGAAGAAAAAAGTCTAGAAGATATGTGTAAAACAGTTTTACTAGATACAAGTGTTCAAACAAGAATTTCTCAATATAAAACTAACTTGAACAATGAAGACAGTTTTACATTTTTTATAATTCATGTTCGGAAATAAAACATCACATTTAATTATGGAAATTATTTGTAAATATGTACTTTAAATGATGTTTTACAACTTATACTCAATATAAACTCATCCATGACATATCTTACTATTGCTAAGTGCTTAAAATATAGATGGCATTATATATTTTAAATGCAGTTTAGATTTGAACATACACCAGTAACATATCAAGATCTAAATAGTTATGTGTGGCTAGAACTACAACATATTGTGGTATAAATGTACTAAACAACATTAACTAAAACATCCGAAATCTTTATATTAACTCTAAATTATTTGCTGTATGCAAGATTAAAATAAACAAGGAAATGCTGAAAGATTGAACATATATATATATATATATATATATATATATATATATATATATATATCAGTGAAATAAAAATCCAAGAACCATGGATGGGATATATTAATAACAGGCAAATGAATCTTCACATGAGACATCCAAGGATAAAGTAGCTGTCTACTTTTCCTTAATGATTACAGGCTTATTCATCAAGAAGACCTAATGAACTAATTTGTCTAAGTATGTAATAACAGAGTCTCAGACTGATGATAGAGCAATACAAATGTAAAATTTTGAAGCTATTTTGCAGTTATAAAATATTTAAGATGATTGAAAATGCTTAATTTTTAAATATTTTGTTATGTTAATGCAATACATGGTTAAAATGACAAGAATGTTTATTTGCATGCAATAGCATAATTTGTCTGAATTGTTATCCATCTTTATTTCTGATAGAACAGTGTTGATACTCCCAAGTATCATAACCCTTCTTCAAGTTATTTTTATGTGAAAGCATGTTCTCTGATATGTCATAAGTGATTTCCTCTTATTTGGACTTTCTACTTTCACTGACTATTACTTACATATATAGATTTTATTAGAAGAACACATATCATCAAGTTATCAATTACATTTGAATATTTTTCACTGAAATCACTCTCCTAGAATGAATGTGAAATATTAATTGAAAAGGGAAACTAAAGGAAATTCTGAGGGACCTAAAAATCATTCCATAAATAATTAAATAATTAAATAATTCAAGTAAAAGCAACACAATGAGCAGTGCTTAAATGTAAACCTTAAAAGTTTTAAATTTGTTATAGATGCTTCTGTTACATTTCTTAAAAATTATAGCACCAAATAATGAAATTGGTATCAGGAGAATGGAAGTTGAGGTGTGCATGATGCAATAGTTGATTTCCTCCATAGTCTATAAAATTGTAAGCAAGATTCATTTTCACACTTTACAAGAATCTGTCTCAAAATGCTTCTTAGGCAAAGACACATCAGTTAAATAACTTTTATTGCATTGAGCACAAATTAAAGCCATTCACAATTGAGGATACATCTGTAGGTGAAGGATAAATAAATGGGTTAAGGTCTATTATATTTCATTTTGTTCTTATATCATGAGAATTTATAAAACATAACTAATAATTTATTTTTAATATATAACATATTTACCCACTTATCTTGCATGAAATCAAGTCAACTAGAATTCCATTGGCATCCCTCCTTACATCAAATACTTATTTTAAAGGTTTTATAACTTTATTATAAGTGTATTTTGAAAGTCACCACATTTCCTAGATATGAAATATCAATTACAACTCTGCACCATTGAAATATTTAATATCTCATTTGAAAACTTAAAATAGCTAGTACATTTTAATGAAATGCAAGGGGAAATTGGTTAGCAGAAATTATATTGGAAGACAGAAATACTCTGGGTCAACCCCTAGGCTTGGTGCTTTAATAAATTATCTCATTAAAGTCTCATAATGAGCTGTCGAAGGCTATATCAAAGCTCATTTCACATGTGAGTAGAAGATACTGACAGAGATGGGATGACTAACACAAAATTACAATCAGTTTTTTTAAGAGCTAAACTGATACATTTCAGCTCTCTCGTTTTATCTTTAGTAAAAGGCAAAGAAAGAATGCTCACAGCAGATCAGTCACTCTGACACTGCTAGTAGGTAAAACTGATAACAAATCCGGGTGCTAAAACAAGGACAACATGACAGCATTATTGGTATGACTATAACATTATATAATTAGTAGTGAATTAGAATGCCTATGATAGAAATTCCTTCATAGTTTGAGCTTCCTGGGGAGTAACAATAAAAGAATAATTGAATTTTCTCACTATGTAAATGGCAGAAATTATAGTTCATTAAGTACAATAAACAGTTTCTGTTTAATTATATCACACAGTGGTCAAATGTTTTCATATAGTGCCTGCTGTTATAAATAAGTACAACTCCATATCAATCAATAAATTTTATTATATTTTCTAGGAAGCACACACAAAAAGCAATCTTCAACATACTGTTTCCTCATATTGTTCTGTCCTGTGATCTTTCATGAGCTTGGAAACACAAAAACTTTTTCCTAGTAAAATAGATGTCTACAGTGCCTAACAGTTTAGCCAGATACCGAGTTTCCTCAGGGGCCCTGACCTTAATGTTACACAGGACAAATCTGATGCATGTAGGTTCTCTTAGTGCATAACATCCAAGCATGGAAAACTGACTGGGCTTGAACTTCCTTCTCTATTCAATCTCTCAAACACATGGGACATACACTTAGATATGTGAAGAAGATTCATCCTTTAAGACTGTAGCAATGTAGGTGTGACTGGCTGTGTGTTGTTCCTTTAAGTTAAAGAATAGACTTTGGAGTCTAAAAGAGCATGTCTATGTGGTGATATTTTATTTGTGCTGATAATGAATAAAGTTTGCGGAGATCAGAGGACATAGATAGCCAGCCATCAACAAAAGTCAGGTGGTGACAGCACAAGCCCTTAATCTGATCACATGGTAGGCAGAGTCTCTGTGTGGTCAAGGACACAGCCAAGCGTAGTGACACACGCCTTTAATCCCAGTACCAACCATAGAGACTTGGAGGTCTGTACAGACAGGCAGTGACGAGGAAGTGAGGTAGCTGGGCTAAGAGCCAATGAGAAGGCAGAACAGGAAGACAATAAAGGTTCAGGTTAGACAGGAAGAAGCTGGTTCTCTTGGGAAGCTATGGGGGTGTGGTGAGCTAAGTTTAGCTGTGACTCTTGTTATTTCTCTGATCTCTACAGCTTTCACCCCTGTATTTGGCTCTGTGTTTCTTATTGAATAAGACGGTTTAGAAATTTGTCTACATGTCTACTCTATCTGTCTTGCCTAAAATCTGTAAACTCAGCATTTGAGTATAACTTTTAAATCATATCTGCTCATTCAGGAAGGGAGAAAATACTATGATTGGTTAGCCTTCTCTGAAAATAAAATCAGCTATATTAAAAACTTGAGTCTCAACAAGAAATTAAAATTTAAGTGAACTTTTCCCTTTTCTCACTACTTTTATATTGTTAAATAGATTATTATAGATTGTCTTAAAGGATATATGTACCTTAACAAACAGAACACTTAAAAAGTCTTGCATTGCTTCTTGATTATAAACTAGATGGGAATTGGCAGGAAACTGGTTTACTAGGTTGAATCAACACTAGAGATAAACATGTATATAAAACAATTTCTTTCCAGAATTTTTTTATTTGAACATTTTGTTTAAAAAATTTATCTAATCTGAGAAACAATGTTTCTCTCTGTGAGCACTGATTCTGATCTAAACGAGATATTATATCTATTATAAAATTTTATATCTGTTTTAAAATTCATGCATTCTGGGTGAGTCATTATGAAATCCACAAACATTTTGGGACTTTGACCAACAAATGGTCTAGTGTACCTACTTAAATCATCATTTGATGATCATACACAATCTCACATGTTCTGAAAAGATCCACTTCCTCCTGGAAGGATGGCTTATTGCTAATATGCTCTCTAGGATGGGGTCAGGTCCCTTGTGTTAAACACACCTTTTGCAAAGCTGATGACACCTCAGGAAGAAGCCCTAGCTCCTAGACACTGGCGTCTATATGTTTAGTTATTTATTTCACATCGGATCCAAAAGCAAAATAAAACAAAAAAAATAAATAAAACCTATACAAGCAAAGTTGTTGAATGACAGATCTTGATATTTATATGTAAAAACTGAAATTTGTTTTATAAAATATGACATAAAATAATCATCCATATTGCACAGCTTTCATTGCATTGTTTGAAGACATGTTATTTATGGTGTCTGATATCATTATTTGTAGAAAATTGCCTATTGCAGTCTCATTTTAAGAAGGTAACGTAAGATTGAATTTTACAGCACAGATGCAAAGGGTATCGACTCTCTTCTTTTAATTCCACAAGTCAAATTCATTCCAAATAATAGGGTCTACTGATGGAACTCATTTTCTTATTTCATACATGTGAAATGTAATAACACTTGAAGCCAAGTTCTGGTATAAATAAATCAATATTTTCAACTATAAATGTCATTTTCCCCCACAGGTTTTGCTACTTTTGATTTAAGATTCTCCATGGTTCAATGTACAGGCTTATTCCTTGGAGAAGCAGGATATTAGGAGCAAAATAATCACACAGGTATGAGTCTTGGAATAACTACCCCCATAAGTGTGAGTCTTGGAATAACTACCATGCTAAATAGAAACAATTCAAAAGTCCTCAGAAAGGAGGACTTAGCTACTAGGGGCATGCCTAAGTCATTAAAAAGAACTAATGATGAATTTAATTTGAGACTTTAATGGTAAAGAATGCTAATGCTATGCAATGTTAACAGTTAATCTTTCATTTCCAAGGAGATGAGAGCTTGTTAAATGCTTTCCTAGAGTACTAACCCTAGATCCTTTAATTCCTTTCTATATCCTTACAAAATGATTATTGCCCTGCCATGTAGGTAGCAACAACTTTAAAATGATGTTGGCAGACATTTATTTTGCCAATTTACTGACCAAATCATTCCAGCCATGGGGTCTCATTGAAAAATTAAAATGCTTAATCAGATGATATGGAGATGATTAGATGATAGAGTGAGTTGATGGCCCTCTGAGTAGCAAGCCTATTTTAATGTCTGTTAAATTCTATTAGTTAGCTGCTGTACTTTTTCCTAGGTCTGGATGGGAAATCACTCCTCATTATAAACTTTGTCTTTTGGAAGAAATTAAATTTTTCTGGAAAGTAGTAAATCAATACTACTTTTAAATTTGTTAACAATTTTATTTTTATTTATGCTTTTCTGCATGTGTGCGCTCATTATTTTGCTGGTTATTACTATTCATTTCAGTCTGTTGTGTGGGTATCTTTGTGGATTTCTGTGGGCCTCTCTAGCACTTTGCTTCTTCCTGTTCTCATGTGGTCTTCATTTACCATGGTCTCCTATTCCTTGTTCTCCCTCTCTGTTGTTGATCCAGCTGGGATCTCCCGCTCCCCCAAGCTCTCTTTCCCTCGACCCTCGCCTTTCATTACCCCCACTCATGTCCAGGCTGTTCATGTAGATCTCATTCCATTTCTCTGTCATTGGGCGATCCCTGTGTCTTTCTTGGGGTCCTGTTTTCCGGGTAGCCTCCCTGGTGATGTGAGTAGCAGACAATTCATTTCAACAGAACCTTGACTCTTTTCTTACTGTACAAACCTCTAATGGAGAAATGATTAATCTGGCTTTGCTCTCTATTGAGTGTTTCTGGGATATGGAACTTTGGGTGCTGAAGCAGGTAAAGTCATTGACAGATGGATGATCTGGTTCTCTTGTATCTCTAGTTGTTACTTCCTTAGATTTACTTGAACTGGAAAGTGTGAGCTTGAAGGGATAACTTAGTGTTGGAGAAACTGCCTTGGGTCTTCAAAACACAGTAGAACATAAAGAGGAAGTTTACAGTGGTCCTTTTCTTTTCAAGCTCAGATATTTTAATTTCTGAGCATTTCCATTTTTTATAACAAGCCTTGCTTTTTAACACCATTTGATACTCATTTCTATATAGAGGATAAAATCAATATGATTCCCAAGATAAAGGATTTGCAATTGAAGTTGCTGTTTTCTTGTATAAAAAGATTCTGGAGTGAAGTAGCAAGGCTGGATAATATAGAGGGTCCTTAAAGTCAAACATTTATTCTCCAGCTCCCCCACTCCAAAAATCAGCACATTTGGATTAAAAAGTTCAAAATCTAAGTGTTAGCAATTTCATAAATAAAAATAAAAATAATATTATAAAATCATGTGTTCCAAATATGTCTCAATGTGTCAAAGTACTACTATCCACATAGCCTAATGAGTTGTTTAGTTCCTAGATCCCCACAGTAGAAGGGAACCAACATACCAAAGTTGTCCTCTGGATTCCACACTCATCCATGAGCTCCATTATCCCCAATACTTAAAATAATAAGAAGAAAACTAACATTTTAAATAGCAATATCAGAATTTATTGTTATGACCTCATTTTTCTACTTTACAACCTTTCTACTGAGGTTAAAATATAATGAAATTCCTCTGGAAAGGTGCAGAGTTGGATTGCCCATCCTCTGGTCCTTGCATGTGACCTTAACAATGAACTTTCCTGAGCCTTATCTTCGTCATCTATAATGTAATGCTAATGTAAGTGTGCATTTGATTTCATTGACTGTTAAGTGAATCAATATCGAGAGAGTGTATAGTGAAAGTCCCATTGTACAGCAGAATGTTAAGTATGTGAGTTGTGATTAAGATTGCCTGTGACTGCAGATACTGCATCTGGTTACTAACATCTCTAAAGTACAGATGCAATGGCAACCACAGTGCAGTACCTGCTAATCATATTGGAAATTTGGCTCCATATTTTAATACATAGAAAAAGTAATTCACATATAAGTTTTCTTAGTGATAAGCCAGTTCTGTTAATACTGGTCATTGAAGAGGTTTTGTAGGGAATATTCCTATATCAGAGATTGCCCTTGCCAATATTATTCTGGGAACTCTATTCAAATGAAAAGACATATCAATTTTCCTAACTGAAATATCATCTAGACAACAGGACATGGAATGATAAGGCTTTCTGGTTCACAAATGGTATAGCAGTTCTACTAGTATTTACTAGTATTAACAAATAAGAGGCAGGGATAGGTGCTAATTCAAAGGAATGCAAGGCTCATGAAGAAAATATAAATGAGTGAGACTTGTGGTGGTATTGTATTCCCCAAAATATTGTGCATGCTAATAAACTTATCTGGAGTCATAGAATAGAACAGCCACAATATTAAACATAGAGGATAGGCAGTGGTAGCACATGCCTTTAATCCTAGCATTCCAGAGGCAGAGATCTACCTGGATCTCTGTGTGTTCAAAGATACACAGCCAAACATGGTGACTCACTCCTTTAATCCCAGGGAGTGATGCCAGAAAGCAGAAAGATATATAAGGTGTAAAGACCAGAAACTAGAAGCATTTGGCTGGTTAAGCTTTTAGGCTTTGAGCAGCAGCTCAGCTGAGATCCATTTGGATGAGAACTCAGAGGCTTCCAGTCTGAGGAAACAGGATAAGTTGAGGAATTGGCGAGGTGAGGTGGCTGTGGTTTGGTGTGTTTCTCTGATCTTCCAGCGTTCACCCCAATAACTGGCCTCAGGTTTGATTTTATTAACAAGACCTTCTAAGATTTGTGCAACAAGTTTAACTACAGAAAGTTACAGAGTTCAAAATTATAGAATCTACAACCAGTATAGGGTCTTCTAAATGTGACAGAGAAGCTATATAAGTATATACCTATGAACACTAAAGAATATGATCATATAGACATGGCCTTGTCATGGATGGGGGAAATCTAACAAGGCCCATGCCTTCTTCATCTGTATATAGTCAATGTCTGTTAAGCAAGAAAGAGTCCGTCCATGGATGCCATTGTGCAGTGCCAATGGCATAGAATATTGTATGATTTTGTTTTTCAATATTTAGAAAATGCTTGTCAGTCAAATATTATTTTTACTATTCCAACACTATTACCTTAATTTTTCTGTTTGGTAACTAATAATAACAATCACAGTTATGCTACCCATTATGATTGTTTGTGAAATGTTTCATTCTTCAAATATAAAAATATATGAATCATTTAAGAATCTTGTACTTAAATAAGTACTTAAAATTAAAAAAAAATAAGGAATACTTAGGGCATTAATGAGGTCCCATGCCACCAAATTTTGATGCTGTTATTAAAATTCCAAAAGCCTAGAGAAAATAAATACTTTTAATTTCAAAGTATTTTCACAAAGTACAGGTATCATGTACCTTTTCCCATGGAGTTGATTACTTTTAAACAGCTAGCTCCCATCTCTCTATCCTTACCCCTCTAATGTCCTTTTCTGTCCTGGAAGTACAAGTTTATATAAATGATTTATCATTTTTTTCATAAAGCAACTTTCTCTAACAGTATAATTTACTGTTCACCTTTATCATTTTCTGCCTACATGTCCTAGCATATCTAGCAAAAACTCTAATATCATGTTGTTAATTATTTTCTTTACAGTAACATTTATTGTATAATTAGATTTAGCAAAAAAAAAATTAACAACTTTTCTTTTCTTATTTATACTAAATTTAAGTTATTTGTTCAGTATTTGTCCTTTGCTGCTCCTTGGCAAGGTTAACAACAGCTAGATTCATTTAACAGGGACAGACTATGGGGAAAGAGGACTTCAGCTGTAAGACTCTTCATCTTCTTGAAATGCAGCATTCGTGTATACACACAATGCAAGTCATCACTATTTGCTTGATGATTTAATCTACATTTTGAACATCATTGCTCCAATATGATAAGAAATTGCAAGAGCTGATAGGGAAAAATGGCATAATGTTTTCTTTAAGAAAGAGGGATCATTTAATAAATTCCAACCAAAGTACAGAACATTTGTAACTATGAAGGTTTCATATCTATAATTTTGTTTCTTATATACTCTGCTCAACTTCTTTACAATTTTTCTCACCTGCAACTCTTCTTTTTATATTTACTGTACAACACCAATTAATTAAAAATTTCTTCAATGATTTCCTTTAAAGGTGGAGCCAGACAGGTGCTCCTTATCCTCATTTATTATAAATTCAAATTGAATTTCTTTCCATTGTATTATTTTTTGCCAAGAACAAGGTCTTTGTAGTAAAAGTGCTATGGATGTGATAAATAATCCTAACTTGACAATGGAATGTATTCCCATTTATTCATGTTTTACATACCATGCAAACTAATTGGTATACTTTAAAATTACTTAATATTGAGAAATAAATAGTTTTTAATTGATATGAAAGTAATTAAATGACTTAAACCTCTTGTTTCTCCTAGTGCTTCTTTTACTCTACTTTAGGGCTTTTCTTTAATATATAATTTCCTGTCATCAAGGATTTCCCATTTTAAATCACTGAACATAGTTCAACAAAAATTTATAAAGTGGACCAACAGAAGAATCAATATTTTTATAGGTTAGGAGTGAACAGTATACAGTGGAATAAATAAATTGATTTAATTTTCAATATATTCTAAAAAAATAACTCTAAATAAATCTGGCACCACTAGGAGTAAGAGTCTAATGTGCTTTAACATATACTTGTATATGTATATGTATATGAATGAGAGGAAATTAAACACACAAAAAAAGAATGTATGGTATTGCATGCTTTTAGTTCCTGCATATGGGACCAAGAGGCAGGAAGATTTGGTTTCAGCTTACCCTTGCTATATAGGAATTTTGAAAACAACCTAGGAGCAGGTAAACTATCTCCAAATAATGATATTGTGATAACAATAAAAACAACATAGAAGTAAAAGATTAACATTTATGGAAACACATCCCATGTTCATGGTCAGGAAGACACGGTTGGTAAGGGTTGACAGTAACTGCAAATAAAGAGATTCAGCCTAGCCTCCTCTTTGCACAAAGAGAAAAGTCAGTTCTCAAGTTCAGATAAAATAGTAAGAGCCTTCAGCAATAAAACCAAAGTTGAAAAGAATAATAAAGTTGGGGGACTCACAGTTGCCGGCCTCAAATCTAACAGCAGAACTGTTACAGTGAAGCAGGGCGGCACGGAAGTGAAGACACATGAAGGGCAGCAGGGCAGGAAGGCTGTCTGAGAATCAACTCCTCCACAGATGTTCAACTGATTTCCAACCTCAGTGTCAAGTGCATTAAATAAAGAACTGTGTTGTCTTGAAATTAGTTACTTATATGCAAAAGTGAAGTTATAACATGTCAATAAAATTAAAATGGGCTCAAATTTTCAACCACAAACTACAACTATAAAATCTTTAGAAACAAACACTGGGAAATCTTCAGTTTATTAGATGTGGTGATACTTTGTTTGGTTAAAGCATCAACAGCAGCAACAAAATTAATAAATAAATAAAAAACTGAGAATATCTGCATATTAAGCTTGTTATCGAGACTATAAAAAGAATTTTAAAACGATATTTTGCTGAGGTATTAATATCCAGAATATATGTTTAAAAGTTTTACACCAAACAACAATGAACCAACGACTATACTTGATAATGTTGAGACAAATACCTATTTCTGCAAAGATATACACATGGTAAATAAGCTATGCATTGCTACTAATTAGGGAAATAGAAATTAAAACCACAACATGATACTTAATATCTAATAAGATATGCATAACAAAAGCAAAAATAGAAAATAAAAGCAAAACTACTGCCAAATACACGGGTAAATAATAACTTCTCAGACCTGCTGAAGGGGATATAAAATGCTATATGTAGTCTCTGTTGATAGAGTTCTACAATTTATCTAAAAATTAAACAAAATACTAACACACATCTTAACAATGACATTACTGAGTATATATTGGAAAGAAGTGAAAAATGAAACTCAGACAAATATTTGAACAACTTTGTCATGTCCAAATAAATACAAATGAGCACACAACTTGATAAAATGTGTTGTTTGCATACAATGGAATATTGTTTAGTAAAATATGGGGGAAAAGGGACACACCGTGGCCAGCTTTTAAAAACTTTTTATTGTATGTAAGAAAGATGCACAAAGACAAAATACTCTGTTTGAGTGCCTTACATAGTACACTCCAGAGGCACAGAGGGACTGAGACTGTTGTAGCAAGGAAGGAAGGAGGATTGTGCTGGTTGTGTGGGCTTAGTGCAAAAATAGGGAATTGTTCTAGGTATAGAGATGGAGTTACAAATAATTTTGATTTGCTCTTCCAGAATTATGCAATTACAATGACTTAAATAATGCTCATTTTGCTATATGGAATTTACCACACTACAAAATGATAGCTTTATAGGTTAATAATCTCATACTCCGCTGCTGGTGGATGCTTGCCCGAGATCCCAAGGTTGGCAAAGCTAAATTTCTCTGACCCTTTGGCCACATATTTCCACAATTCCTTGCAACAGCATTTCTTGATGCAGCAGCTGAACTGTAGCAGCAGATTTCTTTAGAGAAAATGGAGAAGCAGCAGAGTGTGGGACAGAGACAGAAGAAACCATCTTATAAAAATTTAATCTGAAAAATTATGTACTATCATTTTGGTTTTATTTTTGTCTTATCCTACTTGCTATAAGCAATCATTATTAATAGCATTTAAAAAAATTATTCTCTCTCTGCCCAGCTACATCACTTCTTGTTTGTCTATACAGACCTCCAGATCTCCATGGTTAGTGCTAGGATTAAACGTGTGTACCACCATGCCTAGCTCTGTTCCCAGTGTGGCCTTGAACTCAGAGAGATCCAAATGGATCTCTTCCTCCTAAATGCTAGGATTAAAGGAATGTGCTACCATTGCCTGACTTCTATGTTTAATATAGTGACTGACTTTTTCCTCTGATCTTCATATAAGCTTTTATTGGGGTGCACAAGTAAAATATCACCATATTTATAGTGCCTTTAGCTAATTTAAATTAAAAGTTAGATTAAATTAAAACACTTATATGATGATTAGTAGGTACTCACATGGATATGAAATTACTGAATGTTAAGGATAAACTTAAAATCATATTTATTTTTATTTTATATATTTAGTAGATTTCTGTAATTAAATAAGTTAATACATATAATCATTTTTTTGTAAATTTAGACTTTTCAATGGATTTAAAGATTCTAAACACATCTATGATCAAATTTGTGGTGAAATGTTTGGTAGGACAACTTTGAATCAGCTGGTCCTCCTTTCTTTCTAAAATGTGATTTTGTTGAAGACTATTGAGTATAATTTCATTAATTATTGTCAATAACTATGATGATATTTAAACGAACTATAGAAAAATAAAAATTCCCTTCTTTTCAAGTGAATAAAATAGCAACATTTCCAAACCTAAGTGATAGTTTGATACTGTATACAAAAGAACTGAGTGAAAAAGAAATGTTAACGTGATATGATGAATGTAGAAAGTCTGAGGGAAGCCACCACTAATGCTTTTTCACAGAATACCTGAAAATTTAGAAGATTTATTCAATGCATTCAATTTTAGCAAAGCTTTTTTATAAGCCCTTTATTTTAATAAAATTAATTCATCAGTGCTTAATGCCAGATATTACATTAATGGAAAAATTGGAGCTGGCTGTTTGTCTTCTAAAATGATTTTTGTGTCACAGCTATATCCTTACTGTTCTTTGTCATCCAAGTGAAGTCTTCTGTGAGGGAAGTTTCTGTATTCTGCACAGAATACTTGTGATAGGTGAGTTGATCCATGCAGTGGTTAATCTTTTATTTACCTGACTGGGTCATGTGGCACCAGGTACTGCACCAAACACCATGCTAAATGTTCTGTGAGTGGGTTTCTGGTTTTGTCAACCTTTGAAGGGGTAGGTGAGCAAAGCTGACACCTCTCTCTTTCCTGTTCATTTGGATGAACTTCATCTAATGGATTAAAAATCTGAATAAAAAAACATACTTTGAAAATGGCTGTATTACTGAAAGTGACCTTTAGATTTACCATAAACTGTAAAATTTCAAATTTCCTTACAGAATCACAATCATGCAGTTCTGTTGAATCAGCAGAGTGTCCTATTAGCAAATCAAACCTAGACAGGAGAAGAAATTCTACATGCATGATAATATGGGACTTCAAATTACTTTTAGAGCAATGGCCACAACAACAGTGTGGTATTGACACAAAGATGGACCTGAATCTAAGAACAAAGCAGAAGTATTTCCTAAAAGAGCATGACAGATAATCTAAAGAAATTTCTGAAGAATAATCACTAGAGAATGAAAAATATTATTTGCCAACTAACATTAGGTAAGGAACTGATACATAGACTATATAAAGAACTGTGAAAATCAAACAGCTCCCACAATTGATCAGTAAATGGGTTAATGAAATAAATAGACTACTCTTAATAAAAGAATTATATATGGCCAATAAATATTTGAAACAGTGCTCTGTGATGGTATTGTGTTCCCCAAAATATTGTGTACCCTAATAAACTTATCTTGGGTCAGAGAACAGAAAAGCCACTAGATACTTAGACTAGAAAATGTTGGCACTCCTAGAATTCCAGAGGCAGAAATCCATCTGTTCAAGGATACAGCCAAGCATGGTGACTCATGCCTTTAATCCCAGAAAGCGAGCCTTTAATCCTAGGGAGTGATGACAGATAGCAGAAAGGTATATAAGGCGTGAAGACCAGGAACTAGAAGCATTTGGCTGGTTAAGCTTTTTGCTGGTTAAGCTTTTAGGTTTTGAGCACCACAGTTCAGCTGAGAGCCATTCGCTTATGAGGACACAGAGGCTTCCAGTCTGAGGAAACAAGATCAGCTGAGAAGTTGGCCAGGTGAGGTTAGCTGTGGCTTGTTCTGTCTCTCTGATCTTCCAGTGTTGACCCCAGTACCTGGCTCCAGGCTTGTTTTTATTAATAAAGACTCTTTAAGATTCATGCTACAGTGTTCGGCATTCTTAGCCATCAGAGATATGCAACTGAAAACTAATTGGAGACTCCTTCCCAGTTTTTTTTTTTTTTCAAAATAGATACTACCAAGAAAAAAAATAATAAAGTGACTTGAAAGGGTGGTGAGGAACTTCAGGATAGAAGACCCCCGATGTACTGATAGTAGCAATAAACACCTGTGCTATAATGGTGGAAATCAGTGCAGAACTGTCACAGAAACCTAAACCTCAACTACCAAATGACAAGTTACCCCACTTCTGGGATTATACCTAAAGGATCCTAATCCCACATGCCAAAGACATACTTCCATACCCATACTGCTGTCTGCAACATTCACAACAGATAAGACATGACATCTGATGTTCGTCAACATAATGGATGAGGAATATAGTGAACTTGCACATGGGGAATTGATTCAGCTGAAAAAGGAATAGAATCATAAGATTTATAGGATAATGATTCAAACTGGAGTTCCCTGTATTAAATAAGTTAAGTGAACCACAGAAAGGTATGTATCACTATTTTCTCCCATATGTGAAATCTAGTTTTAAGTATGTGTGTATAATTTTGAGTAAATAAGACATGTAAGTATATATAAGTGACAATAAGAAGGAACAGAGAGATTTTACAAGTTAGGAGTGACGGGAAAATACTGTAATGGAGAACAAGTGCCCTGAAATCAGAGAATCAAAGAGGAGTAAAGGACAGTGGAGGAGAAACTGAATAAGAAGAAATTAAGAAGGCATATATTTATAAAAAAATCCCACAATCTAATCCATTAGTGTACATGCTATTTTTATTAATGAGAAAAAATAAAAAAAATAAAATTAAAATGGCAAAATTCATTATGAACAGTTATAATTTCCAAGACTAAAAATAAAAAACGATTGTGGATAATCTACTAAAATGAAAACAACAGACACCTCCTTTGAATTCATTATCAGTAAGTACTATCTTGAAAGTTCTTAAAATTCAGCCGTGTTGAAGTCATGCCAATGCATGAGAATGATATAAAATTAATTTATATACTCTGCATATATTCTATCATCTATCCATGTAAATTGCTAAAAATGCATGAAAGTGTGTTCAGCTGAAATAATATGAGAAGCACAATGGTGTCAATGAAAGAGATGAAACATGTATTTGATATGTTCCGGGTTTTTCCTGATTAAGTATATGCAAACAACATGAGGAAACAACACAGGCACACTGTAAAACAGTCAACTATTCCTTCTGAGCATCTCAGAAATATCCAGGGATATTATGCAATAATTACGAAGAGTATAAAACAACAGAGAAGATACAAAACAAAATATTAATCCACAACAATTTTGTGCAATTGAAAGAGATGCATTTTTAATATTTTCTCGTAAAACGATAATGAGTTGTAGATGTCAGAATTATTGACCTACATATTGTGCTACTCACATTATTCCCCCAAGGTCTAGTAATGACAAATTATAAATAACATGCACAGAACTGGGTAGGTCAATGCTCTTGGTGAGGGGATAACAGTAATTAAGCAAAAATAATACAGAGACTTGAGAATCCAGAAAGAATATGAACAGCTAAAGGTTTCTGCAAAAGACTTTTTTGAGATGCTTTGCATAAATAATTCCAGCATTAATTAATTACAACAGACATGAAGCAGGTCTTCTAATTGATATTTGGAAATGAGCAAACTGAGACATGGCAACTTTCCCAAGTTGCTACCCCTGCACTCCAATAGTTTGCTTTGATGTGCTGTGCTCTTAGTCACATTGTATTTTCATGCTTGAAGTATTTAAAATGCTGTTGTCCTCTGACACTGGAATCACTTTAGATGTTTAAGTAAAATCTAAGCTGTTAACTTTCACAATCAGAAGAAGCAGGTGACATTTAAGGAATGCATTTATACCTTGATAAAACTCACCCAGGTAAACCCTTTTCACATAGCATTCTACCAAATTCTCTTCTGTTACATGGGAAACCATGTTATGTATTTATCTTGTGACTGTGACGAAATAATAGGCAAAACCGTTTTACTGAAGAAGGGTTTATTTTGTCTCAGAGTTCAAAGTTCAGTCCTTCATGGCATAGATATCCGGGCAGCAAGACCATGAGGCAGCTGGATGGACTGAATTCAGAGACAGGAAACAGAGAAATCAAATAAGTGACAGTCCTTACCCCTCATCTAGGAAACTCCTCTTTGTAACAGATAGAGACCATAACAGAAAACCACAAACAATCGAAATGCAGAATTGTGGAGCCGAGTCGCAAAGAATACATCTATACAACACCCCTCACCCCCACACTTAAGGCTGGGAGAACATCTAGGAAGACAGAAAACAAAGATTTTAAGAGGATCAAGAATTTTGTTGTTAGATCATGTCTACTCAGAATGTCCGACCCCATCGCCATAAAATCTTACCAACATGGGCACCCAACATGAATTGAACCAGAAAAAAACAGAATGCCAAAGTGGATAGAGGGAAAGCCCATGAGGTCTCAACTGTACACAAAAAGTTAAAGCAACTAAGAAATACTGAAAGCAGGGGAAATAGTCCTACCAGGCAAGAGGACTATTTGTAATCCAATATCAAATCACAATTGTCCCTGATAACATACAGAGAGAGTAATGTTACACAAACTGAGAAGGTTATATATTGGAGTGTGTGATACACACACACACACACACACACACACACACACACACACACACACACACCCCAGCAATTAATGAAAACAAAGGCCGTAAATTGAAAGAGATCAAGAAGGCTTTGGCATATGGGAGATTTTAGAGTTTGAAAGGGAAGGAAGAAATGACGTAATCATACTCTAGTCTCTGAAAATAAACAGAAGAAGCAGAGAGAAGTGTTCACCCTTGTGCTCGGTTATTTTCTTACTTTCTGTGGAGCAAAGGATCAGAGCCGAGGAAAAAGCACCACACATTTTAGGCTCAATATTTCCACTTCAGTCAACTTATTGAAGATAATCTCTCGTAGATATATCCAGAGGCTAAATTCCTCATAGGTGCGCCGGAGGTTTGCCTCCTAAGTTTCTCTAGATCCTATCCAGTTAATAATTGATGCTAACCAGCATGGGACCTATAAAATACTTTGATGAATAAAGAACTTAACAAAATTTTATTCCTAGTCAAAGGTAATAATTAACTTTTTATTCAAAATAGCCCTATAATATTCCTAAATCCCTATTTTGATCAAAATCTTTGGTTTGACTCTGAAAGCAAATTCGATTTTGTTAAATTAATCACAGTTTCCTCTCTCTCTCTCTCCCTCCCCCACTCTCTTTCTATCATATATCTTTATAGATGTAGAAAACACACTGTACCCTAAGCTTGTTGAGAACTCATTTTATATGTAAAGTTGTCCTTGAAATTGTGGCAATACCCCTGCCTCTAGCCTCCCAAGTGCTAATGGCCTGTATGATCTATCACAACTGGGTGCTTTGTTTTAACATCATAATGAAAATTTGCTCCCATGATAATTAATTGTATTTCATTATTCCACTTTCCAACATCTTTCTGGCATTTAAAGCAAATATTGGTGAAATAAATTTAACTTTTCAATAATATTCTAAGCCAATTTTTTTAATCTCCTTAGACTTAGTTTTGAAATATTAATAATGCATTTTGTACAGTTACAGATGAGACCCTAGAATGGGTATTGTGCATTAATATTTCCAATACCAATACACTTTTTTTCATTTTTTATTAAGAAATTTTCTACTCACTCTACATACCACCCACAGATCCCACCTCCTCCCTCCTCCTAACCCCCAGCCCTCCCTCCCAAGCCACCCCACATCCCCACATTCCCCAAACCAAGGTCTCCCATGGGGAGTCAGCAGAGCCCAACACATTGAGCCTAGGCAGGTCCAAGCCCCTTCCCACTGCACCAAGGCTGTACAAGGCATCACACCACAGGCACCGGATTCCCAAAAGCCTGCCCATGCACCAGGGATGGATCCCGATCTCCCTGCCTGGGTGCCCCCCAAACAGTTTGAGACAAGCAACCGTCTTCCATATTCAGAGGGCCTAGTCCAGTCCCATGGGGGCTCCACAGCCACTAGTCTATAGTTCATGGGCTTCCAGTTGCCAAAACACATTTTTCAAGGACTCAGACAGGCGACTGTGTTTGGACTCTTACACAATAGCAATAAAGATTACTCATCTGCTCCCCAAGATTGAGAGACTATTCTTTATGGTGTTTGCTGACAAGTACTAGCCAATGTTAATGGTAATATATATATATATATATATATATATATATATATAATATATATTAGACAATAATACATATATAATATATAATATATATTAGACAATAATACAGCAAATAGGGACTCAGATACTGGTCTGTGTAAATAGTAACATAAGAAAAATCTATCCTGGAATCTGGTCATCCTTATCAAGTACCATCATTTATTTAATCTGACATTTTTGTTCTTTTTTTGCCTAATTTTGTGGTAACAAAAATATTGTACAAAATCATTATGCTAAGTATTCTTTTAAAATGCACAATAAATGAAATCCAATAATGATAAAAAACAATGAATGGTAATTTGTTTATAATGTCCAGAAATAATGTTAACTAAAAAGAAACATATTGATAAATAACTAGGGGTTTTACTATATATCTTTCTTTACTGTAATTTTAGTGATATATCTCCTTGATTTACTTAGATATTCCAGCAACATAAAGGAGTGTGGACAGTGTAGTTATGAGTAGTATATATCACAGCAACAATTAAAAAATATTACAGACCAAAGATCTAATCACAAGTACTACAGAACATACTGCAGTACTATGAGTGAAATGGTATTACCACACTTTGAAGCTATTAAATTTGTTTAACACTTTTATTCACTCTTTAACTCACTTTAAATAAAGTTTATTACTAAATACCTGAAAACACAAGAACACAAGTGTAAAATTATCTCTACTCTAAAAAAATCAATGACAGCAGCAAACATACTTCATATCATAATAAAAATAGAACAATGGCTAACGTGATGAGATAGAGAAAATGGGGGTAACTGACTGAATTTTCCTAGACCTATTTTCTGGATCTAAATTCCACTCTGGGCTATTTATGTAATAAACTTGCAATGAAGTTAGTGATGGTTACAGATGGATGACTAATGGGAGAATTTAGCCTCTGGTTCTTTTAAGACTCATAAAACAAGCTTCAAACAACTCAAATGTGCCTCATTAACTAATTAGAATAAAGAGAATTTACAGTGTTTAGGCCCCCTTTGTTTGAACTGGTGTAATTTCAAAGAGAACATCAATTAATCCTTCAAGGTAGAAAAAAAAAGCAGAAATAGAGAAAAAAATCCCATAGAGGTATGTCATAAAAATGATCTGTTCTTTTACAAAAACTTCATTTATAGATATAGCTTTAAGATGTTTATTTTACACTTCATTGCTTGTAATCTATAGGTAAACTTAATATGTTTTCAAGGTCAACATACCTGTTGATGTCCTTACAAAGAATCATCAACCAAGGTTGTCAAAAGGAGACACAATTTATATCACTAGTTTCATATCATTAATTATTGTTCTACTCATAATTTAAGTGGTTGAGTATAGTACTCATTTTATTACATGTTCTAAAGATAACCTAAAGATTATCCATGACAGAAAAAATCAAGCAGAGAAGGAGTAACTTAATAATCCTCTATAGAAAAAATACATATTTTGCATTTAATTTGTGTCTCAATTATATCAGCCTTAGTACATACCAAACATCCATATTTGGTGATGATCAGTAGAATCTGACTATCTAAAGAAGAAGCTATTTTGTTAAGAACAGAGCAAGCTATTTTCATTTTCAAACCACTTTGGAACAGTGACATTAGGCTACAGTTTGCTAATGCAATAAATATACAATGTCAAATAATTTAATTTTTAAATGTGTGTTAAAGTCTTTTTATGAATTGAACTTAAACTGTCCTCTGAGTATATTTATGCATATAGAGTGGGAGTCAAAATAAGTGGAAAGGAGAAATTTGCTTTAAAATATTGTCAACTTTTGTTATTAAATCAAGAATGCCACTACAAGTTATTACTTACGGGCCCTGAGATCTGCAGGGTGCAATTTCATCTAATGCAATTATTAAAAAGCACATGTGTGTTTTAAGTCAACTTAATACAATTTATTTTTATAAATATGAATGCAGGAAATATTAATACATAGAGTTAAGAATCAGGTAGATTGAAAAGTTTAACTATGAAATATTTCCTTTACATGTCAAGATTCATCCCTTATTGACACAGACATTCATATGAGTCAAACATCTAAGTCAAATGGTGAAATTACAAGTTTCCAGTAATATTGATGAAAATCTAAAGTTATAAAATATACATTCATCTTCATCTCCATACTTCATACACTGACATCAAATATATGCAGTTTAATTGTACATTCATTTAAAGATGAATCAATGAAATGAATTGAAAGATGTGACATCAAAAAATAACAAAATTATATAGCAGATTAAGTATTTACATGAGCTATAAATAATATATGATATGTCAGTTTACAGAATGTTGGGTAACATTCTAAAATTAAAATTGTGAAACTAATTTAAGCTGAAGTAGTTTTAATATAATCGTAACTAGAGCTAATTAAATCCCATGAATATGTATTTAATATAGTTAGAAGCAGAAAACTGACTAAATTAATTCTAATTAAGGATATTTGGAGAAATGGCTATAGAAAAGATTCAATATGTTCTCAAAAAATTTTGGGAAACTTAAGCAGCCAATCTCAGGCATGCTGACAGCTAGGTTCATTGCACAGCCAATGGCAGCTAGAGCATCAACCTTTCTCCCTCCTAGTCTACAACTTTCTTTTAGTATGCTGGTGGTTTGTTCTGTCTTCTTACCAAACATCATGCTGCACTTAGTTACTAATCAAACATTCAATGCAGCTAAAAGACTGCATGCAGCTCATGTTTTGGGGCCAGAATTGTAGATTCTAGACAGTTTATAGATGATATTCCTACTTATCAAGGAAATGAATGTTCTAGTTACTTTGGCCAGACCACCATGAGTGAGGTTATATAGGTACTGTCAAAGTGTATCTGAAAGAAAATATATGGCAAGGAAAACAAGAATAGTATCATGAGAACTATGAAGACATTCGGGGGGATTGGTAATATTAAAGATTTTACCACAGAAATTTAGGTTGCTGCATTACTGTTTAGATATTCTATTTTATTTTTAAACTTTTACTATCCTAGCATTCTATTTATAAACCATACTTCAGCTGATGAATATCTCTGATGTCTGAAGCATGTGTTTTATTCTTTTGTTTTGCATTCAGGAAATTTTTAAAATATGTTTTTAAATGAAATGGAATTACAACACTTTCTCTCTTTTCTCTTTCCTTACTTCCATTTCCTCCCAGAAACCCTCCTTTAAATTCCTCTCCCATCTTCCCTTCCTTACTCTCAAGCTGATAGTCTCTTTTCCTTTGGCTATTATTCACACACACATGCACGCACGAGTGTGCGCACATGAAGTAGTTTCATAGAGTTCATCCCCAAAAAAGAACTACAGGCAGCTAACAATTAGTGGGAGAAAGATAATTATCTTCTATTAAGATAAAAGGAACCATAAAAACCGGAGTGGTTAGCCCTGACCATATACACATGAACAGAAAACCTATGCAATATTCTCGTACTTTATAACAGGTCTCATTTATCTGACACACAGATCCTGCTACAAACACTGGCTGTATCATCAATTGGATTCTGGAATACTCAACAACACAGGAACTCAGTTTAAGGAGTTTCATCCTTTATGTTTTATACATTGCCTTAGAATCCCTCAGATTCTTGTTTTCTAAAAGCTCATTTTAGTCATCATTTATGTTTATTCCTTCACAATTAATAATGCAGACATTCCAATAGAGGAATTATTATACTTCTTAGTCTTCTCGAATCAATGGTAAGAGAAAACTCATGGAAAGAACTCTCTAAAGGAATTAGTCCTATTTCATCATAAGAATCAAAGCTGTGAATTTATACAGAAAAAAAAAGAGAGAGAGAGAGTCAATGACATTTTAGTTTCTTTCAAAGAAACCAACAGAAATTTGAAGCTCTTAGGGTCCTCCTTGTTACCTAGCTTCTCTGGCCTTTCCCTGTAATCAGACTGATGACTACACTAATTGTCATCATAGAACATTTATCCAGTAACTGATGAAAGCAGATGCAGAGATCCACAGCTAAGCGCTGGACTGAGCTCCTGGAGTCCAGTCGAAAAGAGGGAGGAGGAATTATATGAGCAAGGAGGTCAAGTTCATAGTGGGGAAACCCACAGAGACAGCTGACCCAAGCTAATGGGAGCTCACTGACTCTAGACTGACAGCTGAGGAGTCTGCATGGGATCGAAGTAGGCCCTCTGCATGTGGGTGGTAGTTGTGTGGTTTGATCTGTTTGTGGGGCTTCTGACTGTGGGACCAGGACTTATCCCTAGTGCATGAACTGGCCTTTTGGAGCCCATTCCCTATGGAGGGATACCTTACTCAGTCTCGTACATTGTATAGGGGCTTGGTCCTGTCTCAACTTGATATGCCAGACGTTGTTGACTCCCCATGAGAGGCCATACCCTCTGTGAGGAGTGGATGGTGGGTGGGGTGGGGAGAAGGTGAGGGTGAGGGAGAGGATGGGAGGAATGAGAGAACTGTGGTTGGTATGTAAAATGAAAAAAATCTTTAATGAAAAGCAAATTAAAAAATAAATAAAATTAAAAATTAAAAAGAAATTTGAAGCTCATTGAGAAGGAAGCACGTAGAATCGGTAAAATTTATTAAATTCTTGGGCACTTTGTAATTTTCAAACATAATTTTTAGCTTTCTGTAGTATTGCTAGATTTCCTGAAGATTCATCTCATCTCCTTTAAGAAACCCTTGAGACATATATACTCTCTTTCACAGAAAAGATATTACATTTTCAATTGTCATTTTACTATAGAATTTTTATTTAGAATCATGCATGTGGGCTAGAGAAATGGCTCAGTGGCTGTGAATACTTACTGTACTTGAGGAGGTCTGGAGTTCAGATTCCAACACCCACAACTCCCTGTAACTCCAGCTACCAGGAATAGACAGCAACTCTTGGTTTCTGTGAGCACTTGTATTCATTCACATCACACACATACACACACACACACACACACACACACACACACACACACACACACACACACACAAACACACACACACACACGAAATAGAATTAAAATATTACCCAGTAAATGCAAAGAGAACATACTTAGTAGTAAATATCAATCAATCATAAAGTAAGTATGCACTCTCAATGTTTATTCATAATTTACTCCCCCAACCACAGGACTAGAAATGACTTCTGTATATTGATGAAAGGATAAGTGCACAATGAATTTGAATATCTTCACTCAAAAGAATATGAAATCTTGTCATTTGTGTCCACACTGATGGAAACAGAAATCATTGTGGTAAGTCAAACCAGACACAAAGATAGTCAGATACATACATATGATCTCACTCACATGTGGAATAACAAAAACAGAACAAAATCAAAACAAACCAAATGTCATTCTTATAAATGTCCCTTTGGGGCATGAGCACTCCAGGGTCTTTATTTTCTGAACTCTGACCAGTGTAAGTCCCTGTTCTAATTGCCTTCTAACTCAACAAGAAGCTTCTCTGATGAGGGTTGAGAGATGCACTAGTCTATGGGTAAAGCAATAAGTCATTAGGAGTCATTTGAATACTATGTTCCTTTAGCAGAAAAATAGTAACAGGCTCTTCATTACGCCCATAATCTGTCTAGTCATATTTAATAGATAGCGCATGCTCCAGGGAATGGACACACACTCAAGAGTATTGTCTTTGGTACAGGAATGTACTCTGCACATTACCAAAGGAGAAACATAAATACCAAGCCAGCCACAAATGCTTTGATCTGCAAAAGTGTCCTGTCAGCAAGATATGATAGTTCAATAGTGGCACAAACTTGTGGGACTAACCAACAAATATCTGATTTGATTTAAGGCCTACTCCATGTGTTGGAACCCATATCTGACACTGCTTGGGTGACCAAGAGCCTAAGATAGCTTTACCTAAGATAGTTTTACCCAGGGTAAAACCAAATACTATTGTTTTAAACAAACAAATGAAAAAATTATCAATCATATGAGTCCTAATAACATTCTGCCATATTCATAGATCAGTGGCTTGCCTAGCCATCATAAGAAAAGCTTCCTCCTGCAGGAGATGGGAACAAATAGACTCAGCCAGTAATTATGCAAAGAAATGAGATACCTTGGAACACTCAGCCCTAAGTGAAAGGGCTGTGTCAAATCCCTCCCCTCAGAGCTGAGGGAATACCAAGAAAGAGGAGTCAGAAAGAGTGTGAAAAAGAAAGAGGGGATGGAGGACTCCAAGAATACAAGGCCCTGTCAATCAACATAATCAAAGCTTATATGGACTTGCAGAGACTAAGACAGCATGCACAGGACTTACCCAGGTCTGTGTAAGTTGGAGTCTGTGAGCTCCATACTATAGATTGCTGTCTAGGTTCATAGTTTCAGTCACAAATTCTTTCCTGTGGAGCAGGCCTTGAATTAAATCAGAAACAAGTTTGTCACCCCAGTAATATTTATAGCACTCTTGTGCCCCTGAGCACATCATGCTATTGTAGCTCACAAGATCCACAGTTATGTCAAACTTCTGATGACTATCTCCTCTATGAGAGCTAGTCATCAGGGAGGAAGCTTCCTGGCCAGTACCAGCTTGATTTATTCAAGTCCTGTGACCAAGAGTGTGGTGTCTTCAGCTCTGGAATCTAATCATCAAGTTTGGGTTTATTTGGTCACCTACGGCTCCTGGTAAGTGCAGATGTTTTAACATAGCTGAATATTCTGGCTCTGAAAGAAAAAAATAAATAAAAGAGAACAGTTTATCTTGAATGAAGCATTTGTTATTTATAATTCCATACATTTCCATCTAATCATTATTTCAGCTGCATCTATCTCATAAACATCTATTTTGTCAATTATTTTCAGTATAATTACCCCTCAGACTCATGTTTTGATTCATATATTTTTAGATTGTTCAACATTTTGAGTATATAAAATATTTCTAAATGTCTAATACCTTATATTTTTCTGTTCTGAATATACATTTTAACAATAACGTAATATATTATTGCTTTCTGCTCTATTCCATTCTTAGATCCGCTTCCAGGAAATGATATCTCAGAATTCCCCTAATATTTTCTATAAGCACCCAACGAACTTCATGGAAATTCCTAGGGAAGGTTACGATTCCATTTCCAATTCTGTCACGAGATATTTTAAAACTCATCAGCTCTCATCTAACATAAGAAAAATGGAAAAAAATGAACAAATAAACTATTAGTCTCTAATTCAAACATATTTGTTGAACCATGGAATAATGAATAGTAAGAACAAGAATATGTTACCACTTGATATGTTTAATGATTTCACAAATCAATATTTTGGTTTTACGTGTAGGTTTTAATTTTTTTTAATCCTACTTCACTCAGAGTCAACAAGTTCAGCCAAACCTTTTTTTGTCTCAGAATAATTCTACTTTTGTAGGTATGGTGCTGCCACAGAGTGAGAATCAGTATTTACCACAATGAGCTATGGCTTATAATGGTAATGATTAGTATAAAGTGTGCTCTATTAATATTATAGAGCTTTTCCTATCAAGAATATTAAGCACAGAATATGTTAAGTTTGGAACATACCTCATAGAGGATAAAATCAATGCCTAGGTTAATTGGAATATGAATACCAATATTGTTCCTTGAAGTAGAGAATCTATCAGGAAATATCTCAGTGAGAGGCAAGAGGAGACATTTTGGTTAGATGAACACTGTACAGTAAAGAAATCCCCCCAGTAAGCTTTACTCCATGGCATGGAAATTTAGTTTCTTCATTATTTAAGAGTTAGTGTGATAAGGGGCTGTGAGATAGAGCTGATTTGGAGGAGTGTTTACCAGCAGGCACAAGGCCCACAGCAGAGTCTCAGCATCTCATAAGCAAGGTATGGTAGCACACACCTGCAATCCCAGGGAAATCAGAAGTCTAATACTAGGCATGACTTTGAGTTTGAGTTTGAGGAGAATCTGGGTAACATGAGGTCCTAAAAGAGAACAGAGTGAGAAAGAAAAGAAAGGGAGGGGAAGAAAAAAGGAGTAAGAGAAAGAGAGAGAGAGAGGAGAGAGAGAGAGAGAGAGAGAGAGAGAGAGAGAGAGAGAGAGATTGAGGTGTAATTGGAAAGACAGTACCCTAATCTCTCTCACACATACCCACTTGATTGTAAGGCAGTTTTGTGACCCCCCACATTCTTACCAGCATGAGGAACCACTGTCAGTTCGTGTCATTAGGGTAGGAAAAAATCAGTGTTCTTTAAGAGTGAGGTCCCAGGGAGGTCCACCTTGCTCCAGTCGATGGTTTCACACCCCCTAAGGACACAGACAACACAAATTAAATATCTTGGGTTAGAAAAGAAAGAAATGTCATGACTTTGGGAGGGTATAGTGATGGGGTGATCTGAGAAGAGTTGAGGAGAAGTACGGCACAAATTGATCAAAATATATTGTGCATATGAATGAAAACCTCCTAAATTCATAAGACAATATATTAAAAATAAAGAACATTTAAATAATTGCAACCCTATAAGTAAATGTTTAAAAGAAAAAAACCCGACTAATTTATTTATGCTTTGCTTTTAAAAATGTTTCCAAATTTTGTTTCCTCTTTATGAATAACAATAAAAAGTGATGCTGTTGCACATTCTAAACTGTCCTGTGTTGTTTTAGCAGCTAAAACGGCATGTTTACGTCAAGAAAGCTTTATGTTATTTTACTACTCTATTTCTATCTTCCCCTAATGAAGATTTCATAAGCATGATTTTGTCTGGGTTGGTATGACATGCTAGACACACAGCAGATTGGCTTGTCATTAAAAATAAACCAGAACTGGACAGACCGGTGGCACTTGCAAATTCTATTTTCTTTCCATTAGGTATCAAGTTTGACTTAAGGGCGACTCCATCATGCTACTTCTGTAGCTGAGTGCATCTCCTGACAAGAGCCTTGTGTATCAGCACACTGCAACAGTCTACCTTGAACAGGCTGATATTTTATTGATGCTGCACTCTCCTAGCTTCTCTAGGGAAAGTCTATGTTTTCCAAATCATCCATTGATTTTTGGCAGGACCGAAATACCCATCCTAAAAACAGAATATGCTTATGACTTAATTTTGTAAGATCTTGTCACCAGTCAAGAGTTGAATTCTCTGACATATTGAACAGAAAATCAGGTAAAGTAATGTGGTGTGGCACAGGTGACATTTAAACTTTGTATAAAGTCACCCAAGGGGCTTATTACAATATGCAACACCTGCAGGCTCTGCCATTTAGATGGTAATGGCAAAGGTAAGGAATGTGAATTTACACATGTATTCCCAGGGCGCTTATTTTTCAGGCCATGGAGCAAAATGTATAGAAAACTAGTGCACTGGAATAAATGTGGCTTATTGAGGATCTTCTGCAATCACATATAGATCTATCCTATGATAAGAAATATGTAGCACTGAAATTCTGAGAATACAAAATCTAACGTAAATGCTATTTTTTATTAACATTTTTTTAAATTTCAGAAAAGGGAAGATCTTTCCACATAAATTAAATTAATGAGCCATACTAGATAAAAGTCTACCATATTAGTATGGGATTGGACTTGGGACTATGGACTTGGAAGAACACAAAAACTTACTTAACATGTTCTTTATCACAGTACAGAGAATATTTATATTCAGGTAGCCATGTTTTTCACCCATGCCAATTTCACTGATCATTTATATTTAAATATTTAGTGTACTTAAACATACCATACCATAGATTTTCATCTACATAGAATTTAAGCATATTATTAATGTAATCTTCTCTGAAGCAACATGTCAAGTGTTTCTAATAACATAAGACAATACTAGCAACTATATTTGCCTTACGAAGAAATAACCAAATCCTTAAGTAATTGAGCTGACTGAGACACTGTGATCATGGTTGCTTCATTCCTATCTATAAGACAAGTGGTATAATTACATTAAAGACAGAAAATGTGCCCCACCCTTCCATTGACTTCATACTACAGTCTACGGCCCTGATAGCCTTATAGGAGGCCATGCTGGTCCAGGGAATCCCAGGTAACACATATCCCACTTCCTGCTACACTCTTTTTAGCCTGTCCAATAGCCCCAGACTATACTGCCCACCCCTGGGATCCATATATAGGCCACCACTTTGGAAAAAGGCTTCAGCTTTACTAAAGGCCAGCAGGATCTAGGAATCCCAGGTAAGACACCACCCACCGCCAACAAACACTTCTTAACCCCCCACCAACCACCACCACCACCACCACCACACACACACACCCTGGGCTTCTTTGTAACCTGGTCTACAACTTTGGAAGAAGACTTCTGCTTTATTAGAGGACAGACCAGATGTAGGGACCCTGGCACAGACAGCTGTACCGGAGGCCAGGCTGATTTTAAGGACCGAAGAGGCCAGACCAGATCTAGGGGACTCCAGACTGCATCTCCTCCCCTGGGCTCCCCTGGTCTACAACTTCAGAAGAAGAATTCAGCTTCAACAAAGACCAGGTCAGATCTACAGACCCATAGCCCCCAAAACCCGAGGAGACACACCCTACTGGATCTGAAGACATGCTAGTCACCAGAACCCTTGGCCATTTTGGTCAGAAGACCTGAGAAGAAACAGAAACCAAAGAACAAACCCCTATCCAACAAAGACAAAAGAAGGAATCACCACCTAGACCTATAATCATCTCAAGCCCAGATGCTGAAATGCCATTGTAGGAACACAATCAATAACAGAAAATGCAACAACAAGACCTGAACAATGCAACACAGCTGAAGCACAAGAAAATGACCTAAAAATGACTTTATGAAGATTATTGAGGTCCTTAAAGAAGATATAAAAAATCTGTTAAAGAAATTGAGGAAATGACAAATAAAAAATTGGAAGAAATAAATACATCCCTAAAGAAAGGCAAGAAAAAACAAATGAACGTAAGAAGGAAGCTGTTCAAGACCTGAAATGGAAATAGAAGCAATAAAGAAAACATAAACAGAAGGAATCCTGGAAATGGAAAATTTGAGTAAGTGAACAGGAACTATAGATTCAAGCATCACCAACAGAATACCAGAGATAGAAGAGATTTTGTGAGTGACTGAGGGCATGTGGGGATGGGAGCATGAGTGATCAAGTTGGGGGAAAGGGATGTAAGGGGAGGTTACAGAAAGAGACTACTGGAAAGCAGGGGCCATTTTGGGATCAGGTAAAAGCCTGGCACAAGGCATTCTCCCAGGAAACTACATGGAAGATCCCAGCTTAGACTATTAACAATAGCAAATACATAACCTGAACTGGCCACCTCCTGTGACCAAATTGGTACCTAGCCCAGTTGTTATTAGAGAGGCTTCATCCAGCAACTGATGCAAACAGTTGCGGACACACAGCCAAACATTTGGTGGAGTTTGGGGAATTCTGCAGAAGAGTAGGAGAAAGGATTATGGGAGCCAGAGGGGTCAAGGACACCACAAAAAAATTTGCAGAATCAACTAACCTGGGATCATAGGAGCTCACAGAGACTGAACCAACAACCAGGGAGCCTGCATGGGTATGACTTAGGCCTTCTACATGTGTTACAGTTATGTAGCTTGGTCCTTTTGTGGACTTCTAACAGATGGAACAGAGGCTGTCTCTGACTCTTTACTGGCTTTGGGGACCCCAGTCCTCATACTGGTTTGCCCAGCCTTAATGCATGAGGAGGTACTTAGTCTTACTGCAACCTGATGTGCCATGTTTTGACAGTCATGGGAGACCTGCCCTTTCCTAAACAGAAACAGAGGAGTAGAATGGGGGTGGGAACAGAGGTTAGTTTGGGCAGGGAGGGACTGGGGGAGAGGAAGGAAGGGAAACTGTGGACAGGATGTAAAATGAATAAATAAATTTATTTTAAAAAAGAGAGAAATGTGATGAGAGAATGGCATAATGGCTAAACATCAAAACTTTTAAAAAAATCTTCACCAATTTGAAGTTTTTATAACTACAAATGCAATAATTATTTTTCTTGTAGATAGAAAAACCAACTGAAGTATATATTGGGCAGTCAAAGTTGAGGTTTCTGTTAGACAAGACCATAATTTTATCATGAGAAAAAGAGCATTTGTTCATGCCTTAAAT
The DNA here is from genome assembly GCF_007827085.1 of Peromyscus californicus insignis. NCBI lineage: Eukaryota > Metazoa > Chordata > Mammalia > Rodentia > Cricetidae > Peromyscus > Peromyscus californicus. The sequence continues at coordinate 25,316,895 of NW_026294617.1, forward strand.
ATTAAATAACTTGAAGATTAAAATATGGAAGTTTTCAGAATATAATTACATGTTCTTATACAAAATGTCAAAGTTGCTTCCAATGGAAATAGTGTTTTCAATAAGTTTCATATTTTACAATGGCTATATTTAAGGGTACAAATCTTTAATAAAAGCAAATTTGGTTCAGAAACTTTCAGAAAAGAGAGGGAAAAATGGATAGGCTAACTTAGTTCTCTCATGTATAGGGCGTTAAAGTTAAATACATGTATAGGGAATTGAAGTTAAATACTGGATATAAGGTATATTAGCCCATTAAAATGCAAATAACAGGTAAAGCAATATAAATACTCAAACCACTGATTTTCCCAGTTATGTCTAGATAAATATTTTGATGATAGTAATGAAAATAATAACCATTTCCATACTGAAATTAGTAAACAGCAGTTGCATGGAGTTGTCATTTATGGGTGGTATGAGTGCTGACTTTCTGAATTCACCACACAATGATGAACAGGGTTTGTGAGCTCCACACAAACAAATAGACAAATAGAGAAAATAATTTGCAGGAGCCCCTCTCTCTTGATTTCTGTTCCTCCTGTTGATGACTCCTTCTCCACTGTTCATCTAGAAAAGAAAATCACATTCCTAGCCTTTCCTCATTTGAAATGTTGACATCCTTCTAATGTAAAAATGATTGAGTACAATCACAATGTGTTGAATGTGTACTTGCAAATGCCTAGACACATTTTTAAAAAGAAAAAAGTGATAAAAAGGATTTGTGTAACATTTTTATTTCATGGCATTATTTGAAGTAGGTTAATTTGTTGTTTGTGTTATTGTTTAGAAAGACTGGAGAGTCAAAAACCTGGATATTTAATGAAGAAATATACAAATAAGCAAAAGGAATCTAAGATATAAAAGTAATTGTCTAGATTTCCTCAATATGCAACATCCAATGTTTTAGCTGATTTCTTTTACCCCTATATTATTATTTGCTGTAGTGGGCAGTATCACTAGGACTCTTTTGTCTATGGACTTCTCATTGGTGCACTTACTGGAAATTATAACTCTCTGAATTACAGAGTGTTGTGTAGCTTTTTCCTCTAAATTGAAATATTCCTTCTTGGAAGGAGAGTGGCTCTAAAGCCTGGAAATAAATACAATTTAAAAGGTTTTCTAAGCTTTCCAAATTTAGAAGATTTATAAGACCCTTCTCCAAGGTTTTGAAAGCAGAATCAATTTCTGGGGAAGAAGAGACTCTTGTGTGCTAAGTCATCTCATCGGCAAGTTGTGCAGAAAGCTCCAGGGATGCAGCTGTCAAGAGCCATGGTCCATGGTACAAGGGGATTTTGGGTGATGAAGCTGCCTTTGAGTTACCCTCGCTCATGTAAATAACATGGGTAAACTCACTGGTTGACCAGCTAGACATCGTTTCATTGGGTGTACAATGGAAGCCTGATCTGGAGTGAATTGTTCAAGTTTTCCAAATGAAAGTCACACAATATACAGTTTTCATTCCACCAACACTTACTGCACAAACCACTGTCCCTAAACCTTTATGCTCCATTTGCTGTCTTTCAACAAGTGGTAGCACTTAGGGAAAACAAGCACTTGAGAACTGTTGGTAAAACTAGAAACAAATAACATCATGGACAGCCTAATCTTTCACATATACTTCTTTTTTCTCTAATTCCCTTTGTTATTGACAGAAAATTCTGTCTTCATGGAATATCCTATTCATTTCCCAATATCCCCTTTTATTCATTCTTCATTGCAGGAAAATTCCTCTGAAAGAATTACTACTTCCCTGCTGTTACACATATTTTTTTATTGAATTTAAACTGTTATAAACCAAACTCCATTCAAATAAGATTTTGTATATGTAGTGTTTTGCCTGCATAAATATGTTTGTAGTGCATGCATGCCCAGTTCTTGAGGAGGTTAGAGCAGGGTGCTAGGTTACGTGGAATTTTGGTTACTGATAATTATAAGCTGCTTTGTGGCTTTTGGGCACTGACCATGGGTAATGTGCAAGAACAGCCAGTGCTTTTAACTACTAAGCCATCTCTCCTGACTCAACCCCATTCATCTAAATTCTGCAAATAAATGAAATAATATTCTAAATCACCTTGAAATATCAATAAAATAATTATAGTGAATATATTTAATGTATCAACATTTTCTCATACCCCTCAAATTTTTTTCATGATTAAATTTGTTGTCCCCACATCTCTACTTCTCTGAGAATGACCCCTCTTGCTTTGGTCACTATATATTTACTATTTTCACTTCAGATGTATTTGATCTAAACTCAGGCACCCTTCATTGTCCTGCATTCTTGTGGACTGTATTTTTGCATTCTTTTACCCTCAGCGAGTGTGCTTTCTCAGGTCTAAATTGAGTCTTTTTAAACAGAATATAGACTGATCCTGCAACTTTTATCAATTAAGACAACTTATGGCTTTTGATTAAGTTTATTCTCTTTACATTAAAAAAATGATAGGAAAGCTTTTGTGGTGGCATTTTTAAAAAGTCATTTTTTAACATCTTGTAATCTATTTTGCCTCACTTTTCCTTCATTCCTGTTTTTTTTCTTTTTCTGTATTGCTTGACATTTTTCTACTGCCAAGATTTTGTTCCAATTTGTCCTCTATTTTTTTCATTGTATTTTTATACAGCTTGTAGACTCTGCCTCAAAAGATAAAAGTAGTGAGAAACTGAAGAAAGACACCCAATATTGCTGGCTTTGAGGCACACACATACACACACACACACACACACACACACACACACACACACACACACACACACAAACAAACAAAGACTCTTTGTATTCTGTCCTCCTTTTAACAAAACTTGACAATTTTATGTTTGTTTATACTTATTGTGTTTGTGTGTATGTGTGGGTGAGCATTTGTCATAGTGCATATGTCAGAGTGAGAGCAAAACATGAAGACATCAATTCTTTCCTTCCACCATGTAGGTTCTCAGAGTTACACTCAGGTGATCAGGCTTATGGGTACCTGGTCCTACTCCTTAAGCCATCTTGCTATCCCCTATATATACTTCTAACTTGTAAGGTTTCTGCCTGTACAATTCCTGATGATCCAATAAAAACTGTCTTTTACTAGACCAGTCACATCACTTCTCATGTTTCCAAGATACCTAATCTGTGACTTCTGACAGTTTCATTGTATGTCATAATTTGGCTCTTTGGATTTTCCTCTTGGAGTTTATTATTTTGCTTTCTGAATTATGGTAGGTATTTTGATGTTATTACTTCAGATGGGTTTTCTGCGATTTCCTCTTTCTTTTCCTAGAAGTTTCCAAGAGTCCACACGGGTCGAGTTAGTGCTGTCTTGGAAATCCCTGAAGCTATTTTTAATTTTCCTTTTTCATTATCCTTTTGCTTCACTGGCTTGGTAATTTCAAATGACCTGTTTCAAGTTTACTGATTCCTCTGCTTATGCAAGTCTTTCATTGAGTGCCTCTGGCAACATTATCATTGAGCTATTGTGTTCTTGAGTTACAGAATTTCTATGGTGTTCTTTATACAGTTTCTACATCTTTGCCAATGTACGTATTTTATATAAAATTTTCTAACTGATTTGTTGTCTTTGTTCTACTCAAAACCATTTTTAAAGATATTTATTTAACATTATTTTCTCATTATTTTTAAAAATCTCCATTGCTGTTTTAGTTTCTACAAATTTATTTCTGCCTCTTTTAATGAAAAATGTCTTTCTTTATTTGAATGCCTTTATCTTTTGTTCAAATACTGGCACTTGAAAAAATAGCCACCTCTTTCATTGTGTCTAGGCTTGTGCAATGCTGAGAATGATATTCACCAATCCATCCATGCTCAGGTCTAGGGACATGTCATATCTTTCCTCAGATCCTCTCTGGGTTTATGCACTACAAACTCAAGTGTAGAAATTGCCACTTCTCTTCTAGTTCTAAAATGCCTTGCTCTTCCTGTAGTCTTGGTACAACATTACAAATTTCTCCTGTTATGGTAACCCATGATGCGCACAATTCTTTATGCCATCTCAACCAGGGATGCAAAGCAGCACTCCTGTGCTTCTCAAAGCAAAGGACAGTACCTTCAGACTGTCTCCTGAAAGAGAACCCATAGAGAAAGGACAAAACATTGTATTTATTTTTCCAAATATCAAGGATCATAAGAAGCCAACTTTTTTTTTTTTTTGGTGTTCAGAGGTATTTTATTTGCTACACATTTGTCTTGGTGATGCAGTATCCTATCTGATTTCTAGAGTCTTCACCAAAACAACTTCTCCTTATGATGTTGTTCAGTTAATGTCCATGTGAAATTAAATATGCATTTTCTATCTAAACACCATAGCAGAATCATTCACAAATGTATCATCCTTTGGTTTCTTCTTTGGTACATAGGTGTGGTCACTAATCTTTATTCTAACCTTGAATAGACTGAAGGATACTGTAGAAGACTGAAGTTAGCCTTATTTCCCTTACTCAGGTACAAAACACACCATTAAGTTTCATTTTGTTTTATTTTTGAAACTTTCTTTTTAGAAATAATCTTGAGCCGGGCAGTGGTGGTGCACACCTTTTATCCCAGCACTCAGGAGCAGAGCCAGGCTTATCTCTGTGAGTTCGAGGCCAGCCTGTCTACAGAGTGAGATCCAGGACAGGCATCAAAACTGCACAGAGAAACCCTGTCTCGAAAAAAACAAAAAAACAAAAAACAAAAAAAAAAAAGAAAGAATCTTGTGTTGGTCACCATGTGTGTTGGTGTGTTTTTCTTCACCATTAATGTTTCTGTGATTTCTGGATATTGGTTATTCCCATCAAGATGCTCTCTCTTCTCCCATGGTTCATTATTGTTTTCTTCTGTTTCAGATAGTATCTCATGTAGTCTAGGCTCTTTTCAAACACATTATATACCAGGAGATTATTTTGAAATTATTGTCTGCCTGACTCAGTCTTTCAAACGCTGGGAGTACACAATTGTTCCATCTCATCTGACCCCTTTACTGTTTTCAAATAATCTTGCTTACTCCCTCTTCTGTGGTCTTATCTACTTTTATATTTGAATTTACATGTTCAGTTCATGCTTTGTCAATTATTCTGAAATATTCTTGTCTACTATGTCTACAAATACATTAGTTTTTCATTATTGCCAATGTGTTCTCAAATATATTTAGCATGTTTTTCCATTTTAGTTTTCTTCTCTATGAATTTTTAAAATACTTCTCTCATATATTACATCCCAACCACAGTTTCCCCTCCCTCCACTCCTTCCAGTCTCTTCCTTCTGCCTGCCCTCTCCCTGACATCCACTCCACTGCTGCCTCCCCTAAGAAAAGAGCGGGCCTCCCAGGGACATCAACCAAACATGGCAGAGGAAGCTACAGTAAAACCAGGCATGTATAATCACACCAGAGCTAGATGAGGCAACTCAGAAGGAGGAAAAATATCCCACAAGTAAGCAAAAGAGTCAGAGAGAGCCCCTGATCCCACTGTTAGGAATCCCACAAGAATGTCAATCTACTCACTCATATACGGAAAGGACCTAAGTTAAACCCATATGGGCTCCCTAATCTCTGTTAGTAACTGTCCATGAATCCTGGTTGATTCTGTGGGCCATGTTCTCCTGGTATCCCTGGTCCTTCTGGTTCCTCCAGTCCTTCCTCTCTCTCCTCCACAGGACTTACTGAGTTCTGCCTAATATTTGTGTGTAGGAGGCTGCATCTGCTCCCATCAGTTGCTGGATGAAGCCTCCCAGGACTTTTTAATGACGATTATGCTAGGCTTGGGTTCCAGAACACTCTTGAAGCAGGACAAACTGTAGGACAAAGGTTTTGTGGCTGGGTTGGTATCTCAATCCCTCCAATTAAGGCCTTGTCTGGTTTAATTTTTAATTTTTCAATTTTGATTTCTTAAATTACTACTAATCATATGGAAAATAGAGGTAAAATAAAAAAATATAGTTTGTTTAAATTTCATTGTCAATCCTATCCTCTCTGGGTGTCGATTTCAGATCTTGTGGGTTGATTATTCTACTGTCAGGTAATTTAGTTGGCTTCATAGTATACCTGTTTAGTTTTTATTTGTCAGAAGACAAGTTTTGTCTTCCTTTGAACTGAATTCCTTTTTGTTTCTGATTTACCTATAGATGTATTTGTACTTTATTTGTAAACATATATTACTTGAAAGAGTTAGATTCCACTGATTCTTATGTTTTAATATTTTGTTTATATCTATGTTTTATTATACTTCTGTGATATGTTAAAAATTATATATTGTTAGAGTTTTCCTGCCTGGCCCAGTCAGGACAAATCTCTCTCACCTGCCAGTCCCACAGCCGCTCAGACCCAAACCAAGTAAACACACAGAGACTTATATTGCTTAGAAATTGTATGGCCATGGCAGGCTTCTTGTTATCCTACATCTATCTTAAACTAACCCATTTCTATTCATCTATAAGTTGTCACAATGACTTGTGGCCTTACCAGTATCTTTACATGTTGCTTGTCATGTTGAAGGCTAGCAGCGTCTCTCTGCCTCAGCCTTCCACTTCCCACAATTCTCCTCTCTCCTTGTTAAGGCCTTAATTGGAGGGACTGAGATACCTATACTTCCTGCCTGGCTACTGGTCAATCAGTGTTTTATTTATTAACCAATCAGAGCAACACATTTAACATACAGAACATCCCACAGCCTTTGTATGTTTTATATTATGTCATATATAACAATTTCCATTCCCACTGGTAGTAACAGTCTGGAAGTGACTTCTATAATTTTATGAGCTGATTATTTTCTTGTCCTTGGTTGTTTTTATTTTTTTCTCATTTTCATCTCCTAATGACTACCATGTGTGAACTTAAAGCACAGACCCTGTGGGTTTGAAAGTCTCCACTGCTTTGTGTCCCTCTCTCCTCTCCAGCACTGTTCAGACTCTGGGAGATTCATTTCCTGTTCTTGTCATAGCCAACTCCACATCTTAGGGGCTGTCTTGAGTTCTGTCATGGTTTCCTTCTGTTGAGAGAAAGCTTAGAAAATTTTCATGTGAATGTGAAGCCTGATGAGTTTATCTGGCATGTTTCTCTTCACTCAGAAAACATTTTCATTACATAATGATCTGTATTTGGAAAGTCAATATTTTGTAATTCTTATCTTTTTACATTTCCTGACAGATGGATGGATAAGCACAAGTCCTAAGGAAATGACCAGAATCATTGTTTAATGGACTGCAGTGTTTTTGTTCACTATCTCACATACTATTTCACTGAAACTTCTTACAAGGTCTCCAGGAACTCAACATTGTCAAATTGAATGATGAATTTTATTTCACTATATTTCTTTTACATCACTAACTGCCAACAATCCCTTTTCCTTTGAATTTTCTTTCTCTTGGTCCATGATGTTCTCCGAATTCCTACTCTTTGGTATTCAAACTTCAGAAAAGTGACTCTCATATAACAGGGTCCAAAAACCATATTGCGATTGTTTTGATCAATAAACATCAGGGCTGCCCAATCATTTGATACTACAACATGACATTTTGGTGTACAGATATTTGCTGAAACATTCATAGTCATCCAGGGATGTATGTGGTTTGTAGGCTGCAGGTTGAACACACATTAAACATTTCATATTCTCTTTTAGTCATATTACTTTAAATACAATGTATTCCCTCATACTCTGTGTGTGTGTGTGTGTGTGTGTGTGTGTGTGTGTGTGTGTGTGTGTGTGCATTGCAGTTTAGATTCCACAGACATACACAAAAGTCTAATATATATTTGGGTACTGCAATAACTATTTAGTGAATCTAGACCCAACTTTACAAATCATTATCTTCTGTCATAAAAAAGATTTCCTCTCATCTAAAATACAGAACAAATATGCTTTATTCTTCCAATTGCCTGACCAATATTTCTAGTTTGGAGTCTGTCTAATTAACTTTTTTTTTTTTTTTGGTTTTTTTGAGACAGGGTTTCTCTGTGTAGCTTTGCGCCTTTCCTGGAACTCACTTGGTAGCCCAGGCTGGCATCGAACTCACAGAGATCTGCCTGGTTCTGCCTCCCGAGTGCTGGGATTAAAGGCGTGTGCCACCACCGCCCGGCCTAATTAACTTTTTTAATGTTTTAACTGTCTTCTAATCAATAATGATAGTTGCCAACATGATCATTTTGGATAGAACTAAAAAAAAAGTCTTCCTGACTGAGGTAACCCAGACCCAGAAAGACAAGCATGGTATGTACTCACCCATAAGTGGATATTAGCTGTAAAAGATAACCATGATACAATCCACAGTGGCAGAGAAGCTAGGTAACAAGGAGAGCCCAAAGGGAACTGGGAGGCATGGATTTCCCTGGGAAGATGAAATAGAAGAGATCTACTGGGTATACTGGGTGCTGGTGGGGATGGAAACATGAGGGATTAGGTTGGATGAATGAATGGAGAGGAAGTAATGAAAAATACATCTTGATGGGGGGATATGTTGGGGTCAAGTGGAAACCTGGTCCCAGGGAAATTCCCAGGAATCTATTAGGATAGGTAGCTTCTTTGGAATAATCCTTTTGTTCACTGTGAAGATATTTTGCTCTCATTGGTTTAATTAAGAGCCAATTGGTCAATAGCTAGGCAGAAAGTGGTTAGGCAGGAAAGCCAGATTGAGAAAAAGCTGGGAAGGAGAGCAAAGTCACCAGCCAGATGCAGAAGTATGAGATTAACATGCTGTGTTGAAAAAAGGTACCATGAAATGGTAGAACATAGAGAGGAAATATTGATTAATTTAAGTTGTAAGAGCTAGTTTTTAGTAAGACTAAGTTATTGGCCAAGGATTTATAATTAATAAGTCTCTGAGTGGTTATTTAGGAGCAAGCTTGCAGGACAGAAAAGTCTGCCTACAGGTAGCCTGAACTGACCATCTCCTGTAATCAAATTGGTAAGTACCCCAATTGTCATCAGATAGCCTTAATCCAATGACTGATGGAAACAGATCCACAGTAAAGCATTAGTTTGCACTCAGGGAATCCTGTTGAAGAGAGGGAGGAAGGATTGTAAGAGCCAGGGAGGTCAAGGATATCACGCGGAACCCATGGAAACAACTAAACTCGGTTCATAGGAGTTCACAGTCTCAATACTGGACATCTAGGGAGCCTGAGTGGGGCTGACTTAGGCCCTCTACGTATGTATGACTGCTGTGTAGCTTGGTCTACTTGTGGGACTCCAAGTTGTGGAAGTAAGATTTGTCCCTAATGCTTTGGCTAGCTTCCAGAAACCTATTCCTCATTCTGGGTTGCCTTGCCCAGCCTTACTAAAAGGGGAGGAACTTAGTCCTACTTCAACTTGATATTCCATGCTTTGTTGACACCCCCCCTCTTTCTGAACAGAAACAGAAAAGGAGTGGATGGTAGAGCAGGGACAGCTGAGGTGATGAGAATGGGAGGAGAGGAGGGAGGGGAAACTGTGATTGGTGTGTAAAATAAAGGAATTAATAAATTTAATAATAAAAAAGATAAAAATGAGGAATAAAAAAATCAGTGAAAAATATCAGCAAATGGAAATGAACACCAACATTGATCAAAAGAAAAAAATATTAAAATTTCAGTAGCTACCTCATACCCATCAGAAAAGCAAAGGTTTAACATAAGTTGTAGAGATAAATGTGCAACAAAATCATTTATGGGCTGTCATTTCTGGAAGAACTGGAGTTAGTACAATCATTTATTAAGGTATAAAATATTTAGTAAACTTAAATGAGAATATTCTTTCATTTCTAAGTATTTGTACATGAAATTCTACACATTCAAACATCTTGAGACATATAGCTATGTGTTGATATCATATTGTAATAAAAGAAATTTCCAAAATAGACACATATAATGGTGAATATTATATTTGTTTATTAGTGTTTCTCTGCTCTGATTGACATACAAAGAAACAGAAACTGTGATTTCAATAACATAAATAACTTTCCAATAGTTTTTTATTTTGGAACTCCACACTCAGGATTCTGGCTAGTTCTCCTCATGTAAGTTATGTCTGACTCTTCCAAAAAAGCTGCTTCTTCACTGTTTCTTCTCTGGTTTTTGCCCAGGTAGGTACATAGTTAGACAGTAAAGATGTTCTTCTGCTCTTCTTCCTCTCTGTGTCTCTACTTTTCCCTCTCCTCTCTCCTTTCTCTGTCTGTCTATGTTCTTCACATATTCCCCCCCCCCTTATTCCCTCTCCCTCTCCGCTCTCTTTCCCTCTCACATCTCCCCTCTCTTGCCCTAGTATATAAAGTCATGGTGTTATGAAAATAGAAGACCATTATTATGAACTCTTTTACTTATAATTCCTAAATATCTCATTTTCAAACTCATCCTCATTGTGAGCAAGGGCTTCTAATAATGATGTGTTTAGATACTCGATTTGTTCTGCAGTATTATTATACTTTACAGCAGGGAACATGTATGAAGTAATATCCCTTATTTAAAGATGGTCCCATCATGGATATATAATCCTAAAGGAAATAAGAAAATACTAGGAAAGAGTTCAATCATACATTGTCACAATCTTTTAATCAAATACAAAAAGCTGCACATGTGATTGATGTGAAATACATCCTCATAGCAAGGAGGAAGTGCATGTCAGTGCTTAACTGCAAAGAAAATGGGATTTTATCTTGAAAGAACAAAGGGGAATTTAATATACTAAATGCATCTGGTTGATATGTTTGTGATAGTTATGTCTCCTTATACATCTTGAAACACTATTATTTTAATTGACGCAAATTAACATAAATAACTACATATTACTAGTTGAGCATGAGATGTTTCATAAATTATGTTGTACAATGTTTCAGCGATATTGAATGTCTCTATCTCCTCAAACAGTCCTTATTTCACAAATATAAAACATTCAAATATATTTCTTACAACTTTTTAGCTCTTCAATATATTTTCATTTTGTAGACTCACCCAACAGTGCAATCAAATAACTTACTTTTCCTCCATAATTTCAACTACACTTTGAGCAAGCTTTGTCTACTATATTCCTCCCAACCTTTGCTGTTTACCAGTATCTAAGCAACTTCTAAAAAACAGCAATTGAGTGTTCACATATGAATGATATTGTGTATTGTAATTATGCCGTTATTCATAATTCTATTCATAGTTAAAAATAACAGGACATTATTTGGCTGAATAATAGTTAATTTTCTTTACATATTTATTATGTGATTGGACACTAATTTGGCTGGACACTATACCTTGTCTGTTCTGAATACAGTTTAGAGAAGTAAAAAAGTTCAATTGCCATATTCTGATTTACTTTTCTTTGTATCCTCATTAGTGGGATTATTAGCTTTTGCAGTACTTCTGTTTGTTCATTTTAAGGAACCTGAAATCTAAACCCCATTATGATTTACTAATTTACATATTCACAAAATGTGTGCATGGTCCTCATTCGTCCACATCTTTACAATACTTCTTACATTGCCATATTTCTTTTTTTAATCATATTTATTTATTTATTTATGGGTTTTTTTTCTGTTTTTTCTTTTTTTGGTTTTTTCAAGACAGGGTTTCTCTGTGTAGCTTTGCGCCTTTCTTGGAACTCCCTCTGTAGTCCAGGCTGGCCTTGAACTCACAAAGATCCGTCTGCCTCTGCCTCCTGAGTGCTGGGATTAAAGGCGTGCGCCACCACCACCAGGCTTATTTATTTATTTATTTATTTATTTATTTATTTATTTATTTATATTTTTTTAATTTAATATTTTTATTCTATAATTAACTTAATTTCACATATCAGCCACTGATTCCCCTGTCCTTCCTCCTCCCACCCCCCAGCCCTAGGCCCATTCCACCCCCCATTCCCACCTCCTCCAAGGCAAGGTCTCCCCTGGGGAGTCAGCCCAGCTTGGTAGACTCAGCCAAAGCAGGTCCAGTCTCTTCCTCCCTACATCAAGGCTGAGCAAAGTGTCCCAGCTTACAATATTTCTAATAGTGGTGTCCATATTGAATTAAATTCACAAGGAAAGACTAGGGATTCCTGATGAAATTTCCTTTGTCATATATAATTTCCCCTTTAGTCATTCTTTGTTTGTTTATATTCTTGACAGACTATTAGCTGAAAATTCTTCTTAATTTATAACACATTAAATTATTGGACACTTAAGGTTAATCAAGTATAGTTGACTTGATTCCACCAAGCCTCTGATAAAGACATATGGACATTCTGAACTTATGTGGTGTTGAGAAGCTTGCCTTACAGGATTAAAATGACTGAAGATAGGACCAAATTTTAATCCTGAGAAACATATTTCTAAAGTGATAAAAATGTTTTTTAGGGTTTATAGAGTTTAACTTTTAAGCAATAGTAATCAGTTTAAGTCCTTACCATTTGTATAACTGAATGGAAGACTAGAAGGGGGAAGTTGCCTGAACCTTCAGTAATATTTCAGTAATTTAAAGACTGTATCGGATTTTACAATTGATACCATATGACGTTTTGCATACTCAAATCTATGTACACCAATTTATAGCTGACTTACATTAATTTTCCATGAATTAAAACATAAGCATGTTATTTATGAAATATTTAGTTATTTTCCATAACTTCTTATTTATTAGAAGAAGCACTTTAACAGTAAGTCAGCTTACTATATTGAATCACAATACCTTACAAGCAATAATTTGATAAGTATATGTTTTTGTATAAAACTTGAATTGTCTGTACTAATTTCAAAAGGTATTTTTTGAAATATGACATCATTACTACACCACAATTATTGCTGGACTATCTAAAGACATTGATTCATCATTTTTCATTTTGCAGAGCCTGAATTTGTTGAACTACTTTGGGCCATTAACCATGCCATTCTCCACACTTTTTAGTTCTGTATTTCAAAGTCATAGCTATGTCTTACAAATCTCTGATTTCAAATAAGCTCTTCTTTAAAAACAACCAATTTGTAAACACCAAATGCAAATTATCTCTTTGAATAAATTTATCTGACTCCAAAGAAAGCAGAACAAATGTTAATTTTTTTAAATCGTAAATTATAATATATGACTGAAACCTTAAGAAATACAATTAAATTCTATGAACCCAGTAGTTTAACTCAATAGTGAATAAAAATTCAAACTCCTAGGGAAGCTTGCCAGAATAGGGTGTATGAGAGAGAATGTTTGATTGCATAAAAACATGAGTATTCTGAATCACAGGATCATTACATTGATGGACTTTTGGAAAGATAAAGAAAATCTGCTTTCTACCGAGTATATGTCTACAGCTTTCAACCACACTACAAATATGCCAAAATGTACCGACTAATTTTAGTTTTAAATTGAACAATCTTTACAAATTACCATGAACTTCAAGAAGTTATTGAGCTACCATTCAATATTTAACAGAAATAAGATAAGTCAGGCTTCCATGGAAAATCACGTTAGCAACTAAAATTTAGTTCCTAACTGTAGCATACTCTGCATCATCTATAGTGATGTAGTCTCCTACAGTGTTTATTTTACAAAGTGTGCAAGCATTGCACAAGCAAACACAGATATAGTGTAAACTATAAGGATTATTGTTATTTTCTTTTTACTTTGCTGTGACTTTCTGTTTTTAATAATGCTAAGTACCTTTCTGAGAATGCATAGCTGAAGGGGCTTTTGACTTAAACTATTATAAATTTTAAAGTGTAATCCATTAAGATTTGAAAAGTTTATGAGGATATAGGATCAGTTTTTAAAACTTACTTTGTTTATTGTAATAGTGCCTTCTAATATTTTATATATATTAGATAATATCTAATATACAATCTAATTATTACTATAATTTTCTTCTTAGAACTGATTTAGAAGCAAGAACTTTGGCTTAACTATTTTTCTAACAAGTATGTATAACAATCACCACCTTGTTGTTTTAATTTTGACATGAGTCTAAAAATTACCTTAAGTGCTAAAAAGATAAAGCACAAGAAACCATATAATTTCTTGTCTATCTGCTGCAATATTCCAATCAAAATGAGTGGTAAAAAGATTAGACTTCAAAGTTACATGACTTTTTTGTAGCAGAAATAGTATATTCTGGGAATAGCAAAACAATGTTAAAAAAAGTCTTTGTGCAATTTGTTTTACTTTTTGAAGTTATAATTAGATCATTTCTCCTTTCCCTTTCCTCCCTTCAACCAACTCCTCCAATGGAACCCTCTTACTCTCTCTTAAATTCATGGGCTCTTTTTCTTAATTGTTATAAACATATATACATATGTGTGTGTATACTTTCATTTATACACATGAATATACACATATTAGATTTCAAGTTACATGAATATATATATATATATATGCACATAAATATGGACTTCTCAGTACATATTTTGTTTGTTGTATGCGTACAGTCTCAGGGTTGACTGATTGGTATTGGAAAACAAATTGGTGGATTATTCCCTAGGAAATACCATTTCATATTTTGTTATCCAAGAAACATCATTTTTTTATCGTCTGCTGTCCAGTTATACTTACCTTGATGTCATTAACATATACATTTTCCTCCAAATTTAATCTCACTCTATCCATATCAGCTGGATTTCACTGTGTGTTCTGTAGGCATACACTTGGAATTGTGGATGTCTCTGTTTGGCCTAGCTGGACAGGCATAATTATCTGCATATTACCATCTCTGTAGATGCTGAAGATGGTGGTAGGCTCAAATAGGGTGCTAGACATAGAGTGTCCCAGTCTTGCCAGGCTGGTGGTGCACACCTTTAATTCCAGAATCAAGAGGCAGAAGAAGGCAAATCACATGGGATAAAGACCATCCTTGTCTACATAGGAGTTCTAAGCCAACCAAAGGCTACCAATGAGACAATATAAAAAAAAACAAACAGTAATTTAGAAAAATAATAATAATGATTACAATAATGATATCCCTGTTTTATTTTCACTATTAAAATATGTAAATATTTAAGAAGAAACATGGTCATATTTGATTTAATGTTTATTACTCTACCATGCCATAACAAATAGTACATAAAACAAAGTTTATCAATATTTGGTTACTTTTCTTGACTTTCCGAATGATGTCCCAAAATTACATACTGTACATTTTTATGTTTTCCTGTTTTTTTTTTAATTCAAAACAAAATACTAGAATATCTATTTAAAATAATAATATCATATACAAGTCTATAATTTCACAACTAGTTCTACTATATAAACTTTCTGGCAATTTGTTAGTTTCTAAGGTTAGGAACTCAACTTTTATTGCTACTTTGCTTTTATTGAGATAAATGGTACTCTTCTTGGTCTTACAGTCTTTGTTTTGTGAAATTTCAACTTGATAAAAGCAATTAAAGTTGCAATTTCAGAGTACAATTTGTAAAAGAGTTAAATATTACTGATGCCTGATATAAAATATTTAGAAAACTCATTAACTTAAAGATATATGATACTATTGTAGAGAATTTAAGTTTATATTTCCTAAGTCATTCTTCAAGTGATCAGTTTTGATAAATAAATTAATAGGTAATAAAATATAAATTGAATACTCTTTGCTATATATGTTTTAAATAATCATAATTGTTTTTTAAAAACACCTTGCCAGTTTAACTATGCTCACAAAATACATCATTCTAGAAGATAATTTAGTTGAACAAAACTAAAATTTACATGTAATAATGTATTGTACATGACAGAGAGTCAATTGAAGGAATACTTACTATATATTTCTTTTTAAATTTTTCTTTGAGCATTTCATACAATTTCTTTGATCATATCCTTCCCACAGGTCTTCCTCAGTAAACTTCTGACTAATAGCCCATTTTATTTTGCTTTTCTTTTCTATTCTATTTCCTATAGACCTCTCCAGATTATTTTGAAACAATTCTTCAATTCCCGTAATTTTGTCTGTACATATTTCAAGGTTTATGTTCAAAATGAATATATGCATGTTTTGAAAATTACAACCATAGTAAAATTTTATGTCTAAGGATATTAACAACTGCTTAACAAAAGTAAATATCTGTGATGTCCTCTTCTGGTTTCCTCAAATATCAGACACAATACATACATGCAGGTAAAACACACATACACATAAAAGTAAATAAAAGGTTTTTAAAAGAGTCTTTGTTCCCGAAAAGAATAAAAATAAAAAAAACGTTTTAGATGTGTTTCTATTCTACAGATGTCATTTAACAGGACTATTCACACTCTTCACTTCTTGTTTACTAGCAACTAAACCTAGACCATGGTCATAGTCGGCACGAGACAGTTTCATAGCTGATGCTTCCCAGAGTCCTGTGGAGCCTCATGGTTTGCCTTTGTAAAACCTAGCAGCCATTAATGCCCCTGTCCATATCACATACTTTCAGAGGGTCACAAACCAGACTTCTCAAATTCCATCCTGCTTTCTTCATTTGTTAGCTGCGTCTGTAAAAGAACTTCCTTTTCAACTCAGGCTACCCTAAAGTCCTGACTGCAGAAAGGTTACAGAAGTGTTTCACCTCCCTTTTTCAGTTAGGATTTGTCCCCGTATCTGGATTCTTTAAAGGTAAATATATGTTTCTGTAAATTCTAGGGAGTAACAGAGTGTGACCTTTTCTGCTCCTTACCTAATTTCAACATATTACAAACATGTAAGGAAATACCCCAGCAAAGAAACTAACACCAATGAAATCAACATACAGGATCATTCTGTTAACACAAAGATGCCCTCTGTTGTTCACCCCTATTTTTACAACTGCTTTCTTTTTACCAATAATCAATAGGCCACTAGCACTCTTTTATCATTTCTACATTTCTAGAACTTTGTCGTTATGGATATTATGTGATAGACATAGTAAAGGCTGAGGAGATTGCTCCATGGGTAGGACTGCTTGCTGGGTAAGCATGAGGAACTGAATTCTAATCCCTAGCATTTATGCAAAAATATGAGAATCCCCATGCATTTCACAGTAGTCCCACTAACATTGGAGGCAGAGACAAGAGCATTTCTTTAGCTTACTGACAGACAATACATAGACACCTCACATCCACTAGTGCACACAAATACAAACTCGTAGTTATGCACATACAAAGATGTAAAATAGTATGTAGATTTTAAGAACTGACAGTTATTCAGTCAGTATTGTTTCCTAGAGATTTGTCCACGTTAGTGTGGATGTCAGTGACAACTGCCTACTCTAGGTCAGCTGTATCTAGTCCATGATATGTTCCTATGATATATCCAGTCATGATGTTCCTATACTCAGCCACTGAAAGACACCTGCTATAATTTTGTCTTTCTGGAGTACTCATTGTTTGTTAGTGTCTCTATAACCTACTGAAGCAATTAGTCAGATCTATTGCCCATTAAAATACCAGACTGTCTAACTCTTATGACTTTAGAAGAGATTTTTATAATCTAAATATAAGTTCCTTATCAAATTAATATTCTGGAAACATTTGTCCAAATGTGAAACTCCATTTCATTCCATTGATAACACCTTTAACTGGCAATTATTTTTAGTTTTGAATAAGTCAAATGTACCTTCTGTTTCCTTTTATAGTTTATTCATTTTATTGCTAAAAAATACACATGTTGAAGCTGAAAATATCTTTCTTTAGGATTTATTTCAAACAGATATAGTTTAAGATTTTGAATTAATGCTTATTATTCTTTTACAGTGATTTTTGTATGGTGAGGTAAGGATTTTGGTCTATTTCATCTGTCTTACATGTATATTTAGTAGCTATAGCATCATTTGTGACAAAGAAGATACTTATCCCTATAGAATTGCTTAGAAACTTGGTTGAATATGATGTTTCCATTTATTTAAAAATGGATCCATTTCTGGGCTTGTGTTACTCTTTTCCATTGATTTTTTTTTTTTAGGATTCTCTACACCATTATCTTTTTTTTTTCATTATCAATGCTTTTCATCAAGATATGGTATTGACATTTCCAAAGTCAGTGATAGAAGCCTGCAGTCTTTTCTCTATAAGCTCCTTTTGACTATTTCTATGTGCTTGAAACATCCAAGTAAATTGTGTAATCTGTTCTACCTAGAGTTTCTGACATTTGAATAAGATCGTGTTGAATCTTAGATGAAATTATGGAGAAAGATCCTTATTATTATACAGAGTATATAAGGGTTCAATTATTACCCTTTGGCTTCAAGCCAAAAACTTTCTTTTTATTTAGATGGCCAAGTTCATCATTGTGTTCAGTTGTCAGAGCAAGGTGTTCAGATCATCATGATAGAACAGCCCATGTAATGGTAGGTTAGGAAGCAAAGAAGAGGCCTCAATTGGAAGTTCGGAGTGCAAAAGATATTTATAATGTTAAGCTTGTTAGACTAGTTGCATTGAAAACCTTCTTGTACCAGTCATCTATTGACACACATTATTATCAT
This sequence comes from Peromyscus californicus insignis, assembly GCF_007827085.1. Taxonomy (NCBI): domain Eukaryota; kingdom Metazoa; phylum Chordata; class Mammalia; order Rodentia; family Cricetidae; genus Peromyscus; species Peromyscus californicus. The sequence goes on from NW_026294617.1 coordinate 25,335,247, forward strand.
CCATTTTAATCTACTCTTGTTAGGGTAAACGTATATGCTTAGGAAATTCTTACCTGATTTTATCATAAATTATTTAGCTTCCTATCCACACCTATAGATACCATTATTACTCTTTGCAAAATAAAATTGTAAATGGAATTTAAATTAATAAGTAGCATGAATAAACCATGAGTACACACACTGATAGATTTCATAAGTGAACATATTCATGCAATCTACAACCAGAATATTAATAGAACATGAACCCCATGCCCTTGTTCATTTCATGTTCCTTTACCAAATTCTAGAAGGTAATATTTTAACTATTAGTGCTAAAATACTTTGGCCAGATAGTGTTCATCAGGTAAAGGTACATCATTGAATTCCTCATCAAGTGCTTTCTACCAAGAAATTTATTTCCTATATTTAAAAAAGAGAACCTGTATATAAAGTAATACATGAACTTGAAAGTGTTCATTATGTGACCAAATAAATTCTTTATGGAAATTTAGAAAGTGGAAGATGAGTATTATTGCTGCTATCATCTCATTATGTAAGTAGAACAGGGCATTTGAGTGTATTAGCTCACCAAATACCACCATGTAAAACTGACTTAACCATGTTCACTTTATTTTCATGTTTTCCAATTAAACAAACAAGGTATAATTAAGGCAATAACATAGCAATAATATCTGAATGTCTCACAGCGTTTAGAAATGAGGTGCTTATATGTTGCATATTAGTTTTCAAACTGCATTTGTAATTAGTCCATATATAAAACACAATTCCAGAAAAGAAAATATTGTCTTTGGAAAATCCAAAGGAAAATAATCCTACCTTTAACATTATAAAATGACTTTGAGAGGTTAGTAAACTTAATATCCCTCTCAGATAGAGTTTACAGTTCACACTTGCAAAACATTTTCAAGGAAATGACCAAGTTAACCTTGGATCTCAAGGTCTCTCTCTTGTTTGTTTTTGTTTTTCCTGCTACTTTCACATTATCCCAGCAGTTCAAACAATGAGTTTCAGAGCAACATGATAGTGTACACAGCTTCAATTTAATGCATTTAGAAGTCATTACTAATAGTTTTCTTTTCTTGTTCTGAAAATGTTGAAATGACCCACAAAGATATGGGGTCATAGAAATTGCTTGCTTTTCTATGTCTCAATTTGTCTGATCACAAGGTGAGAACAACACGTCTCATCTACTTTGGTCTTTGGGACTTTAAGACTAAATAAGTCCCCAAAGTTTTAAGGACTTCACAAGAAAAGAGGCATATAAATAGGATTAATAACATGTCTGCCAGATAGTGACGGGAAATGTGCGAAAGAGTATTTCCAAATATCTAAAAAGTCAAAACACTCACTTTTATCAGCTCTTAGCAATAACCTGTAAGAAGATTAAAGACCCTTCTCTTTTGTATAATAATCCCTACTAGCTATTTAGCTCAAAAATTTTCAAAGAATTTGCCCAAATGATAGAAGAAAGTTCACAGTAGTAAAGAAAAAAAAATATGAGTTTAATAAAGACCTATAGAAATGATGTCACATGACAGAGTGCATAGTACTTTAAAAACTGCAAATCTTTTGAAGAAAGATGAAAATGGAGGAGATGCTCTCTCATCTGTAAAAGCTAGTACTATTTTAGAAGAAAATGTAGGAGGACTCAGACGATCTTCCATTGCAGCCTCACTAAGAGGGGGGTGTGATCTTCAGAACCAAAGGAGAAAAACAAATACACAGAAAACACTTCCTTGAAGAACTCACACTAACCTGAATGAATTTGAACCATAGATGCCTGAAGAAATGTCTCACAAACCAGCTTTGACAAAGGGTAAAAAACAGTTTGTAATGGAGTACATTTCAGAAAACTAAAAAATAAGCAAATGTTCTGCATTTTTACAAAAACTATTCAGATCATGTTCCAGGTAGAATACAAAAATGAATAATTATAATTTCTTGAAAAATAATCTATTTAATAAGATGTTTCTAATCTCTTTAGAATTAGAACTTATTGCAGAGACCATGGTTGTCAATATAATAATTTTACAAAGTTAAAATTAATTTGCAGAAATCTCAGAGTTTCCTAAAGTTTTTTCCAAAAAGAAAAAAAAAAACATTATAATTGCATTGGAAAACTGAGCAAGCCATTGGAGCTTTTCTTACCTCTGTTTCTGCATGAAAATAAAGATATAAATGATAATTAAAATATCCAAGCTGAACTCCAAATTTAATCATTCTAAGTATGTTTGCAATTTTTCTTGACAACTAAAAGCAAACAAACACAAAAAACACAGGACTTCATCTATGGGTCACATCAAACACTTCCTGAATATGGTCACTTTCACTATTTTATGAGCACATGAGAAGAGTGTAGTGACCATACCTTTTAATTGTTGAGGAAGCATGCAACACTTTATGTTTCCTGTCCCTGGAAGAGTGGCCACCACACTATCCTTGTCATTTTCTATGACATCTGCTGGCTATGCTGTCCCAAGTCCACTTCATAATTCTCTTTACTTAAACTTTATGATTTCTTTTATTTTATCCTTTTTTTGACTCCCAAGGTGTTCCTGACAAAACCACCAGCAAAGAACTACCATGATTCAGTATTTACTTAACAGTGTGCTAATCATTCATACAACTTGACTTTCTCACAGGACCCTGAAAAGTACTTTAGTTCCAGTAGCTAAGAATTTTGTAGATCATAAAAAGACAGCAACTATCAGTGGAAAGTAGAGGCAATAAATTGGAGCATTAATTGATTTTTTTGATTGATTGACTGATTATGCGTGTATCAGATACCAAGGACTGAACAGAGGGCCTTCTATATTCTTGACAATGTTTTTGCCTAAGCTATATGCTAAACCATGAAAGCAGTAACATATTAATCATTAAAATTGTCTAGTAACTGTGATCTGTCTATTCATCATAAAATTAGAACATGATCCCTGATACTCAGTGTTCAGGAATTTAGTGTTCTCAAATTGATTTCAATGCACAGTGAAGACTTATGACCAGGGTTTGTGAAGCAAAGACCTCTTTTCAGTTTTTCCTAGGCTTTAAAAGAAGTAGTACCTCTTCAGGCCATTCTGCAATTCTTCCCTACGGGATGGAATAAGCCCATAGGACAGGATGAATTAAACCATCAGCTCAGAATCTATCAACAGGTTCACATCCAAGACACAGAACAGGAGCTTGACAGTAAAATCTAAGTAAATGTATTTCCAACATAAAAAAAATAACATAACATACACATTAAAACAGGTATTTTAACCTGTGAAGTGGTCAAGCAGTCTCAAAAATAAACCATCATTGAAAATAAACAGTATATTAAATAATGTAGTATACTTTTGAACTATATTACAAATTATATAAAATTAAACAAGCCACATAATGTTTGTGAATAGAATATTACACAGCAAAAAGAAATATATTATATATATATATGTTCTTGTCACAGTTTTTCTTTAATTTCTCAAATACTTAATATATTTATTTATACAGTTTTTTATAGATAAAGTTGAATATGGCATAATCTCTGAAATTTCTGTTTTTGATTTACTCTGAACTTTAGCAGGATTTTATACTTTATTATAAATATTTTCAGTGAAAAATTAATATATGAAAACAATGCACATGAATATGATATTTATTTCAGAATATTACTTTTTAGTTAAAGTGATAATAAATACAAATTTGATATTTCTGTGATGTTTAAAATCTTTATTTTTTAAGAATTTCATCCATGCATAAGTACAATGTGATTTAATAGAATCTACCCTCCTCTCACTTCCATTTTTGCCTTTATTCACTTGACGAATATTCTTTTACCACTTTATTTGTTCTTCCTTTAAACTTGCTGAGTCTATTTAGTGAGCATAGATATAGGACAATCACAATATAATGGGTAGACACTCAGGGGCTGCATCCCTGAAGAAAACTGGCTCTCTTTTCTCCAGAAACCACCAATGGCCAATCAATCTTCAGATAATACCAGAACTATGGGAACCCCACCCTGATTCACTGATATTACAGTTGATGGATCTTGTGCATGTCTACATTGTGCAGTCAAAGCTGTTGTGATTTCATGTGTGCAGTGGTACTGTTATGTCCAGAAATATGGATTCACTGAAGATATCCACTGCCTCTGGCTCTTATATCATTCTTTCTGCCTTTTCCACAATGATCAGTGATTATTGAGTGTAGGGAGTGGAATATAGCTATCACATTCAGAGTTGAGAATTTCATAGACATTCTCTGCATGTTGACTGAATGTGTTTTGTTTATATTTATTTGCTCTCTATCATGAATTGAAATAAGCTTTTCTGATGAAAGTTTAGAGAATCTGTAGATACAAAGATTGAAAACTTACAAGATAGTTTATTTCTAAGTCCATTTAGCTGAATAATAGTATCAGATTCTCTCCTAGGGCATATGGCCTCCTCAGACATCGGGTCTTAGCCCAGTTAACAGTAGAAGGCACGAGTTCAGTCTTCTTTAGGGGGGTTTAAGTCCAAGGAAGAAGTGGTTGAGTACACCCATAACTTTCTTGTTATTATTTCACCAGTAGTTGTTTCTTGCCAGATCCTCTTGTATGGTAGTCTCAGGTTTCACAGATGTGCAAGACTTAATTATTTTTTACCCACAGTAGCATATATAAAGCCTCCTGGGACTATCAGTCCACCAGGAATGAAGCTCCAAGATCCTTATCAAATTGAATTTTCCATACTCTATGACTAAATTATGCAGTGTCTTCAACAACAAGGTCTTACTTACCAAGAAGTTCTGAAGGATAAAGAGGAGTAGTGACAATAACCTCAAAGGACTCCTTCATATAAGAACTTCTGTTTAACAAACTTCATAATGATATTGTACTTGATATTTATGGTTGGAAGGAGAAAAGAGTTTTACTTAACCAGACTACTGTAGTTTTCTTTCTTTCGTTGTGATAAAATACTATATCACAATATACAAAATACAAAAGCAACATAAAAGCACAGTTTGATGGTTTGATTTGCTTGTATGTCTGTGTCCCAACTCATCATAGAGGGGAATTAGGGCAGGAATTCCAGAAAAACAAACAAACGAACAAAATCTTGAAACAGAAACCGTGGAAGAATGTTCCTAATTGATTTGCTCACAGGCTCATGTTTAGCAGGCTTTTGAAACAGAGCAGGACAACCAACCTGGGGATGGTGTTACCCACAGTAGACTGGGCCCTTTTACACCAACTAACAGTCAAAACAACCCTCCACAGGCATGCCTACAGGCTAATCTCATCTCAAAAATCTCTCAATCGAAAGTCCTACCTCAGATGATTGCAGGCTGTGTTAAGAATAAAATTAAAGAAAACAAGACCACGGCATACATGATGTGATGTACGTTATAAATACAGTTCTCTGCTTGTATTTCCCTATGAATACATCTCTATTTATAAATATCTCTGAAAACATTTATTTCTGTTGAGCATCAAGCTTTATTACTCCCATAAAGACCTCTCTCACACTCTGTTGTAACAGTTAACAACTGAACAATTTCAATAAATTACGAATCGAATGCATTTTAATACATATGATTTACTTTTCTTCGTGGATCTTATATTTGTGGTTTAAACTGTCACCTACTGACATACCCTCCTATCTCCTGCAGCTGGCAATTCTTAAATGATCTATTTTGTTCTATATTTTTATTAGACAGAGTTCACTATAAAATACTGCTTTCTAGAAAAGGGAAAAAGGAGTTAGCTTTGTGAGAAAACAAGCTTTAAAACCACTTCAGTTTTAGAGATACAGTGTGGGAGGCAGAAACAAATGAGTAATAAAAGGAAAACAAGAGAGATTCCTACAGTGCTAAATTAAGAATTTATACTCTGAGTGATGTCTCTGTAATCTCACTCAGCTTTCTATTATTGCACATCTTAAACAATTATGAACACAGATAACTTAAAATATTTTGTTCATACATTACCAAGGGTGAGAGACATGTCATGAAAAATTCATTTGGTAGGAATATTCATTGGTTTAATGCTCTAAAAACAAGGAAAACAGTAATATTTAAATAAAATAACATTTTGAGTAAGGGAAACTGGGAGAAGAGCTAACATGAGATCTCTATAGTTTTAGGCAGAAGGGGTATTTCCATTTAAAAATGATTAGTAACTGCACATTTCAGCCACATAAAGAAGCATTACCAGGATTCTGAAAACTAAATGATGATTCTCTTGTTAAATGAATATTAAAAAAGAATAATATTGTAGGGTTTTTTTACAATGGCTTTTTCTGAAAATTACTATGTAGAAATGTAATCTGAATCATGGGCATTCCATTCATTCTTTCCAAATTTCATTCATTCATTCCACATTCCACTCATTCATTCCACTCATTCTTTCCACATTCCACTCATTCTTTCTGCATTCTATTCATTCTTTCCCCACAAAAAAGAAATTTTCTATTGGTTTATTGTATCTTACTATAAAATGTATGTAAAATTCTCTTAAAATAATAGATGGAGAAATATGTTTAAGTTATATAATATATTAATGACTATATAGATCACTATCCTTTTCATTTTATACTATTTTATTCTACAGTGAAATCGACTATAGGAGGTATGTTTTATGAACATGTTAAATTAAGAGTCAGAGAAATTTCCAAGCGATAATTAGTGAGAAAAAGTAATGAGCTATTTTTTTTCACTTTTCTCAGGATCATCCATGTATACAAATCAGATATGTTTGCTTTCTGTTGGAACTTAATTTAAGTAACCCAAGCACCATCTTGCTAAAATATGATTCTGAACTAGCACACACCTTTATAAGGACAATCATGAAAAAAAATATTTAAAAGTAGTATATTTCCACAGGAAGATAACATAGGTTGAAAGGATGAATAAAGTAAAAAAAAAAAAGGTCTCAAAATACAAGCAAGAAAATAATCCTTAAGAACAGCACACACTAAAAAGTATCAACATCTACATTATTTTCATAGCCAGGAAACTCTTGTTAATTATTTTATTACTTTTCCGTGCTTCTTGTTTTTAATTCTGTCCTATCTATCCAAAAGTTCATATTTGTCCATAGTACACATCCATGAGATAGATGTATTTTCATATTCCATGTGATTAAAAGAAATTTGTGTAATTCTCTCTGGTAAATGAAATTGGATAAACAGCTACTCTTCTGCTCAGAGAAGATAAAATTTCCTTGAGAACCTAGAATCACTGATTCTCAGAGGTCATAAATTTTAAAATTACTTGAAGAATAAAGCCATTACTTTAGGGTTTCAAACAGCTGCAAGATAAACATAAGGAAAGTTAAAAGATACTTTTCTCATATGGTAGATAGGAAATTCTCTAATTAAAGATGCAAAATTTCCTCTCCAAATGTGATTTATGTTCATTCAGCTGCTTCTTAATAAGCCACTTAATGGAATTTTCTCCAAAATTCACTTAGATACTTAGGACATCTTCCAGAGTTACAGGTATGGTGGTATTTTGCATCAAAAGAAAGCTAAGCCATAGAGGCTTTGCATACACAACAGTTTAGGTACAGTGGGTTTTTCCTCTAAGAGTTTATTGAATGACAGCAAAATGGCTTAACAGATGAATGGGTTAGGAAGCAGAACATGTATGAAGAAGAGGAATAAGCATCAAGTTTATTCTACTTTTTACAGTTTTTATGAATTTAAAACAATTTCTCAAGTTTATATAGTAGAGACTCAAAGGATGCCAGATATATGAAACTTGGAACTGAAGCTGAGGAAATGATGCTTGGAACTTTGGGAGAACAGCCTTATGCCAGAATTATTCTCCACCATATGAGGTGGTCTGACTGAGCAATCTTTACAAATGCACTTTCTCTTATTTATGCACATCTGCACACAAGGGAAGAAGAAGGGTATTTGCTCAGCTTCAGGGATACCCCTCTTTGTTGCCTCCTTGACGTTGCAGATGGTAGTGAACAGTGCTACAGCAAACAGCTGCTCACCCAAACTGTACAGTGAAGAAAATAATACCTCTTGAATGGAAATTTCTAGCAAAATCTTAGGACATAATTCTATAGTGAAAAATAAGTGAATTCTGAGGAACTTTATGGTAGATATTTTTATAGTAAATGATTTCTGAAAGTTTTTGATGTGGAAGTTCTAATGTCATACATAATGCTCCAAAGGCACACTATCAAGTCTGGTTTAACTCAATACAAATTTAATATAAGCTTGAAGAATCTAGGTAAGTATTATGTCAATTGAAGGCCACAAGGAATAGTCACCTATTATCAGAGGACTCTAGATTAGTCTTTCCAAATATAATTTATTCTATTAATGAATGAGTAACAATGACAGTTTTAGAATCATTTTAGAAATATTCAAGTACTTAAAACATCTTTTTCCTGATAACAATTAAATAACCTAGTCCGACAATGAGATGACCACTTTGTATTAATTGATGCCTGTAATCATGGTACTACCTCAAGGACAAGATAGAGTGTTCTCAAATTTAAGTAGAATAAACAGTCTTCCTTGAAGAAGAATGGAAAGTGAGGTACAAAAATAAAAAATCATTGAGTAATATTCTGCAACAGCATACCTAGAAGTGCAATGGACAAAGGTATACAGGCTTTGTTCTCTTCTTGTATTCTTTTATATATCTATGATAGGTGAAATGATACTAAAACAAAATATAACAAAAAATGTAAAGATGGAAATTTGGTTTTAAGTTGTATTTTTGATCATTACAATTATATTTTCACAAAAAGATCTAGACACCGGCAGTTTTTACCATAACCTGAGAATATGTTGGTTACAATAAAATCAAGAGCATTAGCAAATGTGCCATTCTATATTTTTTAAAATAACACAATTAAGCATTGTTATATTGTTAGTTGTCTATTTTCAATAACCTACAATCAAACCTATGAAGATCTATTAGACACAATTATGTCTATTTTATCAGAAATAATACATGTCTTTGTTGAGGTATTAGGCCGACTTTAAAACTGATTAAAGTAATTAAGAGAACAACCTAGATTTTGAGCCCATGCTGGTTAAATGAATAAACATCATCACAGAAACTTCAACACAGCAAGAGAAATACACCTCCTAAGAATTTCCATTGCTCCATCAGAACACAAACTGTACTCTTGGGTGGTGTTGGTACCCAGAGTTCCACCAGGATCAGCTTTTATCCCTGTAATGCTGGAGTTCAGTTAGAGAACAGACTAACTGCAAAGGTAAATTTTTTTATGAAAGCTATTTTTTAGGGTTAAAAAGTTCCTCTTAAAATATATTAATAGTAAAATGGGAAATAGATATTTGAACAGAGATAATACCACTTTTTACTAGAGTGTCAGGTTGAAATTATGTAATCAAGTAAATTTCAATGGTGCCCCAAATGCACTAAGTCTACTGTTTTCAATATACTTCATTGTATGTAAGTAACCAACTAAAATGATCAACTATTTGAGGCTATTGAAACTGTAACTTAATAATAAAAATTGATCATTATAATGTACTCACTGTGACATATCACTAAATCTAAAATAACTCCATATCTAAAATAGATTCACCATCATCTTCAAACAACACTTAGAATAATTAATATGTTAGGTACAACTTGCTTCATTCTATTTTTAAAATAGTGCTTTACAATCTATACTTGGTATCTCAGATTTTTTATTTTTAATTTAAAGATTAGAGAGGACACAAAATATTTCTACTGTTGTTTGTGATAAATTAAATTGGTATGTTCACTGCTGAATATTAAGTCCAATGAATTGAATGTGTGATCTTTAATATATATTTTTACATGCATGTTCAGAGAAGCCATGTTCACAATAGTTAAAATAGAAAACAAACCAAGTTTACATTAACAGGTAAGTATTTATACAAAATATAGAATGTACTTTCAATGAAATATTTTTTACCTTAAAATGAAGTAATGGAGAAATATGCTATAATTTGAACTTGCCACTACTGTGAAAGATGAAGTAGTTCCTTCCTTACAGAAGGCAAACACTGTATTTCATTACACTAGGTTCTCTGTGTACTCAGGCATCATAGATGAAAAGGAGCTGTCCATTTTGTAACGTTAATGTATGTAGAGATTCAGATTTGTTAAGTGGTATCCCTTTACGACATTGTGGGTGAGTTCAATGCCAAAGAGGATTTTACAAAATTGGTGATAATGGTGTTTGCTATATTTTACCACAGTGTAAAAACTGTAATGCTTGTGTATTTGAAATTTCACAAAGGTACAGCAGAATAAGGTTTCTCAGTTTGCCTTTATGTTATTGGTGTCCAGTATTTGCCATTAGTAAAAATCTTTAATTAGGGATAAAAATGTTCCTTGTTACACACTCTCTAATATTGTGTCTTCACTCACATAATGCTATAGAGCATACTCAGTGTTGAAAGGCTTTCTATACTGGCCCATTATTGCAACCTAACTTCCAATTCTTACCATAATAGTTATAAAGAGTGCAGATAATTTTCTAAAGCTTCTTATGTGACTTTTAAAGAGCAGTCCTATTTTTCTGTCTGATACTACCACATTTATCTGAAGAAGGAAAACATATTAGGCATGGGTGTCACCAATCACAGAAGAGTGTCATGACCAGCACAAGTTCACCAAAAGATGTACTCAAAGAGACTGAATATGCAACAGGACACTGATGTTGAAATCCTTATCCTCTCTATACTAGCCCATCAGAAAATTAGTTGTTACCCAGTCTCCAAGCCAGTGTTGCTCTGCTTATATTTTTCATTCCAATTAGAACATGTCTTTGAGATAGAAAATGTTATAGCTTTATTTCAACTCACTTCTCCTTTTTACTCCTTGCCAAAGCCAAAGTAGATTATTTGGTTCTCCACCAGGAGAAGGTGGTCAGTTCATGGAGTTAAAAATGTAAGAGTTTGGAGAAACTTCCTAAGCTTACAGCTTTCAAGAGGTTTCTATTTTCATGCTGGCCCATTTCCCTGTTCCACCAATTTGTCAAAATTACCCTGTAACTCATTCTCTTGTTTTGTGACTCTGATAGCTTCTGCTTTGGATGAAAAGATCTTGGCTGTGATTATTTGCTTGCCTGTCTTTCCAGTTTGGAGCTGAGGGTTTGCCCTGTGACCACAGTTTTCTGATGGTTCCAGTAAACCCTGGTTATTTTAAGTTTTCTCCTGGCTTTCCTTTATCTAAGGAGAGAAGTGATAATTCATACTCTTTATATGCCCACTCAAAATTGGAAGTGTTTTTGTCATTAATATATTAGTTATGCATCTGTCCCCAAATATAAAGTAAAGAGAAGTATCAGTGACAGACAGAAAAATAGAACTATTTTAACCATAAGTAATGTAAAATAACAAAATAATCACATAAGTAGCTAACAAAAATAGAACAGATTTTATAGATGGAAGAGATGCAATAACATTGGTGGACAAAAGGAAGGCCACTTGACTTAAATGGGAACAGATGTATTTTTAGCCATGAGTTAAAGGAATAGCAATTTTCAGTACCTTATTTACTGTGTTGTGTTCAGAACTCCAACAGTAGTTTTCCAAGTGCAGCATCACAAAAAAGAAAACAAGTCATCTTTCTTCACATTGGTTTAGTGCTGTGGGATAATTTTCTTATACACTGGTTTAATAAAAACCTGATTGACCAGTAGTCAGGCAGGAAGTATAGGCAGGAAAAGCAGACAAGGGGAATTCTGGGAAGAGGAAGGGTAAGTCAGGAGATGTCAGCCCACCATCCAGGGAGCAGCATGTAATGGCACACAAGTAAAACCATGGAACATGTGGCAACATATAGATTAACAGAAATGGTCTGAGTTTAAGTGTAAGAGCTAGTCAGTGGTAGGCCTGAGCTAATGGCCAAGCAGTTTTAATTAATATAAGCCTCTGTGTGTTTACTTGGGTCTGAGTGGCTGTGGTACTGGTGGGTGAGAGAGATTTGTCCTGACCGTGGGTCAGGCAGGACACAGAAATACTTCTACTACCGTTTAGCGTTTTTGTTTTTGTTTTGATATTATGTGATATATTGAAACATTTTGTACTATTGCAGAGGTATAATCAGGGTACATTTAAGTAAACATGATTTTATTTTACTTAATATTTTATTATTACTTTTATGTATGTGTAGGTGTATGTCTTGCTCTGTGTATTTGCTCAAAAGTATATGTTTTCTAGGAAGCCAGAGATATTGGATTCCCTGCACCAGAGTTACCCAGTATTGAATGCTGGGAACTGAACTCAGTTCCTCTGAAAGAACACTACAGGATCTTAATGGCTAAACCACAACTCTAGTTCCATAATCATGACTTTTATTAGATAGATCAGAATTTTAGAATATGCCTTTCATTCTTTGCTTTATTGGACAATTAATTGATTTTTAAATCAATTAAGAAGCCAGTGAGAATGTGTTTTCTTACAATCTTTCATTTAAGTATACTTCAATTAAAATACACTTCCCTTCTTCACTTTCCTCCCTCCAACCACTCCCATACACCCTCTCTCCACCCCCTCCAACAATTCTTCCCACTCCCTCTCAAACTGATAGCTTTATTTCTTGATTATTACTGTTAAATACACAAATACATAAATGCAAATCGTTGAGTCCATTTTTATTGTTTTATGTCCTTCAACAGATGAGTGGATAATGAAAATATGGAACATATACACAGTAAAGTATTATCCAGCTATAAAGAGAAATCAAATCACAAATTTTGCAGGTAAGTTTATTGACCCAGAAAATATTTTATTGATTGAAATAACCCAGAGAGAAAGATAAACAACACATGTTCTCACTCATCTGTAGTTCCTTGCTCCAAATATTCAGGTATAAATATATAACAGGAAGAATATAAAGGGAGATTGGGGACAGCTGGAAGTTGAGAGGGGAATATCAATACACAAGTGATGTGAAAAGGGGAAGGAAAAAGGTGCCAAATGTTCAGATTGGAGAGGATGAAAAGATATCAGAAAGAAGAAGAAGAAGGCCACAGTTGTGATAAAAACTCAAGGAAATATTTTATATTTGCCTAATATTACATACAATGTGTATAAGTGTATATATCCATATATACATATATGTATATAGCAAAATTACCACTTGAGCAGACATTATTCCCAACAAAAGTCATAGACTGTATAATAAAAAAAAACATGCTAGACAGAAGAAATTTCCATTTGAGTTGTTGTTTCAAGGAAGTCCACATGACTCTTAAACGGTATAGATAATAGCTATTGCTCTTGGTTGTCTCACAGACATTGAATGTAAGTGCCTATTACTGAAGATTATACATTCAGTATATTGGTCTCAGATGATACAAGCAAGAGTGAGCCTGAAAGCCTCATGTTATGGTCTACTTTCTACTGTACCAGATATTATCATTATTCAAGCTGCCATGGAGGGCATCAATAAATACTCCTAATTAGCTGGGACCTGTGAACTACAACAATGTCCAGTTGGACAATACATCCCTATTGAGGCAGTGGTGGCACTTGTAGGTGGTGATCAACAGACATCTAACTGAACTTAATTCCTGTTCAATGGGAAATCATGCCTGGTACTAGAAACCTGACCGACCAACCACTCTGGGATATGGAGGATCTAAATGCTGGAAGAAAATTCATTATCATTGCAATAATATGGCATGCAGGCCTTGGTGGGTGGACCCAAGCTGCCCTGCAGCAGTTGAGGCATACACACCATGCAGACAAGGGGGCAGGCTGTAGTGTGGCACACTGGAAAGCCACTCATACCCCAGACACAGCATCTGCATGGTGGGGGGGGGGATTTACATCAGGACATAGGGTGGGTCCCAAGGTGTGGGCCAGAATGTCAACATTCCTCCATTTTGATTATTATAGAAAGGTGAGTTATGGATAGCAAATAGGGGAATAAGGGTGCTAAATTCTTGAGACTACTTCCTGCTAATTTGTGGTAAAGTGGGATGGGGAAGTTGGAAGTCAGAGTCATGAATGGAAGGATGTGTGAGTGAAGAAGCATTTCAGTTGAATGTCATAGTGGAAATCTTAGGTGTGGAGATCTCAGTCACCTGTTCCTTCAGAGAGCTGAGAGGGAAGGTTGTTATGGAAAAAAAAAAGTAGAATGTTATCATTGGTCTCATGAGAGTTCTTAGACTTGGGAAGAGTGATAACTGCCAGAAAGAATGGAACAAATAAGTGCCCTGGTTGTATAGAAGAGGAAATTGTGAATGAATGAAACACTAGAGCAGATATGGCCTTCATTGGGATATCTTGGAAAGTCAGGTTCTGGTTGTTGAGTAGGTGCCTGGTTAAGCATGGAGAAGTGGTACCAGCAGTGAATTGAGGGGTGATGTGTTCTTTAGGAGTCCATGAGCCATCACATTTGTTGTTTCTCTGGAAGTGGGGGTGCAACACTTTACTTGACCAATGTAAGTCCTAACTACATTCTAAGCATTATCCTTACACATTCAGAGAAATGTAGCTCTTAACCCTCATCAAAGAAGCTTCTCTTTACGCAAATGGAGACTATCACAGAAAACTATAACTGGACAAAATGCAGAGATCAATGGATCATGGGATCCCTGGTGCTGATGTGTCCATCTACAATAAAACTCCAGTACCTGAGGCACATGAACATCACAGAAGAGAGGGCAGAATGATTATAGGAGCCAGAAGACCAGGAAGTCTGCCCTGAGACTATGTTGCCTTGAACGACAGCCTAAACAAAACCTGAAAAAAATGAAGATATCAATGGACATGCTAACATGGAAATTGAATATCTCCTAAGTTTCAAGGTCTAGACAATGATCTGCAGGCATCTAATGACAGACATCTAATGCAGAAGGATTGGCCTCTCCAAGGTATGAGATTTCCAATTGGTCATTCAATACAAAGTGGTCAAGTCTGTAATCTGTAATCATTTTAATGAGCTCATCTCTGAGAGCTTATTAGTTATAATTTTAATTAAAATAACATTAATAATGAATGTAATGACAAGGCAAAGTATAAAACAGGTGTTTATAAGATAACATATACATTTTTGTGGTTTAACAGAGATTTGTAAATTGTGACAGTTTTTAAGCAGTAATTCTGTGGTGATCTGTTCTTTTGTGTTCCTTTCTTTATTTAATACATAGGCAAATTGATACATGGTTTTAAAGAAGTAAAAACAATTGAGCTATGCTGAGGATCCAGCTCAGTAGGTGAAAATGTTTGCAGTGAAGTCTGAGGAAATCAGTTTTGGACTCCCACAACCCACATAAAAGCTAGATGCAACAGCCTAAGCTTCTGCAAATCCATGTCCCTTAATGGGAGACTGGAGGATGATAAGGGATAATCCATTGACACTCCTGGACCAAGAAGCCTGGTTGTCACAAATGCAAAACATCCCCTTCTCAAACAAGGTGGAAAAGGGAGCATCATTACCCCAAAGTTGCACTCTAACATATACAGATGTACACCCAATCACACATGTACACAGGTGTTGTTTTTTTTTTTTTTTTTTAAGTGAACGTTGAAGGAACAAATTGGGCACAAATTAGCAACTTTTACATCCATCATGATGGAGAGTGTTTTGCAGATGACAGGAATAGAATGCAGCAGCCAGCAAATTAACAACAGATGATATTCACTTACAGGCTGCATGAGTCCAGCGAAAGAGGTGGATAGAATTTCCGGTAAGATGCGTGTCTGGATTTTGCATGTCTGGATTGTGTTTTGGTCGTTTTAATTACATGCTGGGGCACAGCATAGAGCAAAGGGAACAAGTACCTATGGGAACAAAGAAGAAAGCCATTTTCTGTGCAAGAGTCTATTTGATGTATATTGTTAAGCTTCGGATTAGAATTTTATTCATGAAGACAAATCATTTCCTGCAAAGAATTCAACTGGGAATGACTCAAAAGAACATTTTTATAGAATGTACCCAGATGCTATTGACTAAGTGTGCAGTTGCATAACATTTAAACTGTAGCACAACACAAAAATATGAGTCAAGACTTGATGCTCCAAAAATATGTGTTCTCTGAAGATAATCTTATTTTTAAAATTCGATTAGTCTCTATGTTTTTCTTAGTGTATAAACAGTAAAAAGATTTTTCTGAAGTAATCACAAAGTTTAAATAATTATACCATTTTATAACAGTCTCTAAATCATCTTTAAGCATAAATATCTTTTATTGTAAACTATGAGTTTTTAAAAATTAATATAATGTTATCTTTATACAATTGTGAACAAGAAAATAACCAGGATTCCCTGAAATATATTTTAATGTATAGAATAAGCTTAATATAAAAAAAACCTGGAAAACTCACAAAATTAACATAGAGACTTTGAAGGAATTTTGTTTACTGGTATAGCTCATTTCAAATTTCCAGGAATAACCTTCCAAAATATAGTGAAGTGACTATGGAAATACTGACATTTTATATAAGGAATGCTCAGTGGTGTAAGTGGACAGAAGGCCATTTTCTTAAGGCTACACATATATGAGTACATAGATAGGTGTTTATCTCTGATTGCTCACAGACACAGGGGAGGCTGAAGCAAGAGAATGCTCTACCTGTACAGTGACACAGTAAATTTCAGAACAGCCAGAGGTACATAATTACAACTTCTCTGAAGAAAGCAAACAGCATAGAATGGGTGGGGGGTTGAAGTACTAAATTTTCTATTGTGTTGCTTTCTACAATACACTGTGCTGACAAGTGATACTGCTAGTTATACAGTGAGAAGCTGGGCTCTGGTAAAAAATGTTTCATTGTAATTCAACTTTAGAACCATGCAAAGCCTTCTCCTTGCAGGACACATAGGGTAGGGCACGTAATGCTTTCTCTCCTCACAGGACTTTGTGCATTTGCGTTAGTCTCTTGGAGAAGGGAAAGCCAAGGACTTGATCTCTGTGGATGGTCATTCTCCTCCCCACACATATTCACAGTCTCTATGCCTCCATTTCTGGAATTCTGGGGCTTTCTTGCAGATTCCTGTGTTGTGGCTATATCACTGTAGGATGAGGTGGAAACCTGAAGACAGTTTTTCTTCATTCCAGTGCTATAAGTTTCTTTTCCAAGGTTTTTACCAACACAATTTCTCCTCAAATGTGCAAACAAATACCAAAACATATGAATTTTCCTTTACTCTTTGGTTTCTCAGTACTGAAGCAAATACAATACCAAGCTGAGCCACGTAACTCTGGACCAGACTCCCATTCCATATAGAAATAACAATGCTTTCTCATTTTATAACGCTTCTTTCTGCAGACACTCCTGGGTTTGATATGCATTTTGACTTAAAACACCTGTCCTGAGTTGACAGTATTATATGATGAAAATGCATTTAACCCTGAAGTTACTCAACATCAAAGGAGAATAACACAGTAGATTGTCAATTGACAATTGTGGTCATCTTGCTGTAGGAGACCTGTAGAAAAAACTTCCACATTTGGCATACCATCTTGGGGCTCTCAAATTTCCATAAGGCCTAAAAGAGTTTAAAAAGGGCTTCTAAACACACAATAATGGAAGAAAAAACAGCTTTCTACTTCATGTCTGATGTGGGCTGAGTTATAGAGATGCCAAGGTACAGAGACACTGTGGTTTGAGGACTTCAACTATATACAGAATGGCAAGCTCATGGAGTATGTGTGGGCTTGAGTGCAGCATGGAGAATTCCTGTCATGGTACACAGTGGTGTCTGCAAGATGCACAGCATGGTGTGTGGTGTATTTAACTTTACTAGTACAGACAAAGAAAGAAAGAGGTTTCTGGGCAACACAGGATTCTTAGAGATATAGACACACTGCTTCCAGGAGTTGGTGGTAGGCATACTTCCACCATGTTGGGGAGCTGAGGTAGGTGGAGTCAACAACCAAGGCTGCCGCTTTTTGTATTAGTTACGCAGCTTAACAATATAAAATCTCTCCTGGGCAAAGAAAGATTATAAATTCACAATAAGTCAGATTCAGATGAAATAAAACTCTAAACTGTTTACAATGTGTGTAAAAATGTACGTAGGCTTAGAAGAAAGAAGAAGAGGAAGATAGACAATTATATAAAGAAACAGAAATTTTTAAAAAAATGAAGTCTTTAAATATGCAATAAAAGTAATATAAAAAATAAGCCACATAAAGATACAAGGAAAAGGGATAGTATAAATATGGTAGGACGAAAGGGTAGATTATTGAATCTACTTTTAAAGAGCAACAACTTGTTTAAAATGTTTTACATTGTTATGGATTTTAGTTTATTGATACAAATTTAAAGTTAATTTTGTTATACTGTATGTATATTTTTACTCTTGTTTAAGGTATTATGTTTATGTAGCTCATTTGAAATTGTAATGTATAATTAAGAAATACAGATTAATAATTAGTCATCTATGATAATCATACTTGTAGTCATGTTAGTTAAGTTTTCTAGGTATACATAGATATATTTCAATTAGGTAGGTGATCTTCAAACACTTCAAAGACCTACAGAATATGGCATTTAAAATGTTGTAAAAACTTAAGACTTTTCTGGACAGTGAGACACATCTGCTCCTGGCAGCACTCATTTACTTGGAAGAGGAAGGTGAGCATTGAAGTCATTCTACATGGAGTTTATCTTCCTCTTGGTACAAAATGACCATTTGGGCAAGAAACTGTTCTTGCCTGGACTGCTTGACAAGATATTATATAAACTTGACATGCAGGATCCATAAGAAGGTGAGCACTGAAGAGCAAGATGGTCCTTCGGGTTCCTGCTTTGCAGAAGAAATTGCCAGATATTCTACAGGAC
This sequence comes from Peromyscus californicus insignis, assembly GCF_007827085.1. Classification (NCBI taxonomy): domain Eukaryota; kingdom Metazoa; phylum Chordata; class Mammalia; order Rodentia; family Cricetidae; genus Peromyscus; species Peromyscus californicus. The sequence continues at coordinate 25,353,984 of NW_026294617.1, forward strand.
ACACAGAGAAGTGACTGAGAGATTCTAGGCCTATAGGCTTAAGAAGGATGCCTCAACATTGTAGAGGAACTTTGGGTGACTATCCAGGCAGGCAGCTGTCTCTGTCATTCTGGATTTTGGGAAGTTGCTTACAATGCAGTTACTATTTACTTAGTTAATATTATATCCTTCTGACATCTTTGATGTAGTTGAAGGCTATATAGTTATAATTTTCCTTGGTTATTATAAAAGATAAATTAGATATGAAACTTTAGACTCACAAATTAAGGATTGAAAAAATATTTTCTTTAATTTGGCAAAACACAGACTAGATATTGTAACTGTAATTCTTGCTTGATAATTGTTCTATTACATGTAATTTTACTATGTTAAAGTTAAAACCTTCCTTTTGATTAGACAGAAAAGGGGAAGTGCTCTGGAATGTTGTTCTGTATGCTGTGAATGTGTGTTGCTCTGATTGGTTGATAAATAAAGCTGTTTGGCCAATGGTGAGACAGAATAAGGTTAGGTGGGACATTCCAACTAGAAAGAGAGGAAGGAGAAAGGCAGAGAAGAGAGACACTGCTAGCTGCCACCAGGAGAAGCAAGACGTAAAGTAATGTAAGCCACAAGCCATGTGGCAAGGTATAGATTTATAGAAATGGGTTAATTTAAGATGTAAGAGCTAGCTAGCAAGAAGGCTGAGACATTAGGGCATAGAGTTTGAAAATGATATTAAGCCTCTGTGTGATTATTTTATAAAAGGCTGTGGGACAGTGGGTGAGAGATTTGTCCTGACCGTGGGCAAGGCAAGACACAGGAAATCTTCTGACTACAGAGACCTGCAGCATGCTGCCACTCCCCTGTTGTGGGATGTCATTCTGTATGTTGTGAATATGTGTTTGGTGGTAAATAAAATGCCAATTGGCCAATAGCCAGGCAGGAAGTATAGACAGGGCAAGCAGAGAGGAGAATTCTGGGAAGAGGAAGGCTGAGTCAGGAGTCACCAGCCAGACACAGAGGAAGCTAGATGTGAAGGCAGAACTGAGAAAAGGTACCAAGCCATGTGGCTAAACGTAGATATGAATTATGGGTTAATTTAAGTATAAGAGCTAGTCAGTAATAAGCATGAGCTAATGGCTGGACAGTTATAATTAATATAAGCTTCTGAGTGATTATTCTATAAGTGGGCCACAGGACTGCAGGGGCTTGGTGAAAACTGAGAAACTTCCAGCTACACTCTCCTGCATTGTGAGCAATATGGCAAGCCAGGAATAAACCAAATTTACATCTAAAAGAACTTTTTCTACTGAATGAATAATGCATTTTATCTATTGTAAATTTTAAGTCAACTCATTTGTTGCTAAGGACTAAGGAAGGAAATATCTGACCTCCATAATGGATATTTTTTAAATAGTTTCTGGAGACACCATACTTCATGCTGTGACAATGGAGGCTCTTCTGCTGAGATCAGCATAAAAGCAATAGTATCCACTCTCATAAGAGCTGTTAACAAGGTCCTGGAAGTCCACAAGAAAGAATATGATAAAAGCTGCTGTAGATTCACAGGGCATAAATGAAATTGTCTTTGTTCATAGATGACATAATTATCCTATAACATTCTGAAATTTAAAAAAAGCTTATCAAAACACAACAAAATTCCCCAGAACTAATAACTAATCCTATTAACACTGCAGGATACAAGGTTAATATTACAAAAGCTAATTGCTTACTAATGAGCTACAATGAACAAATGGAATTTGCAATTAAAAATACATACCATTTATAATGACACTAAAATAATATACTTAGCTACAAATGTCAAAAAACTTACCTGCACAGAATCCATAGTAGAAAAATGAAAAACAATATTAGAAACCAGATTATCTTGATGAAGATGTGACCCACATTTATGGATAAAAAGACTCTGTTTTTTCAAAATTTCATATCTCCACACTTGTACTGTAGATTCAGTGAAACAAATTCTATGTCCCAAAAAAATTTGTTGTGATTATTAATGAAATCAATGTAAGTTTATATGAATTAAAGCATTTCCATGGGAAACATAAGTTGCATGTGAGCCAAGTGAATCATGTTTGCCATCATTCACCATTAAGGACTTTCAGCTTGAAACAGTAAGGTGCAACTGCATATCTATGAGAGGGCACAAAAATCCACAACACAGAAAACATGAAAGAGAATAGCAAGAGATATAGTGGAGTTAACCTCTATGAATTACTGGCAGGAATACAAAATGGTAATACCATTATCAAAGACAGTGATAGTTTCATTAAGATCTAAAAATACTGTGAGTGAATGACCTAGTCACTCATATTATTTCACATTCATATAAAGAAACAGAAAACATGTTCTCATACAAAGGCTACACACACACACACACACACACACACACACACACACACACACACACACATATATATATACCCTAACACTATTGTTTCAAAACACAAGCATGCAAGGTATCATTCACCAATAAATATCCACCATATAATGGCATATCAAGTAAGGAAGATTTGGATGTTTCTAATAAAAATTCTGTATAACAAAACATATATTCAACAACTAAAGGAAGTAAAAAGTTATTATCTCCAAAAATACAAGAATAATCATAGAAACTAAATTTAAAAATATACACGGAAATTTTGCACAATATCCCCAAAGTGAAGAAACTAGAGATTTCTCTCAACAAATGGCTGGATAATCACATGATGACATGAGACATGATGAAACACTAATTAATAACTAAAGTACGTTAACTATGGTACAACTCAGATGAATGGTGTGTGTATGTGTGTGTGTGTGTGTATGTGTGTGTGTGTGTGTGTGTGTGTATGTGTAGTAATACATTAATATGTGTTCATGTGTTTGTGAGGGATCATGATTGCATGCATTCATTGAAGTCCAGATATAAGCACTGTGTGTCATCTCTATCACTCCACGTTTTATTTTTTTGAGACAGGGTTTCTCACAGAACATGGAGCTTATATGTTAACTAACAAACTCCCAGGAACTCCCTATTTGTGCACAGCAATTGGATTATTAAGGGGCATACCCCTACATCCAGCTTTTGATGAGAGTATTTGTGATCTAAAATTATGACTTGAATTTTAACCAGTACCTGAATGAAACTTAAAAGTATTGCTTTAAGTGACCAAGGGCACCATGAAAATCCAGAATGTTTAGTACTCATATGTTGCCTAAGAGATTAAATAAATGATGCAAATAAAAAATTAGATCTATGTATATGTTACAGTTAAGGACACATGAGTCTTCTATGGTTATTAAAATATTCTTTAACTATTTTTTTGAGATAGAGTCTCAATATATATCCCTGGCTGGACTGGAACTCCCTTGTAGATCATATTGGCTAAAAGTCACAGAGATCACTTGCCTTTTCCTCCACAGTGCTAGAATTAAAGAAATGCATCACTGTGCCACACCTGGCATCTTTACATACTTTTAATAAATATTAACATAAAACTATATTTTCAAAGTTCATGAAATATGTAGCTAATTTTTCCTTTACTGTATTATATGAACACAAAATTCCCCTTATTATGCAACCCAAGTACTTTTTTCTTATTATTTTGACTCTCATTTCTAGCGTGCATGAGTTTCTATTGTAACTACACTTCTGTCACATTCTCCCTGCTATTCCTTGGGATATTTAACAAGCTTTTTAGTATGTTTGTTTAATTGTTGTCCTAAAGGGTCTTTCAGTTTTGTTTTTCCTCTCATTTGCAGATTGTTCAATTTTTCATCTTTGTTTCATAGTGATTTTGCTTTTTCAAATAACTCATTTTGTTTCTGTATAAGCCTGCCTTTTAATCTCTAATGAAAGGCAGCTCCTTTCATTGTTAATGACACTCTGGAGTTTGTCCAACAGATTGGGCTTCTGCTCCTGCTTTTATAGATGAATCGATGAGCTGATGGGCAGAGAATCCCCGGTGTTGCAATTTGGGCTTTCTCCTTTCTATTCTCCACTCTTCCTGCTCCTTGATTAAAAAGCCCATTTTGTTATCTTGTGCACATTTGTCCTGTATTGAATGTGCACAGCCTGCAGCAGGGGTCAGTCAGATGTTCTGGGTCTGCCTGTCAGCTTGCATCTTGCCACACTGTCCCCAACAGTTAGGCTTCAACTCATCCTGCAACTGGCCAACAAAAGGTGAAAGGCTTATTTATGATGGACTCTGGATACTGTGGATAAATGTTTGTCCAAGATTTACATTTTTTTTACTCGGTTTGTTTCTATATTACTATCAAATGTAAGTTTTTAGATTGTATTGACAAAGAAATTGATCTTGAAAACATCCTTCCTGTAGATCATTTTTTTAAAGGAACTGAGACTAAAGATTTACCTCATAGGTTAAACTCACTGGGTTTCACAGTGAAGTTCTTCATGTCTTCATAAGGAGTATCCCTAATAAAGAATTTCCCACATTGGTTATTTGCATAGGATTTTTCTCCATTGTAAATTCTTTCATTATACCACAAGTCACTGCAATTGTGAATTTTTTTACATACTATTTGAGCACATGCTATATCTGTTATCTGTGAATCCCTTAATAGGGTCTATGAGAACCATGAACATAGAAGGGATTACCACAAGGCTTACATATACAGTTTTCTCTCCAAGATGAATCTATCCATACCATTGAAGGAAAGTGGTTGAAGTGAAAGTTTTATCACATTCCATACATGTAGAAAGCTTCTCTTAGATGTGATGAAGACTTAGATGAAGTCTTTACTGTGTCAATTACAAGTATAAACTAAATCTTCACTGGACACTTCTTTGTTTCTATGAATGTCTAGAAGTTTTTCTCATTCTGCTTATAAAAACACATTCTGTCTAGAACAATATTTTTCATGTACTTTAACATAACTATGCATGACATTCCTGATATTTCTCTTCTTTGTTTACAGTCTGACCTAGGATGGGCACATGCATTTCACATGTTTCTTTTTTTCCCTTGGTAAGATATTTGTATTCTGGAATTCATATATAATTTTCTCCACATTGGCTATGTTATGTTAACAGAATCTCATTACTGTCTGATTTTTTTACAATTCTGGAATTTTTGTAGTCATTTGCAATCTTCTAGTCTTTTTTTTTTTTTTTTTTTTTTTTTACTTTCCCTTAAAGCAACCATTTTCCAGAAGGTTTTCTTTCATCAAATCTCTGAGTAACTTCATTTGGGAAGGATTATAAGTGGATTTTTCATGGAGAAAACTGACTCCCAATAATGACATGGAGACTTACTAATTATGAAAGTTTGGTTGATAGCTTAGGCTTGTTTCTAATTAGCTGTTATAACTTAAATTAACACATTTCTATTAAATTACATTCTGCCTCATGGTTTTATTACCTCATCTCCATTTTGTCTATCCTGCTTGCTCTGCATCTCTTGGTGTTTTTACCTTCTTCTTCCTAGCATCCTCTCTGAACTGAAAATCCTGCCTAGCTATTGGCTATTCAGCTTTTTATTAAATCAATCAGAGGGACATATCTTCACAGTGTACAAAAAGATTATTCCACAACATTTTCCCTTTTTGTCTCAATAAAAAATAAAGGTTTTAACTCTAACATAGCAAAACTATAAACATTAAGAACAATTATCAGGTATTGTCAAAATAGAAAGGAATGGTATTAATTTAACAAAAGAAACTATATACAGTAAGAACAATTATCAAGTAACAATTACATTCACAATGTCTAGTCCATTTGTATTTGGCATATTTGAAGAAAATGTTATCTATTTATCTTGATGAATTTAAAGTTTTATACCTAAATCATTTTTTTCCTAACTAGTATTATCATCTTAAAACTATCTTTTTAGACCTCAAAACATTTTCTTAGATAAACAATTTAAGCTTTTATGTCTCTCAATCTTATATATATTTTACTTCTTTTGTGTGTTTCTTTTCTGAATTTGGTATCAAGAAAAACTATAACTATCTGGTCTTCAACTCCATCAGATACTCAAGAAAGATATACTATTACATGAGTAATATACTGTTACATGAAGTACAAACTAAACAACTTCCAAAGCTACAAAAATGACAGAAAGAGCTAGCTACCTGGACAGTCACACAAGGTTCCTCTGTAACATTGGGGCATCCCTTTTTGGTGTACATGCTCAGAATATCTGATAGAATTTTCTGTGAAGCAGGAATTTTGAAGGACTGTCCCATCTTATCAAGGCAAAGTTTGATAGTGGTTTTCTTTTGTGTCCTGCTTGTCCAATTTGGACAGCATATTGTCAGCAGTTGAGACAATGGCAGTTTCTTGCCTAGTGGCTATCTTGTCCCCAAGAAAGGAAACTCCGTATAGAGGTTCTTTGATGCCCATCATCTTCTCTGTAGTAGATTGGTGCTGCCATGAAAAGATGTGTTTCTTTGTCATGAAAAGTCTTACAACTTTTTAAATACCATAGTCTGTAGATCTCTGAAGTGTTTGAAGACCACCTATCTAAAATATATCTCTATTGACATTGAAAACATACCTAACATGATTGCAAGTTGGATTGTTATAGATGACTAACTACTAATCTGTGTTACTTAATTATCCTAAATGGTTTATAATAATAGCTTTCAAGAACTAGAACTTTACATTTTTAAGTGACCTGCATAGTTATAATACCTTAAAGAAAATTAGAAACATATATATAGTCTAACAAATATTACATTAAATTTGTATCAATATGTAAAAATCCATACCAATGTAAAATATTTGAGACTAGTAGTTGTTTTTTAGTTCAAAAGCAGACCCAAAAGTCTTCTCTTTTATCCATCATTTCTATACTATATCCCCTGTTTTTCCCTTCAGAAAGAGACCCCTGAATCTAATCTCTTTTGTTCCGCTTTTTTTCTGACCATGACCAATATCGACTTGTAACCAACACTTCTAAATAATGACAAACATTGAATGACCAAAACCACCCACCTCACCTCTTGGGAATGTGGGTGTCACATTCTCTAGACTTATCTCTGCTTCCTGGGGATGATGAAATCTTCAGGGGAACTCAAGAAAATTGGGATAATGGTCAAGTCCTAGAAAAATTAGCCATAACACTGTTGTTCAGTATCTGTGCTATGGGAAAGCACAGGTTTACTTATAATGCTGTCTAGAACAGTCTGTGAGGCTGGACCATCTCAGCCAGTTGCCTTAAAGCTGTCCTGGATGAAGAATTGTGAGGAAACTGCAACAGAGGCACTCTGAGAGGCTGGATCACTTGTGCTACCCATTTTCATTGGTGTCTGGTCTCCTTGCTCTGAAAATGCATAACCTTTCAAAGGTAACATACATATTTGTATTAACACAAGTTTGGACTGTATGTTGTAAATAAGATAGCCAAAGATGATTTTTTTGTTTTATGTTTGAGAAAGTAAAATACGCATCACTTGTCTTGTAGGTTTTCTGGGTTTCTTTCTTTTTTTTTTTTTATTTTTTTTTAAGAAATTTTCTATTCATGTTACATACCAACCCCAAATCACCCTCTCCTCCCTCCTCCCGCTGCCTAGCCTTCCTCCCTAACCCACCCCCCAATAGTCACCTCATCCAAGGCAAGGTCTCTCATGGAGAGTCAGCAGAGCCTGGTACATTCATGTGAGGCAGGTTCCAGGCCTCCCCGCTGCACCAAGGCTGAGCAAGGTAGGGACATTAAGATCATCATGAGAAAATATACAGAGACGGCCAGCCAAACCAGTGAAAACTCAAAAACTGTGGACCAACAGCTGTGGAGCCCCCATGAGACTGGACTAGGACCCCTGGATAGGGGAGACAGTTATTTAGATTGAACTTTTTGGGGGGCCCACAGGTAGGGGGATCAGGATCTGTCCCTGGTGCATGAGCAGGATTTTTGGATCCCAGTGCCTAAGGTTTGACACCTTGTGCAGCTTTGTTGCATTTTTGTGTGGTTTGGGTATCAGCATAACTACAGCCTCATAAAAAGGGTTTGATAAATTTCCTTCTGTTTCTATTATATGGAACAATTTGCAGAGTATTGGAATTAGCTCTTCTTTGAAAATCTGGTAAAATTCTGCACTAAAACCATCTAGTACTGGGCTTTTTTGGGGGGTAGGAAGACTTTTAATGAATGTTTCTATTTCCGTAGGAGTTATTGGCCTATTTAAATAGTTTATCTGGCCTTGCTTTAACTTTGGCATGTGGTACCTATCCAGAAAACTCTCCATTTCCTTTAGATTTTCCAATTTTGTGGAGTACAGGTTTTTGAAGTATGACCTGATGGTTCTCTGGATTTCCTCATTGTCAATTGTTATGTCTCCCTTTTCATTTCTGATTTTGCTAATTTGGATGCTCTCTCTCTGCCTTTTGATTAGTCTGGATAAGAACTTGTCTAACTTGTTGATTTTCTCAAAGAACCAACTCTTTGTTTCATTGGTTCCTTGTATTGTTCTCTTTGTTTCTATTTTATTGATTTCAGCTCTCAATTTGATTATTTCCTGGTGTCTATTCTTTTTGTTCTAGAGATTTCAGGTGTGCTATTAAGTCTTTAGTGTGAGACTTCTCCATCTTCTTTTTGTGGGCATTTAGTACTATGAATTTTCCTCTTAGCACTGCTTTCATAGTGTCCTATAAGTTTGGATATGTTGTACATTCATTTTCATTGAATTCTAGGAAATCTTTAATTTTTTTCTTTATTTTGTCCTTGACCCATTGGTGGTTCAACTGGGCATTATTCAGTTTCCATGAGACTGTAGGATTTCTGTAATTTTTGTTGTTATTGAAATCTAACTTTAAGCCACGGTGGTCCAATAAAATAAAGGAGTTTATTCCAATTTTTTGTATCTGTTGAGATTTGCTTTGTGACCAAGCACATGGTCAATTTTAGAGAAGGTTCCATGGGATGCTAAGAAGAAAGTATAGTCTTTTTTGTTAGGGTGGAATGTTCTGTAGATATCTTTTAAATGTATTTGAGTCATAATCTCTGTTAGTTCCCTTATTTCTCTGTTAAGTTAATGTCTGGCAGACCTGTCCATTGGTGAGAGTGGGTTGTTGAAGTCTCCCACTACTAGTGTGTGGGGTTTGATTTCCTATTTAAGTTTAGTAATGTTTCTTTCACAAATGTGCCCTTGTATTTGGGGCATAAATGTTCACAATTCAGACTTCATCTTGGTGGATTTTCCCTGTGATGAATATGTAATATCCTTCCTGATCTGTTTTAATTAATTTTAGTTTGAAGTCTATTTTATCAGATATTAGGATGGCTACACTAGCTTGCTTCTTAAGTCCATTTGATTGGAAAATCTTTTCCCAGCCTTTTGCTCTGAAATAATGTCTTGTCTTTGAAGTTGAGGTGTGTTTCTTGTATGCAGCAGAAGAATGGATCCTGTTTTTGATTCTATTCTGTTAGCCTGTGTCTTTTTATAGGTGAATTGAGACCATTGATACTAATGGATATTAATGACTAGTGATTGTTAATTCCTGTTTTTGTTTGTTTGTTTGTTTGTTTTTTGTGGTAGTGTTGTGTGTTTCTCTTCTTTGATATTTGGTGGTATGGGATTATCTATTGCCTGTGTTTTCATGGGTGCATCTTATTTCCTTAGGTTGGGGTTTTCCTTCTAGTGCTTTCTGTAGGGCTGGATTTGTGGATAGGTACTGTTTAAATCTGGTTTTATCATGGAATATTTTTTTTTTTTTTAGTCTGTCTATGATGATTGAGAGTTTTGCTGTGTATAATAGTCTGGATTGGCATCCATGGTCTCTTAATGACACATAACGTCTGTCTAGGACGTTGTGGCTTTCAGAGTCTCCATCAAGAAGTCAGGTGTTATTCTGATGGGTCTGCCTTTATATGTTACTCGACATTTTTCCTTTGCAGCTATTAATATTTTTTTTTGTTCTGTATGTTTAGTGGTTTGATTATTATGTGGTGAGGGGCCTTTTTTTGGATCCAGTCTATTTGTTGTTCTATAAGCTTCTTGTATCTTCATAGGCATTTCCTTCTTTAGATTGGGAAAGTTTTCTTCTATGATTTTGTTGAATATATTTTCTGTGTCTTTGAGTTGGTATTCTTCTCCTTCTTCTATCCCTGTTATTCTTAGCTTTGGTCTTTTCATGGTGTCCCAAATTTTCTGGACATTTTGTGTTATGACTTTATTGGCTTTAGTGTTTTCTTTTACTGACAAATCTATTTCCTCTATTGTATCTTCAGTGTCAGAGATTCTCACTTTAATCTCTTGCATTCTGTTGGTTATGCTTTCATCTGTAGTTCCTGTTCATTTACTCAGATTTTTCCATTTCCAACATTCCCTCAGTTTGTGTCTTCTTTGTTGCCTCTATTTCAGTTTTCAAGTCTTGGACTGTTTCCTTCACCTATTTAGTTGCTCTTTCTTGGCTTTCTTTAAAGGATTTATTGATTTCTTCCAATTTTTGTTTGTCTTTTCCTCGATTTCTTTAAGGGAATTTTTCATTTCTCTTTAAAGACCTCTATCATCTTCTTAAAGTCATTTTTGGGTCAACTTCTTCTGCTTCTTCTGTGAGGGGATGTTCAGGTCTTGCTGTTGTAGAACTACTGATGGTGCCATATTGGTCTTTTTGTTGTTGACTGTATTTTTGCACTGGCATCTTCCCATCTCTTCGTCCACTAGGTGCAAGTGGTGTCTGTGTCTGAGGGAGACTCTCTTGGTCTGATTGATATTCTTCTTTCAATGGGAGCTCTTGGTCTAATAGGGGTTTTTGATCCAATAGGTGCTGATGGACTCTGTGTCTCAGGGAGCAGCTCTTAGTCCAGTCAGTGCTGGCAGGCTCTGTCTCAGGGAGCAGCTGCAGTCTTGGAGAGTGGGTGGGTTTGAAGGAGGTGGGGCTTGTGGGTTCCAGGGTCTGGTGGGTGGGGGGAGGTATTCTGACCTCTCTATAGGAGACATGTCTGCTGGCCTGAAACTGGAACTGCCATGGGTAGTGGTATGGGGGCACAAGGTTGTGCCCCTGGGCCCAAAGCCTAGAGGCTGGGGTGTTCAGCTATGAGAACAAAGATTCACCTGTTAGTCCACTCAGTGCTGGTGGGCTCTCCTGTGTTTATTCCTTTATGTCTATAGCCAGATTTTCAGGTATCTGCCCTGATCAAATTGGATCTCTATTAACCTGTAAAGAATTCACAGCCTTTCATTTCCTGTGGAAACAAAAGCATAATCTCTTCTCCAACATACTACATTTTTTTTAAATTTATTTTTAGAGTTAAGGCATTTCTAAAATAATATAGGTTGGTTTAACTCAGCAGTCCCTTCCACAATCCAGTGTCTCTCAGCAGCTGTTGTCTGCTTGTTAGCATTCAAAAAATTGAACACTAACAAAGCTCTCTGTGTTAGAGTATTCCCCATTCTTACATGGCTTACTATTCTTTTTTTTTTTTTAATTATCTTACTTCTCTGTTTAAAGAATTTATTATTTTTTAAACTATTTTTAAGACTCTCTATACCCCTTTTCTCTTTTTTCTCCTTAGGCCTATGAACATCCTTAAACACACTGTAACCTGTTTAGAGGTTTTGTTCCATCTGAACCTGCTTTATTGCATATTTGTAATCTTTTTTACATGAGCGACTGTAGGACAAGGAAGCCACGTTAGGCTCTGTTTTGTATGTTTGGAACCTGTTTATAGCTTTTTCAGGTCTTATGTAGAAATTCATGACAAACATTGGGAGCCATTTGCAAGTGGATTTTTTGTCAGGATCCCCAATAATGTCATGGAGACTTATTCTTAATTATATAAACTTGGCTGATAGCTTAGGCTTGCTTCTAACTAGCTTTTATAAATTAAATTAACCCATTTCTATTAATTCGTTTTCTGCCTCAAGGCTTGTTCTGCATCTCTTGGTGTCTCTGCCACCTTCTTACCAGCATTGTCTTTACCACAAAAATCCTGCCTAGCTCTTGGCAGTTCAGCTTATTAAACCAATCAGAGGGACACATCTTCACAGTGTACAAAAGGATTATTCCACAACAAAGACTGTAGAGAAAAATCACTCTTGCAGGTCAAATTCCCTCAAAGATCACAGCTTCCTTGGTGTCAGATGAAATATTAGGTGAGAAAATGAGACTGTGTGCATGATTAGTCAGCATTAGAGAAGCCTTTCATATTGTTATTATTCCTCTCATGTGGCTGTGGTCAGGGGCTGACTTGGGCAGAGACATGTATAAGATTCAAGTACTCTGGGACTTTGCAATAGAGATTATGTCTTTTTTTCTCCTTTGGAGCCATGATTGCACCCACAGGTGATTTCCTACTTTCCCATCAGGACCCTCACGCCTTGTTAGAATTTTTAATTACCCTGTGACCTCTTTCTTGCTTCCCAGTGTTTCCCCTCTCCTTGTCTCCTTAGACTAGGTTTTAGCTTTTTTTTCAACCATTACTCTTTCAATTCAACCAGTTCCCTGGAGGACCTTTCTAACCCACCATATTAAAATGTAACTGCTAAATCATTTTTATAATATAAAATTTTAATTAATTATTTGAGAATTTCAAGAATTATATTTTGATCATGTTATGCACTACTTCCTCTAACTTCTCCCAGATTCAAGGCTTGATCTCCTCATCCTTTTTTTGCTATTATTATCTTAGTGTGTTTTAATTTAAATAGAATTATATCACTTTGCCCTCTCTTTTCTATTACCTGCAGTTATCCTCTCTTAAACCCTCTCTATGTCCCCACAATTCTCAAATTAATAGTCATTGATAGCCTCTTCTTCTATTATTGTTACATATATGTATTTATAAATGTATGCAAGTATGTGTATGCATGTGTGTGTGTGTGTGTGTGTGTGTGTGTGTGTGTGTGTGTGTGTGTATGTGTGTGTGTGTGTAACCTACTGAGTCTGTTTTACTTGTTTATGGGTATATGGTTTCAAGGCTGACAACTCTGCTTTGGATAAACAAGACAGCACATCTGTGGGAGAGGATAACTCACACTGGTAAAAAGCCCTATGAATGCAATCTATGTAGGAAAGCCTTATTTGGGTGGGTAATTTTCAAATACATTGACAAACTGATAATGAGGTTGTTATTGATCATGTTTCCCTTCAATACCATGAAAGGGTTCACACTGGAGAGAATTCTATGTATGTAAGTTCTGTGATAAAGTCTTCTCTATTCACATCTCCCTCCAATATTATGAAAGGATTAACAATGAAGAAAAACAGAATTGTTGAGACCAAGGTTGGATAAAGCACAGGGACAAATAGCCAAACGAATGGAAACACATGAACTATGAACCAATGGCTGAGGGGTCACCAACTGGATCAGGCCCTCTGAATGGGTGAGACAGTTGATTGGCTTGATCTGTTTGGGAGGCATCCAGGCAGTGCTCATTGCATGAGTCCGCTGTTTGAAACCTGGGGCCTATGCAGGATCGCTTGGCTCGGCCTGGGAGGAGGGGACTGGATCTGCCTGGACTGAGTCTACCAGGTTGATCTCAGTCCGCGGGGGAGGCTTTGCCCTGGAGGAGAAGGGAATGTGGGGTGGGCTGGGGGAAGGGGAGGGGCGGGAGCGGGGGAGAACAAGGGAATCCGTGGCTGATATGTAGAACTGAATTGTAATGCAAAATAAAAAAAATTAAAAAAAAATGAAGAAAAACACTATGAGTATAAGCAATGTAGGAAAGAAAGTTTTTATATAAAAGGGATCCCTTCAATATCACAAAGTGATTCACAATTTAGAGAAAACATGTCTAGAAATATTGTGGGATAGCCTTTATTTGTCATGATTCTCCTTAATGCCATGAAAGGCTTCACAGTGGAGAAAAACACGACAGTGATAAGGAGTAAGGGGAAGTCCTCACTAAGCATCATTATGTTGAGGGTCATGAAAGAATTAATAGTGAAGAAAATTGTTATATATGTAAGAAATACAGAAAAACTTTCACATTATGGAGAGATTTGGATAAACATTGACTGATTTACAGCGACAAGAAACCCTGTGTCTCTCATATAAGTGCAAAGCCTTCACTTTATCCAATAACTGTAGAAACCATTTGCAAAGGTGAGAAACCACATAGATGTCAGTAATGTGTCAAAACTGACATTTGTCCTGGTTTCCTTCACAAACATGAGAAGGGTCACGCCAGACCAAACCTCCAAACAGAATATGGAAAGACCCGAACACCAAAAGTTGTTCCTAAGAAATATGACAGTGAATAATGAAGAAACCATAAATGTAGAACATGGAAAAGTTTATCTTTTTTTGATTCTCAAGGATAAAAAATTAAACATGGTGAGAAACTTTGATTGCAGAAATGTCTAAACTTTTATCTGTCCTATACATCTGATTGAAAACTAATCCACTGTAAAGAGAAAAATAAAGATAATTTTAAGTTGTATGAAATAATTCAGTCTTTCATAAACGCCTCCACAAAGCAAAGTTCAATAAGGATAATTAATGTAAAGTCTTTGATTTGCAGTCATTTATGTTGCATTCTCCAGGAGTTAAGCCACTGGAGTAAATGTTTTATTATATGAAAGAAAGATTGATTGATTCATTTCAGAAGCCATTGCATTTCTTAAAGTTTAGTTTTTCCAAACAAGTCCAGTATTTCCAATGCCAAAGAAATGAACCAATTCCCAAGTACTGGCTCCTCTCTGCTTACTTTACTCTTTACATACCTTGTCTCATAGGATCATTTTAACCCTGCCATCTGTTTCTTCTCCAAAACTATCTAATCTGAGGTCTGGAGAGATGGCTCAGTGGATGAAGCACTGTCATGCAAGCATGAGGACTGGAGTTTGTGTTTCCTGGAAGCATGAAAAACCAAGATGCATGTATCTACAATAACAGTCAGTACTTCCTTGAGATGGGAAACAAAGACAGGAGAATCACCAGAAGCTCACAAGCCTGGTAGGTTGACAGATACAACAGGTAGATCCTGTTGTAGATCCTATCTCAAAGAAGTTGAAGGCCAGAACCAGTACCAGAGGTTGTCCTCTGATATCCTTGGGTGCACTTACCCACACACAGGCTCACACATAAGTTCACACAGAGGGGTATTACATTCAAAGCCCACTACTGAATCTGAATTGTATACAAATAAAGATTAATAAAGCAAACATACAGAGTCTTTCCAGACTGCAAAGGAGACTCATATGTAAGTATTTCTTGGAGTCATGGTCAATTCAGAAGACATACAGGCATGCACCTTCCAAAAGTTCCTTTTATGCACAACAGAGATGCAGTATATTCAAATGCATTAAACCACTGTGTTTTCATGAAACGTTTCCATCTTTTCTACTGTATCAACTTGTAACCTTGTCATAATGATTGCAAGCAAGAACTCACCATTAGGTCTGATCAGAGAAAGCCACTCTACATGCTTGGTTTTGGAGAAGAAATTAAAGAAAGTCTTTTATATTCAATATGATCTTTGAATAAGGACAACTATTATCTACCACAAGGAAGTCCAGCAAATTGCAAAAACAATTTTGACAAAATAGTTACTATTAACAAAATTCAGAACAACATAAAAGTCATGAGTCAAAAATTCAATAATATTAAGGGCAATCTATAAAAATTACTACCAAGGCAATTATACAATACTGACAGAAGAATTATAAATTTTCAGTAGAGAGAAAAATCATTTAGTAGTGCATGTTGTCTCAACTTCTTTTAAATACTCAAACACAGAACATAAGGAATCAGTATGGTCCAGTTGGGGTAAGACCAAGGGCGAGACCAATGAAAGAGCTATCCTGATAATGGGGTCATTATGGGATTAGGGAGAAACCTTGTACCAGGGAAACTCCTAGGAATCCACAAGGATGATCTCAGCTAAGACTCAGCAATAATGGAAAGGATGTGTGAATTGGCCTTCTCCTGTAATCAGATTGGTTACTACACTAATTTTTATCATAGAACATTCATCCAGTAACTGATGGAAGCAGATGCAGATGCAGAGATCCACAGGACTGAGCTCCTGGAGTACAGTTGAAGAGAGAGAGGAGGGGTTATATGAGCAAGGGGGCTCAAGAGAAACCCACAGAATCTGTTAATCTGAGCTTGTGGGAACTCAGGGATTCTAGGCCAATAGCTAGGGAGCCTGCATGGGGCTGTCTTAGGTCCTCTGCATGCGGGTGACAGTTGTGTAGCTTCGTCTGTTTGTGGGTCCCCTAGCACTGGGACCAGGACCTATCCTTGGCCCATGGCCTGGCCTTTTGAAACCTATTCCCTCTGATGGGATGCCTCACCAAGAAATTAAAAAATAATATGAAAAAGGATTTATCAGGAAAATCAAAAACAAACAAACAAATTAATTAATTAATTAAAATACTTGAACATTCATGATCCTGGAATAAACACAAAGAATCAGTGTTTAGTCAAAAGAGAAGTTTGTGTCAAAAATTCCTATAGGAATGATTCCAAATAATTGCATTAACTGATGGAGGACAAAGAAAACTAATAAACAAAACTGACAATGAGGAAATTTACAGATAATGTGAGATGATGTGCTGGTATTGGGGTCATTTTGCTTTCTTTTACTTTATTCAGCAGGACAATGAGACAAAATGTAGAAGGTAATGACCAGATAATTTAAGTAAAATAAAAAATACAGCTTTAAAATAAATGTGTAATATAAAGCCATTTGGTTGAGTACTTGCAAATTACATAACCATTGTTATTGGAATTATATAATACTTTACAAATAAACATTGATTTCTGCTTTGTTTTATTAGTGCCATAAAAAAATCTACCTAACTTAAATAAAGCTACCATTATTACTTAGTATTCTAATTGGTTAATTTTTTATGGTGGCTATCATATCACATATCATATTTCTTTTTGTCTTGTGGGACTGAAAATTCAAAATCCAGGCTATGTCTTTTTTAGGATTTATATTTAAAGGTAAATTTTGCTGAAATCGTAGTAAAGGAGATTGAATTTTAGGATGTGTGGGAACCCAAACATATAATTTGAAATAGATAGCATGAACGGCACATTATATTAAGTAAGCAGTTTCAGTGAACTTGCCGCATAAATAGTCTGCTAAACTTATACTTGTGAGTCTGGTTGAGGTTAGGAAATGATCTATATCAACTTAATGAACTCCACTTCTGCTGACACACTCAGAAAAAAATAGTTTAAATTACAAGGTCCTTTTTATGTACTACGGGAAATTTTAACAGAAGTTAAATTTACAAGAGTATCATTTAAAAAAAGCCTTCATGATATTATCCTTGATACATTAATTGTAAGAGTTTATTTACATAGTATTTATGTGGACAGTTGGTATTATAAATGAGCAAGTTAAATAGTTATAGAGATCATTGAAATGTTCTTAATATTTTTCTATGGTCAATGAGTTCCTAGCATATAGTTTGTAAAATTTTAATAAATGTTTATGAATTAGGAATATTTAAAGCCATCCAAACATAACATGGAAAATATATATCATAGCTAGATATTTTAATTCCATTGAGTTTATACAAAATTTTCTTTGAAAAATCCAAGGAATCCTCCTAACTTAAAGGTTTAGATGTAGATATTTTGAAGCTAAAGTACCATCACTGGGATGCTTTTTAAAAATATGTCTATAAATATGTAATAAATTAGTGGATAACTATGAGTTTTGACAAAAATATTACAGATTATGAAACAAAGGAATTAATAAATTTACATGAATTTATTGCTTTTTAATCTGTGAAAAATGGGTTTTTCTCATCAGTAAAAATATAGTTAGCCTAAATAGTACCAGAGTTGCTAATTATGTAGAATTTGTACTTTAAAAAATAATACAAGATTGTTTTGGGGCATCAAATATGTACTGTGGGCACATAGGAATGTTTTATTTTTTAAATTCACCCCAAGCACCTGATGATCTTTTATAAATTGTCGTGAAACAAGTTTAAAAGACTGTTTTATTAAAAAAAAACCACTATGCAATAACAAAATAAGCTAAAATATAAAAATCAAAACCAGAATTCCTCTCTTTTTCATGACTATTTAACATATTAATTATTTCATTTTAGGAAAAAAAAGTTTGATTATTATATTTATTGGATTAAAATATTGGGGCTGAGCAAAACTCAGTTAATAAAGTGCTTGCCTTCCATGCCCAAAAGATATTTCAATCCACAGCACCCCATAAACCTAGTTTAGTGACAAAATCCTGTAATCCTAACACTAGGAAACTGCAGGCAAGAAGATAAGTTCAAGGTTGCCCTCAGAGTCACAGGGCGTGTGAAGCCAACCTGGGCTAGAGATCATACATGTATACTTCCTATTGACCACTGCATGTTGCCCTGTAAGGTAAAGCGGTAAGTGAACAGGAATTAACTTTCAAATAAAATTCTAAAAATTGAAATACCCATTAGGGAAAACAGGAAGGCATGTCCACATGATCTCAAAAGGCAGATCTGACATATATTGAGATCAATCTTCTGTATTTTTCTTTTTACAGACATGAAATAAATAGCAATGTGGCAATATCTGTAAATTTACTAAAGTGGATTCATTTAATACAGCAAATTCCATTGCCATTAATAGACACACAAAATGAGACAGAACATGGTAGTACCTGTCTTTAATCTCAGACCTCAGAAAGCAGAGGCATGGGTTTCACTGTGAGCTTAAGGCAATCTGATCTAATCTGGTTCCAAGCTAACCAAAGACCTATCTCCATGGGAAAAAAAAATATAGCAAATGGAAATTCAAGACTCAGAAGGTGTCATTGAAAATAATAACTAAATCCATCTATATAAATTCAAAAAGGGTAATGCCCATCACTGAATTGATAAGAATAAACTCAAGGTGGTATTGAAGTGAAATATGTGACAGAAGAAAACATATTGAGTCAAAGAGTAGAAGTGTTACCAAAGGGCAGAAATGATAATTAAAGAAAACAATAGCTGCATTTATTTCATTTGTGTCAAAGAGTAAAATCTATTTGAAACTTTCAAAGCAAGTTACTGAAGTAGCTCGGTCAATAATAAATAACTATAAATAAAATTTTCATGGCAATAAAATGAACATGAAAAAGAAACAAAAATAATAAAGATCACATTAGAAAAGCAAATACGTTCTAAATGAAAAACAAAGTAGGAAAATCGTCCCAGAAATAAGAAATAAAGTGAAATTACAAATTAAAACTTCCTAAAATTTACACAACTACATTTGAATACTCCACAAAGGAAACTGTTATCTACATCTCAGATTGAAAATTTATACAAAACCATCGACAGTTGAATGATAATGAAGGTGATTTTGAACACTTCAGTGACTGTTGCTTGTTGCAGATAATGTTCTGAGGAAATACTGAAGGACACTTTTTTCTCAAATATAAGTGAATATATTATTCTCACATTTTTTCAAACTTGAATAAAACAAATATTGATAAAAATTCAAATATATATTGTCAATATAGCAAAATACTGACACTAAGCCTGAAGGAGAAAGAGCACACACAATAATATTGAATTTCATCTATGAATGTAACAGAGTAACATCTTTACAATATAATTCAGCTAACTATTTTAAGAATTATTATAACATAAATTATATAAACATGAATTATTCTATAATCTGAATCAATATTATGAAATTTTCTACATAATATATTGTACAGAAGGTTTCAATAAATCTTTAAAGAGGTTGAAGAATCCTATTTAATTTGAAATTTTAAAATATGAATATAGCATAGAATATACCTCTTTTAAATAATATTTTAATTTATTCATTGCAAATTTCATACTTGTATACATTATATCTTGACCATATGTACCTTTTATTCTCATCCTCTAACTTCCAACAGGATCCCCCAATACTTCTTCCTCTGAAATAAATGTCCTATTTTGTTATCATTTTTATTCCACTGAGTTGAATTAGTGCTCCCCATATATACATGGGTGTGGAGAAATCCCGTTGGGCATAAGAAACATATCAATGACACAGTAGCAAAGCAAACTGGCTTCCTCTCTCCCAACAACAGTGAGCTACTAATAGTTCCTCAGGTAGAGGTGGATCTCAGGAGTACTTCTTGCTCCATGCTGAAAAATTTGACTGCCAGGAATTTTTTGAAGATAATCAGAGCTTCTGTGAGTTCTTTATGAACAAAATCCACTGCATATAGTTTTAATAGACAAATAAATAATTATGTAAGGCAATTCAAATAGTCACTGTGTTTTTTGTGTTTCTCAAGGGAAACCAAAATAGAGCTGTCTTTTACAGTGCAATAGAAGACTGGTATCTAAAGGATATGAGAGCATCAGTGAACAGAGTCAAATATTTCTGGACCCCAACAAGAACAGTTCAGATACACATATGTGTGAAGTAAAGCCCACACGTGTTCTGTTTTCACAGCACTGAAGACTTAAAAGATGCAGATACAATAGTCCCTCTAACCATTCATTTTCTCTAGTGTTGATTATTCCTAATTTACTATGCCCCAAAACATGAACAGAAATTTCTAGTAGTAAATAGTTTATATATTGTAAGTTGGGTGCAGTATAAGGTTCTGATTCAGATGTTTGTTCCCCAAAAGTTCAAAACACTAAGGTCAGGTAAGAAGTTAATCCTCATGGTGACAGTAGTGGGATGGGATAGTACTTAAAATTGTGGGAAACCCACTCAGAGGAGCATCTTCTGTGGTGATATATTTTATACCCTAATAAAATCTGCCTGAAGATCAGAGAACAGAACAAACCATTATATTAAACATAGATGCCAGGCAGCGGGGGCACACACCTTTAATCCTGGCACTTGGGAGGCAGAGATCTGTCTGGATCTCTCTGAGTTCAAAGCCATCATGGATTATATGTGACTGATTCAGTCTAGGAGAAAAACAGAGCCAGGCAGTGGTGGCATACACCTTTAATCCCAGTACTTGGGAGACACATGCCTTTAATTTCAGCACTAGGAAGGAAGTAATATGGTTGGGCAGAGAAACGTATATAATAAGGCTTGAGGAGACAGGAACTACAGCTTTTTTGGCAGAAGCCCTTTTTCGCTGAACCTTTTCAGCTGGACCCCTTTCGGCTGAGGACTCAAGAGACTTTCAGTCAGAGGATTTGCGAAGTTGGCGAGATGAGAAGTGGCTGTGGCTTATTTCCTCTGATCTTTCAGCACTTACCACAATATCTGGCTACGTGTTTTTGTTTTTGTTTTTTAAATTTAAAAACCCTATTAGAATTTGAGCAACAATCTTTAGTCTTCAGGATCTTGTGGACCCAATCTCTCCCTAGTTTCCTATTTTGAGATGTAAAGCTTTTCCTCACGGGCACTTTATCACATGTTCTGTGGCCCTTGTCAGAGGCACCACTATGCTACTTGGACCCTTAATATCTGAAACTTTTAGGTAATTGTGACCAATATTTTTATTCTTTATAGACTTTATGCGTCAGATACTTCATTATAGCAATGAAAATCAGATTAATGAAAAAAATATGACAGGATTTTGAGTTGCCCCACCCATATGCCTGACATGATGACTGTGGTATCATTTTTCCATAGGGTCATTATTGTATATGTTACTTACCAACTAATACCTTGGTAGCTTAGTAGTAATCTGTGATATAGGATGCACATATATCAAATAATATATGTTTTACAACTCCTGTGTTACTTAATATTCCCTCTGCAGTGTAAGAAGAGTGATGCTCAAGAATTGCAAATAACAAGAAACCCTCAGTGTTTCACCTTGAGAAAAGGCTCTCTATCTAATAAGGAAAGAAAAAGGTTTGTATATGTATGGCACCATAAGATATTTTAGAAGAAAAACCATACTTTTATAATCTTGAATAATGTATTAGCACAATTACCCTCGGTCTTTCAGTTATTTTAAACATCTACTATGCTTAGTTTATAAATTAAATTATATTATGCACTTACAAATGTATACAAAGAAAACATATTGAACACAGGTTTGGCAAAACTTATGTCAGTCATTCACCACGCTGCTCAGATCATATCCTCGAATGATGAGATGCCATGATTATTTCATGAGAAATCACATATACACCTTTCTCAGACTTCAATAGACTTGATTGCGATATGGTATGAAGGGTCTATGAGGAAATACTGAGAGAGGGTCCAAGCATTTGATGCAGTAAAGACATGAAACTGAACAAAGATATATTTTCCAACCTCCCCAAAATACTGAAATCCTGAGCCTCTTGAGAAAAAAAACAAAAGATATATTTTCCCACAGGATGTTTCTTACATGGGAATCCCTGATAGTGCTTAACAGCTCAAAGAAAGAAACAGAAAATAATGTATTAAAATAATTAACGATATGAGAGTAAGTGCACTCTCAGTGTTGAACAAAGTAAAAAGACTTCATTCAAAACATGTTGTGAAGACTTTCAAAATTAGATTAAAGCACAGTGACCACTGTATATTTATTTATTAAGGTTTTCCACTTACTATACATTATTAGCAAAATAAAGCACCCTACCTCCAAAATAAGGCATAGTTCCTGATCAATGTTCTAAGAACTTTGTTTGCGTGGAAAGGGAAATTTGGCATCCTTCAAAGATGGAACTTTTTGATGATAATATGACACTGAAATAATGAGATTATGTTGGAGTATAGGTAACTGAGTTTAATTAGAGTTACTTTAAAACAGAAGACAGTGAAGAGTTCAGGGTCAAAAAGTAATTTAAAAATAATATAATTCTACTTTTGAAATGAAGAAAAGGTCAATTAATAAATAAATTCCAGCTGTAAGGAAATAAATTTATATCAATATATAGTCTATACCAATATAAAATATTTGAATGAATAGCTGTCTTTTTTATCACATATCCCATATTCCTACTAAATGACGACGAACGTTCTTAACCCATCAAATAACCAAAGATCACACACTATACCTCTTGGGAGTGTGGTGTTACATTCTCTAGACTGTTTCGTGTTGTCTGTGGAGGAAGACATCTTTTTAGGGGACCTGCAAAAATTGAAATAATGGGTAAGTCCTGAGAAAAATCAGTTGTAACATTTGCTACCCAGTCTGTGCAATGGGAAAGCACAAGACTTATATGCAGTCCTAGTTAGAATAGTCTGTGAGGCTAGACCATCTCAGCCAGCAGCTATAGATGAATTTCTAAATGGTCTTATTAAGTAAAAAACACGGCACCAGATATGGGGTAAAAACCTGAGAGATCAGGGAAATAGAGAAAGCCATGGCTAACCTTACCTCACCAACTTCGCAGCTTCCAAAAGCAAGCTACTTCCTGTCTACCCATGCCTATACGCCTTGCTGTTCTGACATTTGATTTGCTCTCTCTGTCCAGCTACATCACTTACTCTTCTTGCCCAGCTCTGTCACTTTCTGTATGTTTATACAGACCTCCAGACCTCCATAGTTAATTAGTGTTGGAATTTAAGACACATGCCACCACCACCATTCCTGGCTCTGTTCCCAGTGTGGCCTTAAACTCACATAGATCCAGACAGATCCCTGCCTCCCAAGTGATAGGATTAAAGGTGTGTACTACCATAGCCTGACTTCTATACAGTGACTGGCTTTTTCCTCTCAATCTCAGGTAAATTTTATTGGGAGACACAGTATATTGGGGAATCAATACATCACCACAAGCATCCTTGAAGCTGTTTTGAATACAGAACTCAGAGGAAACTGCAAAAGAGATACACTGAGAGGCTAGATCACCTGGGCCACCCATTTTCATTGGTGTATGGTCACCTTGCTCCGAAAACACATAAACTTTCAAAAGCAGCATACATACCTGCATTAACAAAAGTATGGACTGTGTGTTGTACACAAGCTAGCCAAAGATGATTTTTTGTTTTTATGATGAAGCAGATAAAATATATGTCAGCTATCTTGTAGTTTTTCTAGGTTTATTTCTTTATGTCTATGACCAGGATTTTCAGGTTTTCCCCAATCAAACCTGATCTGTATTAACCTTGAACAAATCCACAACCTTTCATTTCCTAGTAAACAAGAGCATAACCTCTTCCCCAAAGCAATACATTTTTTTTTTTTTGAGTTCTATTTTAAAGTTCTATCTCTAAAGTATCTAGGCTGGTTTAACTCAGCAGTCCCTTTCACAAACTCATGTCTCCCAGCAGCTGTCATTAGCTCATCATCATTCAAAAAATTCAAAATTAACACAACATATGGGATCCAGACTCCCTGTGTATTTCCCATCCCTATGTGGCTTGACTTTTTAAAAATTATTTTATTTTTCTTTTGTAAGACTTTATTAGCCAGGCAGTGGTGGCGCATGCCTTTAATCCCAGCACTCAGGAGGCAGAGCCAGGTGGATCTCTGTGAGTTCAAGGCCAGCCTGGGCTACAAGAGTGAGCTCCAGGAAAGGCACAAAGCTACACAGAGAAACCCTGTCTCAAAAAAAACCAAAAAAAAAAAAAAAAGACTTTATTATTTTTAAACTCTTAATTTTTTTCTATGACTATCTATATTCTTTTTCTTTTCTTTCTTAAGCCTACACACATTGTTAAACACACTGGTACCTGTTTAGAGGTTTGTTTGTTTGTTTGTTTTTCCATTTGAGCCTGCATTGCTACATATCCTTAGCCTTTCTTGTCTACATGAGTAAATCCTTAAACTGAAATTACTAAGTGGCTTTGCACTGGTGGCCCTGGCAGCTGGCTCTATCCTGCTCAGGTGAGTGATGAGTTCTATGTCTAGCAGACCTGGCCTAGAGCTGCATTTTCTTAACTCGGACCCTAGTGTATCTCCCCAGCTCTGGGCTGCTGGGACTCACACTGCATCAGGCAATCCCTACCCAGTATGTGGTTTCTATTTGGTGTACTGATATAGTGGAGACTCTTAAAAGAGCCCTCCCCCACCCCACTTTTTTAAGCTTTCGAAGGCCCTAAGTGAAAATATGGGTCCCACCTTGGGACACCAAAATGTGGTTGGCCTTCAATTTTTTTTTTGGGGGGGGGGAGTGGGGAGTCTCCACCCAGCTCCAAATAAAGACACAGAGACTTATTTTTAGTTACAATGTCCAGCCTTAGTTAAGCTTATTTCTCACTAGCTTTTCTAACTTAAATTATCCTGCTTCTCTTCCTCTACATTTTGCCTCTGGGTTTCTTACCTTTCCTTAGTCTGTATGTCTTTTTTTTTTTTTCCCTTACTCCATGGCTGGCTATGTGGCTGGCTCCTGGCATCTCTGTCTCTCTCCTTTACATTCTTCTCTCATTCTTTTTTCCTTTTCTTCTCTCAAGCCTAGATTTCTTCTATTTATTCTCTCTGCCTTGCAGCCCCATCTATCCTTTTTCTTCCTAGCTATTGAATATTCAGCTCTTTATTAGACCAATAGGACCAATTACACCTTAGGCAGGCAAGATGAAACAGTTGCAACATATCTTTAAGTAATTGAACACACATCCTTATATGATTAAACAAATGCAGCATAAACAAAAACAACACACCCTTATACAATTAAGGGAATATTCTGCATCATAAACACATGTAACATCTTTGCCTAGTTAAAATGATATTCTTCAGCAGAGAAATATTTTGATTCTTAATGTATAACGCTGTTCTGAAAACAGTGACTTAGTCACTATTCTCTAGAAACTTCATTAGCTATGATTACTCATACAAGACTCACATAGATTAAGCCTATTAACATTTGATGATGAAGGATATACAGTTTTTGAGTCCCCACCCCTCCTTGAGAAGATCTAAGTGGTTAACAGTTATTGAGGGAAGAGGCTTTTCAGTGGTGTGCTGCCCCATGGGTTACCAATGCTCCTATTTGTAATCCATCAATCATATTCCTATAACTTATCCTGGTCAAAATCACTGGTTCATCAAACTATACATGGGTGAAATTGTTAGTTTAATCTATCATTATTCCCTATCTGAAGTGATTTGATGTTTGTTGAACTTCCCATGGAAAGTCCACACAACTTCTAATCTCTAGAATGGTGATAATGTTGTTTTATCTTTAGATATCAAATTTGTAGTAGTTTGATACACCAATAACATGAGAACTATGCATCACAATTATATGACTCAGTTTTCATTATCCTATGTATTTATCCAAACTGAAAAATTATGCTCTCACAGACTCACAGATATATTTTTTATGGTACTGTTGCAATTGATAATTAGATTTGGGAATTAGTGGATAAAAAGGTGTGGCATAGTCTCATAATATATAATTACTTAGAAAGGAAAGATAATTACTCACAAAAAAACCCCACAAAATAATCTACTTTTGATTAATGCATTTTCGTCAGTAAGATCTATAAAATGTTGTGTAGAATTCCACATATTTTATATGGTAAGAAACCTAATTGTGAAAGTGTAGGAAAGATTAATTGTTGTAATTTGATGAAAATAAAATTTTGTAAACTCCTAGTAAGACAAAAAGATAATTATTTACAAATAATTTTGCAGACAGTTTCAAAATTAATACCATATTAAGATATTAAAAATAATATGAAAACCTGGGTGTAAAGATGCATGCTTATAATTCTGTTACTCAGAAGCTGAGACAAAATCATCACTGCATAGCCACATCTGACTTGGGCTACATATTGAGTTGCAGGCTAGTCCAGGGTGCAGAGTAAGATATTGTCTAAAAAAATATGTGCAAGCATGCACATATAAATCATGAGAAACTTGTGTGCATTCAAATATTTATTGTTTGAGTACTGCATTATGTTAATTATTTTCTTTTGAAGCATTTATTTTATGTATATGAGCAGATTCCATAGATTTATCAAGTTAAAATTGTTTCATATTTTTACTTTTGTATTGAAACAATTATTTTACTTATTTCTATGTGTTGTTTAGGTTCATTTCTTTAAAACACTTAAGTCTTAACAAGAGCATAAAATTTGTTTTTGCAGAGAAAGGGATAGTAGCACAAAAATGATGCATGCTATTCAGTGTCAAACACACACTAAATATTACCATAATAAAACAAGTTATAGCATAATATATGCTGGTGTTTTTTTCATTGTTCTACAACAGAGCTTCAAAAACGAACAATTGTTCCTGGAGATGGCTCATAATACCCCCATACATAGTTAAAAATTCAAAATAAAAATAAAACCACATAATCATTTGGAAAATTTGAACACTAATAAACTCAGTGTAAAATCATTTGTTTTCATGAATATGTCATTATAATACCAGGGTAACATAAAAAAAATAGTTAATTTGGAAATGTGGTATATATAAACTGTGACCCTACTTTTTACAAATAATGAAGAATAATCTATGCTATTTGCAGGGAAATGGATGAAACTGGAGATAGTCATATTTGGTAAAATAACTCAGACTAAAAATAATATACAATTTCATACATAGAAAGTATATGTTATATATATAATTACATGTGTAAATATATTTATTTTACAAAATATATAATTATATATTTTAATATATTAAAATATGTGCTATATAAAATATATATTAGTATATGCTGTAATAAATATATATGTTTATGTATATATTTTATAAAAAGTAAAGGAAAAGCTGTCTATGTCAATGGTTCTCAACCTTCCTAATGCAGTGACCCCTTAATACAATTCTTCATGTTGTGACTCCCAGCCATAAAATTATTTTCATTGCTACTTCATAGCTGTAATTTTGCTACTGTTATGAGTCATAATATAAGTGTCTGTGTTTTCTGATGGTCTTAGGTGACCCCTGTGAAAAAGCCATTTGACCCCCAAATGGAGAACCACTTGACGAGTTGAACAAACAGAACTGAAAAAAAAACAGAGAGGTGAGAAAAGGGAGAATAAGGATTGTAGTCAAAGTATATTGTGTACTGCAGGAATACTTTCTTCCATAACAGAGCATTTTGTACAATGAATTTATACATATCATTAGTAAAAATTACATAACTATTGAAGAATATTTTCCAGTATTTAATAGAAAAATATTAATATAAATAATATTCTAGTTAATAATTAGAAGTAGCATACAAATTAAGAAGATGAGGAATTAAATAAAATTTTTCAGAGGTCCCAAATAACTTACTGAATATGAATGACACTATCCATAGAGTACATGCAACCAGGCTCATCTGAAAAAATATTTTAAAAATAATTAAAAGGAAATAAATGAAAAAGGTTCATCTGTCTTTCCTTCACAAAAAGGATAAAGATTAAGACTATAACCATAACATCAAAAAGTAACTGAAATAAGCTATTCTCTTTAATATTTAGAGTGGTGTTTAGTAATGGGGTAGCTATTAACATATGTTATTATTTAAAATTAATCAAATTGAAATGAAAGTCATTCGATTAGTTATATTAACAAGATTTCAGGTCTTACCTAGGTAGTTTGTCTTACTAATCGACAAATTTTGAATGTTTTTAAAAAGATGTGGTTTTCCTTATATTTTGAATAGCTCTTTGCTGGAGAATAATTTACCATAACTGAATTACAAAACAACTTGCATTTACATACAAATGCAGATAGTCACTCAAAAAAATAAAGAATAATGAACAATTTCATGAGATGGGATCATCACTCGACATTTCCTATGCATCTGCACCAAATGTAGCTTCAAAAATAAAATATTTTTCTGAAATTTATTTTTAATTGTCTTTATACACTATCATTTGCAACAGGAAAAGAAAGTGAATCACTTATGGTATAAGTAGAATATCACAAAACAATAATTTATTTCCCTCTGATAAAAGCATGTTTGTTATAGTAAATTGATTTTCTTTGATATTGGGTTTGGCAAATTCTTTCTGGATATAATTTCAAAACTAAGCTAAAAAAAACCTAAAATAATGTAATTTCATCAAACTCTAACTTCTACACAGCAAAAACAATAGTCTGAAGAGGCACAAAATCAGAAATTATTTCTAAATAAGGCATCTGATGAAAGGTTAAAATCTATAATATGCAAGGTCCTGAAAGTCACCAGTGAATAAACAAATATCAAATTTAAATTATCAATGGTTGATAATAGAGATTCTTTCAAATGAAGTTATATAATAGTCAAAAGGTAGATGTATTGAAGTCAATATATGTATAAGTGTGTAAAAAATAAATCCATGAAGTTCACCAAACTTCAGGAACAAACAAGATGAAGAAAACTATTCCAAAGCACATTATAATCAAACCAGTGGCAAAAGAGATGTCTAAAAAAGAACTAAGAGAATAAAAGCCCATATTATAATGCTGGAGAGAAAAGAATAATAATAAAAAATAAGTGTCTGCATTTAAGCAATTTGCTGAGTGGCTTGCACTCCCATTTTGTTACGATTTCATTTAAAATAATGAATGTATAGTTCCACGTTAGAGTGAATCATTGTATTAATGATTAAGAATATATGATATATTGACACACTTCTTTAGCCTTGAAAAATAAGGTAATCTTTTTACTTGTTACAGCTGATGGAGACTAGAAGACATTAGCTTATAAGCCAGGCAAATAAAGAAAATTCCTGAACGATATCACTTATTTGTGGAGTAAAAAATGCTCAACATAGAAACAGAGCTATGAATGATGTTTATGACATGCTAAATTTCCAGGGTACTGTTAAAGATACTGATCCAAACAGATTATAAATTAAATGGAAGAAAGGAATTAAAGACCTCTGTTGAACATTGTTGAAACTACAGTTAAAGGCAGTACGTCAAATACTAGAAAATTCCTACATTTATTGATTACAAATGTTGTCATCAAGCAGGAAAAAAATAACTATGTGAGATAATACATAAATGAAACAGCTTGATGTAATCATTCTTCTTTGTACATATGTGTCAAAACACCATGCATACTGTGTATATACATACATACATATATATTTAATTTTGCATAACTAAAAGACTATGTTTAAGATGACTAAAAAGTAGTAATGCATTTGAAGAGAGGGTCTCCAAGTTGATAATAAAAAGTGCTAATTTATTTTTATTTCTCTCTTCAGTTTAAAACTTGTACTTTGTGTTCATGTTTTTACAAAATAGACATAGTAAAAATAAATTTAAACATCTATAAACACATCAATATGTAAATCCTATTGATTCAGCCAGAGTAATTTCCAAAATGTGGAAACTATACATTAATCCAAATAATGTGATTATGAAACATGAGACTAAATTATTCAAAGTATTGACAGGATTTATCATTATGTCTATTAACAGTGTGTTATTAGGGACTCGCCTTTATATTAAACCATCACTGAGATACAGCTATGTTTTACAAGAAACCCACTGCTCTCTTCAAAACAGTATTTTGAGAACCACAAAAGTAGAGCTTATGTGAAAAATCTGTGTCCGGTGTCTCCAAGGTCAAAGTGTGAGACAGGAGACACGGTCTGTGAGTGGGGACAAAGGAAGGGACAGATCAAAACCAAAAGCTGCAATAAGTGCTTCTGGTTTTAATAAGGTAGTTTCCTTGTTTGCTCAAAGGTTGTACATAAGTGCAAGTGAAGTCTGAGAAGTGACTTCGGATTTTTAAGACTGAGGCTATGCAAAGGAGGCTGACACTTTGTAGACACTGGATCAATATCCTCATTTCTTTCTGTAAAAGACTGAAAAATGACAATTAGTTTTGAAAGGAAACCTATTTCAGCAATGCGATACTATGCTTTCCCAGATAAATCTAAGTTTTTCATTACCCTTCTGTGACCTCCCCAAATTTTAAACCCAGAAATAATTTCATGGTTCTAGATGAATCATGAAATATGAGAGACAGACAATATTGTGGGAAATGTATTACTCTAGAGATCTAAATGCCTGGCAAAGGGGATTTTATTTCATTCCATTCTGCCTGTCCAAAAAGAGAGCATTTTTTTTAACTGAACCTGACATTTAATGTTGTAATTTTATATCTGATCAATGAAGCTTTTATTTATATCAAGGGCTTTCATGATGAGAAAATAAAAGTTACAATTTACAATCCCGCCTGTCTGATCAGGGCACATTTCCCAAGAATGACTTTCCATATGAATTCAATTTAACAGTTTACTGAGTCAGATAAATAAATAAATAAATAAATAAATAAATAAATAAATAAATAAATAGGTAAATCGTTCCCCAGCACCTAAGCTTTCTTAAGTTGACTGTAAAGTAAAAGTGTCACAGACAACTGCCACCACTTCATTGAAACTGATCTTTTCAAATTTTGTTTTTGCATCTAATTCATGAAGTCAGATTTTGTCATCTCCTTACTGAATCACTCTAAGAGCAACCTTTAAAACTGACACTTTCACAATTCTAGAAATTCATTTATTTCTGGCTTTAAGTTGCACATTAATCTTTTCCTTTAGTTCTGCTTTTAAAATATTTTTATTGTTCATGTATGTGTATTTTTTTTGTCCTCGTCTGTGTGTCCATATGCATGTGGATGGATACCCTTAGAGGTCAAACAGAATGCTGGAAGCAATACCTGGAGTTACAGGTGGTTATGAGCCTCCTAAAGGACATTGAGAGCCTATCTCAGATCCTCTGAAAGAGAAGCAAGTGCTCTTAACTTCTGAGCTGTCTCTCAGCTTCAGCTTTACCTCTTTACATTACCTATGTAACAGCCAATACTGAACTACCTGAGGCCAAACTGCAAGCCCAAATGTGGCTGTACCTGCACCCCTGCCCTCCTTCAAATAGTTTACTGTTATAACTCTAATCTCCAGTAACAAACAGCTAGCTTACTTCAGCGTAACCCACCCCCAATCTCTTTTCTGAAGTTTTGTAGACTAACTAATTAATTAGGATCTAGTATGAACATTTTGCAGACTGTGTGGTGTATGTGTGTGTGTGTGTGTGTGTGTGTGTGTGTGTGTGTGTGTGTGTGTGTGTATGTGTGTGTGTGTGTAATGAAAGCTTACATTTACCCTCAAAATAATTCCACTTAAATTTACATATCTATATATCTATATCTATATCTATATATATATCTTTTGACACATCCATATTCTCAAGGATAGAATTTTAGAAACTTTTCAATTCATAGACACATACAATTCCATTCATTCCACATTCCTAACATGACCAAGTTTAATAATCATTCCCATTCACTTTTATATAATCTTTAGAACATAATTCCAATAATGACTTCAAAATGTCTGTGGATTTTCAAGAAAAGTAAAGACCAATTACTTTCTTACATTTGAAGCAGAAGTGTCTATTATAAAATTCAACAATAGGTACTTGTTAACTATTTTGGATCAATGAATGAGCTCACCTGACTACAAGAGGTGCTGAAAGTCTCTTATTTTGGAATTGTGTTAATGACTACAATGTATCAGTTGTGTTGTAACTTTGATTCAATTTATGTATTTCTGTTAAAATTTTCTGCTAATGTGTGGCGTCTGTTGTTTAATGGTTGTTCAATCTGAAAAGACTATGCCTGCCTGCATGCTGTTAGGAAATATCCTCTTAGAATGTGACTGCATTAATAATGGACTTGTATTTTTCTCCTCATGAGTGCCTTGGTTTATTCCCCACTTTATCACCAAGAAGAGGTTAAGAAGAAGACAGATTAGAGAAGTGGAAGATGGAATTTTAAGAACATAAACTGAAAATGCAGCGTCTGACCAGGGCTTCTCTCCAGATACTGATGACACCCTACTGGGACATTATGAGTCCCAGGTAAAGTACATTATGAATCCCCGGGTGCCACACTCATCTGGAAAGTGAGTCCATAGCAAAAAGTAGTCACATCCTGTTTCCCATCCATTCCCTTCCTCCAGTATTGAGCAAAGAGCCTGGCTGCTGTGGGCTCCATATTCTCTTCCTAATCTTCTCCATGCCTTCTGACTCTACTGACAAAGCCTGAATCAATGTAAACTGTATCACTTCCTACAGACAGTTTTGTTGTTCTCATTTTACATGAAGGATTTGTTCCTCTCATCCTTCAGCTTAGCTTCTAAAGCCGTGTTCTCAAGGCAATCAATATGTTCTTATTCATAAGAGGGTGACATGATACCGTTTACAGAATCTGACACCACTTTATTCTACAAAAAAATATTCTACATTTTCCCAGATCAGATGTCTCAGAATATACTGATGACTTATTTCACTTTAGTGTATATTGTGTGTACATAAAGCTACACATTGGTAAGCATCATACAGGTTGAATAGTACATGAAAAATAATTATTAGAGAAATTAGTTATCGGTTACTTACCTTGTTATCCTTATGTATTCTAGTCCTACAATTTACAATTGTGATTCTGAGAATATTAAAGACCATTTATGGGACTTTGATTAAGTCAACAATATTATATAAGTCATGTTAATAATGTGCTCATTCGCCGGGCGGTGGTGGTGCACGCCTTTAATCCCAGCACTCGGGAGGCAGAGCCAGGCGGATCTCTGTGAGTTCGAGGCCAGCCTGGGCTACCAAGTGAGTTCCAGGAAAGGCGCAAAGCTACATGGAGAAACCCTGTCTCGAAAAACCAAAAAAAAAAAAAAAAAAAAAAATAATAATAATAATAATGTGCTCATTGCATGAGTTGGCTGTTTGAAACCTGGGACTTATACAGGGTCACTTGGCTCGGCCTGGGAGGAGGGGACTGGACCTGCCTGAACTGAGTCTACCAGGTTGATCTCACTCCTCCAGGGAGGCTTTTCCCAGGAGGAGGTGGGAATAGGAGGTGGGCTGGGGGGAAGGGGAGGAGGGCGGGAGGGGGGAGAACAAAGGAATCCGTGGCTGATATGTAGAACTGAATTGTATTGTAAAATAAAATTAAATTAAATTTTTTAAAAAAAATGCTAACAGCTATAAAATAAACTTCTCATCAAGAGCATAGAATTTCTTGCCAGTATG
The DNA here is from genome assembly GCF_007827085.1 of Peromyscus californicus insignis. NCBI lineage: Eukaryota > Metazoa > Chordata > Mammalia > Rodentia > Cricetidae > Peromyscus > Peromyscus californicus. The sequence goes on from NW_026294617.1 coordinate 25,387,659, forward strand.
TCAGTGGGGTGGATCAATCCTTAGCCAAGAGACTACTCTTAGGAAGGAAACTCACCTCAAGCAACCTAAAGAGGCAGAATTATTAGTCCTTTAGTAAGATACTATATTTTTTTCCCAGAATCCCTACCCCTAATGTATTTTTTCTTTTATCTCTTTTCTAAACATGCATTCTTTAAAACTTTGGGCTTCCATAGGCAAAATGAGTCCTGACAGAATCTAGTATTCTTTCTAATTCCTTAGTTTTTTTCTGAATCTGGACACCAAATTGTTCATAGGAAAAAATACATTCTCATTATAATGATCTTTTAAAAATATAAATACAGGCCCATTGTGGAATGTACAATGAAAGGAAAAATTTGAGGGGCATAGTAGATTTCTCTAACTATACTTAAGATATTTCGTGAAATAATGTTGGAGGATGGTATTTGGGGGGTCTCATTAAATGAATGATAAATATTTTTAGGATGCAGAACACTATAAGCTGATTTGTATATGTTTGTTAAACATCTGTAGACCCTCACTGATGATAAATACTTTATGATTGACACTCCTGAAACTTTTATTATAATATGGGATATATTTTATACTATACATTCATTTATACTGTTAGATTCTTTTGAAACCCTTGATGAAAAATCATTCATCAGAAAAGTTTAATTAGGGTTAGGCCAGGCAGACACAGCGTCATTTGTTAGTGACACTGAATGTTTGTCAAATAAGAACATTTGAAACACACAGTAAGAGAATTAAGGAAATGAGTGATACAAAACTATATTATACTATATTATATGATAAAGAATCATGGGTAGAATTAAAGAAGCACAAACTACCTAAGAGATCATGCCTGGAGGATACATTTGTACTTAAAATCTGGATTAATTTAAAAGTTAATTTATAAAAGTAGTAAAATATTGATCCTATAAAGTTTACCTAAAAGGGACTTTCATGGAGTATATTGGGCACAGCAATTGTTTTATTGTTCCTTTTCCTTTTTTTCCAGACTGACCAGCAATGTATAGCAATTCTCCCTCCTCAGTCGTCCATGGGTTGAAGTTTTAGGCATGTAACACAGTGCAAGGCTGCAAATTGCAATCCCTTCCTCCTACTTCATTTTTACCATGAAGCCTAACCCAGAGTCTGGGTATGAGTCTTCCATATAGATATAAATTTTGTGATACATTTTTATTAAAATAGAATTACAGCATTTTTCACTTACCTTCCTTCTCCCAGAAAGACAAATTCCAGGTGTTCTCTCTCATCTGAGCTTCTTATACTAAATCTTCAGATGTGAGTATAAAACACAGAGTAACCAAAGAATCCAGGAAAATATAGTTAGTTTTATATATAATATAGCTTAGGAGTGGAATAACATTATACATGTGATATGAAGAAGAAAATGGAAGAACAGGGAGAGGGAAGGGAGGTCATATGTATCATATATGATATGTACATATGTCATATATATATATTCCTAACTACATAAATATATGTGAATTTATGATTATATATATATATATATTTCTAGCTACATAAAATAAATACAATTTGGTAAGTCTGTATAATGTTACTTATATGTACTTGTCTAAGGGTTGGCTGGAATGCCTCTTCCCAGAAAACAAGTTTCCATGTTATCTGAAGGCACCATCCAAGGAGGGACGTTAACATCAGTCCTACTAAGCTATGACACGATAAACCACAAATTTGAATAGTATGACATGATAACCATAAGGATGAAATAGTGGCCTATATACCTTGTGGCATGACCCGGCACTCTCTAATTAGACTTAAGACCTGCTCAACAAGAAGGAAACCATGCCTGATACTTGTAATCCAGAGGTTTGGTGAATTCACGAGCTTGCAGGGAGAACTTAGAACTGTTAGTTTGTTAAAATAACATAATCTCAAACTACATTCTAAATATTTGTCCTCATACCCAGAGATGAGTGTAGACCTTGCCTCTCATCAAAAAAACTTCTCTTTTTAACTGAAAAAGAACATTATAGAAAGCCACAACCAATTAAAATGTGGAGTTTTGGAGCCCTGTTTCAACTAATGCATCTACAGTGTGACTCCTGTACCTAAGGCTAAGAGATCATTATAGAAGAGGAAAGCGGGGGGGTTATATGTAGCTAGAGTTTTCCTGCCTGGCCCACAGTCAGGACAAATCTCTCTCACCCGCCAGTCCCAAGCCGCTCAAACCCGATCAAGTAAACAGAGACACTTATATTGGTTTCAAACTGTATGGCCGTGGCAGGCTTCTTGTTAACTGTTCTTACAGCTTAAATTAATCCATTTCTATTAATCTATACCTTGCCACGTGGCTTGTGGCTTACCGGTACTTTACATCTTCCTTGTCCTGATGGCGGCTGGCAGTGTCTCCCCCTCCAGCTTACTGTTCTCTCAATTTTCCTCTCTGTTAGTCCCGCCTATACTTCCTGCCTGGCCACTGCCAATCAGTGATTTATTCATTGACCAATCAGCAACACATTTGACATACAGAACATCCCACAGCACTTCCCCTTTTCTTTTCTTAAAAAGGAAGGTTTTAACCTTTACACATCTCCAAAGTCAGCTTGGTATATTTGGGAATTTGGGCGTAGCTTCTCTTACTACTTCCTGCTGGAGGGGGGCGCTGTATCTTCTGGGGAAACAAAGAATTTTAGGATCACGGAGTAGTCCGTGAGGCTGTATCATCTGAGCCAGTTGCCTTGAAATGGTTCTGGATGTTGGATCATCTGGGCCATGGTGTCATCGGAGACCTTTCAGGTGGTCTTGGCTGGTCAAACCTGATGTGTCTTAATCTGGAACAAATCCATAGCCTCTTGCTTTCTGTGGAAACAAAAGAGACTCTTTTCCAAAGCAACATATCCTTACATCCAAATTTTGAAGTCAAAGTATCTTTAAAATATACATACTGGTTTAACTCAGCTTCCTTTACAATCAAATATTTTTCTATAGTTAAGAATCCCAAAGACAACACAATCCAGACTCTCTGTGTAATAGTCATCTCTACGTGGCTTATTTTTTATATTAATTTTACTGTCTCTTTAAAGACTTTATTTTTAAACCATGTATTTGTTTCTATACTGTATATATCACCTTTTTTTGTCTCTTTTAAGCCTACGTATATTTTACACACATTTTAAACTATTACATCTGAATCTGTCTTATTGTGAATCTATTGCCTTAAACTGCAGCAGCTGTGGCTGCTGGCTCCGCCCACCACAGCTTCCCAACATGGCTGTGGTTTACCGCCAGCTCTGGGAGCTATCGTGGGTCTATGCTTTTATCCAAGCAGCAAGTAGCCCAGAAACCCTTTTTTGTTTTGTACTAGCAAAGGCTAAATCCACCATGTAGCTTAATGTGCCACTTGCAGAGGCCTCATTCCCGCCATACTGCAGGTTGAGCGCGCACGCCAGCAACCCGCCAGTAGCTCAAACCGGCAGCTGCCGCTCATTTGAGAGAGACAATTAGGAACTGTTTTTAGCTCCGTTTTAGAATCCTTTTTCTCAGTTTTTAGGTGGAAACTCTTGCCACCACGTTGGACGCCATTTGTAGCTAGAGTTTTCCTGCCTGGCCCACAGTCAGGACAAATCTCTCTCACCTGCCAGTCCCAAGCCGCTCAAACCCGATCAAGTAAACAGAGACACTTATATTGGTTTCAAACTGTATGGCCGTGGCAGGCTTCTTGTTAACTGTTCTTACAGCTTAAATTAATCCATTTCTATTAATCTATACCTTGCCACGTGGCTTGTGGCTTACTGGTACTTTACATCTTCCTTGTCCTGATGGCGGCTGGCAGTGTCTCCCCCTCCAGCTTACTGTTCTCTCAATTTTCCTCTCTGTTAGTCCCGCCTATACTTCCTGCCTGGCCACTGCCAATCAGTGATTTATTCATTGACCAATCAGCAACACATTTGACATACAGAACATCCCACAGCATTATAAGAGCCAGAGACTCATTTATATATTTTACCTGAATTGAAAATGTACATATTTAGGTAATGTTATGGACTGAATTGTGACCCCTATCAAAGTGCACATGTTGAAACCAGAGCCCAAGTTTCTACAGTGTTACTCTGCTGATCAGACCTTTAAAGACTGATTTAAAGATAGATGATGGGATTGGGTCATAGTGCAATCTGATTCAGTCTTCATAAGGGAAGAGTATACAGAGAAGCATCTGGCACTAATTCAGAATAGAGCATGTCAGGACACCGTGAGAGGCGGCCATCTGCACTTGAAGCAGAGACTCCTCAGGAGAGCCAAACCCTTTAATGCTCTGATCTCAGGATCAGCCTCCAAAACTGTTCGAAAATCAACTTCTGCTGTGCAAGCCATCCAGTCTGTATTTTGCTATGGCAGCCAGAGCATATCAATACAGGTGCTCTGGAATATGTAAACTCCAGAATTGAACACTGAATTTCATTTTCCTATTTAACATCCAAAATTACTCATTTTAGAACATGGCAAAATGGGAGTTCTTTGAGAAATTTACGAATTGTATCTTATTTAGTTAAAAAAAAACCTAAGAATTCAAATTTTTGTCTTAGAGTAAACAGATTAGGCAAATGAACCAAGAAAGTATTTGCCATTAAAGTAAATTACCATATTCATGTAGGCTGTCAAATTTAATAGGATGATTATTCAGAGAACCCATTAGACTCCCCTTACATAAATTTAAACTATCCTTTCTTTCCCAGTCATATTTACCATCTGTCCATTATTGTTCTAGACATTATTCAACACGATGGGAAAGTTAGTGTGTCACAGATAAAATTAGCTGACATGCTCATAAACTAATGTCTTCAGTGCTTCCTCTGCAATAGTTATTAGCATCTTATTTAATCATAGTATTAATTCATGTATTCATTATTTTTAAAGATTGAGTTTTAATTATAGGTATTTATGTGGGTGAATATGCACATGATTTCAGGTATTGATAGAAGCCAGAATAGGGTATCAGATCTCCTGGAGCTACCATTACAGGCAACCTGATATGGGTGCTGAGAACTGAACTCATGACAACCAAAGAGCAGGACTTTCTCCTAATGTTAAGCATTGATCCAGTACTGTATTCACTATTTATATAGCCTTTTACACACAATAAAATGAGCATTGGATATTTATTCATATAATCAGTAACAAAGTAAGATACTTTATTACAAGGAATCCAACAATAACTTCGATTATGAAGGATGTGTGAGTGAACAATAGGAAACAATTCTTTAAAACGATGTGTTAGATATATTATACAGGTTACCACAGAGTGGTCCACTCAGGATGGGGCAGTGGGTTATTATAAATTTGACTTGAAAATTAGCTAGGACATCTAAAAATTCACTTCTGTGTTTGGAACAAGACAACTTGAATCAAGAATGAATACTTAAATATAGCCCCAGAAATGGAACTAGCTATTAGCTGAATACTGACAATGGCTTGAACAGTGCAATTCAGATCTGGAAACTCTCTCTACAGACAAATCTGCCTCAGCAGATGTTGTTTTAGGGACAATGAGACTTGTTTCTTGATCAATGGCAAAAAAAAAAAGTATGCACAGTTACTAATAAAAAGGCCCCTGGGAAAGTTAAGAGAAGATGAAAAGCAATGATTGGTATAAAAATCCATTTAGCTTGTTTACCAACTCACAGCAATGCTGACTTGGTATGTGGAGAAATGGTAAATACTATAAGTGTGGTGTCACATTGGAAAAGATATATGGCTTTTTCTTGCTGATGGTAGTTATATACAGTTTTTCTTAAATAATCAAATTTAAAATCTCAATGAAATAAACAGCTATGTGATGATTAAATGTTAAAATTCTGGCATGGAGAAATGGATTGGTTGCTTTTGCAGAGAACTACAGTTGTTTCATAAGACAAACAAGGACACTCACGAATGTGTGTAAAAATTCCATACCTGGGGAATCCAGTGTTGTCTTCTGGCCTCTGAAAGCACTACATGCACACAGTGCACATACATACTATCTTAGTTAGGGTTTCTATTGCTCTGAAGAGAAACCATGACCAAGGCAACTCTTATAAAGGGAAACATTTAATTGAGACTGGCTTATAGTTCAGAGGTTTAGTCCATTATTCTTATGGTGGGAAACATGGTGGCACACAGGCAGACATGGTGCTGGAGAGGTAGCTAAGAGCTCTTCATCTGGATTGGCCAACAGCAGGGAGAGAATGTGAGACAATGGCCTGACCTAAACATCTGACCTCAAAGCCCAGCCACACTTCCTTCAACAAGACCACGCCTACTCAAACAAAGTCATGCCTACTAATAGTGCCACTCCCTAAAGTGGATCATTTTTATTCAAGCCACCACACATGCATACATATATACAGGCAAACTATACATAGTAAAAACAAAGTGTAAAAATGTTATATATGTCCAGTTATAAATAATTTCATTATTAACCATTACTTGCCTTAGTGTCATTATTTCTTCTAATAAGAAATACAGCCGGGCGGTGGTGGCGCACGCCTTTAATCCCAGCACTCGGGAGGCAGAGCCAGGCGGATCTCTGTGAGTTCGAGGCCAGCCTGGGCTACCAAGTGAGTTCCAGGAAAGGCGCAAAGCTACACAGAGAAACCCTGTCTCGAAAAACCAAAAAACAAACCAAAAAAAAAAAAAAAAAGAAATACATATATATAAGTATGTATATATATACATATATATGTATATATTTTCAAGATTCACATTCAAAATTCCATTTGAGATCCCTGGAAACCCCCACCCATTGCTGCCCCAGTTGCTAACAGGCAGGGAAGACTCCTGTGGTCAGGCTCTCCCACCAAACCCCTCATTGGACCATCCAATTTATAAGACCCATACCCTACCCTAAACCTACCCATCCCTCTGTGATCCCAGTGGCTTTCTGAGATACAGAATCCACCAGCTCTGATAAGACCAGGACCAGCTTCCTGAGACACAGAATCTGCTAGCTCTGATTGGACCAAGAGCCCTGATAAGACCAAGAGTGGCTCCCTGAGACAAAGAATCCACAAGCTCAGATTGGACAAAGAGCAGCTCCCTGAGACACAGAATTCACCAGCTCCATTTAGGCCTAGAGCTAAAATTGGACCCAGAGTGGCCTCCTGAGACACAGACCCAGCAAGCACAGATTGGACCAAGAGCACCTCGCTCAGACACAGGCACCTCTTGCACCTATTGAAGGAAAAGAAGGGTAGATGCCACTGCAACAATACAAACAACAACATAAAGAGAAATATGGCATCACCAGGACCTAGGAGTTCTACAACAGCAAGACCTGAACATTACAGAAGAAGCAGAAGAAAGCAATCTTAAAAATAACTTTATGAAGATGATAGAGGCCCTAAAGTGGAAAAGAAAAATTCCCTTAAAAAATTGAGGAAAAGACAAACCAAAAAAAATGGAAGAAATCAACAATCTCTTAAAGAAAGCCAAGAAAATCATGAAAAAGCAATTAAACATGTGAAAAAAACAGTTCAAGACCTGAAAAGTGAAAGTAGAAACAATAAAGAAGAAACAAACTGATGGAATGCTGGAAATGGAAAATCTGAGTAAATGAACAGAAACTACAGATGCAAGCATAACCAACAGAATACAAAAGATAGAAGAGAGAATCTCTAGCATAGAGGATACAATAGAGGAAATAGATTTGTCAGTGAAAGAAAACACCAAAGCCAAAAATGTCATAGCACAAAACATCCAGAAAATCTGGGATACCATGAAAAGGCAAAACCTAAGAATAATAGGGATAGAAAAAAGAGAAGAATACCAACTCAAAGGCATAGAAAATATATTTAACAAAATCATGGAAGAAAACTTTCCAAACTTAAAGGAAATACCTGTGAAGATACAAGAAACTTATAGAACACCAAATAGACTAGACATCCAAAAAATTCCCTTGTCATATAATAAGTAAGCCACTAAACATACAGAATAAAGAAAGAATACTAAGAGCAACAAAGGAAAAAAGCCAAGTGACTTATAATTCCAGATCCATCAGAATAACACCCCACTTCTCAATGGAGACTTTGAAAGCCAGAAGGTCCTGGACAGATGAAATGCAGACACTAAGAGACCATGGATGCCAGCCCAGATGACTATACTCAGCAAAACTTGCAATCACAATAGGTGGAGTGAACAAGACATCCCAAGACAAAACCAGATTTAAACAATAGCTCTCTACAAATCCAGCCCTACAGAAAGTGCTAGAAGGAAAATTCCAACCTAAGGAAGTCAGATGCACCCACGAAAACACAAGCAATAGATAACCCCACAAGAGCAAATCCCAAAGAAGTGAAATACACCCACACTATCACCAAAAGATTAATGGTCATTAACATCCATTAACATTAATGGACTCAATTCACATATAAAAATTGACACAGGCTAAGAGAAGGGATATGAAATCAGGATCCATCCTTCTACTGCAGATAAGAAACACACTTGAACTTCAAAGACAGACACTACTTCAGAGTAAAAGCCTGGAAAATGACTTTCCAATCAAATGGACTTTGGAAGCAAGCTAATGTAGCTATCCCAATATCTAACAAAATAGACTTCAAATTAAAATCAGTCAAAAGAGATCAGGAAGGACATTACATATTCATCACAGGAAGAATTCATCAAGATGAAGTCTCAATTCTGAACATTTATACCCCAAATATAACAGCACCCACACATGTAGAAGAAACATTATTAAAGCTTAAATCACACATCAAACCACACACATTAATAGTGGGAGACTGCAATATCCCACTCGAACCAATGGACAGATCTGCCAGACAGAAACTTAACAGAGAAATATGGAATCTAACAGATGTTATGACTCAAATCAACTTAATAGATGTCTACAGAACATTTCACCCTAACAAAAAAAAATATACTTTCTTCTCAGCACCCCATGGAACCTTCTCTAAACTCAACCACATACTCAGTCACAAAGCAAATCTCAACAGATACAAAAAGCTAGAGTAATAAGACAACAAAAGGAGATGAAGAGGGTACAAATTGGAAAGGAAGAAGTCAAACTTTTGCTATTTTCAAACGATATGAGAGTATACATAAGTGACCCCCAAATATTCTACCAGGGAACTCATGCAGCTGATAAACACCTTCAGTAATGTGGCAGGATACAAGATTAACTGAAAAAACTCAGTAGCTCTCTTATACACAAATGATAAAATGGACTGAGAAAGAAATCAGAGAAACAGCACCATTTACAATAGCCACAAATAACATAAAATACCTTGGGGCAGCTCTAACTAACCAAATAAAAGATGTGTATGACAAGAACTTTAAGTTTCTGAAGAAAGAAATTGAAGAAGACATGAGAAAATGGAAAGATCTCCCATGCTCATGGATGGGTAGGACTAACATAGTAAAAATAGCAATCTTACAAAAAGCAATCTACAGCTTCAATGTAATCCCCATCAAAATCCTGACACAATTCTTTACAGAACTGGAAAGAAAACTACTCAACTTCACATACAAAAAACAAAAAACCCAGGGTACTCAAAACAATCTTGTACAATAAAGCCACCTCTGGAGACATCACCATCCCTGACCTCAAACTCTACAGTAACAAAACAGTTTGGTATTGGCATAAAACCAACATGTGGACCAATGGAATCAAATTAGAGACCCAGACATTAACCCACACACCTATGAACACCTGATATTTTACAAAGAAGCCAAAACTGTACAATGGAAAAAAGAAAGCACCTTCAACAAATGGTGCTGGCATAACTAGACATCAACATGTAGGAGATTGAAAATAGATCTATATCTATCGCCATGCACAAAACTCAAGTCCAAGTGGATCAAAGACCCCAACATAAAACCAGTTACACTGAACCTGATAGAAGAGAAAGTAGGAAGTAGTCTTGAACACATTAGCACAGGAGACTACTTTCTAAATATAACACCAGTATCACAGACACTGAGAGCAGCAAATAATAAATGGAACCTCCTGAAACTGAGAAGCTTCTGTAAGCAAAGTACACAGTAAATAAGACAAAATGACAGCCTACAGAATGGGAAAAGATCTTTGCTAATCCCATATCTGACAGAGAGCTGATCTCTGAAAAATATAAAAAACTCAAGAAACTAGGCATCAAAATACTGAACAATCCAGTTAAAAAATGAGGTACAGAGCTAAATAGAGAATTCTCAAAGGAAGAATCTCAAATGGCTGAAAGACATTTAAGGAATTGCTCAACATCCTTAGTCATCAGAGAAAGGCAAATCAAAACGACTCTGAGATACCATCTTACACCTGTCAGAATGGCTAAGATCAAAAACACCATCAACAGCTTATGTTGGAGTAGATGTGGAGCAAGGGGAACACTCCTCCACTGTTGGTGGGAGTGCAAACTTGTACAGCTACTTTGTAAATCAGTATTGTGGTTTCTCATAAAACTGGGAATCAATCTTCCTCAAGATGCCACTATACCACTCTGGGCATATGCCCAAGCATTGCTCAATCATACCAAAAGGACACATGCTCAACTATGTTCTTAGCAGCATTATTTATAATAGCCAGAACCTAGAAACAACCTAGATGCCCCTCTACTGAAGAATGGATTAAGAAAACTTGGCACATATACACAATGGAGTATGACTCAGAAGTAAAAAAAAAAAAAAAATGACATCATAAAATTTGCAGAAGAATGGATGAAACTAGAGAATATAATCCTGAGTGAAGTAACCCAGACTCAGAAGGACAAACATGTTTGGTGATATATTGTGTTCCCCAATATATTGTGCATCCTAATAAACTTATCTGGTGTCAGAGGACAGAACAGTCGCTAGATAGACATAGAGGCAAGAAAATGGTGGCACACATACCTTTAATCCTAGCATTCTGAAGGCAGAGATCCATCCGGATAACCAAATGATAACCAGTCTACAACTCATAGCTCCAGAGAAGCTAGCTAACAAGGAGGACACAAAGAGGGACACATGGCTTGCCCTGGAAAGGAGAAATAGATGAGATCTCCATGAGTAAACTGGGGATGAGGGTGGGCAATGGAGGACAGGGGGTGGAGGGATGACAACATAAGAGAATGAGATGATTGAGCTGGAACAGGAATGGAGTGGGAGAGCAATGAAACAGATACCACGATAGAGGGAGATATCATGGGGATAGTGAGAATCTGGGTGCTAGGGAAGTTTTCAGGAATCCACAAGGATGACCCCAGCTTAGACTACTAGCAACAGTGGAGAGGGTGCCTGAATTGGCTTACCCCAGTGATCAGATCAGTGAATACCTTAGCTGTCATCATAGAGGCTTTCTCCAGTAACTGATGGAAGCATATGTAGATCCACAGCCAAACACCAGGCCAAGCTCCAGATGTCCAGTCGAAAAGAGAGAAGAGGGATTCTATGAGCAAAGGGCATCAAGATTATGATGGGGAAACCTACAGAGACAACCAAAACCAAACTAGTGGGGACTCATAAACGTCAGACCAACACCTGTGGAGCCTTCACAGGACTGGACTAGGCCCTCTGCATAAGTGAGACAGTTGTGTAGCTTGATCTGCTTAAGGGGCTTCCTGAAAGTAGAATCAGGATCCATCCCTGGTGCATGAGCTGGCTTTTTGGAGACTACTTCCTATGGTGGAACAACTTACACAGTCTTGAGGCAAGGGGAGTGGCTTGGACCTGCCTCTACTGAAATGTACCAGGCTCTGTTGACTCCCCATGGGAGACCTTACCTTCTTGTAGGAGTAAATGGGGCATGGGTTAGGCAGGGAAGGCTGGAGGGGCAGGAGAAAGGAATAAAAAAAATTTTAATAAAAAATTCCATTTGATATCTTGTATTAACTTTTTTTAGACTACTGAAGTTTTCATAATGTTTTGCACAAGTTTCCAGGTCAGTAAACAAAATAAAGAGTAATTATTTTTATTATTTTTAAATATACTTAGGGAACCTTAGGTGCATAGCCTTAAACTTTGTTCATATTATGTTTTTTAGAGGATTTGCATATGTGTAACCACAAGACTATTATGATTAGTAATATATATCATATGAATGAAGCAAATGGATAGTAAAACTAACTCACACACACACACACACACACACTCACACACACATACACACACACTCATACTCATGCACATACACTCTCACACACATAGAGAAACACTGATGATTCTTATAAATCATAATTTGGAGAAAAAAAGCAAGTCATAAATGATCTGAAATAACCTCCTGAACAATACATCATCTAGTTTTCAATGTATTTGTAGCAGAAATCTTACAAAACACTCTACTGCCTGTATGTGTTTTCCTGGAAAATATACCTGAGTCTGCAGACAAAAATCCTTTTCCTGGAAATAAGGCATATCAGACTATTATTGAATTGTATATTTAACATTTTTTCCTATATATATATAAAATCATGACTATTTCTGAAAATTATCCAGGCTGCCACCCAGTTTTTATATTCAAGTGGTCATCTTGCCTGAATGCCTGAGCCACCTGAGTACCTAGTATTTAAAGGCAAGAACTTCCATTCCCAACTCCATCCACCCTTTGAATCAACCAAGCACACTGATATTTCTCATATTCTGGAATATCACATTTATTCAATTTTTGACAAATACTGTTTTCATGTTTTGTTTCATTTAAATCTTCAATCTTGATTACAGTGGACATGCAAAGACCATTTTTCTCAAATTTAATGGATCATGTATTTATTAATGTCTCCCTATTCTACTTATATTTCTTTGTACATAACCTGTGTCAGCTGAAATGTTCAATGTCTATTCCAATGCATTAAAGGAACTATTTTATAGCAAGTAGTTGCTGAATAATACCCTAACATGTATCTCCATAATATGATTAGTTAAATACCATTCTGGCTAATTGATTCACTGTTGTACCATCCCTCTCCAGTCATGATTTAGAACCATAAAGACAGATGTCACTTTTTTTAATGTGTAAATATTAAAGAGCGTATTTTTAAGTCTTGCCTCCAAAATTGTAGGATTTGCAGAATTTTTTATTATAATTCTTCTTCACTTCTGTGAATTTCATACAATGAAACAAGATAATACATACTACCACATTTTCTCCTTCAACCTTCTATATATCCTTCAAAGTGCTCCCATTCAAAAAATCCATGTCCATTTTTGTTTTGTTTTGTTTTGTTTTACAATTCACTAAGTCCAGTTGATGCTGCATGCACATAGATGGTTATGAAACTACCCACTAGAGCATGAAAAACCCTACTGGAGGCCATGAATATATGAAATCCTTTTTATTAATTTTTATTTATTTTAGAATTTCACATATAAGTACTGAATTTACATCTTATCTACCTCGTCTTTGTTCCTCTAACTCCTGTGCAACACCACTCCCTTTAGAAATCTGGTTTTATGCCAATACCATGCAGTTTTTATGACTATATCTTTATAACACAATGTAATATTGGGGTGGTAATACCTCCAGCAGTTCCTTTCTTGTTCAGGATTATTTCAGTTATCCTGTTTTTTGTTTGTTTGTTTGTTGTTTCTTTTTCCATATGAAGCTGAGAGTTGTACTTTCAAGTTATGTAAAGAATTTTGTTGGAATTTTGATAGTGATTGCATTGACTGTAGATTTTTTTGATGTGTTTGTCATTTCTATATAGAAAAGCTACCAATTTTTTTGAGTTACCCTTGTATTCAGCCACTTTGCTGAAAGTGTTTATCAGCTATAGGAGTTCTCTAGTAGAATTTTTAGGATCACCTATGTATACTATCATATCATCTGCAAATAATTATACTTTGACTTCTTCCTTTCCACTTTGTATCCCTTTGAACTCCTTCAGTTGCCTTATTGTTCGAGCTAAAACCTCAATAACTATATTGAATAGATATGGAGAGAGTGGACAACCTTGTCTTGTTTCTGACTTAGTGGTATTGCTTTCAGTTTCTCTCCATTTAGTTAGATAATTGGCTATAATTTGCAGTAAATTGCCTTTATTATGTTTATATTTTTCTATTGTATTCCTAATCTATCCAGTACTTGTATCATGAAGGTATACTAGATTTTATCAAAGGCTTTTTTAAGAATCTAGTGAGATGACCATGTGTTTTTTTTTTCTTTTAGTCTATTTATATGGTGGATTACACTTACTGATTTTCATGTATTGAACCATCACTACATCTCTGGATGAAGCATATTTGATCATGGTTGATGTATTCTTAGATTTGGTTTACAAGTATTTTACTGAGTATCTTTGCATCTATATTCATAGGAATATTTGTCTGTAATACATTTTCTTAGTAAGTTTTTATGAGGTTTGAGTATCAGGATAACTGTGGCCTCATAAAATGAATAGACAATGTTTCTTCTGTTTCTATGTTGTGGAATAATTTGAGGAGTATTGGTGTTAACTTTTTTGGGGGGGGGGTTTCGAGACAGGGTTTCTCTGTGTAGCTTTGCACCTTTCCTGGAACTCGCTTTGGAGACCAGGCTGGCCTCGAACTCACAGAGATCCACCTGGCTCTGCCTCCCGAGTGCTGGGATTAAAGGCGTGCGCCACCACCGCCTGGCAGGTGTTAACTTTTCTTTGGAACTCTGGTAGGAATTTGCACTAAAACTGTCTGATCCTGGATATTTATATATTTATTTATTTATATCTTGTTAGGAGACTTAATGAATGCTATTTCACAACGGGTATTGGTATATTTAAATTGTTTATCTGATCCTGTAAATTGTTTGTCTGATCTTGATTTAACTTTGGTAAGTAGTATCTATCAAGAAATTTTTTTTTTCTTCTTTTAGATTTTTTTCCAGTTTGCTGCAGTACAGATTTTGAAAATATGCCCTTATTTTATTTATTGCCCAAATAAATAAAATATGCCCAATTTTATTTATTTTGAAAATTTTGCTATGTCTTTTAGTTATTTTGGATAAGGGTTTGTCTAACTTGTTGATTTTTTAAAGAATCACCTCTTTGTTTCATTGATTCCTTGTATTGTTCTCTTTGTAACTATTTTATTTGATTTCAGTCTTCAATTTGTTAATTTCTTGTTCCTCTTAGTTGTACTTTCTTCTTTTTTTTTTTTCTCTCCAGCTTTCAGGTGTATTGTTAGGTTGCTAGTATGAGGCCTCTCGGGTTTTTTATTTTATTTGAGGCAATTGGTTATGGTCATCATGGGAATACCTGTACAAAGTAAAACTACAGTGCTCCAGTCTATTTCTCTGGTAAAATGAAACAGTTTTTTGCTTATAACAATATAAAGCATATTACAGGTATACCACATAATCCTACAGACCAAGCAGTCATAGAAAGATGAAATCGAACTCTGAAGGATATACCAAATAAAGAGAAAGTGATAACAAAAACCCCCAGAAGTAGATTATATAATGCTCTATTAACTTTGAATTTTTCAATGCTAATGAGAAATAAACAACAGCTGTCGAGAGACACTGGATAATAGAAAAAAAAACTACAGAATTAAATCAGTCTATATACTTTAAGGATGTACTGACCTCAGAATGGAAACCAGGATATGTGTTACCTTGGGAACAATGTTTTGCTTTTGTTACTATGGGAGAGAAAATGCTATGGATACCATCAAAATTGATAAAAGTTCAATTTGAACAGGAGAGACCTCTTAATTAAAAGAGGTAATAATTCATCACCAGCATGACCATTCAATTCAAACTAACTTATACCACTAACAAATGCTTTTCATTTAATCAGATATAACTTGCCAAAAGGGAATCTCCCCAAAGTTAGAGTTGGGGAAGGGTTTTTGATTTTGTCTTTCAGGAGAATAAAGGCTAAGGAATCTGAAGAACACTGAACAAATGCAGCATCTGAAGAAAAGGGACAAATCATCCACAAAAGAATGTACCAAGAAAAAGAATAAACTGGCCTATTGGTATATCACATACCTAAAAGGATAAAATTTCATAAGTCTTCCTAAATGTTTGTTTCTGCTGTTCTATACAGACACATAACACAAATGGTCTTTATGTAGTCCCAGTTCAATTAAGAATTAAAGCTGGCTTTGGAGTTGGTTCATGGCTCTCTCCTTTTCTAAACCCAAGCATGCTTGTTAAAAGAAAATGCAAAATATCTGTATCATGTCAGAAGAGCCACATGATATGGGAAAGAAGAAAACCAAAATTAAAGGACTATTCTATTGCCACTAATCTCATAATTCTTTGGTTTTATTTTGACTCTTTAAAACTTTTCTTAAGGTATGAATTTTATATCAAAGTTTATAAGATATATGTATATATATATTAAACTTTTGTCATGATATTAATGGTCATATAGAGTACTAACTAATTCTAGAAATAAAGGCTTCATCTAGCTTCCTGTATATGATTTCGTGTTTGAGTTTCTATCATTTTTTTGCAGGGAATGATGACCATGCCTAACAGCAAATTTGAAGTCTCTAAAAAGATGATAGGGCCCCAAAACAATGATTCCATCAGGATGATGATAATACCCCTAAGCTTACAAACACCACCGAAAGATCAGCTTTGGACTACAAACTACTCAGGACAATTTTGAGATGGCTAGCTGAGATGATACAGCCTCATAGACTACTAGAGCAAGGACTTGAGACAAGTCCTGCACTTTTCCATTATGTGAGACTGGACAAATAATACAGCTAACTCTTTCAAGACTTGACATTTAACCCAAAATTTTTTTCTTTTTAAGATCCCCTAAAGATGCCTTCATCCCCAGACAGCAGGAAGTAATTTTAAGAACAGGATGCCCACATTCCCAAGAGGTGAGGTAGGTGGTTTTTTGGTCTTTCAATGGGTTATAGATAATTGTCATTGTTTAGGATAGTTGGTTACAAGTTGTTTTTGATAATGGTCAGGAAAAAAGCTAAACAAGGAGATTAGACTCAGGGTTTTTGTTTGAAAAAAAGGAAAAAAGGAGGCTATATATAAGAGATAGATTATTTAATCTACTTTGAAAAAAGAGAGCTAGAAATAATGGCATAAAGGGATATATTATTGAACCTACTCTGAAAAAAAAATGAATAGAAATAATGGGATAAAAGGATAGATTATGAATCTACTCTGAAAAGAAAAAAGGGGAAGTTATAGATAGGCTAAGATAAAAAGGTAGATTATTGAATCTACTTTGAAATGGCAATGACTAGTTTTAAATATTTTACATTGGATTAGATTTTTGTATATTGTACATAAATCATGTATATTGATACAAATTTGAGATTGATTTTGTTAGAAAATATTGTATATATATTTCTAATCTTGTTCAAGGTATTGTACCTATACAGTTCATTTATTTAACAATGTAATACACTTTTCTAATCCTTGAAAGTTATTACCAACTAATTAGGAAATAAAGAAATGGAAGTTAGTAACTCATAATTACAATCGAACTTGTAGTCATATTAGGTATGCTTTCAAGGTCAAGCAGAGATATATTTTAGGTATACAGGTCATCTTCAAACACTTCAGAGATCTACAGAATATGGCATTTAAGATGTTTTAATAACACAGATTTCTTTCTTCCTTCCATTCTTTCTTCCTTCCTTCCTTCCTTCCTTCCTTCCTTCCTTCCTTCCTTTCTTTCTTTCTTTCTTTCTTTCCTTTCTTTCTTTCTTTCTTTCTTTCTTTCTTTCTTTCTTTCTTTCTTTCTTTCTTTCTTTCTTTCTTTCTTTTAATGACAATGAGACATGTCTGCTCCTGGCAGCACCAATATACTTCAGAGAAGATGATGGGCATTGAAGAGACTCCTTATCGAGCTTACTTTGTGGTGAATGTTCGCCACTGGGCAATGACATTCCTTTGCTTCGACTACTGACAGTATGCTGTCCAAAATGGACAAGTAGGACACCAAAGAAAGGATTGCCGAGCCTTGTCAAGACAAAGTAGGAAAGCTCTTCAGAAAATCCTGCTCCACAGAAAAGTCTGCCAGATATGCTAGGCCTGTAGGGCAGAGATGGATGCCCCAACTTTCCAGAGAAACCTAGGGTGACTGTCCAGGCAGCCAGATGTTTCTGTCATTCCTCATATATTTTGGAAGTCGCTTGTTTGCATTTCCTGTTTAACTAGGTAATATCATTTCCTTCTCGGGTCTCTGAGGGAGTTGAAGATTAAATAGTTATATTTATAGTTTTCCTTGTTAACAAATTCAGAACAGAAACTCACTATAGAGGTATAAAGTGTATAAGTTTGAAAGACATCAAAAGATAGTTTTTGGTTGGTAATACAAGTTAGGATAGAAAGTGAATTAGGTACATTTTGGACTCAGAAAAATAGGATAAATAATGGAACTTTTTCTCTGAATTTGTCAAATGCAAATGGACTAGACATTGTTGATGTATTTCTTGCCTGTATATATTCTATATAGTTATTGTACTTATTGTCTGCAGTTTTTCTTATACTAGTTATACTTTTTATTTCAGACAGAAAAGGGGAAATGTGGTGATATTTTATTTGTGCTCTAACAAATAAAGCTTGTTTGGGGATCAGAGGAAAAAGCCAGCCACTATATTAATTCTAGCATTAGGGAGGCAGAGATTCATTTGGATTTCTGTAAGTTTAAGACCACCCTGGGAACAGAGCCAGGCATTGTAGCACATGCCTTTAATCCCAGCATAGTAAACTGTAGAGGTCTGGAGGTCTGTACAGACAGATAGGAAGTGATAGAGCTGGGCGGAAAGAGAAAGTGATGTAGCTGGGCCAAGAGTGGAAGTAAGATAGCAAGGTACAGAAAGATTCTAGTGATAAGAACTGGGTGCCTGGCTTGTTCTATTCCTCTGATCTTTCAGTTTTTACCCTACATCTGGCTCTGGGTTTTGTTTTGTTTTTTGTTTGTTTCTTATTAATAAGGCTGTTCAGCAATTAGTGTTAAGTAGTTCTATGACCTTTTTTTAGAATCACTTTCATTGTGTCCCATATGTTTAGGTATGCTGTATATTCATTTTCATTGAACTCTAGAAAGTCTTTAATTTCTTTATTTCTGTCTTGACACATTTTTTGTTGAGTAGAGAGTTGTTCAGTTTCTATTAGTTTCTTAGCTTTCAGTTGTTTCTGTTGTTTTTGAAATCCAGTTTTAATACATGTTAGTCTGATAGGATGCAGGGGGTTATTTCAATTTTCTTGTATCTGTTGAGACATGCTTTGTGTCTGAGTGTGTGTTCAATTTTGGAGAAAGTTGTGTGAAGCGTTGAGGAGAAGGTTGCTGTGGGATGGTCTGTATGTCAAATGTGTTGCTGATTGGTCAATGAATAAATCACTGATTGGTCAGTGGCCAGGCAGGAAGTATAGGCGGGACTAACAGAGAGGAGAATTGAGAGAACAGGAAGCTGGGTGAGAGAGACACTGCCAGCCGCCATGATGAGAAACAACATGTAAAGATGCCGGTAAGCCATGAGCCATGTGGCAAGGTATAGATTAATGGAAATGGATTAATTTAAGCTGTAAGAACAGTTAGCAAGAAGCCTGCCACGGCCATACAGTTTGTAACCAATATAAGTCTCTGTGTTTACTTGGTCGGGTCTGAGCGGTTGTGGGACTGTCGGGTGACAGAGATTTATCCTGACTGTGGGCCAGGCAGGAAAACTCTAGCTACAGAAGGTATATTTTCTTGTGTGTTTTGGAGGAATGTTTGGTAAATATCTGTTAGGTTAATTTGGTTAATAGCTTCAGTTAGCTCCAGCATTTCTCTGTTTAGTTTATGTCTGGAAGACCTGTCCATTGGCGAGAGTGGGATATTGAAGTCTCCCAGTATTAGTGTGTGAGAGTCAATACGTGATTTAAGGTATAGTAGTGTTTCTTTTACAATGGTGGGTGCCCTTTGAGGGGCATAGATGTTAAGAATTGAAATTTCATCTTGGTGAATTTTTCCTTTGATGAATATATAGTGTCCATCCCCATCTCTTTTGACTAATTTTGAATTGAAGTCTATTTTGTTAGATATTAGAATGGATACACTAATTTGCTTCTTGGGTTCATTTGCTCAGAATATCATTTTCCAAACTTTTACCCTGAAGTATTATCTATCTTTGATGTTGAGCTGTGTTTCTTGCAGCAAAATAATGGATCATGTTACATTCATTCAGTTAATTTGTGACTTTTCATTGGATAACTAAAGACATTGCTATAATTTTCATGTGCAGAGCTAATCTCCATGCTTTGGATTTGTCCTATTGCACCTTCTGTGGGGCTGGATTTGTAGATAGATGCTGTTTAAATTTGACTTTATCATGGAATCTTATTTTGTTTATTTATGGTGATTTAAAATTTTTCTTGGTATAATATTCTGGGATGGCATCTGTGGTCTCTTTGAGTCTGCAGCATATCTATTCAAGCCCTTCTGCTTTTATAGTCTCCATTGACAAGTCAGGTTGAATTATATTAGGCCTGCCTTTTTGGTCTTTTTCCTTTGCAGCTTTTAATATTGTTTCTTTGTTCTATGTGTTTAGTATTTTGATTATTGTGGTAAGGGGTCTTCTATTCTGGTCTCTACTTGGTGTTCTGTAAGCTTCTTGTGCCTCCATAGGCATGCCCTTCTTTAGCTTAGAAGCAAGGTGAAGTGGGTAAGTCCCATCCAGGCCAAGGTGTGCCATGAAGCAAACATGCCACGTAAAATAGAGTTAGTGCAAAAGGGATTGAGGAAGTAGGAAGGGAAAGAGCAAGAGTAAACTGAGATGTCTGAATGAGGAGATGAGAAAGGCGGGCAGACAGACACAGAGTGAGAACAGGGAAAAGGCAAGAGGTGAGAAAGACAGCAAGAGAGGTAACAGAGGAGCAACAGGCAAGAGAGCTAGCCGAGTCTGGAGAGCACTTTTAAGGGGTGTGCATGTCGCATAGCCTAGAGGGGAAAGGCACCTGGCAGAAGCTGATGGTGTGACTGCTTCAGCAGCAGAGGTTTGCTCTTTTCACAGTATCCCATATTACCTGATATTTTGTGTCAGAAAATTTTGAGATTTAATATTTTCTTTGACCCATTTATACATTTCTTCTATTTTATCTTCAATGTCTGACATTCTTTCTTCCAGCTCTTGTATTTTGTTGATGATTCTTGCCTCTGTGCATTCCTAATTTTTTTATCTCCAGGATTCTCTCAATTTGTATTTTCTTTATTGTTTCTATTTTCATTTTTAGGTCTTGAACAATTTTCTTTTGTCTTTCAATTGTTTGTTCTTTCTTGGCTTTAAGTGATTATTTTACTTTCTCCAATTGTTTCTTTGTGTTTAATTTGCCTTTTTGAGCAATGTATCACTTCGTCTTTTAGAGTCACTATCATCTTCACATAGTTGGTTTTAAGGTACTTTTCTTGTGCTACAGCTATGTTGGAATATTCAAAACCTGCTGTGGTATGATAGCTGTGTTCTAATGCTGACATTTACTTTGGCTTTTGTTGATTGTATTCTTACCTAGGCATCTGACTTTGGGGCGATTATGGGTCTAGGTGATGATTCCTGGGTTTGTCTTAGTTAGGCAGAAGCTTTGTTCCTTGTTTTCTGTTTCCTCTCTGGATTTTCAGAGAGCGTGTTGTCTGAGTGCTGACTGTTTTACTGGCCTGCTTTGCTGGTATATTTACAGGGAATGCGTGCTGGTGGCTGAGGGAAGGGGAAGTCAAGGGAAGATGGTCTGAGGGATCCACCAGAAGCATGGACTGGGTAGGGGAAGCTGCCCGTGGTGTTTTATTGTAGCACCAGGTACATCCCTGATAATAGATAGAATTGGAAAAGACCCTGAGCAACCTACTTGGTCTTCTGGCATGTGTTGCCTATGGTTGAGCAAGAAGTGTCTGCACCATTTGTGGCTGTATAACATTTGAATTACTTAGATTTACTTGTATCTCTAGTATTTGGTGAAATTTATCAATAGTTGGTGAAGATATCTGGTTGTGAATTTCTGTCTTTGTGGAATTATTTTAAAAGACTGTTTTATTGTTATAATGCTTTAAGTCCTATAATTTATTATTCAGTTATGTTTTTAAACTTAAAGATATTTGTCTGGTTTATATGATTTGTCAGAGTTGCTTGGATCTTTTTTTTTCATTTGCTTATATCTACAACTTTAGCATTCTCAATTTTATTTTCAATAATGTTTGGAATTTTAATGTAATTTCTGTCTTCTGCTTGCCTTTATATGTTTGTTTTGCTCCTCTCTTAAATCTTACTTCCACTTGATATTTTAGAAGCGATGGAGAGAGAAAAAGACAGAGAGACAGAGAGAGACACAAACAGATTATTCTTTTGTCATTTTTAGTAAGTAGTGTGGGCATTTTGCCATATATACTTAGTGTTTCAAATTCTAAAATTAGTTGAATACACTCACTATCTTCCTAGATACTCATTTATTGAAGCGTAGAAATATTTAAAACCTCACAATGTTCAAAAGTACATATTATTAAAGTTGCATATTTTAATATCTGATGTCTGTATTTAAAATAGTTTCATTTTCTTTTGTTGCTTCAAACCTATAAGGTTATATGTTCTATCTTCTAAGATCTTCAAACCCTGATGTTATAGGAATAGAAGGGAGGGTGAGATGTTATATGATGTACCAATAATTAAAACGTTTAATCACTTTGTTTGCCTATTTTGGTTTTCTGCTGTTTCACATATTTCTGACTCTTTTGCTTTTTTATGCTTGAAGGCTTTTTGTTTTTATTCTGTTAAGAATCTGTATCTAATATAAGAGTAATGTTAGCTTACTCTCAATTATTTGCTTGTAAACACTTTTCTGATCAGTAACAGCGTGGAAGCCCAGGTTGTAATATGTGCAACTCTACTTAAGGTTATACGACTTTAGATTTGCTTAGCTAACAGGTGAGTTTATGGTTCACTTTCCTGATGTGAAATTGTGCTCACGAGTTTATTTCTGGCTCACTGTTAGAGTGACAAATAAAACTTTATGTACCAACTTTCTAGGGAAAGATTCTCCTTATATACTCTACAGTTTGGATGAGTGAGGGCTGTTGTTTCTGTCTTTATGCCCCATGAGGCTGAGTAAACAAAACTAGACACTTAACAAATGCTCTCTGGGTAAAAGTGCCTCCAGGAATACTTTTACCTTCTGGGATCCCTGCCAGTACTCCATTCCAGATGATGGGGAAGGGAATAAAAGAGCAGCACTTAGGAACTTTCCCTGGTTTCAACCCCCCTTTACACTATTGAGTGACTAAAATTCTCAACTGTTTCTTCCATGTTTGATAGTTTCTTTAATTGACTAATAAAAAAAAAAAACCAGTAGTTCTGTGCACTCTCTCCAACTCAGGTGCATTTCTGGAAAACCTACACTAGGAAGAGCGTATCTGAATAACCGACAGAAAAGTGAAACCTGAAGATCCCACAGGGCATCTTTGGGAGGTGGTAGCAGGGACTCTGGAGAGATCTCCAATGGAGCTAGCAAACACTTGGTAATAGTCTGAAACTGCCAAGATGTTCTTTACAAGTACTTCTTCAGAAGTGGTAGCAGAGACCATTGACACCTTGTTGCCCGTGGGACTTTTGAAGTACTTGTAGAGGAAATACATTTTGCTAGATGCAAGCTAGATGATTGTTTTAACACACATCTAATTTCTAAGGGAGAGCATTGATCTCTCTTGCTAGTAATTTTCCAGCTCAGCATCTGGTAGACTCCCACAGAGATGTAAGATAACACTTTGCCATAAGATAGGAACCAATTCCCTAGCCACTGCTTAGAGTCATGTTCCCATGAGTGGGAACAATAAGAGCCAGAGGTCTCTGCACAAAACTACTCATAAAAGCTGTTAAACATTCTGAGAATAAAGATGTTTTACATGTGTTTAAGTAAAAGTGCTCCAAGGCATAAAAATAAATAACAACAAACCCTACCGAGGTATATCTACTTAAGGACTAAACTAGAAGTACTTGCATGCTTCCTGAGAATTTGAACAATTTTGCATGTCCTAATCAGATGCAGAGATACCTAGACTAATTATAAATGTTTTGATCTGAGCACCTTTTCAAGATTTTAGAAAGATATCTATATGTCATTTTGTTTGGGGCTGTTCTACATTTGGTGACAGCAACAATGAAATCCCAAGGATGTATCAACAGCACAAATATTTGTTTTCTAATATTTCAGTGTTGCTCATAGCAGGTACAGAATTCTACGAATTATAAACAATACCCAATGATGAGATGAAAGATCATCAAGGGATGGAGTTGGAAGACATGATTGAAGTCTGAAGAGCAAATTAAATTCCAGAGATTTCAGTTAACATGAAAGTGAATTATTTCTCTTCTGTACGTATCTGCCACACCTCTCCCTAACTAAAGCCCTTCAGTGTCTCACTCAACCAATCAAATCTTGTACCTTGCTTTTCCTCTTTTTATTGCTCCCCCACCCCAACTCCAGAAATGGTCCCCTTTGGGTATCACATTTATGTGGCTACTCCAGGATATGCACTCACATCTGAAGATTCAGAAAATGGAGCCTCCAATTATAGAGAACATGTGGCAATCACATGCCATGATATCCACAGGTAAATATAGTTCTCATTTTCATCAAGGAAACTTCTCTTTGTAAATAATGGAGACCATTACAGAAACCCAAAACCAATGAAAATGCAGAAATGTGGAACCCAATTCCAATGGATACATCTACAAAGCAACTCTAGCACCTAAGATTCAGAGACTATTCTGGAAGAGAAGGCCAAAAGATTGTTGTAAAAGGAGAGTTATTAAGGAGTTTGCTTTGAAACTGTTTCTACCATTAATTTCTGAAGCTACACCCATAAAATGTACACATGACTGTTTAACCATGAGCTTAGCAAAGATCCAACAATAGAAATGTAAAAATGGATGGAGGAAAGCCTGTGCATCACCAATCCTATACAAAGAACTATAGACAAATAAAGAATACTGAAAACAAGATAACCTCCTTCAGGGGAAGGACACTCTGGAGATGATACTTAGTACCAAATAGTCAGCTCTGAAAACATACAAATTACACATAAACAACATTACACAGGCTAATCATACTGTATTTATGTATGGAGAAGTATATATGTAGGTACATATACTTATATACATGTAACAAAAATTGATGGAAAGACAGGCCATGATTTTGAAAGAGAGTGAGGACCATTGAAAGATTTGAGAGGAAGAAATGGAGAGGGAATTATAATTTCAAAAAAAAAATAAAGGAAAGAATAAAAAACACACACAAAGCAAAATATATAACTAAATGTCACACATTATGATTATTCTAAACACATGTTCCTATAGAAAACAAAGTTTGATCCAGAGTTTGCATCTCCTTTTTTATTTTCTAATGATTCATTTATTTTATTTTTTTGTGAATGAATGTCTATGCCACATGTATGCATGTGGACAATGTGCAGTGTCTACTGCCAATAGAGGTCAGAAGATGGCATCCCATCCCCTGAAACTGGAGTCCTGGTGGTTTGAATGATAATGGCTCCCCTAGGCTCATATATTTGAATGCTCAACCACCAGTTGGTGGAAATGTTTGGTTAAGATTAGGTGTGGCCTAGTTGGAATAGATGCGGCCATTTTGCAGGAAGAGTGTCACTGGGAGGGTGGGCTTTCAAGTTTCAAAGAGACACAAGGTCCAGTGTCTCTCTCTTTCTCAGCCTGCAACTTGCTGCTCAGAAGTGAGCTCTCAGCTACAACACCTGTTTGCCTGCTACCATACTCTCATAATGATAATCATGGACCAACCCTCTGAAACTCCAAGCGAGCCCCCAATTAAATGTTGTATTCTATATGCTGTCTTGGTCATGGTGTCTCAATACAGTAACAGAACAGTAATTAAACAGGAGTTCTGGATAGTCATAAGCCATCACTGGCTGGTAAGAATTGAACCTAGGTCCTCCTCAAGAGCAAGTACTCTTAACCCATGATCCATCTCTTCTTCCTGTTTATCCTTGCTTAATAAACTATTTGTTTTTAAATTTGCAGAGAAACATCCATACTTCCTGTTTTGTCTGACAAATAACCCTTCTTTTCCTATCTGAATCTCCAGAGTAAGTTCATATTGATGTCTTCATGTGGGGAACAGTGATGGTCTCTAAGTATTTTAATATCAATGTATAGTTAATTTGTCTAAGCTGACCTCTTCAGAGATCCTCAAATTAATGTACATGTAAGCAATTGAACAATAAATATAATTATATCGTGCTGTCACCACTCATATAAAGTTTTACTAATAAATGCTTAGTTTATTCATTCACTTATACATACATATTGAGTACCTATAAAAGCCCAGGCATGTTGTAAGTTCTGTCTGGGTTACTGTGTGTTGACCTGGTGCTTTATAGAATACAAAATAGTGCCTAAATTGCAAGGAAATTTGAATATTTAAATGAAAATATTTATAAACTGTAAATGGAAGGTTGAGAATGATTTAGGTATATTTGGAAATTATTTCAATTTTAAGATAAGAAATACAAAAAGACAAAAACACTTGTGTTTCAGTAAAAGCTTTACATATAATATATATAAAGATATATATTTTATATGATACATATATATACATGTATATATTCAGAAACAAAATGAGAAATACATACATAAAACTTTCTAAGTGTAGGTCTATTATATTCCTTAGAACACACAGGTCTAAAACAAGAAAACTTAATAGGTATATAAAACATTTCAGCAATAGATTTCACTCATCATCATCCAAGGCAGTTTCTTTATGGAAATCCACTGGCCAGTACAACCAGGAAATCAGATAGTTGATTTTCACTCCTCTTCCTATCTTCCAATTCCAATTTCCCAATCTTATCCCCAGCTTGGTAGCAGACCATGTGCTCAGGGCCTCTTTTTCCTCTGTGCCCCATCCCAAAGGGATTCAACAGAGGTTCTTCTATTCCTTTCTTTCATTTCCCCAAACTTTTGCCTCATCTGCCGGCGCTGGAGCCAACACCGAAGACACACTCTCTGGAAAACAGCTGGCTACCTGACCAGGGAATCAGATACTGATGGCAGATCCAGCTTTCCTCTCTCAGTACTCCCACCCTTTTTGCCTATCCCCATTTCTTCCTCTTAGCTTCCAAATATTTAGAAACAAATTCACTCCAGCATGGGCAGTGGTCACATCTGGCAGGAACTTAGAAGCACACAACCAGGCAACTCACAACCATCACAAGTTCCCAATATCCACAGAGGACAACAAATACTAAGGAAAAGAAAATTCAACCAACAAAGACAATACTAGCTATCAATATGCAGAATCGTAATCATCCTAAAGCTAGGTGTATAGAAACAAGTACAAAAACACAATCAAAACAGTCAGTGCAATATGTCTCCACTACAGCCAAGCAACCATACTACAGTAGGCCCTGAGAAATGCAGTATAGCTGAAGCACATGACAAGGACTTCAAAATAGCTATTAGCAATATAAGGACTTTTAAAAGGATATGAAAAATCCATTAATGCAATCTATGAAAACAAAGATAGTGGAATGAAATGAAGAAGACTGTGAAAACGTGAAAGTTGGAAATAAAATCAATAAAGAAAACCTAAACTAAGGTAGAACTGGAAATGAAAAATTTAGGAACTCAAACAGGAACCTCAAAATAGATATTTTTCTTGTTTTAGACCTACGTGTTCCAAGGATTATTAGAGACAAGATAGAAGAAATGGATATCTCAAAAAAGGAAACTGTTAAATCTAAACATAACTAGGCACAAAACATCCAGGAAATCTGGCACACTGTGAAAAGACCAAAAATGAGAATAATACGAATAAAACAAGGAGAAGAAACCCAGGTCAAAAGGCATGAAAAATATCTTCAACAAAATCAAAGGAGAAAAATTCCAAGAAGGAGATGCCTGTCAAAATACAGGAAATATACAGAACATCAAATAGGCTGGATGAAGAAAGAAGGTCCCACTCAGCACATAGTAATCAAAATGCTAAACATACAGAACAAAGAAAGAATAATAAAAGCTGCAAGGGAAAAAAACTGGGTAGCATATAAAAGCAGACCTATCAAAATAACACTAGACTTCTTAATGAAGACCCTAAAAGGCAGAAGACCTATACATATGTTCTGTTTTACAGACTCTAAGAGACCACAGACACCTACCCAGACAACTATAATCATCAAACCTTTCAATCATTATAGATGAAGAAAACATGACATTCCATGATAAAAAAAACAAATTTAAAGACTATCCATCTATGAAACCAACCTGCAGAAGGTCATAGGATAACCCCAACCTAAACATGTTAATCATGCCCAAGAAAACATAAGGAATCCTAGAACAACAATTGAAAAGAGAGGAAACACGCACACACACACACACACACACACACACACACACACACACACACACGCACAATAATAAGAGGCAACAATCATTACTCATTGCTATCTCTCAACATTTATAGTCTCAAGTCCCCAATAGGATGACACAGACTAACATAATGGTTGCAAAAACAGGATCCAACCTTCTGCTGCTTCCAAGAAACACACCTTAACATGAATATATCACCTCAGGGCAAAATGATTTAAAAAAAAAAGATATTCCAATCAAATAGACACAAGAAACAAGTGAATGTAACAAATTTTATATTTGACAAAATAGACTATAAACCAAAACTAATCCTAAAAGATAAGGAAGTACACTAAACTCATCAAAGAAAAAATCCAAGAAGATATTGAAATTCAATGCATCTATTCAATGAACACAGGGGCACCCATGTTTGTAAAATAAGCATTAATATAGCTACATCACATTTTGGATCCTAACATGAGGATTGTGAGAGACTTCAATATCCAACGCTTGCCAAATGACAGGTTATCCAGACAAAAAACAGATATGCAGGAGCTAATTGTATACATAAACCAAATAGACCAAACTTATATTTATAAAACATTTCACCCAAACACCAAAAAAGAATATACCTCCTTCTCAACATCACATGGAACTTTCTCCAGAATTTACCACATATTTGAACATAAGGAAGTCACAACCAATAAAAGAAATGTGAAGTAACACCCTCCATCCTATATGACCTCCATGGATTAAAGCTGTATATGAACAACAAAGAAACAACAGAAAGCTTACAAACTGATATGAAATGAAAAATGAGTCAAGACAAAAATTTAAAAAGACATTAAATATTTTAAAAAGTTGAATGAAAAATGAAGACACAATATTTCCAAGCTTATGGGAGGCAATGAAAGCGGTTCTAGAGGGAAATTTCATAACATTAAGTGCCTACATAAAGAAAGAAAAATTGAAGAAATTTCATATTAGTAACTTAAGTATACATCTAAAATCTCTAGAATAAAAAGAAGAAATCACACCCAAAATAAGTAGATGGCAAGAAATAATTAAACTCAGGGCTGTTTTCAATAAATTAAAAACAAACAAAAAAACAAAAGTCAATACAAAAAATCAATGAAACAAAATCTTGGTTCTTTGAGAAATTACTAAGGTTGACAATTAAAAATTGGCTTATTTAACCAAAGGCAGAGAAAGAAAATTCAAATTAACAAAATTAGAGGTGACAAAGGGAATGTAACAACATACTTGAAAGAAATTCAGAAAAATCATAAGGAAATACTTTAAAAACTTATGTTCCAGCAAATTAGAAAATATAACAAAATGAGTAATATTCTTGATATATACCACTTGAAAAAGTGAAATCAAGATCAGATAAGCAAAATTTAAACATACCTATAACACATAGTGAAATAGAAGCAGCAATTAAATGTCTCCTCCCCCCCCCCCCAAAAAAAAAATCTCTCAGGAACAGATGGTTCCAATGAAGAATTCTACCAGACTTTCAAAGAAAAATTAACAATATTCCTCAAAATAGTTAGAAAAATAGAAACAGAAGGAACTTTGGCCAATTATTTAGGATGCCACAGTTAGCCTAAAACCCACACTACATGATGCCACAAGAAAGAGAATTGCAGACCTATCTCCCTTATGAACATAGATGTAAAAATTCTTAATAAAATTATTTCCAACCAAATTTTAAAATGCATCAAAAATAGCATCCACCATGATCTCTTAGGCTGCATCACAGAGGTGTAGGAATAGTTCAACTTACATAAATAGATAAATGTAATATATCATGTAAACAAACAGAAAGACAAAAAAATATATATGATTATCTCAATAGATGCATAAAAAGCCTTTGACAAAATTCAACATCTCTTCATGAAAAAAGCACTGGATAAATTGGGATACAAGGGACATACCTAAACATAATCAAAGCAATACACAGCAAACTAATAACCAACATCAAATTAAATGGAGAGAAACTCAGAGCAATTCCACTAAAATCAGGGAAAAGACAAGACTGTCTATTCTCTACATAACTACTCAAAAATCTAACCAGAGCAATAAGACAACTAAAGGAGATCAAGGAGATACAAATAGTAAGGAAAGAAGTTGAAATATGTTTGTTTGCAAATTTTATATGTTTCCATACTTTATAGTGTATATAAGTTACCCTAAAATTTCCACCATGGAAATCCTACAGCTGATAAATATTTTCAGCAAAGCAGCGGGATACAAAATTAATACACTGATGTCAGTAGTCTTCCTGGACACAAATGACAGAAAAACTGAGAAAGAAATTAGGGAAACAATACCTTTCACAATGACCTCAAATCCTGTAAAATATCTTGGGCTAACTCTAGCCAAGCAAGTTAAAGATTTGTATGATAAAAACTTTAAGACAGTGAAGAAAGAAATTGAAGATTTCTTAGATTTCACAGATTGATAGAATTAATATAGTCCAAAATGACCATCCTTCCAAAAGCAATCTACATATTCAATGCAATCCCAATAAAATTCCAACAAATTTATTCACAGAACATGAAAGGACAATTTTCGACTTCATATGGAAACACATACACACACTCACTCACACACACACACACACACACACACAAACACACAAACACACACACACACAATAGCTTAACTAATCCTAAATAATAAAAGAACTGCTAGAATAATCACAGAGTTATAGTTTTTTTTTTAAAAAAAAAACATGATATTGGCATAAAGACAGACACCATGATGAATGGAATTGAATTGAATATTAAGACATAATTCCACACACTCATGGACACCTGATTTTTAATAAAGAATCCAGAAATACACAATAGAAAAAGACAACATCTTAAACATATGGTACTGTTCAAACTGAATGGCTGCATGTCGAAAAATGTAAATAGTTTCATATTCCTACCACGCTGCATATCATTCAACTCCAAGACTTCAACATAAGACTAGATATCTTGAATAGATAAAAGAGAAAGGGAACAAGAGACTTGAACTAAGAACAATTAATAAATGGGACCTCATGAAGCTTAAAACCTCCTGCAAGGCAAAGGATAACTTCATTCAGACAAAGCAGCAGGCTACAGAATGGTGAAAGACTTTAACCAACTACATAACTGATAGAAGGCAAATATCTAAAATATATAAAGAACTAAACAAATATGGGCATCAAGTAAAAAACCCATTTAAAAATGAGGTACAGAGCATTTTCAAAAGATGAAACACAAACAGCGTAGAAGCACATAGTCCTCAGGAAAATGCACATCAAAACTACTTTGAGATTTCATCTTACACCTGTCAGAATAGCCAAGATCAATAAAACAAATGACAACTCATGCTGGCAAGGATGTGGAGTAAGCAGAATGCATATCTATTGCTGGTAGGAGTGCAAACTAACGCAGTCACTATGGAAATCATAGTGGAGGTTCCTCAGTTAGCTAAGAATTAATAGACCTTAAGATCTGGATACACCACTCTGGGACATATAACCAATTAATACTTCATCCCTCTACACAGACATTTGTTCACCCATGTTTACTGTTGCTCTATTTCTAATATTCAAAAACTGGAAACAGATTGTATCTCCATCATCATATGAATGAGTAAAGAAAATATGATACATTTGTACATTGAATATTACTAAGATGTTAAAAATTTAATTTTCAGGCTAATGGGTGGAGCTAGAAAACATCATGCTGAGTGAGGTAACCTGTTGCATGTATCCTAATTGGTCTTAATAAAAACCTGGAGCCAGATATTGGGGTAAATTCTGAAAGATCAGAGAGATAAAGGAACAAGCCACAACCACTTCCCACCTTGCCAACTCCAGGAATCCTCTGACTGAATATCTCTGAGTCCTCAGCCTAAAAGACCTCTTTTTTTTCTAGTTCCTGTATCCTCATGCCTTGTATGCCTTTCCCCGCCCAGCAATTTCACTTCATTCCTAGTGTTGGGATTAATGACATGTGTGCTTCCCAAATACTGGTAGCAAATGCATGAGATCACAAGTGTTGGGATTAAAGGCTTGTGACTCTCAACTACTACTGGGATTATAGGTGTGTCCCACCACTGACTGGCTCTGTTTGTCTCCTAGACTGAAGCAATCTCATGTACTCCAGGGTGACTTTGAACTCACAGAGATCAGTCTGACTCTCTGTCTCCCAATTGCTAGGATTAAAGGTGTGTGCCACCACTACTGGGCCCCTGTGTTTAATACAGTGGCTGGCTCTGTCCTCTGATCCCCAGGCAAGCTTTACTTGATACACAATATATCATCACAGTAACTCACACAAAAAGATAAATATAATATATATCCATTTATATGTGGATGTTCGCTGTCAAGTTTTTGATAAGCAGGCTACAATCCATATAACACAAGAGGTTAGATAAAAGGTAGAGGAATGGCAGGGGAACTTGATCACCCTGAAGGGGAAATAGAATAGACACTTAAGGATGAATGATGGAAATAAATAGGAGGATCAAACAAGGATGGGGAATGAATAGGCAAGATAGGGAGATAATATGGGGAGGGACAGCTAAAAATAAGGGTCATTTGAGGAATGTTTCAGAAACCTAACACAAATGTTCAAATATGTACAAATATATTGAAATAGAAACACTGTCTAAATGGAAGTGCCAAATAACAGAGAAGATGGAGCCCCAGCTGGACATCTCTTATTGCCAAACAAAGACTTCAGTTTCAGGAATTGGTTACATCTAATAGAGTTGGTGGTCAGATGGGCCCCCATGGAAACCCACAAACAACCAAGATTACTAGCAAGGCTATTGGTTGCTCTCTAGAAACTCTGGGAAAGACCGTATTACTAAAGACAACGCCTACACTACTCAATTAACATGTAGAATTTGAGCTTGTGTCTACCTAGAGTCTTCATCCCTGTTGACTAGTGTCCAGGTTACTGAATGATATTCTGAACACAGCCAAAGCAGAAAGGTAAACACAACCAAGCTATAAACTCTGTGATCTACAATGCTGACCTGCATGAAAAATATGCTAGTACAATAGTGGCTGAAAGCTTGTAGAAGTAACCAAACAACATCTGATAAGATTTTAGGCTCACTCCCTGAGACGGAGTTCATCAACACTGCTTGGGTGGCACAGAACCTGAGACTAACAGTTCAGGGACCCAGTGGAAAATCAAACACTATTGTTCTGCTAAAGGAACATAGCAACAAAATGACTACTACTAATAGTCTGCTATATTCATAAATCAATGCCTTTCTCAGTCATCATCAAAAAAGATTTCTTTTGAAGTATATAGGAATAATTACAGAGACCCACAGCTGGGAAGTATGCAGAGAGAGAGTAAGAGACCTTGGGAACACTTGATCCTATATGGGGTGTATCCATCTCATCCCTCCCTTCATGGCTCAAGTAACTTTATGGAAGAGGAGGCAGAAATATTATGAGTCAAAAGGAATTGAGAGTATGCGCATATGAAGTCTCAGAGACTGCGATGCATACAAAGGGCCTGCATGGGTCTGGACCCGATGGGGTTCCAGGGCTAGGAATGGAAGTAGACACAAACCCATATCTCTAACCTAGAAGGTATCACCAATTGTTAACCATTTGCAAATGGAAAATTAGTTTTCTCCAATGGAGTGTCAATGGATATGTAAATCAGATTGCCAAAAGAAAACAATCACAATGGTATTTTTGGAGCTGTTTTGTTGTCGTTGCTTGTTTGTTGTCCCCTAATGACTTGAGTGTTTGTTTTCTTTTTTATTTCTTATCCTATAGATCCTTTGGTTATATGTTATAGTTTCTGGTTTTGTGTTTTTTTGGGGGATTTCTGTGTTGGCCAATGTGTGTTTCTCTACATATATATGTGTGTGTGTGTGTGTGTGTGTGTGTGTGCACATGTGTGTGCATGCTTCTGCTTCAATGGGCTTGTGAAAGTCAGAAAATAACTTTAGGAGTCAGTCATCTTCCCACACCATATATGATCCAGGAATTAAACCAGTTCATTAGGATTGTCTCCATGTGCCTTTACCCACTGAACCATCTCCTTGGCCCAACTTTGAACTTTTAATTCTCTTGCTTACACCTCCTTTGTGATGGGTTTATAGGTGTGCAGCACAGTAGCTGAACTTGGCAATGCTGGTGATTGAGTTCAAAACTTTACGTCTGCCCTGCATACACTCTACCAATTGAGCTACATTCCTAGCCCCATGCCTTATAATCTTTCTTGCCTTTATTTTCTCTTCTTTGAGTGAGAAACTTCCCTTAGTTTCCTTGAAATTTCTGGCTTCTTCCATGCGGCATCTAGACCCCCAAAATGTTAAGAGTGCTCTCTTGGCTATGTTTCTTGGTAATGGCTTCTCTCCTAATCATCCTTCTTCTCATAGCTATAGCTTCTGAGAAGGTGAGAACTGCAATTTAATTGTTCATTTCCTCCATCAATATGGAAAATAATGTTACCAACATATCTTTCAAGTAGCAAGTTCACTGATAATGTTATTTCTTCTCATGTAGACTACTGGATGGGTTCCCTCCAGGGGACCAACTTTTATCTCACTGTACATCGATGGACCACAGAACTAGTGAATAAAGCCTTCTTAAAAGTAGAGAAATGAGCCAGGCGGTGGTGGCGCACGCCTTTAATCCCAGCACTCGGGAGGCAGAGCCAGGCGGATCTCTGTGAGTTCGAGGCCAGCCTGGACTACCAAGTGAGTTCCAGGAAAGGCGCAAAGCTACACAGAGAAACCCTGTCTCGAAAAACCAAAAAAAAAAAAAAAAAAAAAAAAAAAGTAGAGAAATGTATATTACCAGTGCTTTATAATTAAGAATTAAGAAAATTAGAGACTTGGCATTCTTGTGTGACTTTTATCTCCTTTTTTTTTCACAAAACAAGTAAATATAAGAAATAAATATTGAGAAAACTGCCTTCAAAGTGAGAGCACTTCTTCAATTCTTATTGAACAGTCAGTATATTTAGAACACACACAGAAACCTTCCTAAGAATGTCATGGTGAAACCAAACACAATACTTTTAAATAGAAGACTTAGATTAATAGTGTTTCCCTAAGATGGAGCTATAGAATCTTCTAGTTCATAACAGTACAGTTGCTTTAGCTACTTTACACATCAGTAATTGTTTCCATTAAGATGCTGGCGTACTGAGAGCTTTGATTAAACACTCATGGTGCATTAAACAATTATGAGATATACAGCTCCACTCTGGATGTATTTAATTGCTTTTGGAGAGCCTTAGTTAAAAACACACACTTTTAAATACAGCACTGATAAAATTAACAAACATATTACAGAGTCAAATTTATATAGGAAAGAATTCATAATAATAATTCAACAGAAGCAAACTGGAAAAAATAACAGTCCTTTATCTTGCAGAAATCTTTGTCACTTCCCATCAAAACTAAAAGTGCAAAAGCTTTGATTAATCCAGTTGGTGCAATGCATGGATCAAAGTGTCAGGCTGATAGGATCAAAGGGAACAAGATGAAGTGGTAATGTTGTGCACCAGATTTGAAACTGTGGCAATGATGATGGGTTCTCACAGGCTGGAACAGGGAAGCTTTGATTAACAGACCTTGTTTGTACTGTGAGGGCATCAAAGTGGTAAATGCCTTATCAAATGGGGCAGAAGGCAATGGCTAATGGACCATCAGAACTCACTAGAATTTCAGCACTGAAGTAGTGGAGGTCAGTGCATGCATCCCATCTGCCACCTGGGAAAAGGAAAGAAACGAGAAGGAATATTTTAATTCCTGGAAAGCTAGCTGATTATGACACCACTAAAGGATAAAATAGCATAGTGCTTGTTGCATAGACCATGAAAATTAAATCACATGTTCTTTTAGAACAACTGCTCTTCATTTTGCTTCATGTATTCCCACCTATTCTGCTTCGTTCTATCAGATTTTTTATTTCCAAATCAGATTATCTTTGTGTTTTAAGCAATGTAAGTCTGTGTGTGTAAAGGGTATTTCTCAGTATGTACTTTCACTGGTGAGTCTACTGCCTAAACAGGACTGAGTTAGTTTTTAGTTAATTTTCATTTGTGTTTCTGGGCTATTGGAAATCAATTTAATTTAAAAGTTCATGTTAAAACATCTGTCATTCATTTAATTCATTTTTTACCTTCTTTTTATATTTAACAGAAAATGTATTCTTTGAACAGTGAACCACCAGAATAAAATATTCCTTAACATAGTATTATCACAATGTTCCACTTAAAATACAGAAATAATACAATTGCATTAATGTAACAATAAAATTAAATATAATACATACCATTAGGATGATTAATATTAGTAGTTGCAGAATGCAACCTCCATGTCCACAGGAATTTTTTGGTTGTCATTTATTCTTCCTCATTGTAAAACTTCCTAGGACAAGAGAGTTCCTAATGTGTTTGAAATTATCCCTCTGTTCCTCACCTCAAGAAGAATAAATATCAATAAAGCATACTACTCTTCAAGTAGGGATCTTGCCCAGTGGAATATTAGCAGACATGGCAAAGTGGAGTTATCAAATACGTTCATAGACATTTTTTTTTGTTCTCACACTTCCATTTTTGCCATCCATGCTTGTAAATGTGTATATACTTACATTTGTGTTGTGTCTAGGTGCAAGTTTGTATGTGTTCAGAATGCACATACACATGTGTACACATAGACTTATAGATCAGAGGCGGTATTCTCAGGTGGTATTTCTCAAATAACATAAACTTTGTTTATGTAGCAAGATTTCCAGTTTTTACAGGGAAGTCAAGTGCAGGGTTCCATCTGTCTGCACTTCCTCTGCCCTGCGGTTAAAAATGTGCACCACTTCAGTATCAAAATTAGTTTTCTCTAATGGAGTCTTACTGGACAGATAAACAACACTTGAGGGTGTGCTTGATGCCCAGGAGTGGTTCACCAACACTCAAACATACAAACATACAAATAAAAAAAGCAAACAAGCAAATGAAAAAACCTCAATGGTAATTTTATAGAGGGTTTTTTTGTTTTGTCTTGTTTAGGTTTACTTGGACAATTTTTGCTTCATTGGTCATTTGCTTGTACATTTTGGATTTTGTTTTTATGGTTTTTTGCTGGGTATACTTCTTTGTATGTGTTTCTTGTTTTTCTTTTTTTCTTTCTTCCTTTTTTGATTATTCTTTAAAGAGAGAGTAAGAAAGGGCATGGATTTAGGCTCATGGGGAAATGGGGAAGCAGGAAGAGTCTGGGAGGAGTTTGGGGAGGGGAAAAGTGTGAACAGAATATATGGTATGAAAATATTTTTCAATTAAAAGAAGTAGAGAAAAACTTGTCTCCATCTTTCACAGCAATGACACTGTTGTCTGAATCATCTCCCCAGGTCCGTTTCTTCCATCCACTTCAACAACAACATGATACAGGTAGTGACTGCTCTCGGACAATAAACGTATCATGGAGAAGAGGGAAACCTAATGTAGTCCCTGTGTATCAAGTCCAGGTGATACTTTACTGAGCCTATCAAGCCATGACTTACTCAATGAAAAAGTAGCAACACATACATGGTGTCTATTATCATGCTCCAGTATTTGGGGAACAGCTCTCTGAACAACAAGGTTGCTACCTGTGGAAAGAGAATAATGTTGATACACTAAGTACCTATCTTGCAGTAAATGGACTATTACTTTAAGCAGACATTTAATTGTTCACAAGTAACAGGACTTCCTCCGTTTTAGCCAGGCTTTTCTATTTTAGCCCTAACGGCTTTGCATAGGTTCTTGACTTGAGAAGCCTCTCTAGAATTTTTTGCATGATATGTTTTGACAAGAATAGAGGGAGGTGGAAGCAGCCACTCATTTGAAAACTGACACCCACCAAGTGATGGCAATGCTGAATTTCCTTCTGTGTCTTTGAGAAATCTATAACTTGTATGTTTTGGTTTGGATTTTGTTTTTTTTTAAAGAGTTTCTCTGTATTGCTTTGGAGTCCATCCTCGAACTCACTACATAGACCAGGGTGGTCTCAATCTCACAGAGATCCACTTGCCTCTGCCTCCTTAGTGCTGAGATTAAAGGAGTGTTAAAGTTAGAGGAGTACACCACAACCAGGAGTATTTTTTAAATCACGTATTTATTTTTATTTTTATTTAGCTTGTTGATACTGAACATCACACATTTTCAGCAACTAACTCACTATTTCCTCATTATATTTTTAGTAATTGAATATATAAGGTTCACTGGTGGGCAGATGAATCAACTGACAGATTTAATATTTTTAAATATGCTGTTAATATGTGCTTCTGAAAATGAGGAAAGTTTAAACTTAAAAATGTCATATTAGGGAATATGAACTCACTCGAAGAATAGCTGAGCTATTGCTAGAAAGCTTTTTTTGACAATTAAAATAGATTTAAGAAGCATAGAGTCAACTTGCAAACTGAAAGGTAGAAATCTTGTGTGCCTGCCTGCCTGAGTGTTTTGTTTGCAATCGCAGCTCTATGCATCGGAACTCAGAACTTAGTGAGTTTACAGGCTTTTTGTTTGTTGAGAAGGGATCATTACGTTTTAGGGCCTGGCTTCACCCTTACTAGTAGGCCGAGGAACTCTGAGTTTAGAAATAATGCTGTCTCAGGAACCCAAGAAGCTGAGTTTGGAGATTGTGTCCCCATACCTAGCAGGTACACTAGTTTTTAAGCATAAAAGTAAAGAGTGTTAAAACCTGCATCACAAAGGACCATGTTCTATTCATCTACCCCTCAACGTATTTACCATCAATAAGAACATATTTTAGAAGGAAAATGAACAATTTAGTTCCTGAAGATGAACTGTATACCTCACTTTTCTGTTATTTCTGTTAAGAACAGGGCAATATTCTTCTATAAGGATTGATAATACATTGCTGGTAGCCTGTGCCTGATAAATTCAGGAGGACATTTGCCAGTGTCATGAATATACACAAACTTAAGAATCATTCCCACACAAAACTATGTCAGGAAAATATCATCAGATCAGACAACACAGTAAAGTATTAGTTAACCCTTCAAGAGAGAAATATATAGTCTGCAATAGTCTATTGTAACCTTTCGTAGCTTAGTTATTTGAGTTTTTATACTTGTCCTGAAAATCATTGATCAACTTGCTAAAAGATACTTTACTTTATGTTTAGGTATAACATAAAAGAAATCAAACTCTTTAATTTAAAGTATATGGAGTAACACATACTAAGATATAGTAAAATTATATCAATTTAAAATATTCATTCCACAAAATGGTTAGGTTTAAATTAAGAACCCATCAACATCAAAAGGTTAACTCATGACTTAATTTGTTAAATTTATTATAAGAATAAAAAAACAAATATGTTTTTTGGATTTCATTATATTGGATTCATTGCCCAATGTAGGTACTGAAGCTTCTCCACTGCTATGAGAAGAAATTTCAAGAAATACTTTTGGAAAATACTGTCACTCCTTCTTCCTTATGTTTTGGCTATGTCATAGTATTTAGACATATGTTAATGAATTCTCATCTCAAATACTTTATCTTGAGTGTTTTAACTGTGATTAAACATGAAAAATCTGTCAATAGAACGTAATTTGAAACTTATATTGACATATATATAATATATACACTAAATTTTGGTGGAATATAACACATTTGGTCTACATTCATATTTTATCTCAGAAAAGGTAATTTTGTGAAATTAGAAAGTAATATGCTATAAGTCAAGTGATAAATATAGAAAATATTGAATTAATTTTTCTACTATTTCTCTCTGGGGGTCTCTGTGACAACCATGGCCAAAAGAATAATGAGCCAAAGGAGGCAAGAAGGTAATTTGGTTCAACCCAACTAAGTTGCTGAGATTGGCTTGAACTTAGGGAGTCTGGACCCAAGTAGCTTATTTTAGACATACTAGCACTGCCCAATTAGGTGAAAACTTTTCTGGTGATAATTAATTCAATCCCATGTGCACAATAAAGCACAGAGTAAGCTAAATAGAGATCAGACATGACTACATGGAAGGTCTTTGTGAAGTACGTGTGGTGCCTTCAATACAGATGAGTTCTATGACTGACTGAGAAATATAAGCTTATGATAACGGTTTCTGGGAGGATCCAATGTGGTCCTGGCCACACAGATAGTGCAAAGGTCACCAGGCTATTAACCACATCTGCTCCCAGCCTTCTATGTGGATAACAGGTCATGTATTCTTTCCTTTTAAGGAATAACCTCTGTGTTTAATTTTCCTAGTTTCCCTAGTGCTTATCTGTGAGTTCAAAGACCTCCACACATCCAACATTTCTCAACATATATAGAGAAGGCACTAGCTATTAAATTGTTTTCTCAAGGGTCACTATGTATTTTCTAAACCAATGAAATTATTTTCTGAATATGTTGTTCTAGTTGGTGTAGTTGAAAGTACTTCAATTGATATTATAATATAACAATATTCCTAGTGATGTTTTTCCAGGTATAACTTATTTTAATCTTGATCTACCAGAAACAAGTGAAAGTTGTATGAGTATGCAATCTAATTAATTTCTGTGTCCATTCTTTATTCACTTATTCATTTGTCTTTCATCATTTTTTACTCTGTTCCTTTAAAAAGATGTCTAATTTCATAATATAAATAGATATACACAAAGTATGGTATACTTTCGACTCCAGCCTTAGTCTGGTCATCTATGAACATGGAAATGTGAGAGTTTACCCTT
This sequence comes from Peromyscus californicus insignis, assembly GCF_007827085.1. Classification (NCBI taxonomy): domain Eukaryota; kingdom Metazoa; phylum Chordata; class Mammalia; order Rodentia; family Cricetidae; genus Peromyscus; species Peromyscus californicus. Next base: position 25,428,592 of record NW_026294617.1, read on the forward strand.
AGTTTTACAGATGAGGCAGGATATGCTAAGAAATTAACATGTTAGTCATGTGACAGACATCTGTGGGAATTTAGTAGCTGATAATCATCGGTATTTAGTCAATACCCCACTAATATCTCTGAAGTTAATATTACATACATACATACATACATACATACATACATACCATGTGTAGGACCATGTGATGGCTGTACTGACTGTCAACTTGACAGGCTCTAGAATCATTGAGGAGCAAGCCCCAGCAAATGCTTGTGACAGAATATCTATAATAGGCTACTCTCTATAAGAAGATATTATGCCTGCCCACTAAGTTAATTGAAGTAAGGGGAAGACATTCTTTAATTGTGAGAGATACTATTCCATGGGATGAGATGTAGAACTGGGAAAAAAGGGAGAAAGTGATCTGGATGTCCTGATTCAACTTACTCTGCTTCCTAACCAAATGCAGTGTGACCAACTGCCGAAAGTTGGTCACAATGACAGACTCCATTCTGAAGTTGTGAGCCAAAATAAACCCTTTTGACAGAGTTTTTTGTCATGTTAATGAGGAAAATAATACAGAAAGGCTTATTTTTGGTAACTTAAATTCTTATGGAATTACATTTTAAGACATAGACATGGAAATTAACATATCTGTTGATAAGAAACTTGTTAAGGGAGCTACTATTTAATTAACTGATGCTCTTAACATACTTAGAGGTTTGAGAGAAATTTTTCTGACTATTCAGATAATTTGGCTATTGTAAGTTTCATTTGTGGTGACTATGGTGATTCACAATACTTCCTTGAAGTAAGCCTCATGGAACCCTGGATAAAATAAGGAATATTGGAAGTTAGCCATGCATTCATTTAAGGCATTATATACAGCTCCATTGCTCTAATTATATTAATAGTACACACAGAGTTAAATTAACCTTTTCCTTCACTTCTATGTGATTACAGATATTAAATCAGGGGACATGACAGTCAGAGGAAAAGCTTAACTCCAATCATTACCTGGTTGCAATTTATGATGAGAATGTTCGAATCACAGAGCACTTATTAGTCATTATTCTTTGGAAAAAGAGCATCATCTGTATCTATTGAATGAATTTAATTTAGACCTTTTTGTATTATTGCTGCTGCTTTTTATCACCATGAATCACATGACAAAGGTCACCATTTTATGTGTGCTCTAGCTTTTAACCATGGAAATTTCCAATCTTCTTTAAGAAAAGGTAATTTGTTGGGAATTTCCCACTTATGTCTCCATAATCAATTCCCTGTACAATTGCTGCTGCCATTAACAGTGATCTTCAAGTCTGGTTCTAGAAAACCAGCTGATGAACAGGTAGTATAATCAAAACAGCAACTGGATTGCTCGAGAACGACTTCCCCTTTAACAAGATGAAAAACTTGCAAGGTTAGAAAATGTAGAAAGTATTTCATTTCCATTCGGAGTGTGAGGCAACACTGTGAATTCAAAGGGGTTCTGTCCCTTGTAAGATGTTTGCATTCTCTAGCAATCCTTAGCTTAATGAGCCTAACAAGCACTGGGCTGCACTGTGTGAAAGAGTGGGTCAGCATTCTCATGTTGTTATCGCTGCTCTTGAGAAAATGGGATTTTTCTAATGCTAACACTTAAAAGGTTCTTTTACTGCCCATGTTAGTTGTTGTTTTGGACACTGATAACACTAAGAGGAATGAAGTTTTCCCCTTTTCAAGTGAACTATGCTCAATTTTCTTCTCATATTTAGATGAGTGAGATATGATAGGATTAATAAATCCATTCTTTTACTGCATTGCATAAATTAAATTATCCATTTTACTTTACAATTTTCTTGTATTCTGGTCTTTGCAGCAAACTCTTAGATTTCCCCTAGCATTATGTTGGTCAGCATATATTTATTTTGACTTTGGAGTAGTTTGATCTTTTTCTTTCTTCTTCTCTGTCCTTTTGACAATTTATTGTCTGTGCTGTCTCCAAAAGCTACGTTATTTTTTTAACATCACATTAAGCTTTTTAATTTTTTTAACATATTTAATCTTTTTTGTTTTTTCTCCCCACTTTTTATTAAAAACAATTTTTTCTCATAAAATACATCCTAATTACCATTTCTCTTCCTTCTACTCCCCTGAGGTCTTCCTCACCTTCTTACCTATTCAGATCTACTCCCTTTCTATCTCTCATTAGAAAAGAACAGGCTTTTCTACAAAAAAAAAAAATTTACAAAGTAAGACATAATAAGAAAAAACAAAAACCTTCACATCAAAGTTTGACAAGACAAAGCAACAAAAGGAAAACGGCACCAAGACAAGACACTAGAATCAGAGCCCCACTTGTTAACACACCCAGGAGTCCACAAAATACTAAGTTGGGAGCTACAATATACATATGCAGACCACTGTTCTTGCTGACCCAGTCTCTGTGAGTGCATATGCATCTTGCTTAGTTAGTTTAGAGGGCCTTGTTTTCCTAGTGTCCTCCATCCTACTAGGCTCTTACAATCTGATTCCTCTTATATAGAGTCCTCTCAGCTGTGAGGGGAAAGATTTGACGGAGACATCCTATTTAGAGCTGTGTGTTCCAAGGTCTCTTTCTCTGGCTAATGCCAAGCTGTGGCTCACTATATTTGTTCTGGTCTTCTGAAGAAGAAAGCTTCTCTGATGATGGCTGAATTATGAGTAAAGCAGAATATAATTAGGAGTCATTATATCACTAATATATTTTTTAAGACCAGTAGTATTTGGTTTTTCCCTAAATTACTGAGCTATCTGTTCTTTGGTTCTTGGTCCCTTAAGCAGTGGTGGGTATGGGCTCCATCTGATGGAGTGAGCCTTCCTTAACTCAAATCAGACTTTGCTTGGTTACCCCCAGAAGCTTTGTGCCACCATTACCCTAGCATAATTTGCAGGTAGGAAAGATTGTAGCTCAAGGGTTTTGTGGCTGTGTGGGTGTTGATGTTTCTCTTTTGGTAACCTGCAGAAGATCTTCCCATATGAAAGACACTAGAAGGAAGGTGTGTAGGCACCAGCTTGACTTCTCCATGCTCAATGAGCTCTGTAGATATGATCTTCAGCAATGGGCCTTCCTGCCCATTTGGGAAGAGCAACCTATACTCTGTGTAACCACTTGGCTTGTTTGGGTGTTCTCTAGGACCCCTTTGGCCAACAACTCTATTTGATGTAACCCAGTCCTTGTAATGGAAACTTCATTTGGTTACAAGAGATGACCAGTTGGAACTCTGTCTCCTTCATTATTTGCAGATTTCATTATGATCTCCTTTGTATATTTTAGGAAGTTTCCACTGCAGTAGGTTCCCATACCACCCCTCAAATGCCTCTCAATTCTAGCTGTCTCTCCCTGTATTCCTTCCCTCATCCCCATAAACCCATGCCCCTCCCCAAATTATCCCCAGTCCACCCATAAAATCAATTCTATTTCCCTCTCCCATGGAGATCCACATGTCCCCTAGATCCTTCCTCTATACTTAACCTCTCTGTGACTGCAGATTGTAGCCTGGTTATCATTTATTTAAAAGCTATTGTACTCTCATTCTCATCTTTTCAAGGTTTCTGACCGCAAAACTGGCACTGACTTGCATGAAGAAAATGCAATAATAGCCCATGGTTGTTATGGATGATTGACTGATAAATAAAACACTGACTGGCCAGTAGCCCGGCAGGAAGTATAGGCAGGACTAGCAGAGAGGAGAACTGAGAGAACAGAAAGGCAGAGAGGAGGAGATGCCAGCCTGCCATCCAGGGAGCATTATGTAAAGGCAGCAGGAAAGGCCATGAAACACGGGGCGACATATAGATGAACAGAAATGGGCTGAGTTTAAGAGTAAGAGCTAGACAACGGTAGGCTTGAGCTAATGGCCAAGCAGTTTAAATAATATAAGCATCTGTATGTTTATTTTATAAGTGGGCTACAGGAATGCCAGGGCTTGGCGGGCCCGGAGAGAAAAACTCTAGCTACAATTGTTTTGTTATATGTAAATTTACTATGTGAAAGTTAAAACCTTCCTTTTTGAAAAAAAAAAGAAAAGGGGAAGTGCTGTGGGATGTTCTGTATGTTAAATGTGTTGCTCTGATTGGATAGTAAATAAAACACTGATTGGCCAGTAGCCAGGCAGGAAGTATAGGCGGGACAAGGAGAGAAGAGAATTCTGGGAAGTGGAAGGCTGAGGCAGAGAGACACTGCCAGTCGCCGCCATGACAAACAACATGTGAAGATGCTGGTGAGCCACGAGCCATGTGTCAAGGTATAGATTAATAGAAATGGGTTAATTTTAAGATATAAGAACAGTTAGCAAGAAGTCTGCTATGGCCATATAGTTTATAAGAAATATAAGTCTCTGTGTGTTTACTTTGTTGGGTCTGAGCAGATGGGGGACTGGCGGGTGAGAGAGATTTGTCCTGACCATGGGCTAGGCAGGACCAGGAAAACTCTAGCTACACATTGTTACAGCTGATTATTACTATTTTGACACAATTCTTGCCCCCACCCCAGGAAAATAGGTATGTACATTCACATTCGCATTCAAGGTAGCAGCTATTACTCTTAGACTAAGCTAAGAAATTGAAACATCAAATAAGATACAAGCCAAAACAACACTTCCAGTGTCAAAATTTCTTCTGGGCCCATTAGAAGGAATAAAAACAAACATGTATAAATATTTGTTGTTTGAAGGTGGAGGTTTGTATAATTAATTTTAATAATAAATCATTTGGTGGATTAAAGTATTACATTAGCATATAACTAATAATACATTAGCATATAACTAGTTCAAAATTCAGTGTGCGTTTCATACTTGTTGCTGGGGCATGTGTAGGGAGAATTAGAATTGGGGGGTGTGATGTTACCAAAGGCTACATGGTGACTAATACTTCTTGGCTCTGCCCCATTTTAAAACATGCTTGTTCAACACAGGTGCAGATTCTATAAAATATATGCTGCCTGTATAATGAATTAGTTTTCTTCTTTAATGCATTTTGAATTTGATTTACATGTATTTTGCCACAAGGAACCATGATTGATCTGAACTTGTCTCTGTGTCATGGGCTCCTTTTTCCTCTGCATATATTTAAACCATCCTTAATAAGCAAGCCATTATTAGCTTGCCCTAAACAAACTGCAGTCAGCCATGCTTATCAAATTAACAGACTAATTAAGTAGATATAGTGTTATGTGTTTAATATACAGTCTGAGCTTAATTGTAATGTTTAAGGTCCACCCTTAACCTTAATGCTTCCTGCTTTTCATTTTCCAGCTAAACAAATTTATTTTAATACCACTACATAAGTATTACCTTTTTGGCAGTTTCTTCTGTCTTTGCTTGGTAACCTTAAAATTTTCAGGGGATGATGGAAATCACACAACTAATCTTTTCTTTCAAAAGCATTCTTAGGAAATTGAAAGCCATTCCAAAATATGCCTTATTTAAATTCTTCAAATTCATTTCCTCTGTGTATTGTACATAGTTTGGTAAAAATTTCCAGTGTTTTTAGAATGACCTGTAAGGATTTTAAATTTGAAACTTTGTCTTTGTAAACTGATAATTTGTAGGCGCTCATTTACGAGTTGACAGACCAGGACCACTTGCTATTATACCTCTGGACCTCTTCCTCCCACTCTTGGTGCTCAGGAAGCACATCATCATGCCTCTTTGATATTAGAGGGACTTTAGAAACATTATAATTATGGAGCTGTTTATCCTGAATATTTTTGGAGAAGAAGCTAAGGAGGTGCATATTAAACAGATTGAAGGGCAACTTGACAACTCATTGAGAAAGAAGGTATTTGGAAAATGTACTTACTTACTTGAAATTTATTTGTTATTGATAACTTTATAGCTTTGCGTATCTGGTACAAAAGTAAGTTACACTTTGACATTGGGTTTACATCTGAGTGTGTTTACTGTCAGCGAGAAAGTTGGAGATGTCAATAATGGATATACAGTGCATTTAAGCTAAATTATATACAATGAATGGAAAGGTATCTATTATAGGCAATTTCAGTGTCAAAGGTCATACTTAGACATAAGTTATTAAATGTTTAATGTTTCACATTTAATGAATGTTTGGTAAATTTTACCTCATTGTTTATTAGGATACTTATTAAATTCTTAGGAATTTCATTAGTTATTGTGTTTACTATATACAAACCAATATTGTTAGCATTCTTTTTTAAATCTGGCTAAGTCTATAATACTTTCATGCAAACAAATTTAAGAACCCCCAAAAGATTGTATATCATTTTGCTACAAATAGGTCATCCATGCATGAGTCCTTTGTATGTAAGGATAGTAGTGTTAAAATTACTCTCATTTCTCAAGCTTAAATGCCATATTCTAGGTGGTGGTGAGTTATTTTTGGTATCTGACATGTTGTAAAACAGGTAATATTGATTGCCAGCATATTATGCTGGGAAATTATGGGGTAATACTACAAGACTATGTTGTAAATTCATTCAAATATATATGCATGACTGTTTTGAGATTTGTTTCTTGGCTCATAGCTATGACACATACCTGGAAAAAAAGAAAGGGAGGTTTTACTGTGACTTACAGTTTGAGGATACAGTCCATCATTGTAAGAAGGCATTATGATAACTCTATCTCTAGCTGCAGTTACTGGAGCATGAGGATATAGAAGTGTGCTGCTTGCTTTCCTTAGTTTGCTCAGTCTGCTTTCATATAGAACCCAGGAACACCAGCCCAGGGATGGCGAACTCACAATGGGGTGGGCCCACCCTCCCACATTGATCACTAATTAAGAAAATGCCTTAGAGCTGGATCTCGTGGAAGAATTTCTATGAAACATAAAGAATATTAACCACAAAATAAATTATAAAACTATAGTTGTAATTCCATTAAAAATTATGAATATGATACATAATGTAACTATGTACATCATCTGAAGTTTAGTAAAAGTGATATAGACAAGGATGTATGGATTGGACTAAGACAGGAGAAATGGGAAACATAAGATCACGCTAATACAACTAAAGGTAAATGCAAATATCATGGATCAGAAGGAGGAAAAGCACATGTAACAGAAACTCAGTGTCCTCAACCTAAATCAAGTGCATGGGATATGATTATTCTAATAAATGTTGTTCAGGAAGTCTCTGTTTCTCTGTTTCAGCAGTCACAAAGGTCGTTACAAGAACTAAAGGCTAGTATGGAGTTGAAAATATCCAGAGAATTAAAGGCAAGAATCAATACACATGCCTAGCCTGTCTAGAAAGGCAATGTTAACAAAAATATAAATGAGAGACTGAGCAATGATTTCAGTAGCCAAATAGGAGGAAGAACCCACTTAAAGAAAATGTCCAGAAAAATCACTGAGCCGGCAACAATTAAGCTTTATATAATGAGGCACTATGAGTTTTCCTAAGGGGTGAACACACGGAATAACTGTAATTATAGGATATAGATATTGAAAGAGAGATACAAATACATCAGAAGTTAGATGGGGAGAAATCAGATGAGACAAAAGAGCAGGAATAATCAGGTTTGTTACTGTGCTATATCAGGAGAAATTGAGAAAGAATAACAGGGAGAAATGTTATTTGGGGCGGTATCACTCATAAGGCAGAAACAAAAGACAGGCTCCAAGAGGGAAATGTATGTTGTGGAAACATTGAGTCTCAAAGAAAGTCTAGTAAAAGTTAAACAAGTTAGAAACTATAACACCAGTAGCATGGACAATGAGTTCAACAATTAATAAATGGGACCTCCTGAAACTGAGAAGCTTCTGTAAGGCAAAGGACACAGTCAACAAGACAAAACACCAGCCTACAGAATGGGAAAAGATCTTCACCAACCCCACATCTGACAGAGAACTGATTGCCAAAATATATAAAGAAGTCAAGAAACTAGACATCAAAATATCAAATAACACAAATAATCTAATTTAAAAAATAGGGTATAGATCTAAACAGAGAATTCTCAACAGAAGAATCTCAAGTGACTAAAAGACATTTAAGGAATTGCTTAACATCCTTAGCCATTAGGGAAAGGCAAATCAAAATGACTTTGAGATACCATCTTACACCTGTCAGAATGGCTAAGATCAAAAACACTTCAGACAGCTTATGTTGGAGAGGATGTGGAGCAATGGGGACACTCCTACACTATTGGTGGGAGTGTAAACTTATATAGCCACTTTGGATATCAGTATGGAGGCTTCTTAGAAAATTGGGAATCAAGCCGGGCGGTGGTGGCGCACGCCTTTAATCCCAGCACTCGGGAGGCAGAGCCAGGTGGATCTCTGTGAGTTCGAGGCCAGCCTGGTCTCCAAAGCGAGTTCCAGGAAAGGCGCAAAGCTACACAGAGAAACCCTGTCTCGAAAAACCAAAAAAAAAAAAAAAAAAAAAAAAAAAAAAAAAAAAAAAAAGAAAAAGAAAATTGGGAATCAATCTACCTTAATCCCTTGCAATACCACTCTTGGACATATACCCAAAAGATGTTCAATCATACCACAAGGACACTGTCAGCTATGGTCATGCCAGCATTATTTGTAATAACCAGAAACTGGAAACAACCTAGATGCCCCTCAACTGAAGAATGGATAAAGAAAATGTGGTATGTTAACACAGTGAAGTATTACTCAACTGTTAAAAAAAAAAAAAAAAAAAAAAAAAAAAAAAAAAACAATGACATAATGAAATTTGTAGCAAATGGATGGAACGAAAAAAAAAAATCTTCCTGAATGAGGTAACCCAGAAAAACAAACATGGTATGCTGTGGGATGGTCTGTATGTCAAGTGTGTTGCTGATTGGTCAATAAATAAATCACTGATTGGCCAGTGGCCAGGCAGGAAGTATAGGAGGGACAAGGAGGAGAATAAAGCTGGGAAGTGGAAGGCTGAGTCAGAGACATTGCCAGCCGCCACGATGACAAACAACATGTGAAGATGCCGGTAAGCCACGAGCCACGTGGCAAGGTATAGATTTATAGAAATGGATTAATTTAAGCTGTAAGAACAGTTAGCAAGAAGCCTGCCACGGCCATACAGTTTGTAACCAATATATGTCTCTGGGTTTACTTGGTCGGATCTGAGTGGCTGTGGGACTGGCTGGTCCTGACTGTGGGCCAGGCAGGAAAACTCTAGCTACAATGGTATGTACTCACTCACAGTGGATATTAGACAAAAAGCAAAGGATAACCAGGCTACAATCCACATCCTCAAGAAGCTAGGTAAGAAAGAGGACCCTAAGAGGGATACACATGGATCACCCAAGGAAGTGGAAATAGTAAAGAGCTCCTGGGTAAATTGGGAGGGGGTTAGAAGGGAGGGAATGAGGAATGGGAACATGAAGGATCAGATCAAGATGGCCAAGTTGGGGAAGGGACAGAGAGGAAGAGCAATGAAAGAGATATCTTGATAGAGGGAAACATTATAGGGAGAAACCTGGTGCCAGGGAAATTCCCAGGAATCCACAAGGATGACTCCAGCCAAGACTTCTAGCAATGACAGAGACGGTGGCCCTACTGGCCTTCTCTTGTAATCAAATTGGTGACTACCCTAATTGTCATCATGGAACCTTCATCCAGTAACTGAGGGAAGCAGATGCAGAGATCCATAGCTAAGCACTGGGCTGAGTTCCAGGAGTCCAATTGAAAAGAGGAAGGAGGGATTATAAGGGCTAAGTGGGGCTAGATTATGATGGGCAAACACACAGAGACATCTGACCCAAGCTAGTGGGAGCTCAGGTACTCTGGAATGACAGCTGGGGAGCCTGCAGGGGACAGAACTAGGCCCTCTGAATGTGAGTGATATTTGTGCAGCTTGATCCATTTGTGGAGGAGGGGGGTCTCTGGCAGTGGGACCAGGATGCATCCCTGGTGCATGAACTGGCTTTTTGGAGCCCATTCCTTTGCTCAGCCTTGATGCAGAGGGGAGGGGCTTGGTCCTGCCTCAACTTGGTATGCCAGACTTTGTTGACTCCTCAAGGGGGGCCTTACCCTCCCTGAGGAATGATTGGGGGTGGGGGAGGAGATGGGGGGCAGCAGGAGAAGGGGAGGGAGGGGGAACTGTGATTAGCATGTAAAATAAAAATAAATTAAATAAATGCATTTTATTAACCACAAAGAAGAAAAAAAGTAGCTAAAATAAGATAAATGATAATGCTAAAAGAAAAAAATGAAACCCATGACAATGCAGTGTTAGAAGGAAGAGTTATTTGATGGTTAGTAGGACTGATTTATAAGTATCATTGATAACAAAATTCATTTTAACTACCACAATAGTTTCTTCTTCCTATTCAAATATCAAATACTGATTTATAAAGCTAACATTTATACATAATATACAAAAACTTACATTTAAAAGAGAATTATCTTTCACTGAACATAGTTTATCCTTCCTTCCTACACTGAACACAAGCCAATGAATCATCTACTTAGTTAACTACTGAACTGAGAATACATTGTGTCAATAGGATTCCCACAGACTTAACAACTGGAAGAAATAACTGTTGAACAATTTGACCAACAGAGTGTATGGATTATCGGACCCCAGAAAGGCCAGATAAAGTTGCTTTCAGTCCCCTAAGTAGAAGTTTTACAGACCAGTACCACTGATAGACCCCAGACTCAGGGCACTACCCTCTCCGGTGGCGCCCCAGAAACCCGGACTCCAGACCAGTTGATACAATCAGCAAGAGGCTTTATTTAATCTTTTGTGCAAATGGGCCCCCTGCACTATTCAGTGAGAGGAACCCCGAATAGTAATTGCAGGCATCTTTTAAAGGCAAAAGCCACAAAATTAGCATAGCATTTGGGGCAATACATAATTGGCTAGTTTAAAGATCAGCATCGGGGAGGGGGAGTGCAGCGATGGGGACTTTCCATGGGGGCTGCTTTTCTTCCTAGAATAGCCACAGGATGTTCTGCTAGACCCAGACAACGTCACAAGGTTATTCTGCTGATGCCATAAGAAATATCACAAGAATATTTCTGCTGAGGCTGGTATTCGTTCCTCTTTCTAATGTTCTGCTGAGGCTGACGGTTTCGGGGCCTGGGACTGGTACTCGTTCCTCTTTCTCATGTTTAACTCTTTCACCACAATATGAAGACACCCAGTTTTAAGCTGTTTCTTCAATTTGGCAAAAGCAGAAAAAGCTCTGTAATAAATGACTACTGTTAAAATGAACATTTGCTGGAAGACCTGACAGGAGAATAAATGTAATAGGATTTAAAACAAACAAACAAAATCACCTCTTACACCTTTCATTTATTTCTTTTTTTTTTTAATTTTTAATTTTTTGGTTCTTTGAGACAGAGTTGTTAGCCCTGGCTGTCCTGGAACTCGTTCTATAGACAAGGCTAGCCTGGAACTCAGAGATCTGCCTGCCTCTGCCTCCTGAGTGCTGGGATGGGTCTTCACCAGGCCCTCGGCATATATGTTATAGCTGTTAGCTTGGTATTTTTGTGGGACTCCTAACAGTGGGAGCGGGTATATCCTCCACTCTTTCAGCTGCTCTTGGGACTCTTTTGCTCTCAATGGGCTGCATCATCCAGCCACAACGTGGCCTTTCACCTTGTCTTATTGTAACTGGTTTTGTCTTGTTTGGCTACTGTCTCTTAGAGGAAACAGAGGAGGAGAGGGGATCTGGGGAGTAGACAGAGGAATGGAGGGGGAGGAAACTGTCGCTTGGAAGTATTGTATGAGAGAACAACCTATTTTGAATGAAAGTAAAAATAAATTTTAAAAGTGGTTTAATAACATGTGGCATATGCACGAGTGAATCTCAATGTGATATATCTTTAAAAACACAAAGAGCTTATGAAATAAAAGATACAATGTGCTATAAAGGTCTGTATGTCAAATCCTATGCTTGATTGAATCTGTATTTCAACACTACTGACATATGAGAGGGGCCATACCTTTATTGTCAAAAGACAGAATTTCTAGGTCAAAGACATTCAATTTCCAGTAAGCATGGATAAATAATAAAAGTTACATTTATGGCAATTACTTCTTAACAAGAACTACAATATGTATCCATTTACCCTGAAATAATTGGAAAATTGAGTTTTTTGGTTAATTGAACATCCTTGTTAATTGACATTTGTCAAATATATTATACATGGATTAGCAACATTCAAAGACTTAGAATAAAATTGCATGCCTTTGACAACTGAATTATAACCTAAATATCTTTCCTACCTAGATGATTCTGACTCATGGATTTTTACAAATGTTCAGACATTATACGATGTCATTGATTCAAATGAATCAACAGCAATTATGCTTACATAAAAGATAAAACTAATAAAACAAAATTATTATTGACTCTTGGACATAGCCTGAACTGTAATTAAGTAAAATCAAGGCAAACTGTAAAATATAATTCTTTTGTTAGTGATAATGCTGTCTTGGACTAATGGTCCATGTTCTTATTGTTAATTACTAGAGTGATGAGTACCTACTTCACATGATACATTTTCTAAGACAATTATCACCTCCTTCTATGTCAAATGCTATTTTATTTGTATTTCTTTTTACATCTTACTTATTTGTAAATAATCAAGGTAAACTAAAAAAGCAGAAATGTTATTTTTGTGTTCTAGAAATTGTACAATGACCAACTGATCCAAAGGAAGTTTCATTTTATTTATTTTTTGTAATCACTAACAATTTGTCCCCAGAGTTTGACTACTCCTTAGAACAAGGCGACAATTTGAAAAAAAGTTTGCATACTTGTATACTGGCTATAAAATCATAGCCTTTTCAATGCTGGAACTGTCAAAATATACCACATGGCTTTCTCTCTTCCACAGCTTTCACCTTCTGTGATTTCACATTTTACTACTGTTAAAATGTGATTCAATATTTGCTGCATGGAAATTTTTAGGAAAAATTTCCTAAATTTAAAATTTCACACCCTATAGTGCGATGAATCTGAATAATAAGAACTACTTTCAATTTACTTTAAATTTTATTTTTATTTGTGTGTACGCACGTGTGTGTATGTGAGTGAGAGAGTGAGTGAGTGAGTGTGTGTGTGTGTGTGTGTGTGTGTGTGTGTGTGTGTGTGTGTGCCAGGTGTGATGGATGCTTGAGAAGGCCAGAAGAGGAATTGGAGCCCCTGGGCCTGGAGTTACAGACAGTTGTGAGTCACCTGATATGGGTGATGGGAACTAAACTCTGGGCCTTTGAACATGTAACAAACACTCTTAACTACTGAGCTACTCCTACAGCCCAGAAAACATTCTCACTTCATAGTATCCATGCAGTATATTGAATCTCTGCCTCCTCCGAGGACCCTGGGGAGAGCATGTGCTCACATAAAACTTGTATTAAGTACATTGTTACATTTATTCTATGCTGTAATTAGTGGTTGTTAATCTATTTGACTAATTTAGAAATTAAACTTTATTTATAAAGAGTAAGTGTACAGTATCTTATAGTATGCCGAGGGTAAAGTGCTATTTAAACATTCAAGTATCCACTCACTGTGAGTCTTTTAATGCCTAACTTATGCTTATTAGATTCAAATAGGCCTGTAGGAATGGAGATAATGCAGATTATTTGTTAACCATAGGCCTTTTTTTTTTTTCGCTTTAGCAAATAAAATATCTTGAAAACCATTATGTCTTTTGAAGGAGAAAAGTTTCACATAGTGTTATCAGCAAAGGCAGGTCACAAAGACCAGAACACTATCCATATAAAGTGCCCATATGCAGTTACTACTTAAGTAAACACCTCATCAATAAATATCGAAAATGTAGAATAGGCCGGTTATTCTCTTAGAAAGTTCTGGACTTTTACATAAGCATAAACATATTTTACTATTATTTTTAGGAACTGTTTCCTTCCCTTAGCTAACTTACTTGGAGGTTCAACCACACATCACATACCATTATATGTGTAAAAATTTAATTTAATTATACTGCTCAGCCATGATGTGTTACAAGAACATAGGACAAATTGTCTTTTCATTTGGTAGTTTACTGATAGATACATTTTTATAGTTTTTGCTCTTACACATGTGTGAATTTCATACTTGTGTATTTCTGTGTTTTTCTCACTTTCATGAATATTGTTTTTCCTTACCTCCCCTCCTAAAGGTGCCTTCTTTCTTCCAAATAGATGTTTTTGGTACTTCATCTTTCATGTTATATAAATAGGTGGATGTATGCATGTATGTATAAGCATATTATGCATGTATGTATGTGAGGATGTATGCATGTATGAATAAATGCATATATGTATGTAGGTAGGTAGGTATGCATGTTTGTATGTATATATGGTTGATAGATGTGTAAGATAGATCCCATATCTGAGGGAAATGAGAAATTTATATTTCTCTAGAAGTACTCTCTCTTTCTCCTCATTTTCTTCAGGCTTCTTCTCATACTCTTATTTCTAGTACCATATGAAGGAAAACATCACTGTTTGTTTTTACGTGTGTGTCTGGTTTATTCAGAGAGAGAGGGGGGATTTTCTTTATCTTTTCAGCTGTCAGACACTTAGACTGATTCTATACCATAACAAGTACACCACTCTCACCAAAAACAAGAGTGGGTGTGTCTGATGCCATGCTGACACAGATTCATGATGCTATATACCAAGGAGCAATCTACCACAGGCATATGGCAGAGTTATTTAAATTTTTCAAAATCCTCTTTACTGATTCTGTAGTGTTTGTACCAGCAATATACTATAATTCCTCTTATTCCACATCCTCATCAACATTTGCTGACTGTCTTCAAATGGTAAGCATTCTTAAGAGTGTGGGATGGAATATCAGTGTATTATACCTTTCCTGCATTTCCCTGACAACTAGGAACTCTCACAATTTTTATATATTTTGTCATTTTTATTTCTTATTTTGAAAAATTCTGTTCATATTTTCCCCCAAAGTATTGATTGGCTGGCTGACTTTTTTTTCATGTATTCTACAAATTCATCACCTGTCACATGTATATTTTCTAATTTTTTCACACACTTTTTAGGTTGTCTCTTCATCTCCATGGATGTTCCTTTCTTGCAAATGAGTTTTTCAATTTCCTGCTCTCCTAATTCACAATTCTCAGAATTATTTCCTAAGCCATTGGTGGCCTCTCTAGAAAGCCTTACCCATGCCTGCGTCTTAAAGTGCTTGCCCCAGAATTTTCCTCTGGCTGTTTTAGAATTTCAGCTATTTGCTGCAGACCGCAGGAATATATCATAAGAACTCAGCTGGTTATAGCAAAGTCACTACCTGGAGGAATCAGGGAATTCCTCCAGAGGAAGCCAAATCCCAAGGAGTTTTTGGTGTTACTTGGCTTGTTATATATCAGCTGTCTTCTGTTATGAAAATCATGTGTCCTTCAGAGTTTTCCCAATTGACTTTTCCCTTAGAAGGGCTAACAGTGTGGACTGATCACTCTCTGGACATACACATTCCAGGTATTTGGAGAACAGCCTCAGGAAAGGCTTTCTCTGGAATCAAATATCTCCCTTGGCCACTTTCAAGGACTAGCAGTAATAACAGTCCACATGCAAGTCTCCTGATTTAAGGTAAATTCCACAAGGAGACACCACCTAGGTCAGGTGGACGTTAAGTAATAGCTTTACACAGTTTAGCTCAGACCCTCCTTTCTTACAGCCTTACTAACTTTATAGACCTCTAACTCCTTACCTAACCACCTCTAGAATTATTTCGATAATCTTCTGCTATGACAGCTATGCTCAGCCGGAACCCCAGTTCAAGCCTCCCTGTAATTATCATCATTGGCAGCATCCGGCCAGGTCCATCCCCAGATGGAGGAAAGTACCTTATCAGAGATACCTCCATACTTTCTAAGAACAGACTACCCATTTGAGAAGCCTGGCGGATGTGTCAATTAAGCTTTACTTCCTCCTTTCCCAAACCTTACCTCCAGTTCCAGATCTCCCTTTAACTATCACCAGAGGCATCTAGCTGTACACAGGTTGCCTAGCGACTGAGCACACTTTCCCCCAACCTGCAGAAAAACGGCAGATAGCTTGGACAGATAGGAGCCACAGGAAAAAAGAAGACAATTTTCTCCCATTGACCTAGCAACTTACAGATTCTTAACATTTTCTACCAATCACGTTTAAGATTATAGTTGAGCACATAAGAGCCCTCTTCTTAGATATTACCTGAATCTAGCCTTTAGTTAATTCATTTCCCCATTGGTCACTTCCCTTTGGGGTTGCAAATGATAATTAACGGTTATTGCCTCTCTGTGTGATTCTTATCACCCTCCATTTGATCCTGGAAGCCTGGCTTTGCACTGCTAAGGGAATACGGCTTGTAAGTGTATATATACCAGGACTTCCAGGGCACGAAAAGGACAGAGAAGAGAAAAGAGAATGGAAGAACTAGATGGGTAAGAACTTGAGAGGAACAAACTGAGATGGGGAAGAACTAGATTAAAGGGCTAGAAGAGACTACTAAAGGAACGAGATGGAAGATGAGGAAGAGCCAGATGGGGAAGAACAAGATGAGAAAGAACGAGATGAAGAGAGAGAAGGAGATGGGAGAGGAGATGATATGGGAAGGAACAAGATGGATGAGAACTAGAAGGGGCAGAACTAGATGAGGGAATTAAAATAGAACCTAGAGGGGACCGCAGACAAGTGTAGAGAGAAATCAGGCTAGAAATGAGCTAACTATGAGAGCAGAATATAAGCTTGAAACTGAAACAGAATAATAAAGTATATGGAGTGAGGAGTTTCGTGTATATAGATTCATTTCTTCTCATCAAAGATTAATTATCATCTGGTTGTAGATTCTTCCCGAACCCTAGGAGGGGACTATCAAGGGGCTGGACCCTCATAGTCCCAGACAGCTATTATAAAAATTTGATCTATTTGGAAAGATTTTATGCAGAGTGCAAAACAAAAAATCCAAATTTATTTTTTCCATTTATGAATGCCTAGAATGCCTAACATTTTTCATTAAAGATGCCACTTTGTCTCCAACATAGACTTTGGCAATTTTGTCAGAAATCAGGTGGTGATAGCAACATAATTTCTGGCTACTCTACTCTGTTTTATTGGTCTGTTTTGTTTCAGTAGCATCCTGGCTGTTTTTGTGTTGTGAGTCTGTGAAACAATTTTAAACCAGAAGTAGTTAGGACTCTAGTATTGCTCTTTATGATTCAGATTACATTGGCTTTCACACAAATTTCAAGAATTTTTATAATTTATAAAAAATATGATCATAATTTTGATGGGAGATTCCATTCGGTCTCTGGGCTGTTGTTGGTAGTGTAACCAATGCATGAGCACGGAGGTTTGCTCATTTTCCCAGAGTCTTCTGCACTTTCACTCCTCTGTGCTTTACAGTTTTTGTTTTAGAGGTTTTCCATTTCCTTTACAGTCTATATCCAAAATTTGACTTTATTTTGGAGCTATTGTAAATGGAAATTTTTTTTCCTGATCACTTTCTGTGATGTTCCCTTTTAGTTGCAGCAAATATTCTGGGTTTATCAGACCTAAGCATTTTCTGGTAAAAAAAAAAAAAAAACTTTTAAACATAGAATTGTATCTTCTACAAATAGAGGTGCCGTGACTTCTTTCCTGTTATTTCTTCTATTTCATTTCCTTTCCATACTGCTGTAACTAAAACACGAAGAACTACATTAACTAAGAGTGCAAACACTGGGTAACCTTGCCTTGTTCCTGACTTTATTGAATGTTTCCATTCCCCCCTCAAGGTAATGCTGTCTATTGGTTTACCACAACGTTTACAAGACTGAGACATAGTCCATCTGTTCCCAGGTTCTTCAGGACCTTTACACTAACGGGTGTATAACTTTGTTTAAAAACATCTTCAGCTATTGATATGATCATGTGATTTGAAAACTTGAGTCTCCATCTGTGCTTTATTACATTGATTGCTTTGCATACCATCTTTGTATCCCTTGAGTGAAGTGAAACCGAGCTGCTGTTTGATCTTTCCAAGGGAAGTTGTAGTTTCAGATTCTCAGCCTCACTGGCAGTCAATATTTGGCTCCAGAGATTGGGCCACGTCTGACCTCGAGCTCAGGGCTATCAGAATTGATCATTATCACTAGATGAGAGGATCTCATCCCAGGCACCAAGGGCAAGTATTGTACCCCCTGTACACTATATTGCAACCCAAACTTCTTGGCATGTCCACGTCCATCTTTGCCCTTCTGCTCTCTACAATTGACACTCAAGGATTCTCTCTCCTTGAGGTGGTAGCACATTGACTCCAGACTCTCTGAATAGTGACTCTTCTTTGTCAGTCTCCAAGCTAGTTTCATATTGAACAATTGGTTCCCTCCTAATACAGTGGCTCACAAGAGATATTTGAGGTATGGGCATAATAAAATTGACTTCCTCCTGATTACGGACCAAAGAAACAGGAAGAGTCATCATTTTACCAAAACCTCCAGCTGAGCTTGAGAGATGAGAGAACTGTGTTCTTGCTTGTGGGTTGGGCTTCCAGCCTCTTTACACCAGATTTCCTTGCTTACCTTCTGCGTGGAGCATCTGCTTCTCCCCAACCCTTGCTCTGATACTGTGACTGAAGCTCTGTTGCTACTTTTTCCCCTTTCCTGTGGCATCCTTCAGTTTGTCCTCATTTTCCTTGAGTTCCTTGTGATGTCCAGCACTCTCCAGCTCCTCTTAGGGGAAGAGTATCTATTCCTCATTGTTCTGACTCTTCTTAGTCTCGGAGATACACAGAGGCTTCTAATTCATCTTTTTGTCTTTTCCATCATGAACTGTTAATTCAAACTTTAAAACTTTCCTATGCACATCACTAAAGTTTAAAGTGCTTATTGAAATGTCATTTACCCTAAAAGGTCATCAACAAATCTGACATTTAATCCCAAACTGTGGAAATAGTATGGAGGGAAAGGTGTCACATAATTCTACCCAGTATGGACTCAAATTACTGGACTACATAATGCTTTCATTGACAGTCCTTCCTTCCTCTTTATTGACAGGCATGAGGTGACACCTGTAGCTCCAATGGAATGATTTTGATATTGAAGTTCTCCCACTAGGCCCTTCGCAACGCCTTCATCACTATGCTCCTAGACTGTGTGCAGAAAAGACAGTGGCCCTTGTACTCTTCGAGGAAGTCTGTTGTAGTGCTTCCCTTTTCCTCTTAAATAAGCTTTGTGAGCATCAAACAGTACAATTACCAAGTCCAAATTTATCATACATTTAGGGGTGCCTACATTTAATATTCCAAGCTTTGTTGTAACAGCACTAAAAAGTAACCATTTACACTCCAGGAAAAAGAAGCATTCAGAGGCAGAACACAGGTATTTTAACACAGAGGATGCAGGGATCTGTGTTTCTTAGCTGCCCCATGAATTTTGTTGCAAAACAAAGTGAAATACATCTGATCTGCCCTTATCTTTCTGTGTGCTGTGAATATGTGTTGCTACCATTGGCTAATAAATAAAGCTGTTTTGGCCTATGGCAAGAAAGCTTACAGCCAGGCAGGAAATCAAAGAGAGATAGAGAGAGAAGAAAGGCAGAGTGAGAGACATGATTCATCCACACAAGAAGAAAGATGTGAAAGTACCCGTAAACCACGAAGCCAGGTGGGAAGACATAGATTAATAGGAAAGGGTTGAATTAAGTTGAAAGAGCTATCTAATATAAGCCACAGCCATATTGTAATTAATATAAGCCTCTGTGTAATTATTGTATAAGTGGCTGTGGAACCGCAGGTGGGAGAAATTTGTCCAGACCTCGGGCTGGGCAGGACTGAGAAACTTTCCACAACAACCTCAGCCCTTGAACTAGTTGCCCTTAGATCCTTTACACTCTTTGCATAACTTCTGACAGAGCATCCCCGCCCTGTCTCAGCTCTAATCCTTTCCCTCACCACCAGCAAAGCAAACTTATTCTCTTAAAATTCTCCAAATACAGTGAATGCAAAAAACTAAAATTGAACTTGCAATAAAATTTAAAAATCCTCTCCAGGTTCTACAATGCCTCTGAGTAAAAATCTTCAGTCTCAACACTATAACCTCTTCCTGTGCTCTCCTAAGGCTGGTCCTCCTTTCCTAAAATGCATAAGCCTTTTCCTTTGCTCCAGTCATTCTCTACTATTCAATTACTAATTCCTGTGTTTCAGCTTAGTTTTGCTTCAGAAGATCTGTGGCTATCCCTAAAATAAGGCTCTTCTCTACCCTGTCCTTTATATCTGAATATTAATTTTCTTTGGAGCATATTTTTTTGTGTAGACTTATTTTTAAGCTATACTTCAGTATCGCATTGCACTTCTTACTGCAATAGGAATCCATGAAACAACTACAATAGAAAAAAATTAAGTTGTTATTATTAAAGTTATATTGCTTTAATTATTTAATCACTGTATAAGCAGGTTGTGAAGAAGTATCCATCAAGAAGATGGGTCAGTATCTTAAAGTGCTTGTTACCTCATCTAGAGGATTTTAAGTCAGTTCCTAACAGCTTGGTTATGCAGATCACAGCCATCTATAATTTCAGCTCCAGGGGACCTGATGCCCTATTCTACCTTCTATGGACACTGGTACACACAAGGCCTTCATTCAAGCAGATAACAGATAAACACATGGATAAATAAATATAAATAAACTCTTTTTAAAAACAAGTCTATCTAATGCAGACATTTACTAAATATTTGCTAAGCATAGAACCCTATTATCCTGATAAATTAAATATATAATGTATAAAACATGTTCATAATTATGTTCCATAATATAAAATCAATTCCATTTCCAGAATTCATTCCTTGATGTATAGTTGTAACACACAGCTTAGAAGTCTACATAATTTTTAGGCAATCATATATATCATTTCCACAACAGTGATTTACATGTTAGTGTTTACTTTATTGATTTAAGATTTACCATTAATTTAATTTTTGAAAGACTTACTTTATTATTTATTTATGTGTGTATCCATTCAATATGACTATGTATGTGGGCATCCACAAAGGAGGAAGAGACCCTAGGATACCCAGGAGCTGCAGTTACAGGCAGGTGTGAACTACCCAACATGGGTGCCACAAATGAATCTGTGGTTTGCAAGAAAACTATTTGCTTTTACTCACAGAGTCATCTCTCCATCCCCTATTTAATTTCCCTATTTTTTCTAGCACATCAATAAACCTGAAATTCTGCTCCTCATAGCCCACATCACTCCCAGGAATGTTAATTTTGGTTTCCTTGTCAGAACTGAGAACGTTCTCTCAATCCAACTGAAGATTGACATTGAAAAAGTCCACACCATTGTTCTTCAGAGTGCTGTGGATTTAGGCTGTAATCTATCCTTATGTTGTAGTAAGAAGTGCAATGCAATATTTTTGGCCATATTCTGTTTCAAATATTACTTATGTCCAAATTATATTCTCAAATAGACCATGAGACATGCTGATTTATTTTCGATAGAATTGCTAATGCCACAAATAATAAGCTACTTATTTTAGTTATCACTCTGCTAGGAAAATGATCATTTTTCCACACTTCAATCAAGTTAATAGTAAAAATTAAGCCTTTAGTTGAAATTATTTATATTTGTATGGCTACTGCTTTTTAGCTGTTGGTTAACACTTCATAGTTTTGTTTATATGCAAGTCATAAATGGTATGCTATTAGAATAATGAATGTATTGTATATTGTAGATACTTATTTTGAATCAGTTTTAAATTCCTCTTTTTTTACAAGTATTTTTCCTTGAATAATTTGGTTTTATACATACACATAATTTGAAAAGGGGAAATTTTTCTTTGCTTAAATATTTTTCTTGTGTGTCTCGGATCTATTGGAATATTTTAAAATTTCAGTCTTTTCCTTTGAGTGTTCTTTAAGTTGATATCCAGTTTTCCACTAGCTTATCACTATATGCCTTTCTTGTACTATGAATTTTTTCTGTGGAAAAGTAAGGAAATAAATAGAAAACAGTGTGATGTTCTCCACTGACAAAGGTTTTGTCATTAACCACACTATTTAGTCTTTTTCCTGTCACTTGAGATGTCAAGTCATACTCAGTGCCTCAGCCTCGGACCATAGAAGTTGGCACAGAAGAGAACCTACTGTCTAGCAGCCAAAGCCCTAACCCTCAGATGAATATGGCTTCCCACAAAAATTCAAAGATGGTAAAATTCAAAGATGTTAGAGAACTTCCTCTGTGTTCTCTACATGTGCACATGAGGCTGAGGGCTTTCAGTGTCTGAGGAACAAGAGTGTGTTAATTTCCATAAAGGTGATTTGCAGAGGTAGGATTTGCATGGATCAAACTTCCACTTCCAGTTTATTATGTATTTGTCCATATCTTCCTCAGCTGAGCTCCTGCTCATGTGACTTAGTGTTTTACCATTCTCTTTCAACCCTTCAAATCACCTGCGTATACACAAATCAAGACAGCATTTCACATTCAACTTTCTTATTATAATAGTATATTTCTAATTAAACTCCTGTATCCTTCAGTATCTGGCTTTGTTTCTTAGAAAATATTTTAGTTTTCTCTGGGATAGCATCCTAAGGGTAGAAATTTCTGTTCTTCATTTCAAGATTTGAGATGATATGGCAGATAGATTTATTCTTTGATCTTTATTTCCTTGTAAAGCTTTCTTCCATGCCAATGAAGAATATTTAAGACTCATCATGGCTGTGACTTTTCTTTTACTTCCAATGTGTCCATGTTTGGTCTTTTTCTCCAAAGCCCCACATCATCAGGAATTGGCAGATGTCAGGGACCATCAGGTATATGATCCAGAACTCAAAAGTACTTTGGTTGTCTCTAGAAGCCCACCTTTTGTCGAACACTGGCCACTTTGCCCTCAGTCTCCTAAGCTGCTCAGTCTTCATCAACTAGTCTAGAGAGTCTTTTCTTTCTGATTCTTTGTTTTGTGCAGTTTCTATGATTTTCTTCAGAGGTGTTTATGAAAATCAGTTGAAGAAATTAATTTATGTAATTTAAGGAACAGTCTACATCTATCAACCTTGGAGTGATAGACTTATCAATCTCTGGTATTCTTCAAATTCATTCTGCTTATTTAGTTATTGTTTCTTTATTCTGTGGTTGGCTTAATTTTTTACACATAAAGATTTCTTATAAAATAGAGGTGGTTGATTTTTAACAAGATACTTAATTTATTTTCCTTAAAAGATGTAGAAAGCCAGCCCAAGTTCACTACCTGTGAGCCATAGTGCTCCGTGTTGGATCACATTATCTGAGCAGAATTCCTGATGCTAAAAACCTCTTCACAATGGACTTTTTGAGTCTTAGTTGCATTTGAACTTGTTCAAAAACTTTTTACCAAATTAATTTTTTTGAATTTCATATACATTTATACAGTTTCTACCCCTCTCACTTCCCATTCCAACTTCTGCCATGTCTCCCCTACTCCTTCTCAAATCTATGGTGATATTGTTTCCCAAAAATATTGTGCAGCCTAATAAACTTATCTGGGGTCAGAGAACAGAACAGCCACTAGATACAGAGGCCAGAAAATGGTGGTATGCACACCTTTAATCCTAGCATTCCATCTGGATCTCTGTGAGTTCAAAGCCATAATCCCAGAAAGTGATGGCAGGAAGCAGAAAGGTATATAAGGTGTGAGGACCAGGAACTAGAGCCTGGTTACGCTTTTAGGCTTCTAGCAGAAGTTCAGCTGAGAGCCATTTGGATGAGGACTCAGAGGCTTCCAGTCTGAGGAAAACAGGTTCAGCTGAGGAATTTGCGAGGTGAGATGGCTGTGGCTTGTTCGGCTTCTTTGATCTTTCAGAATTCACCCCAATAGCTGGCCCCTGGGGGTTTTTATTATTATTATTAATAATAAGACCCTTTAAGAGTCGTGCTACACAAATCCATGGCCTCTTCCATACTTGTGATTGTTATAACACACACACACACACACACACACACACACACACACACACACACACACACACACACACAAACCTACTGAATCCATTAACCTACAAATGCTCTCATCCCTAGAGCAAACTGACTCTCCCTCTCTCAGCATTCATTGACTATCAGATGCTCTCCTTCTAGGGATGTGTCTTCATGAAACTGTCAACTGGTTTGGTCATAATCAGGTCGTGTGTAGGCAACAGTATTATTGAAATCTCATGGGAGCAGCATCATTGCCATGCCTTGAAGACACTACTTTACAGCAGGCATCCTGGTCCTCTGTCTCTCTCCTATTTTTTTAATCAATTCTTCTGAGATATTACGTGAGTCTTATTGACCTTTTGAGACAACCCACTTCTCCTTAATATTATTGTGTATTGCACGATAAAACAATGTATTCTATTTGGCAGGAGTGTTGGTAAAGTAAGAAGGACAAGAGCCAAGGCCTTTGCAGGCTGTAGCAGTATGTTATAACCATCAGCTATCAGCAGTATGTTACAACCATCAGCTATCAGCAATACATTCCAGCCTCCAGTGAACAACTGTATCTCTACTTCTTAAATATGATCTATCAAAAGACTATAAGACACATATAGATAAATCAAATATAAGAAACCGTCAAAATGGGAGAAAGAGTATAATAACTATAAAGCAACTAACATCAGCTAAAAATAAAATATTTCTAATACCTGGCGCAAAATACCTCACATAAATTTAAGTGGAGAAGTTTGTTCAGAGGGATAGTACTTACAGCTTGGGAAGAAGGAGTCTTTATATATTTAATGGCTCATATACTTAAAATAAATTAATGTATTAAATTATAAATATGTAATAAACAAGGATGTGTTCTTGAAAAGCCCACCCGGATGTGTCCTTGAAGCCCAGCTCTCAGGGTTATCGCTTTAGGCAGCACTATACAAAAGAAGAATAATGTGTTGGTTTTTTTCGTTATTGAGTCAGGAATTTGCAGGAAAAGGTCAAGGCTTCATTTATTTTGAAAACTAGAGCTGGACCAGCTGGACGGGCTACTCACACTTTACTTTTCAGGGTGCAGAATAGGTTTCTGCCTTTCTACCACATACTGTGTGTATTTTAAACAGAATTATCTTGGTACCAGGGCAAAGTATAGCTTGGCTACATACAAATAAGCTAACACTTCCTTCTAAATATAAATGAACATTTTTGTTTGTTTGTTTCTTATAATGAATCACGGTTCTGAGTCACAAAGTCTGGAGTTCTTTTAATTTCTAATACGTTAGATAAAGTCATTATGCATGTATGCTAACAATTACCCTTTTTAAAATGTTAAATAATTACAAAAGAAAATTTATGGAATTTATTAACAAAACTTGAAGTTTGGATATCATTGATAAGTATTATTTGTTATTTATATTATTAATATTAAAATTAGTTACAAGAGACCCACAATTGGTCAAAATGCAGAGTACATCTGATGGTGGGGTTGCCAACTTCAATTGATATATCTACATACAACACAGTCCCCATACACAAAGCTCTGGGAAGAACCAGAGAACCACTGATGTATAGGATTTGGAAAATAGAAATGAGAGTAAATATTATAGCACATTCATCTTTATTCAGATGGAAATTCTGATCCTACCCCTTGGGGAAGAGAATACTGAGACACAGCAGACTGACTGGAAAGACAGAAGAAAGGTTCCGCTTAAAATAGTGGTTCTCAACCTTTCTAAAGCTGTGACCATTTAGTACAGTTCCTCATGTTGTGATGACTCCCGGCCATACAATTATTTTCATTGCTACTTCATAACTGTAATTTTGCTGCAATTATGAATCATAATGTAAATATCTTTGTGTTTAATGGTTTTAGGAGATCCCTGTGAAGGGATGTTTGACCCCAAAGGGGTTGTGAACCACAGATTAAGAACTGCTGTCTTAGAAGAACTTGGAAACATTCCTGAGATATTTGATCTCATATGTAACAAAGCTCAAGAATAAGAGGGAAAAAATAACCTGAAAGGTAAAATTTATCAGATTTATAGGTAAGAAAAAATAAGAATAGTACTAACAAGATCCAAATAATACTTACAAATTTTCACTTATGAACCACAGAAAAATTTGCTATTACTAAATTCAAATGTCATAAATGTGAGTTCCATCTGAGATTTACATGCCTGGTGTGTGAAACTCTGTACAATGCCAATGGAACTTTGCTGAGTCTTGAAGTATGTTTCCTCTGCTTCATGCTTTAAGAGAAAGGGCCATATCACACTAGAGGCTGTAAAAGAACATTTTTTTTTTTTTTTTTTTTTTTTTTTTTTTGGTTTTTCGAGACAGGGTTTCTCTGTGTAGCTTTGCGCCTTTCCTGGAACTCACTTGGTAGCCCAGGCTGGCCTCGAACTCACAGAGATCCGCCTGGCTCTGCCTCCCGAGTGCTGGGATTAAAGGCGTGCGCCACCACCGCCCGACTGTAAAAGAACATTTTAATCAAACATTTCACAGTATTTTATATTTTTGTTTACACTTTCTTTATTAATATTCCTTACATGGAAATGTTGACAACAGTCATGTTCATGAAATCTTTTGCTTAAAATAAGAAATTTTAGACTGTGAATATGACACATTTGGGTAAAGTACAAAGTTGGGGTGCTTCATTTGAATCCCCAGAACCCAAGTTAAAGCTAAATGCTGCATCACTATGTAATCCTAGATGGAAAGCCTTGACAAATGAACCCCCAGAAGCTAAACTTACTGTACCCTCTGTACCCTCTCCCAGTGGCTTAGCTACACTGGTATATGCAGGCAAGACAGCACAGAGAACCCTGCCTCAAAGAAGGCAGAATGTGAGGATAAACATCTTAAGTTGTCCTGACCTCCTCAGACTTGCTGTGTCACATACCTATCTATACTCACACAGACGAATACATGTACAGACAAACACACATGAACACTCATCACACGCATTTATGCAAATCATACACATGAAAAAATAAATGGAATTAAAATCAGAAAAACTTTGTAGTAAAAGTTGCTTATTATCTTGACTCTCGAAACTACATTTTGTTGCCTCAGTAATAGATTACAGTGGTCACATGATTGTCAACTGAATACGATGATAGAGCAGTGTAACTCAAGATTTCTCTTAATGTCATGGTAGGTAGTCAAAGAGCTGCTTTCAAATATAACTTTCATTATTTTCTAATGTAATGTGTCATTGTTACATGTTTTAGATTTCCTGGTTTGCCTCATACCCATGGAAACACAGTGCTCCTTACCAGACACAAATTTCAGTGTACTCATAGTGATGACCTACTCAACACAAGGATCCATGACACATAGCTGCTCTACTTCCATGGTCTCTTTATGTGTATGACTCTTTTAAAGAATTTCATTCATAAAAAAAATGTAACACATGCCATGTATTGATTTTTCTCATTCTTCTCTCAAACAATACATCCTGACCACAGCTTCCCTCTTTCCAGTACTCCAAGTCATCCCCCACCCCACTCCCACTCACTGTCCCCTCTCCCAGATCCACTGCTCCTCTATTTTTTTCAGAAAGGAGCAGACCTACCAGGGATATCAATGAACACAGCACAACAAGATGCAATAAAAGTAGTTATAAACTCACACATCAAGGCTGGATGAGGCAACTGCATAGGAGGAAAAGGATCCCAAGAACAGGTAAAAGAGTCAGAGACACCCTTACTCTCACTGATAGGAGTCCCACAAAAAACACCAAATTAAACAATCACAATGTGTAGACAGAACCTAACTCTGGTTCCTACCATCTTTTCTCCTGTTCTTCTGTGGGGTCCCCCAATCTCTGAGTAGATGGACATGATGAAGACCTCAAATTTAGACTCTTTCTCTCCATATGTCTGGATGTGGGTCTCTGCAGCTGTTCACATCTGCTGCTAGAGGAAGCCTCTCTAATGAAGACTGAATAAGGGATCAATCTATGAGTATAGCAGAATATCATAGGGATCATTTCATTGATTTTTTTTCCAGTTGTCTTTGATTCTACCCTAGGACTCTGGGCTATCCAGCTTCTGGTTCCTGGTAATCCAGGCAGTATCAGGCATTGCCTCCTCTCATGGAATGAGGCTCAAGTTAGCCAGTCATTGATTCCTCACACCCATAAGTACTGAGCCAACTTTGCCACAGTACAGCTTGCAGGCAGAGCAGGTTGTGGGTCACAGATTTTGTGGCTGGATTGGTGTCTCAGTCCCACCACTGGAAGTCTTGCCTAGTTACAGAAGATGACTGGTTCAGGCTCCACATCCTCCATTACTAGGAGTCCTAGTAAGGATCACTTTCATAGGTTCCAAGAAATTTCCACTGCACTAGGTTTCCACATTACCCCCAAACACCTTCCAGTTCCAGTATCTCTCCCAATCTCTACCTCTCCCGCCTCCACACACCTGTTCCTTCCTGTTCCCATCCCCACTCATTCCCAGTCTGCCAGAAAAAGCTATTTTATTTCCCTTTCCTAGGGAGAGTCATACATCCTTCCTAGAGCGAGTCGTGCATCCTTCCTAGCGCCCTCCTTGTTACTTAGCTCTCTATATTAATTTTTATCGTGAGTACAGACAAGTGCTAAAATGTCTTCATATGTGATATATTCCCTGAACATATATGTTTAATCACCAAGAAAAGTATCTCACATACCTAAAAAAGATGTTCAATTTCAGTAGTATTTATAAGTAACATAATCATTTTAATCCATTGTTAAGAAAAAGTCGTATATATAGTATGAATAATTTTGTGATATTAAAATAGCATTGTCATTTATGTCTTCTTTTTTTTTTTTTTTTTTTTGGTTTTTCGAGACAGGGTTTCTCTGTGTAGTTTTGTACCTTTCCTGGAACTCACTTTTTAGACCAGGCTGGCCTCGAACTCGACCACACACCACTGTGGTGATTTTTTTGTCTACCCTAATAAACTTTGCCTGAAGATTAGAGAACAGAACAAACAACTAGATTAAACATAAAAGCCAGGCAGTGGTGGCACACATCTTTAATCCAAGTACTTTGGAATCACTCACCTTTAATCCCAGCACTTGAGATCTCATGCCTTTGCTTGGGAAGGACACACTCCTTTAATCCCAGGAAGTGATGACTGGACAGAGAAAGGTGTATAAGGCATGAGGAGTCGGAAACTAGAGGTTTTTTCAGGCTGGGGAGTTGGTGAGGTAAGAGTTGGTGGCTGTGACTTGTTCCTTTGTCTCTCTGATCTTTCAGCATTTACCCCAGTATCTCGTACTGGGTTTTTTTTTTTTTTTTAATTAAAAGACCTTGTAACATTCGAGCTACACACCACTATTGAAATTATGCAATTGTTATGACTCTACTATATACATAGTTATATACTAATATGATTGAAATAATTGTGGAAGACCCCTTTCTCATAACACAGAGCTTTAAAATCAATAACTGAAACCACAGGATTCTTCTTATAGGTAAAATGAATCATCATACATGATGTTAATCTCTGTTCCTGGGTAGAGACATGGCATTCTGCAATGCCTGGAAGGTTATTAACAGATAGCTAATCATTATAAGATGAATGTCTAGCTGTAGTCTCTCTGAAACAAACAAGGACATACCATTGCCCCTCCATGAAGGAAGTCAAATGAACCTGTCAGTCACCAGGACATGAAGGTATTTCTCATGAAGAGATGTCTGCTCTCAAGACTTCAAAAGTAGTAGTGGTCTGAAGTGTAACTTGGCACAGTGGTCTCTGACTGTCATCTGTGTTCACCCTGAGAATGTGCTCTGCTCCACTCGGCCTGTCTTTCTCACTGTGATTTGTATAGAGTCTGAGTTCTCCCCTCAGAGATCCTGAGTATGGGGAATCCAAAAAGGATCTTGATGACAACTCTGCATTTAAATGAAATATTTGTGTCTGTGTCACACGTCTAGGGATTGAAGTGTCAACCAAAAATTCAGTTGTCATTATTCTTGTTAAATTTAATATCAAATTTTCAGATGAGTATTAGATCACTTTCAACTATTTATTTAATTTTAATTTGCTGTTGGAGTTTATATCATGGTGCACTGCACACTAAGCACTGAGCTACAGAGCTAGCCCAATTTTCAATTTTGTAAAATCTGAAAGCTTTGATTTATTATTAACCTAATTAACTGCATTCCTGGTTTTTACATGATGAGTTTAATTTGACAAACATACTAAATTGGCATGTGCTGACCTATTGGTTACTTAAGAGGTAAACATTTTCCATTTTTAATCTAGTTCTCTTATTTTGCTTAAATAAATATAAATATTATAAAAATATAAGCATATAATCATTGTAAATATTATAAATACATTCTATAATGTACTTCTATAATGCAAACACATGTAACGTAACTTATTTGTTGCCACCAAAAAGTTCTTTTTGTATGTATGTAGTCTGTGCCATACCTAATTATTTTACCAAAATTATTTAACATATATTTGCATATATATTAATATAAGCTGTCTTTCTATAAAGAAAATATCCCTGTTAGGAAAAATGCATATTAATTATGAACTGGGAATTAAAATGTATATCATAATCATAATCCATGGTCTGGTCTTCTTTGTGCAGGACATACATGCACAGATTGCACAGCCATTCTAAATGAAATGTGTGCTTTATAAGAGGAAAGAGGAATAAAATATGCTGTAATGATTATTTAAATTCTGTTATTGATATTTAAACCTCAAAAGCAAAAAAGCCACCTGTAGCTTATATCCTGTATTTTTCTTATAAAAAGAAAAACTCTGGATGCAATCTACTTTTAAATTTAATATTGTATCATCTCAAAATACTCATTGCTATCCTGACTAGACAGATATTTTATATTTAACTTGGTCAGATACAATTTAGTCATGTAAATCAATTTCAACATCTTCCAGAGAAAAAAGGAACCCATAAAGCAAAACAAAATAAACAAACTAACAGGCTCAGTTAAAATAAACAAGAGCCAGGATTAAGGGGTGAGCATTGGGGAGGTGAGCTGAAAAATGAGGGAGAGTTTGGTTAGGAAGGTAGAAACCTTCAAGAGTATTTCTCTGATTTTAGTTCACCGCACCAATACCACCATTAGCTCATGCTGAACACATCTGTGTAATGGAAAAGACCATCAACCCTTTTAATGACAGGTAGGGGAAATGCATTTTCTTCTAAAAGAAGAAGCATGAGCAACATCACTTGGATTTGATTCAGAAGAGCAGCAATACATATTTCTGTAGAAACTTGGCCTGAGCATTTGGAAACTTTTCAGCTCAGCTTGGCTGTGAGTAACATATAACTCAAAATAATAGTGCATTAGCCAAGACTGGAGTCTATTGCTTTCGCACATAAGCATTTTAAAGGAGGAAATCTAGGCCTGTAATGGAGTGTTTGCTCTGTATAGTCTTCAAAAGCTGAATGTACTTCTATAACACTGCTTACTCCCTCTCTAGCTTCATCCTGAGGATGACATCATAATGAAAGATGGATGATTAGGCTCTAAACATTGTCTTTGCATTCAAGATAGAAGAAAGTGAAAAGAGATGAATTTAAAAAAAGACAGGAGCTTTTTCATTTTCAAGAAGGTTTAGGGATGTGGAGCAAGGGGAACATTCCTCTACTGTTGGTGGGAGTACAAACTTGCACAGCCACTTTGGAAATCAGTGTGACATTTCTCAGAAAATTGGGAATCAAACTTCCTCAAGACCCAGCTATACCACTCTTGAGCATATACTCAAGGAATGCTCAATCATACCACAGGGACACATGCTCAACTATGTTCATAGCAGCATTATTTGTAATAGCCAGAGCCTGGAAACAACCTAGATGCTCCTCAACTAAAGAATGGATTAAGAAAATGTGTTACATAAACACAATGGAGTACTCAGTAGAAAAAAAAAAAAAAAAAACAATGACATCATGAAATTTGCAGGCAAATGGATGGAACTGGAAAATATCATTTTGAGTGAAGTAACCCAGACTCAGAAGGACAAACATGCTATGTACCCACTCATAAGTGGATACTAGATGTGAAGGAAAGGATAACCAGACAACAACCCACAACTCCAGAGAAGCTTGCTAATGGGGACAACCCAAAGAGGGATGCATGGACTGCCCTGGGAATGGGAAATAGATGAGCTCTGCATGAGCAAACTAGGGATGAGGGGTGGGCAGTGGATGATAGGGGATAGGAGATGAGATGGTCAAGCTGGAACAGGGGTGGAGTGGGAAAGCAGTGAAAGAAATACCATGACAAAGGGAAATATAGGGATAGAGAGAAACCTGGTGCTAGGAAAGTTGCCAGGAATCCCCAAGGATGACCTTAACTTGGACAGCTAGAAATAGTGGAAAGGGTGCCTGAACTGAACTGGCTTACCCCACTGACCAGATCAGTGAATACCCTAACTGTCATCACAGAACTTTTCTCCAATGACTGATGGAAGCAGATGCAGAGATCCACAGCCAAACACCAGGCAGAGCTCCAGGAGTCCAATCAAAGAGAGAAAAGAGGGGTTCTATGAGGAAGTGCACCAAGATCATGATGGGGAAACCTGCAGAGATGACCAAGCCAAACTAGTGTAAACTCATGAAAGTTGGCTCAATGGCTGTGGAGCCTGCATGGGGCTGGACTAGGCCCTCTGCATGGGGAGACAATAGTGTAGCTTGATTTGCTTGGGGGGCCCCCTGGCGGTAGGATCAGAATCCATCCTTGGTGCATGAGTAGGCCTTTTGGAGCCCACTACCTATGACCAGACACCTTATGCCGCCTTGAGGCAGGGGGAAGGCCTCCACGGAATGTGCCTCTCCATGGGAAGCCTTGCCTTCTTGTGGGGAGGGGGGAGTGAGGGGTGGGTTGCGGGGGAGGTTGGGGGCAGGAGGAGAAAGAGTGGGATCCTTGGTGTGTAAAATGAATGAAAAAAATTCTTAATTAAAAAAAAAAAAACAAGGGTTTAGGGAACCAAATTACAGATGTTTTCTGATGGCACATCCCACAGGCTACCCCTGGCTAGGAAAACTACTGTCAGGTACGTTATACCCAAGCAGAATCACTTTTCAAGCCTGACTTGTGAAGCACTTTCAGTGTCTGAGGAAAGACTACACACAGAAAATAATTAGTTGTCACATTTTTTAAAAAATGCTTGCATATAAGGCTCACATGTATAGGATTCCATTTACTATTAAGAGAAAGTGGAACTGAGCAGTGATACATATATTATGAATAATAAAAGGCATTAAGAATTATAGGACTAAGCAAATGAGTCTTGACAAAGGTAAGGGTCACTGTTTTAAATCCACGTCACATATCTATTTAAATTCTCAACACTGGCAAGCTAAAGAATTATAATAATCTCATATAGTTCTCATATAGTTCATCACAATAGTCTACTGATACTGAAAATTGAAAAAATGAACTCAGTGCTGACTGAGCAATAACTACCTATCAGGTCTATTTTCCCTCTCTTGAGGCTCAATAGAGTTAACATTACACTGACTTCAGACCCATTACAAGGTGAAATGGAGGGTTTTAAGTTAAATGTATAGAGCTGCAAACACACATGGAGGATTGACAAAGCATTGCAAGGCAAAAATACCTACCGGTAAAAGTACAATAAACTGAGGAACAGACCTAGCCCTATCCCTTCATAACCAGAGAAATACATACATTTGCATCCTGTACTATCCAGAAGCCCTCAGCTCTCTAGAATTGTTACAGAAGTCCTTGTAAAGGAGTGCAAGAACACACAACCATTCAAGAACTACCTTGCACAGGCAGAGCCCTGTAGCAGCCGCAGGATACACACTGCCTCACCAGCAGATGTAAATCATATCTCCTCACATGTTTCTGAGTAGATGTTTCTTTCTTGTCACATAAATGAGCAAAACACCCTAGTGTACCTTCTTAAGTGCTTTCATAAAAGCTTTTTTATGAACCAGTTGCCTCAAGGTGGAAAGCTGTGGATTTTTGAAGATCTAAAACCGAGGTAGATGCCGCTATTTCGGTTACTCAGTGGTGCTGGTATTTTGAGCAAATAACTGGATAACACTTATTTTCTGTGGAAAGAAATCTGAAGATTTTTGCAGTGACATTCCCAGCATCAGCAGTGGCTTCAACGACGATTACATAAAATGTTAAGATACCACCAGGAAGCCCCGTTTCACACTTCCAAAAACTGTTAGTGGATGTGTGGGTGTGTGGGTGTGGAAAATAGTCTGTATATTGTCACAGAGTTTGTAATAGATTGTTAAAAAGAAGCAGGTCCCGGACATCATGTTGTAGGCAGGAGACAACCTAGTGATTTCATGAAAAATGAACACTCTTGAGGGAGGCTTCTTTGCGCCTCTATTTTAAGAAAAAGAATTCTATTATGAACTTATGCAGCATAAAATAAAAATTATTGTGAGTGGCAAATGATTTTGTATCAAATCCTGTCTTCCTGAGCCTAGGAAGTAGGGACATTAGAGGACCATATCTGGCTCGGCTGACATCAACATGTGCATTATACTGCTGTGGTTCTGCAGAAAACCATACTAGGAAAAAAGCAGAGTGGCCTAACAGGTTCTAGAAGTGAAATGCAGTATTTTAAATTTCCTGTGCCCACCATTTTTCATATTTTAAATCATATTTTCCTAAGCTGTAGAAATAGGTAAATAGCTTTATGTTATTTATTAGTGTTGAAAAAAGACACATTGTCCATAAAATGTTTCTTTAACAGGTTTCCATTGTATTTTACCAAGATCGAATCTGGAGAGCATGCCCATATGTACTTACTGGATGCTGGCTTTCAGTTTAAACTAATTATCTGAATTCTGTCACAAATTAATAAAGCCCTACTTTGGATAATTACCTTTTTTAAGAATGTTACTTTATAAATAGAGCCTCACATAGAAAACCAAAACCATGAAGATAAATTCTCTGGAAGGGTCAAGATGAGTCTTAAGCTGGAGAACTACCTTCTGACCCAAAGCAACCCCTCTGGAACTTGTTCCTCAACCCAACAACCTTCAAGAACAGGATGCCATGTTAGATGAAAGTTCAGCTTTAGACCTGTTTGATATCTATTAGTGTGACTTTAAAAACTAAATGGTAGGATTGATATTCTCCTTCTCCATGTTTCTTTCATAAATGCCCATAATATTGAACAAGCTGTTTGACATTTCATCAAAGAATTGAGAACTTAGAACAATTTAGCATCCACAAAACTGAAGGGGGAAAAAAGCAAACAAACAAACAAACAAAAAAACCCCAATAAAATTTGAAGATAAAAGTCAAGCTCTTCCCTGAAGCTATGAAACAGTAGGAAGAACTGAAGTACAGTCTTGGGTATTTGTTGGAGGATGATTGGGGCACACGTTCATAAAGAATGACTATAAGCAAAGAGAATAGAACTGTAAGATAATACATTTGATAACATTATGCAAGATCAACAAAATGGATCTAAAATTAAATGTGAGAGTTAAAACATTGACTGTTCCAGAAGAAAAGTTATCAGAATATGTCAAAAAGTAGAGTCATTAAAAAATTCTGGGAGAAGCTGGCACTGGCAAAACGTGCCTCTGTCTGTGCTCATCACTGGAGGGAGTGAGGCAAGAAGATCACCATGAGTATGAAAATGCCTTCTCTGCATAATATGAAGGTGTTGTAAAAAAAATAGAGAAGACAAAAATACGGTTTTATATATAATACAAATAATTTTCAATCAGACTGGAAGAAGACAGGGGAAGATAAACTGCAGTCAGGATGTAAAATAAATATTTTTTTTTTAAAAAGCAAACAAAAAACGCAATGCTTTTAGATTGAAATTCGGAACATATATCATTGAATTAAATTATATTTAATTTAAGATAAAGTTACAGTAAAAGTGCTTTTTGAAACAATTTTGGCTGAATGTTTCAAAGAGAAAAATAAAAGTAGCTGTGCAAATACTACTGTACTCTACTTAGAAACTGACCTTACCCACACACAGAGAGATTAACAAATATAGCATTCTATGCATGCATTAGTTACTTTTCTGTTACTGTAACAAAACACTGGTGCTACTTATAAAAGAAGCCTGTGATTTCAGAGAGTTAGAGTTATTGATTACAGCAGCAGGAAGAGCTCTGGGCTCATATCTTGATCTAGAAGAGAGAGGGTGCAAGAGGCACAATGGGAATGGTGTCTGTCTTTTGAAACCTCAAAGCTAGCCACTAGTGACACACCTCCTCCAGCAATGCCATACCTCCCAGTCCTTCCTAAAGAGTTCTACTGAGGACCAAGTATTCAAATATATGAGCCCATGGGGATCATTCTTATTCAAGTCACCACAGTGTATACATATATTCCCACCATCTTTTTGTTTGGACTAAAGTAGAAATGATAAAATGCCAGTAGTAAAGTGTATACCCAATGTCAAGTTACTACTTTCTAAGAACACCAACTTTCAAAAGAAGGGGCAAGGGCTCCTTGGAGATACAGTTGATAGCTGAGCCCAAGCCGGGTTCATATAAAAGATAAGATGAGGGCTGGAGAGATGGCTCAGAGGTTAAGAGCACTGATTGCTCTTCCAGAGGTAATTCCCAGCAACCACATGGTGGCTCACAACCATCTGTAACGAGATCTGGTGCCCTCTTCTGGCCTGCAGGCACACATGCTGTATACATAATAAATAAATAAATCTTTAAAAAAAAAAAAAGAAAGAAAGAAAGCTCATACCTTTCTCAGTGACTCGGCCCTTCTCTGTGGAGAGGTACTGGGTTTAATGCTTTAAAAAAAAAAAAAAAAAAAAGATAAGATGAGCCTGAAACAATCTATGGTCTCAGAAATTTAATATCTGTCAACAACAGAAAACACGTGTTGGGAATGGAAACATGTCAAAATTAAACAGGGGAAAATCAGTATTAGCTCTGTCAAGTTAAAAATGAGTCTAATAATGATGTTATTGGTTTTACTACATATAAACTAATTATTCAACATTAATTTCAATAAATAACTAAGCAAACCAATGCATGGGTAAGAACAGTGGCCTTACAGAAAAACCTACATATAAAAAATGTGAAAGGAGTATAGAAAGTAGTCAAGTGTCCTTAGACTAAGACAGTACACCAGTAAACTTGAAATTTAGTTGATGAATTTTAGGTAAAACAGAATACTTGTAGTTTTTCCATGTAACTTCCCATATTTATTAAGTGCCAACCTAAGGAGCAGACTTATTAGAGGAAGACTATGAGACATCAATTTATTCAAGGGACAAAGGTGAATATCTTCAGTAGAAATTCATGCTGCTCTTTATACTTTAGTATGAAATAGAAAACTTTATGTATTCTCCCACAGATCACATTAACTGTTAAAAGAGAAAATATCAAATAACCAAAACAGCAGGACATTCAACCAGTCTTGAGTAGCAATCTGCATCTTCCAATTTATAGAAACCAAGATTGAAAATGTATTGCTGCTTAGGGTATCAGAAAAGTGGAGGGTAATATGAGGCCTTGAGCCGAAGTCCTGAACGTTATAATGAAGATATTCTTGAGAAACTGACTGCTGAAATCTAAATAATGTGCATGCTTTAGTTTGGAACAGTGTACCAAAATTAATTTTGTAATATTAATTAATATTCCATGACTAAATAAAATGCTATAATGAAGGAAGATTGAATGAAAATATACAGGAATTGTCTGTACTGTCTTTGCAGTTTGGAAAAATCTGAATTTATCACAAATTAAAA
Organism: Peromyscus californicus insignis; assembly: GCF_007827085.1. Classification (NCBI taxonomy): domain Eukaryota; kingdom Metazoa; phylum Chordata; class Mammalia; order Rodentia; family Cricetidae; genus Peromyscus; species Peromyscus californicus. The sequence goes on from NW_026294617.1 coordinate 25,466,120, forward strand.
TAGAAAAATTAATTTAAAGCATGAGTCACTGTATAACTTTAGAAATGAGATTAGATCATAGGAGTATATGGACTTTAAAATAGTCAATATATAAACATAGAAAAAGATTTTGGCATGAAACAAATTTTACGGTTAATTTTTTAATTTTATAAATTGAATGTAATGTAGAATATGAAATGTATATTATAGATTGATATCCTGCTATTTACCAATAGTCCCACTTATTCATCAATTATCATATTTTTGTAAAAAGAATACTTTTATGAAGGTATACATAGATATAGAGTAAATTGTATGAAATTAGCCGGGCGGTGGTGGCGCACGCTTTTAATCCCAGCACTCGGGAGGCAGAGCCAGGCGGATCTCTGTGAGTTCGAGGCCAGCCTGGGCTACCAAGTGAGTTCCAGGAAAAGGTGCAAAGCTACACAGAGAAACCCTGTCTCGGAAAAAAAAAAAAAATTGTATGAAATTTAACCTGTCTCATTTGGTAATTTTTATTCATTTGTACACCCAAGCAAAATCATAAAAGTAAAGACATATGTTATCCCATGTATTACTCATTCATGTCTCTTGATAGTGTCACACTCCAAACCCTACTATTCCTAACGTTCTGCCAACCACTGTTCACCTATCTATCAGTATCCTATAGTTCGCATTCTCTACAATTTTGTTCAAAGGGAATTTTCCGTTATATTTTCCTTTCTTTCCTCAAAGTAATTGTCTTTTATATGTATTTAAATGGCAAAAAAAAAAAAAGCTTTCCCTGTCTACCTCTGAGTAGAGTTCCCTATCTACTTTAGAGGAGGGCACATTTCCTGTCTATCCTAGAGTAGAGCACATTTACTGTCTACCCTAGAGTTGGGCATATTTCCTATCTACCCTACAGCAGGGCAATTACCACTCACTTGGACTGGGCACTCTACTGAGCTATCTGATGTTGTCTCTTTTACTTGAAAGAGTTTATTTCAACATTTCTTGTGATACAAATCTTCAAGCAAAGCAATATTTTAGCTCTTATGTGACTGAAAATTCTCTACATTAGTTAAGCTTTTCATGGATACTTTCATTGAGTATAGCATTACTGGTTGTCGATTTCCCTTTATTTTCAATTGTTTTATAAGCATATTTCTATTCTTCTTCACATGTACTACTAACCTTTATCTTCCTTGTCTGTGGTTATCTCTCTTCAATTACTTTCTTTCTGATATAATCTTCATAACATTTTAAAAGAAATCTGGGTATGTTGTGCCTCAGTGTAGTATTCTTCATATTTTCTGGTGTTTAAATTCATTGAGCAAATTTTTTGCATTTGGAAAAAAATCAGTCAATATTTCTCTAACTTTTTTTTTATCCCCTTCTTTCTCATCATGGATAATTACAATAACAGTACAATACATGGACTTCTTCTTTTTGTATATGTTTCATTTTTCTTAATATCATTTGCTATATGTATAATTTCATGAACTTATTTTTTTAATTGTAAAATAATGGCCTATGGGTCAGGCTTCTTACTATCTAGCTCTTTTTTATTTAATATTTTTATTTTATAATTAACTTAATTTCACATATCAGCCACGGATTCCCCTGTCCTCCCTCCTCCCACCCCCCAGCCTTCCCCCACAACCCACCCACCATTCCCACCTCCTCCAAGGCAAGGTCTCCCCTGGGGAGTCAGCCCAGCCTGGTATTATAATGTTTGATTTGACACTAATCCGAGATACAGGTTTTTATTTCACCATTTTTTCTTCTATATCATCTTTACATTTACATAGATTTTATTTTGCAATTATTAATAAAATTCATACAATTTCAATGATCTTTAAATTTCTTATCTATTAATTTTAAGACCTATGTCAGCTTCATGTTGGTTTCAGTAGACCTTCTTAATTCTATTGCCATCAGTCATATTTCCAGCTCTTTTGCATGTCTGGAACTCTTTCTTTGGACTTCAGACTGTCTGAATTTTGCCTTCTTGGGTATTGGTTATGATTCTTAACAACTCTGAGTTTCATTCAGGTGTATGTTTGAGAATTAATTAAGATTAGTTGCAAGTGGCTTGCTTTTCTGAGGTTTTACATTTCTGACATGAGAAGTTTAGTCTATGAAAACAAGTTCTTAATAATGTAGAAAAATGTATACCACATTATCTATATGATGGTCATGAATTATAAGGAGCACATACTATTCCTGATCCTATGTGAGACTCTGATATCGGTACCTTGCACCTTCCGAGAATATTCTTCTCTTGTCTATGTTAGTTTCCTTACCTGGCATGTTCTGTTTATTGCTTTATTAGACCAAAGGAAAATTCTGTATTAACTTTTCCATGGATTATTCCTCTATTGACATGATATTCACTTTTCTACAATAGCACTGGTCTCTCTAACTTCCAGCCACTTGACATATGACAGCCAACATATATGCTTAATCGTCCCTTCCCTATAACACCCTGAAATCTCTCTCCAGGTAATAAATACAGGCAACCATCAGCTAAGATGGCACATAGAATGATGTACAGCATCGTCTCTGCTCATATTTCCTGTGTTATATGTAGACTCAGGGTTTATTTATATAGTAATAGGTTCCAAGTCCTTTAATATCACTGCTGCTGTCTCCTCATCCTAAACTTCCTGCCTAGAATGTTCAAATCCTCTCATCTTTAACTGAGTGGATCGGACATCATGATATTTTAGCTCACAGTATCTTAATTCAAATATATTCCTTCATGGCCTGATTTCACTGTAGCCTTCTTTCATTTAATTTACAAGACCTTATAACTATGGATAAAGATGTGAAGGTGATATTAGTAACAGAGAGGACTTTGTTTCACTACTGCATCCATAAACCTTAATACAAATTAGGTGCTAAGTACATGTCATCAAATTATATTCTGTTCCCTTTACAGGTATTTGTACTATGTTTCTAATTGTTAAATATTTTATTTCAGACATTATTAGTGGGCAAATAAAATTATCATGTTTGTTGTAATTCAAGAGGCCTATGAAATAACATGATTATCTTTTTTAATTAAAAGGCAATGGTGTGTGTATTTAATTATTTTGGTTAATCAAAAAAAAATTCTTAGTAATGTGGATGTGTTCATCAGTTCAGTGCTTCTACTGTTTCAAACTTCATTATGTTATGAAGTCACTGACTTCTAAATGTAGTTGGAGTGATTATTTTATTTATCTATAATTGCTTTATACTGTAATTATATGTTCTCCATCGATGATCAAGAGTGTTACATGGGAATTTATATTCAAACAAATATATTTTGGTACAATATCTCATTATCACCACCATCATAAATGGGCTTTATAGCTACTAAAGCTACTCATTATTTGGTAATTGATATATCACAAGCACTCTTCTAAGCACTTTTACATATTGTCTCATTTTGTCTACTTTTTGAACTACAAACAGATGTATTAGACTTTATTTCTTCCTTTTATTAATAAGTGAGCAGATGCTAAAGGAAAAGTTTAGGATAAACTGAGGTCTAAACATGTTCCACAGGATAATTAGGTTTAACTTCCAACAGGAGCAATGCCACAAGGACTTCTGTCCTCTTCACTGAATGAGTGTCTGTACTACTCCAAAGTCTGACAGAAGCAGGACTCCGGAGACTTTAAGTTATGCCATACAGTAAACTAGTTTTAAAGCAATCATCTATGTTTTTATTGTCCTTGACAGTTTTCAACATGTGTTAACAATATTCCCACTTCATAAGAGCATCAATATTATGCAGTTAGGACAATACACACCCAGCAGCCGATAAGGACTGGCCACAAATCACCACTTCTTTTCTCACTAGGAGACTGATGCCTCTTCCACTATCTCCCTGCTTCTTTAGAAAACAAGTGTATTTCAACCTTTTGACAGGGGTGTGTACTTTCATCTTCCAGAACTCTTCAAACTCACTATCTTCATGGAATGATTTCTTTCTCATTTCAGGTAAGGCATTGTTCATATAACTTCCCTAATGAAGACAACACCAGTTTCCAAACCCTCTCCTTTTTTTTTCCCTGAGTCATCTTCTTCATAGAAGTTTTCTTGATACATTCATTATGCTTTTTATAAAATGCTACACCTGTCTCTGATGACTTCAGTTATTGACAATCTGTATAAAATCTATGTTATAGAATTATATTTCCGCAATATAAATCTATTCACAAAAACAAATTATTTTCATAATTTATAGACTACTTCAAGTTCTAAATGAAAGAATGGTAGATCTTTTCTTTTATATTATGGTTATATGTGCAGATTTTGAGCTTATATAATGTCTTAAATTTGTAACTAGGTGGGAGGTATTGGTAGGCCATATTGGTGGGTCTTCAGGGCAGAGAGAGAACTCTGGGAAAAAGAAGGTAAAATTACCAGCCAGATTTGGAGGAAGCAACATGAGCTGTAAGGAGAGATGAAGCAATGAACCTCGTGACAGAATGTGGATTAAAATAAATGGGTTAATTTAAGTTATAAGAGCTATTGGGACAAGCCTAAGCTAAAGCTGAGCTTTCATAATTAGTAAGAAGTGTCCATGTTGTTTTTTGTGAGCTGGTAGCCCAAAGAAAACTCCAACTACACCTCCTCTCCTCTACACCTCACTATTCCTTTCATTCTCCAGTCTCACCTCTATCACACCATACATATGATGTTTTCTGTATATCCATAACATCTAGGATTCACAAGTGATAAAAAATGTAGATGTAACCAACGGTCTTATTAAATAAGAAACACAGAGCCGATTCAGAGAAGAAAGCCAAGAGGTCAGAGCTAAGAGCCTCACCCTTCCTGATTCAGGGATCCTCTTCAGCCAAGAGAGCTCTCCGAAAAGGGAACCTACTTCCTGTGTGTATGTCTTTATATGTGTATAGTCTTTCTGTTCTGCCTTCTCATTGGTTGTAAACCCAACCGCCGCCACGCACTTGCTATGGCTCTAATAGCTCTGACCCCCAGACAACTTTATTTATTAACATACAATTAAAATCACATTTCAGTACAAGTAAAATACCACCACAAAAAAATATGCAAAACTGTTTTTGATTTTTCTTGAAGCTGACATTTTGCTTTCTATCATTATCTCTAGTTGCAAATGTGATCCTCGTTTATGACTGGATGAAGCTTTGTTGATTACATATTTTCTTTCTTTATCCATTGATTATTGTACACTGATTCCATAAATGTCAAGGGGAATAATGCCACAATAAACAGATGTTCAGGTATCTCTCTGATATTTTGACTAAAGTGTTGCAGGTTTATATCCAAAACCTAAACTGAGTCATATAGTAGCTGATAATTTTAGAATTTAAGAAAGTTCAGTGCTGGGTCCACCCCAGGCTCCAAGGAGAAAGTATGTTCCTGCCTAGCACCATGACGTACTGAGCAGAACAAGGAGACCCACATGCATGTCTGGGATGGTCCACCCCAGGATCAGAGAAGGAAACATGGGTCACCCTACTGCGGCACTATTATGGTGAGCAAATGTACGATGTGGTGTGGGAAAGGAAAAGAGACAGAATGGTGCATGTTCTGTGGACAGAGGCACATCTGAAGAGGTGAAAGCAGTGAAGGGTGGTTGAGATGCGTGACTTGCTTGCAGTCGAGAGCCATGGTGATGTCTGGGCCTGGGATGCTGCCAGGGCCCATGTCTGGGTTCATATCCCTGTTACAGCTGTGGTCTATGTTAACGTCCATGGATCCTGACTCCACCAAAGGCCAAGAGGATAGGAATGTACAGAGTTAGCCCTATCCCTCACCGTTTGCAACACTAGGTAGACATTTTTTTGCCCATTACCTGCTGAAGCCCTCAGGAGAGCAGATTGTACACCTCACATAGGAAGCCCAGTAGAGCTGACTCTGTAGACAGGGACACAGGTGGGCCTGCCCTGAGGGCATGAGAATGGAATAGCTAGTATTGGTCTCCTAGCCTTCAGTGTGGTGACGAGGGCGAGAGAAAAATGCCCTCACCACCCTCACCCCTACCATCTGCAGCTGGCAAGGGAGCTGACCCTCCCCTTTGCCAGCTGCAGCTCTTGGGGAAGTAGGTCCTGCACCTCATCTAGACAGGACAGTGGAGCTGACCCTGTTGACGGGATTGAGAGGGACACTGGTGAGCCAAGAACATGAGCATGGGAGAGCGGTCCCATCTACTTATATTATGCAGGCTGAGTGGGTGAGGGAGAAATTATTTCCTTGTCTCTCAAAACCAACAGTAGATGAGGGGCCTAACTCTCATCATTAACAGCTGCAGCACTCTGGAAAGAGGGCCATGCTCCGTGCCTTGCCAACACAACAGACCCCATTGACAGGGGTGAAGGAGAACCAGTCAGAGAACATTAACATGGAGAACTCACCACCAGCGATGGGTGAGAGAGCTGGCCCTGAGTTCCTAAGAGTGGGAGAGCTGTGCCTGCCCTCTCCAGCTGTAGCACTCAGGCTAGTGACCCCCTGCGCATTGCCTGGGCAACACAGTAGAACTGACCCTGATTGTGTAGCTGAGCCAGTCCTGAAGGCATGAAAGCAGAAGAACCAGTCCTGCCCTTTGGTCTTAGTTGCAAAGGGTGAGCAAGCTGGGGCAATGCTGGAGAGCTCAACCGGGTGGTGAGGATGGGAGAGAACCGGTAGAGTGACCAATCCTGCAACTGCCCGGGCCCAGAACCAGGGTTATGAGCTGCATCCATCTCAACTATGATCTGCTGGAGCACGGGAAGGTGCACATACTGCAGATCCAAAGCGACAAGATCTCCACAACACAGGACAGCAACAGGATATCAAAGCAGAGCCACAGTGAAGGCCCAGCATCGACAGTGTAGCAGAAATCAGAGACCTCGAACCAGACCAATGACTCTTTGCGATGAACACTTGCAAGTAAAGATACACGGACAAAAGGGTTCACTGTGTGACTCACTGGGTCACGCTGTAGCTTCCATGACGAGATTTGTGATGAGACTTTTCTTTACTATTTTCTTCTTTTTTCCTCTTAAATTGTATTTTATTTTATGTATGAGGTGGTGAGGTTGCAAGGGCAGATAGTGGATACAAAGGGATGGGGAGATGCATAATGTGAAAGACACAAAGAATAAATAAAACGTTTTCAAAAACAAAGCAAAGAGAGAATGTTCAGTGGTAATTTCCATACAGCCTTGACTTACTTACTTTCTCTGCAACAGAAGGTTTGTTTTTCCAAGCATCCTCACCAATATTGGTTGTTGTTTGTTTTCTTAATGGTAGTCACTCTGACTTGGAAGAAATGGGATCTCAGTGTTGATTTTCCTTGATACTTAAGGACGTTGAACATTTTTCTGGGTGAATGACTATTTTTACTTTATCTTTTAAGAATTGTATATTTATTTGATTATTCTGTTTACTCATTAGGGGTGTGTGTGTGTGTGTGTGTGTGTGTGTGTGTGTGTGTGTGTGTGTTCTTTATATAGCCTGTATATTAATCATTTTGAAATGTATAGACATCAAATATTTTCTTCCATTCTGCAGGCAGTTTTGCTACTAAATTAACAATTCCCTATGCTGTATAGAAGATTTTCAATCACATAAAATTCAATATGTCAATTCTGTTTTATTTCCTGAGCTATTGGAGATCTCTTCAGAAACTGCATTTACTGCTTATGTCTACATCTTGCAGTGGTTTCTTCTAACAGAGTTTCAGACTTCCAATTAAGGACCTAGATATTTATAATAAAGTTGAGAAATGTACAACATTTCTTCTAAAAGTGAATATCTAAATTTCTTAGCAACATCATTTATAGAGGCTATTTCTCCAATGCACGCATCTTTATTAAAAATCAGTGTGCTGTGGCTGCTTGAATTCATATTTAGGTCATATATTCTACTCCATTTATCTACATGTTGATACTTTTACCAGTAATATGCTATTTTTCTTACTACATTATATAGTGTAACTTGATACAATATAGAGAGATACATCCAGTGATTTTCTTTCCATCTACAATCCCTTTGTCTATTTGGGATCTTTTGAGACTCCCAATTAATTGGGAAGTTGTTTTCTCCACATCTATTAAAAATGTCTTGGGAACTTTGACCATTTTAAGTGGGGTGATGTGAATCAGTAAAATAACAATGTTCACAACAGATTTCAAAATCTATGAGTGTAGGATGTCTTCCCATATTCTATTGTTATCTCCAGTTTTTTTTTTTTTTTTTTTTTTTTTTTTGGTTTTTTGAGACAGGGTTTCTCTGTGTAGCTTTGCGCCTTTCCTGGAACTCGCTTTGGAGACCAGGCTGGCCTCGAACTCACAGAGATCCGCCTGGCTCTGCCTCCCGAGTGCTGGGATTAAAGGCGTGCGCCACCACCGCCCGGCTTCCAGTTTATTTTTTCATGGTGCTAACATTATAGCAGTCTTTCAATTCCTGTGTAGCTTTATTTCAGTGTATTTTTAAACTTTTCAAAGACATAATTGCTTTATTATTTTGTCATCATGCTCATTATTGACATGCATTAATACTACTGATGTTTGTGTGTTGAATTTTTTATTCTCCTGCTTTCCTGAAATATTCAGTTCTAAAGGGTTTCTGGTGAAGTGTATAGGATCTTTTACACATAGTAACATATTAACTGTAATAATGCTAATTCAATGTCTTCCTCTTTTATTTATATCCATTTTATTTCTTTCTCTTATCATAGCAATCTAGTTAAGACATAAAGAACTATATAGACCAAGGACTATAAAATAGAAACTCTTGTTCAATTTATGTAGGTCATGGTTCTCAAACTTCCTAATGCTGTGGCCCTTTAATACTGTTCCTCATGGTGTAGTAACCCCCAACCATAAAATTATTTTATTTCTACATCATAACTGCAATTTGCTACCGTTAGGAATCATAATGTAAATATCTGATATGGAGGATATGATATGAGACCCCTGTGGAAGAGCCATTTGACTCCCAAAGGGGTCACGACCCACAAGTTGAAAACCACTACTTTGTAATGGAACTGTAATATATGTAAATGCTATTATTTTTGAACCTCAAAGTTAAAATTGCATTTTTTGTTTAAAATCTGAATTCTCTAAATTACACTAAGAATATTTGTAAAGTACATTGAAGTATAAATATGTAAATGTTGAGACTTGGTTCATAATACTACCATGAACATAAATATTAGCTGATATTTTACCATCATTTTCTGGACATTATGTATTGAGTGGATTTTATTTAAGTTCTATATACATTCCTTTTTTTTTCTTATTTTTTCTTCCTCTGTCTCAGGACTACATGGATTAAAATGCCTGCCACCATATCTAGCTTGTTGGTTTTGTTTTGAGTCAGGGTCTCACTCTATAGTCCTGATCACATGGCTTTGTAGTCACAGAAGTCTCCTTTCTCAGGAGTGGTGGCATTATGGGCTTGCATATAAACTTTCCTAAAATGTTTTGATATTACAGCCTGAGGAGTTGGATGACTATAGTTAACCAATGAGGGACACTATTACTAAAAGAAATGAACTGCCCAATGAGCAGCATGGATAGTCATAATATTCTGACCCAGAAGCCTATTTTAAGCTTTTCTTAGCTTAGGGTTTCCTTGTGAGGACCTTTTTGTGGGCAAATGTGTGTTCTTCTGTATGCTGTCCTCTTCAGGAGGACACCTAGATGCATCAGATGCAAAAAGTGGTAAGTGAGCCTTGGGTTCCTGGAATCCTGGGTGGCAATTTCAGACTCTAGCTGCTTTGGAGCTATGTGGAGCCACCATGTGAAGTTTACTCTGTGCTCTGCAGTCCAATGCTACATGGGGTCTGGCCCAGCAATGCCTATGCCCACATGCACTTGAAGTGTGCAGCCCACAGGCAGCCTTGAGCCCTGAGGCTCTACCCTTCTGCCCTGGTGAAGCTGCTTCCTTGCAATCCCCAGTACCATGAACTTGTGGCTATATGGATTCTGCAGCACTGCCTGTATCCTTTTCTAACTATTTTTTTTTTGTTTGCATAAGTTCATTTGTACTCAGCAATGAGTTTCCAAGAGGTGTTTTAACACAAAGATACCATGTGGTATCAACATGATTACCCCATCCTCAACTTTTGTATAATATTTAAGGTCCAGCCTTAAATTTATATAAATCCAGGGGCCCAGGAGAGACACTACCAATGGCGTGGGAATGAATCCATTTGCTCGGAGCTCTTTAGTCCAATTCGTTTATTCCTCAGTCACCATCATTCAGTCACTAGTTCAACTCTCTCAGATCTCTCTATTTCCTTGGTCCCCTTCTTCTTGTTCCCTCAATTCTTAATTCCCTCTAATCTTCAGTTCCTCAATTCCTCAGTCCTTCAATCTTCAGTTGCTAGTTCCCTCAATTCTTCAATCCTTCCTTTCCTTATTCCTTCAATTCTTCATTCCCTCAATTCTCTGTTCCCTCTATTCCTAGTTCTCTCCAATCCTAATTCTGTCCCATCTTCAGTCCTTCCCCCTTCAGTCCTTTTTTCCCATCCTCCCCCCTTCCCCCCCCCCCCACTGGTCTATATCCTATCCTAAACAGTAACACCTTGTGTTTTGTATACAGCACAAGATTGTAGAGGTCCCCACTAGAGGCTTCCTGGCAACTTTATCTGCAACCCAAAAGGGGAGAGATAAGAGTGGAGTCAGTTAGTAGATGGGATAAATCAGAAAAGGAATTTATGTGCTAGAAATATATCCTTATTGTGGTTAGGTGAAGGCATTACGAATCTATCAACTGTAGACTTACAGGTGATAGGGTAGGGAAAGTCTGTAGGTCACTAAAAGTTAAAACTGTCACTTTTTTCCTCTGCTGCCAGTTTCCTGACAGGGCGGGTTGGGAAGAGTACTGATAGCTAGTCAGTCTGCATCACAGCTTGAAACACCTGCTGAGGGGAAACTCTCTTTAATCTAAGAGGTTCTCCCAGGCAGTGAGAGAGAGGGGGTAGGTCTTGATTTGTACAAGAAACAAAGCTTGTTCATCTAGTTGGTAGGCATTTGGCCTGTGAGACATGTAGTCTCAGATTTTATCTAAATTGGGGGGTTTTCAGGCGTCTAACAGATAGCTGTCTGTTCCTTGCTTGTCTTTTAAGACTTTGTTTGGGGTTGACTCTATCTTAGGAAGTAGCTCAAGGAGGGTATTTGCAAGTGGCAGATACCCCAAAACAAATGCTAAAGAGGGGGCCTGGAGCTCAGAGACAGAAGGTTTTGTCTAAGTGACTATCCAGGTGCTTTGAAAGGGAGACTCTCTCTTTCTCTCTCTCTCTCTCTCTCTCTCTCTCTCTCTCTCTCTCTCTCTCTCTCTCACACACACACACACACACACACACACACACACTCTAGGAGAATTATGAGCACAAGGAATTCATACAAAGACACAGCTGAATATTAAGCCGCATAACTGTTAAAAAATGTTAGTTTTTCGACTGCGTTGTGTGCTTACCCTGCAAGGAAATGCCACGAAACACGACAGAATCCGCTAACAAGAGTTTTATTAAAGGGACAGAGAGTGAGCAGGCCTGTGGGAAACACGTGTGTGGAGAGGAAGAAGGAACCGGGAACATGGCGCCTGATTTTAAAGGCTGGGCGTGGACAGATCAGCGTCACTACTACACGCAAGCGCGTAGATCACATGGCCACGTTGCGCGCTTACGTGGCTAGTGGGACGTCATGGATCTTGGTCCCGCGAGATGCCCTGACCCAGAAATGGCTATCTGGACCTGGACCTAGCCAGGCGGAAGTATCCGCCAGGCATAGGCAGACACGCCTGACCGTGGGGGCTTGTTGTAAACCTTTCAATAACACCAATAGATCTTGCTGATTGGCTTCCCACTCGACTGACCCTTGGCCTCATCAAGGTATAGCTTATAATATACAGCTGGACTTCTATTTCATATTCCTGTGGCTCGCCACACTCAACTTTCTCTTGCTTCCACAACTCAATAGTCCTCAAACCTCAGTCTCAGCTCTACTTCCAGGTTCATATGTATGATTTTTGTTGTATCTCCATCCAGGGTGTATAAATAAGAAAAAGCAAGCAATAATGACTTCTTGACTCTGGGAACTTAACTCTGACCCCAGCATGTGCAGTGCAACCGCTCTAATCACTGGGTCATCTCCCTAAGAATTCAGGAACCTGACATGGTGGAAGGAGAGAGCCAACTTCTAAATGTTGTCCTTTGATGAATACAAGTGTGTCCTGGCACTAGCATCCTTTCTTTTTTCCTAAATATATATAAAATTTAAAAATTGTAAAACTTGAAATATATAACTCCATACCCTATTAGCTTTTAGAGTCTCTATTGAAAAATCTGGATTTATTCTTATGGGTTTGCCTTTATATGTGATTTTCTCTTGCAAGTTTCAATATTTTTTCCTTTGTTAGGTATACTCAATATTTTAATTACAATATGATGTGGGGTTTTTTTGTTGGTTTTTTTGTTTGTTTGTTTTTTGTCTGATCTTGTCTAGATGGTCTTCTAAAGGCCTCCTGACAGTACATGGCCATTTCTTTCCCAAGATATGGAAATTTTCTGCTCCAATGTTATTTAATATATTTTCTATGAATTAAGTTTATACTTCATCTATGGACATAATTCATAAATTTTGTTTTAATGGTTTCTATGTTTCATTTATAGTTTCGTAATTTTATCTTCATTCTTGTCTGAATGTTCTGATTCATCTACAATCACTTCAAGCTCTGAAACTGTCTTCCGTCTGATTCATTTTATCGCAGATGCTTTCAACCAAGGTTTTTTCATTTGATAATATTGAGCTTTCATTTCAAGGTTTTAATTTGAGTATTTCAGTACTTTTATAAATATATCAAAGCATTTCATTTCAATTTTTTGTTTTGTTTTGGTTTTTTGAGACAAGGTTTCTCTGCATAACTTTGGAGCCTATCCTGGTACTCTCTCTGTAGACCAGGTTGGCCTCAAAGTCAGAGATCCACCTGCTCAGCTGCCCTAGTGCTGGGATTAAAAGCTTGTGCCACCACTGACCGACTTCATTTCAATTTTTTTTTTTTACTTTCTTGCTTCATTCTGCAACTTATTTGTGTTCTCTTTGAATTCATTTATGGATTGTTAATGTGTCTACTTAGAATTTATTAAATACTCATACTACTTTGGTTTGGGGGAAGGGTCTGCTATTTTGTCTAATTCTTTAAAATTGGAATGTATCATTGTGGATGGGCTTGTGATAGCTAGTGTTAAGTATCAATTTTACATATTCTAGAATCTAGGATCACCTAGCAGACAGATCTCTGGATATACCTGTGAGAGATTATCTAGATGAGGTTTAGCCTCTGAGAATGTACATTTGTGTTTATCTTGATTGGGTTAACTGATATGGGAAAACTTATTTTAACTGTGGTTAGGACCATTTTCTGGGCAGGACATTATCATTTTGCATAGAACAAAGGGAAGAAAATGAGCCCAAGCCTGCATTCATTGACGCCCTGCTTCCTAGTTTTGGGTGCAATGTGACCAAGTGCTTCAGGCTTCTGCCTCCTTGACTTCAAACCATGTTGTAGTATGAGCTAGAGTGAGCTCCTTTTCCTCAAGGACCTTTGCTCACTGTGTATATTACAGTGATTAAAAAAAAAATAGCTAAGGCAGTCATCTCATGAGGAATCATGATAGCTTGATTTTTATGCTTCTTGTATTACTTTATAGGGAAATGTGCATCTGGGTTTTAGCTGTTACTGCAATTTCTAACCACTTGCTGTTACAGTGGAAGAGTTTTACATGTTCAAGTGATACTTCAGTAGAATAGCGTCGAAGTATCGTATCTTCCCTCAGATTAGGAATGCAGCCTAGTAGCTAAAAACTCAGTTCACACTCTCAGGGCTTGAACTGCGACTTCCAGCACTGTTCAATTAGTGGAATATTAACTGAAGAAACAACCACAACCAGTCAGTAGATCATCTGGGAAAAGGCAGTAATAACTATTTACAAACAATTGCCCCTTCTACTTTGATAAATATTTTGAAAAAAAGGGAAAGGGACATTACACTGTGCTTTAGGATGGTTGTTACTGAAAGCAGTAATGGAAAGAAAATGGGCTGAACTTGACAAGAAATGACTTACAAAAGTAACAGAGAAAAACAGAGAAGTGATAATAGGAAGTGGAGCTAGGGTGTTTCCAGTATTAGTAGAGTTTAACTTTTTTTTAAAAGCTGTAGGAAATCGTTAGTAAGAATTATATATACAGCCAACAGGATGGAGAGGGAGAGAAAGAGAAAATGGCATAGCACTGAGAAGATAGTAGATTGTAGTTCAGTGGGGGAAATCCAATTGACTAGGGACAGAAACAGGTGGAGAATCATAACAAGTAATCAGACAATATAAAAGTTTAAACCATTGCAGGAATCTTTCTGTAATAAGCACTCCAACATCAACGAGAGTGCAAGAGAGGGGATTCATTAGTAGACTGAAGCCAGGCAAATTCCTGAAAGGCTTCAATCCCAAGTACAGTTTGTAGTCTCATTTTATACTCTAATATCACAAGTTGGTATAGGGAGGCAAGAAAAATTCTGCAGAATTTACCTGGCACTCAGCAGGTTGTTAGGGGCAACAACCATTGTTTCAGCTATTTCTCTAGGTCATTCTGTTTCACATAACAAGTGAAGTCATGCTTAGCAAGTAAAGAGTACAAGCAGTACTTTAAGCAAATTACTAAATAAATCAATAAATCAGTATCTAATAATTGCTCTTCACTACCTTATTCTACTTCAAAACCAAACATATTTATGAAAGAGTGAATATTTCCACAATTAAAGCGGAGTTGCAATATGGATAACCAAGTCTGAGGACCCAAGTTTGAGATCCAGACCCTCATGTTGGAAGGGGAGAACAGAACTTCAGAAGTTTTGTCAGTGGAGTTTCAACAGGTTTTCCGTAGGGCTGAGTTTCTCCACAATGTCAGTCTTTCCTTAAGAGCTCAGCCCCCAGCATGATGTTTCCCTGCAGGATACTTTCCATCTGCCCAGTCCTCTGTACTTATTGATATTGTTTTTTCTGAATACATTTCAGTGTCTGAAGCTCTAAAGTTGTCATACCAACACAACCTACCTTTATATCTGTATGTTATCATCACAAAAAGGTTTTTGCTGTTGTTTTGTGGTTCTTTTGTTTTTGTGTTTGTAAATGGTGGTGGCTACTCTTGGATGTCAACTTGACTATTTCTGGAATTAACTACAGCTGAAACATAGAGGCAGACCTTTGAGGGGTTTTTATCGATTGAATCATCAGAGGTGGGAAGACCACACCTTCTGGTGGATGCCTACATAAAGGACATGGAAGAAGGAAGCTTTTGCTTTTTGCCTGTTTGCCCTCACTCTTGCTGCCAAGTTCATTCCTTCACTGGTATTAGAGTCTCCTTCTTCAAGATTCAAGTATATACTGAAGACTAGGTGACATATTCAGCCTTACTGACTGAACAATTATTGCATTCCTGGACTTTCTCTCAGGAGAGAGCCAATGTTGGACTAGTTAGAACACAGCCAGTAAGCCACTCTTAGAAATACCATATCATAAGGGTATGGACATATGTATATATGTGTGTATGTGTATGCATGGATGTACATATATATATATATACATACATATGTGTGTATATGTCTATATGTATATATCCTTTATATGTGATAGATATAGAGACAAAGACTCATTCTATCAATTCTGTTTCTCTAGAATATAAGCCAAGGTAATTTATATGTTGTAGTAGATATTTATTCCTTAGTACTATAAGAAAAATAGCATAGGAAGACCATAAAGAGTTCTGAGAACTTCTGCACATTATTTTTGTTGTAGTGATATGGGCAGGTACACAAATAACTAAATCTGCACACCTGAGTACTTTAAAACTGGTATTTTTACTACTGTATGTAAAACGACTGCTGTTGCTAGTTCTTAAGGTGTGCCTGTGTGTTTGTGAGAGAGAGAGAGGGAGTACACATAGGGACATATGGCACAAATTATCTACAGAAATCAGTGCACAAGTCCGTGGGCTCAGTTTCCCCCTCCATCTTTATGCAAATTCCAAGGATGAAACAGGTCACTAAGGTAGCACAAAAGCTCCAGCCACCGAGCAATCTTTTTGGTCCTTACAGTTGTTATTGTTAAAGTACCAAAGAGGGAGTCAAACTCTGGATTCTCCTTCTTTACTTGATACCAATGAGCTGTGTGCGCTTGCACAATCACCTCATACTCTTGGACAATCACTTCATAATCTATATATCTGTATAGGTTGTAGATATCTGCCTTCTTAGATATGCTGGTATCTACATGTACGTGACATACATATTAATCTTGGTAGAGGTAACAGTAACAGTTCCTCATGAAAACAGATAGAGTGGTAATATCAAAAATGTTTACCTAGTTATGAGGCCAAACTTCCTTTTATTATGTATTTGTTTGTTATTAATAATATGGTCTTTCAAGTCAAATGAGATGGGTTTAAAGTCTAGTTCTATTATACTTAATCTCTTGAATTTTAACACACTGCTCAGATCACTGCTTTCAGATCTAACAGCCATAGAAACAGCTGTGCTGTAGAGTAATTGGGAGGATTAAGAAGATTATGTACAGCCTGGCACATAATTAGTTATCAAAGTGCATTGGTCTTTTCTGTGATAATGTTCTTCAATTTTCTACTCATATCTGTCTTGGCTACAAGAAAAAAAACTCATCATCTTAATACAGAGGTTTATGGCAACAGAAATCTAGAGTTCAGTCACTGTAGAAAAATGAAGAGTAGCTTTAGAAGAACTAGAAACCTTCGGAGTACTGTCATGTGGATCCAAAGAACCACCTTCTTCTACCTATAATGAGGAAAATCTGAGGTTTTGTGCCACTAGCTAGGATAGCTGTGCTTTACCCAAATGTTTATTCTATCCAACCAACTAGAGCTATCATAAGAGCTAATCCTGGATATTGATAGAGAAGTCACTCTCACATGTTCCTTATAGGGAAGGTATTGTAAGAGACATTAAATGCTGTGTGTACAGTCATTGAAAGCTGTCCTGTATGCTCACATTCAAACTGAATAATCAGGAGACAAAGTTCAGTCAGTAAAGAACTGGATTTGCAAGTATGAATGATGAATAATGACATGTATTTAATCCCCTAAAATACATGTAATCAAAAGTGACACATTCTTCTGATTCCAGTCCTGGGAAGACAGAGAATGGTATATCTCTGGAGTTGGCTAACCAGCCAATCTAGCCTAACTGGTAAAGTCTAGGACTATAAAGAGTGTCCTAAAAATCAAGGAAAATGGTACTTGAGGAAAAACAGCCAAGGTTATGCTTTGCTCTCCACACCTACACACACACACACACACATACACTTATGGACTGGCACACACATAAACATGCATAAAAATACTGTAGAATCATCCAAAAATAGATCCCATTTGTGGTGGTCTGAATATGAATGACCTCCATAGGCTCATGGATTTGAATTCTTGGTCATGAGGGAGTGGCATTATTAGGAGGTGTGGCCTTGTTGGAGTGGGTGTGGCCTTGATGGAAGAAATGTGTCAATGGTGGTGGGCTTTGAGGTTTCAAATGCTCAAGCCAGGCTCGGTGTCTCTCTCTTCCCCCTGTCTACCAATCAAGATATAGAACTCTCAACTCCTCCAGCACCATGTCTGTGCCGCCATTCTTCCTTCCACGACAATAATGGACTAAAGCTCTGAATCTGTAAGCCAGCCACAAATAAATGTTTTCCTTTATAAGAGTTTGTTGTGGCCATGGCATCTCTTCACAGCAGTAGATACCTTAACTAAGACACCATTATTGTCAGTTTTATGTTGTTAATGAGAGAAAGAATGGTACCTTACTTTCCATGTCTCAGATTCTGGAGCACCCTTCCCTGCAAAATCATTTCTATTTATCATTTTTTAAGGTTCTATTTACTCAACTTATATTGTAAGAGTATTTTGTGTCCATCTTCCAGGATGTAATTCCACAACTACCCTCTTTCTAAATTCTAGCCATTAACATATAGTCAAGTAAACATTAGTTGAAGACATAACCCATATTAGACTAACCATAATCTCTCTGTAGAAACTAAGTTTTAGTTAGTTTGACTAGCTAATCACTAGTACTTAAGTAAATAGATTGTGTAGAATAGAGGAATAGTTATTAAGAAAAAATGCAGACCAGCCCAGAAAAACTCTTGAGCACATAAAACCAGCTAGACCTTTTTCAGACTCAATTTTAATCAAAACTGCAGGTGTAGATGAAACTCAACTTGAGTCATTTCTGGTAAATTCGCAAAGATACAAAAACTAAAGCTCATGTCCACTCACAAGCTACCAAGTAACTTGTTGTTAAGGCACTGGTCAAGGTAAAATGAAAAGGACAAGATTATAACCGTGACCAATCAAATAATTGGTGCTTCTTTCCTGTTCTCTCTAAAAATACTTGCCTCTAACACTGAACCATTAGAGCAATAATGTTCTTTTGGTACAATGCTTCTCAGTACATGTTTGGCTACAGTTTTCTTTTTTAATAATAAACTAAAGCATTCTATGAAATCTGGTCCTTCTGAGTAAGAAGAATAACACAACTTCCAACCCTTACCTAATAGAGGAGATAACACGGAAAGAAGCTAGTGGAATTTGGAGAGAAGCTGATGGGGGAGTAAGTTTATTTGATGCTATTGTATCCTAAATCTCCACTCTCGAGTGGTAGATGCTTGTGTTCTACATGCCAACATTAAGAGATCTTTAAACACTGAAGTAATAACATGGGTCTTAAGTAAGTTGATGAGACTCCATCCTTCAACATGTCGTGGGGCAAGATGCCCTGTTCGCAAAAGAAATATGTCTGTGTCTCTGTGCTATTTCATGTTCCCAGAAAGAAATCCTAATAAAAAAAAAATGCTCTGTGGGATAAACCTTCAGTGTTTTGACATAATATTGACTTCTAAATTGACATATTGTAAAAAATATAAGATACATGAGCCCCATATTTATTAATTTATTATTTCTATCTACAAAACAAGAATATTTAATACAATGTGGGACTGAAATGATGGTTCACTGATTAAATCTTGCTCTTGCAGAGGGTCTGCATTCAATTCCCAGTAGTCATGTCAGGTTACTCACAGACCCCTGCAACTCCAGTAAAAGGGAAATCCAATGTCCTCTTCTGGCCTCCATGCATAGATATCTGTACTCATGTGCAACTGTCCACACACAGACACACACATTAATGTAGTTAAAAATAATCTGAAATATTTTAATGTGTTTTAATAAAATGAAAATGAATTTTTTTATTTTCTGATTCATAACATTTACAATTTATGAAGAATGAATTATTATTACTCCTTTGAAACTACAATATAGCCTTGTCTTTATCAATATTTTATTTTAAATTTTATAAAATAGTAACTATAAAATTAAAATGGATTGAGAGCAAGAACAATATATTTCAACTAAGTTAATAAAAATATAAAATTAAATTTATGTCACACTATGTAGAAAAATTTGGCTTGAAATGGTGCTTCTTATTTTATAGCCTATATTAATGGAGACATTTTAATTCTAAACTAAAATATTAGCTTAGATAAAATGTTCATAGTCAACCTTAGAGTAATAAAACACTTTCTTAAAGAACAAAAGGTACCTAATTGAATTTCGTATATAAGGTAGGTAATCCTCAAGTCATAAAACTAACTTTAAGAGGGAATTTTCCCCAGTGTATACATGTAACTCACATTGATAAGTAGAATAGAGGGAAAGTATAAGAAATGTTTTCCTTAAAGATAAAGATATTGTGAAAAGCCAGTATGGCTATTCAAGACTAAATTTAAAAGCAACAAAAAAAAAACCAAAACACATATTAACAGAGTGCTCACTCTTCTAAAATGCTTTTGCATTAACCAGAACCTAGTCAGAGCAGAAAGTTGTAGGTTTGTTGTTGCTGTGTTTTGTGTTACTGTTTTATTTTGATTTTTTTTTTCCAAGATATGTCCCTTTTTGAACTCTACTTCATGGAGCCTTAAATTTGGTAGTTAAATCTCATGCCTATCTTTATAGTAGTATGTCTTTTTAAAAAACTAATTAATTTCTATGATAATTTCACAGATATTTATCATGCACACTGATCAGTCTCATCCTACCCGCAGCCCCTGTCCAACACAACTTTCTCTCTCTTCATATGCAGTCATTTTGTTTTTTGACCCATTGAGGTTAACCAGGGCTCTCTGTGTGCCCATGGATTATGATCTATTTATTGGAACCTGGGTGGTTCAGCAGGGGATGTAGAACTAAAGACAAGGATTCCTATTCTCTGTCAATAGTCCATAGTTCAGAGGGAAAGCACATGCAGGACCTCACGAGCCTCCCTCCTTTCCTTGACTGATCTTTGATGGGGCTGGTGTTGTGTAGACCCAGTTTAAGTAACTAAAGTTGTTAATGGATACATTGATTGGGTTTGGACAACAACATTTCACAGGCCATGGCTCATACACGTTTCCCATCTCCTCTTCAACAATAACCTCAAGCCTCAGTGGGGAGGGTAAAAATGTTTTGTTTAGGGCTGAGACCCCAATCATCTATTATTCCCTGTATCTTGAGCATCTTTGAGGCTCATTTATTTAAGCCATTCATTGTAACAATAGCTTTTATGAGTAAGTCTGGGAACGGCTTCTGTTTGTTAGTATAAGAATAGATATTTAGAAGTTAGTTTGCATGTCCCTTTTTGGAGCTCTAAACTTATTTCCAACTTTCCCACAGCAAGCTCCTTTTTCCTCTCAGTTTTCTTCTTCAGCATGTTAACTTGTAAAACTCAGAATAGGAAAGGACACAGAATGGCTTCCTCCCGGCACTGAATACAAACCTCAGTTTTCTTTTTCCTCCTCTTAATGAGAACAAACAGTGGCTGACTGCACATGCCCATTCTAAAGGTCCAATGTTCTTGACCAGATATGCATAAGCCAATGTCAGGTTTAACTAAACCTCTTTAAAGTGTGCCAGCAATTTCCTTACCCAAAATCCATCATTACTCAGATTTTGTAGGTTGATTTTTAAAAAAATCACTAAAAATGAAGTCCAGAACAAGTAAACTGCTTATTATTAAGAACTTTATTTTTTACTGTAAAACATCAATTACTCAAAGGACAGCATACATTTTGTAAAAGACATTGAACTAGTAGCACTTCACTAGGGTGATCAGCACCAATAATGCATCTATGAGCCTCTTCTGTGACTTTTAGTTGTTCCCAGACATAGAGTTTGAAAAGTTATTGTGCCCGTGGGCTGGTTTTCAGGATCCGCACCATATAGCCAGTATGCATGGAATGTGTATCATTTTACTGTCCTTTAGATAAGGATTCAAGAGAGCC
This sequence comes from Peromyscus californicus insignis, assembly GCF_007827085.1. NCBI lineage: Eukaryota > Metazoa > Chordata > Mammalia > Rodentia > Cricetidae > Peromyscus > Peromyscus californicus. The sequence continues at coordinate 25,487,445 of NW_026294617.1, forward strand.
TTTCGTGTTATGATTTTGGTGCCTTCAGCAGATACTGTTCTTAGCACAACTCTTTTCTTTTCAAAAAACCAACTTTCCACATCTTTCTTTTAGCTCCAGGTCTTTCCAGAAAGTAGGAGTTATAGAGTAAGAGAGTAAGGAAAGATAAATAGAGATAGAGATGGGGGAGGGGAAAGAAAGGGATGACTACTTCTGAATCAAGTCCTGAGGTAAGGGCAGATGTCTCACATCTTGTAATGTTCCTTTGGTGAAGAAAAACAAAATAGTCAAAAGGATACATGACCCGTGATTTGGCCTGAATAAATCTTACATTGTGAGGGGCTGAATGGTGAGCACTTGTTCTATATTACTAATGTTTTGTGTTCAATAGTCAACATCATAAAAATAATCAACTTACAACTTAGAATACATAATGTATATAAAAAATAACTTACAGTAGGCTAACAAGCTAGCTACTTTAATGAAATGTTTAATTTCAATTTTTCCAGATCCAGCTATGTACAAAGTCTGTATAAATTATTGCTTCCATAAATATAAGCAAATCTGCTTGAACCAAATTATAGCATTGATGCTAAGAATCCATTTGATATCATAGAGTCATAAACATAAAATCATGTTTTCCACAACCTAAGTAATAATTTTCTTACTTTGTAATTACCAGGGGTGGAATTTTCTTTTTTTATCAGGATAAAACCATATCAATTCAATGTATAAGAAAAGTTTCCCTCCAAACAACTGTGTTGGTATTAATTACTTTTGACAGTAATAGTACACCATTTTATGCTAAAAAATGAAATCAGACTTGGCTTAAAGTAACTCTGAAATTACTTTCATTAGTCTCATATTACATGTCCTTAATTTCATATCATTTTTGAAAATTCTCTCACATTTCATGTATTTCTGAATATATTCTAATAATTATTTTAAGTTCAGGAATAGAGAAAATACATGTTTTCTGCTAATCTTTTTCTTGCTTCTGGAAAATTCAGTATAGAAAATAAACCTCAAATATATTAAAGCATTTTAAGATACAATTTTTATAAATTATTCAGTGTTCCAAAATTAAAAAATAAATGCCAAAGGTTCTCAATTAAAATGTTGAATTACATAATCACTGACACTAATAATTATTAACATTTTTATTATTCAAGCACTTTTAAAAATGCTTATTATTTGATAAGTGTCTTAGTTTCTTTTCTATCACTGTGGTAAGACACTGTGATCAAAGAAACTTACAAAAAGAAAGTATTTTGATCAAGGTGAAACTGAGTACATCGAAATTCTTCCTGTAGGTTCTGACAAAGAAGTCATTTCAGTCTTGAGAGCTCAGGCTGACACTCCCTGCTAAGACACATGGACAGATGATTACAGCTGTTGAGTCAATGCACAGATCACATCACTGCCAAATTTCCCTCCTCCAGACATGGAGCACTGACCTTCAGGCAGCTGCTGGTGCAAGGGCAGAGCAACGCCGGTGTCTACGTTTCAACTCCTCAATGGTGACTCTAATTGATGGCAGCAATGCCCGCTGATGACAGTTAAAGAAACCTGACAGCTGCAGGCCCTGTTGTTGCATGCAAAAAGCCACTCTTGTGGAGATCGTAGATGAGTCTATTAAGTACTTTTACTAGCTCAGCTGGTCAAGTTACGTTAGCTCACTTGGCATGAGCATGAGTCTGCGAACGTAAATCAACTTTGAAAGTATCTTCTGTCATGTGAATTGTATATGTGCACTGAGCTAAAACTAAGTATCTTTTATAAATAGCACTGACCCCTCTGGACTGCAATAGTGCAATCACAAAAGTATTCTTTTTCTCTCTGTGTGCTTGCTAATTTTTCTTTTCCATTGCCTAGCCCCATTTGCCCTTCTACACAGAATATGCAAAAATCTTAATAACTCTAGATTAGGTAACATAAAAGAGAACCATTGATGAAGAATCTAATCCACTGTGTACTTAGCTTTTAAGTGCTGTCAAAGGCAAAACTTTAAAATATTTGTAGAATGGGCTGAAGAGATGGCTCAGTGATTAATACCACTTACTGCTCTATGAGTTTGCCTCCCAGCACCACATGGTAGCTCATTACTACCCATAACTCCACTTCCAGGGACTATGATCCCTCCTTCCGGCCTCCAAAGGTACTTATGCACATGTGGTGCGAGCGTGAACACACACACACACACACACACACACACACACACACACACACACACACACACAATTAGAACTCATGCAAGCATACACATACATGCATAATAGTAAATGAATCTTAGAATTACAGAACTAGCCAGATATGGTGACCTGAGAAAGCAAGGCAGGATGATTGCTCAGAATGGGAGGCTAGCCTAGGCTATACAGGGAAAGGGGAGTAAGAGGGGGAGGAAAGAGAGGGAAAAGAGAGAGAGGGAGAGAAAAGAAAAGAAAAAGGAAAAGAAAAGAAAAGAAAAGAGAAGGGAAGGGAAGGGAAGAGAAGGGAAGGAAGAGAGGAAAAGAAAAGAAAAGAAGAGAAAAGAAAAGAAAAGGAGGACTAGGAAGAAAAGAGGGAGTAGGAGAAGGAAAAGGAGGAGGAGGGCATTCCTCCAGGCAATCCAACAAAATACAAGTGCCTTTAAGAGCTGCATTTTTTCAGACTAGTCTGTAAATATGTGAAGAAGATCACAAAACCGGGTCTTAGACAATTTCAGAAAATAACAAAAGTTCATCAGCATCAAAATATTGTGGTCTAACATTGGGAGTCAACTGCTCTACAAGATTATGATCTTTATGGTGCTGTAGGTGGGACTGTATTTTTGCTGTCTGTGCACACGTTATCTTCCTCTCACGATACAGAAACACTCTTTTAAAATGTAGTCACAAAACCAAATCTAAACCCGAACCCCTAAGTCCTGCTTTTAATATAGTCAAACAATTGACAGGGGCACAAAACATGAAATTTTATAACAAAGCAAATGTGCAATTAAAGCGAGTTAATTGACTTTTTCTCCTACGCTGAATACTTGTCAGAATAGGCTGTATGTTAACTGACTTTTACACATTCAGGTCCTTAAATGTAGGACAGACTAAGTGGTAGGTCACTGCAATAATTCAATGCTGAATGAAAAAAAAATGGAGCCTAAGTGACATTTAATTGTGGCAAACCATTCTTAGCATTTCTGAACTTAATTGGAAAGTAAAATTGACAAAATTAAATTTGGATGGTGCATTGAGACCAACAGAAATAAAATAGCTTATCTAGCTTCACAAGGATGCCCTTATAAGTGAATTTAATTGCTTGTTTTATCTAATTAGAAAGCCTCTAAATAGCAAAAAGATTATTAAGTTTTCTTCATTCATCATACTTTAATATTGTCAAAGTATTATAAATTACACGGTTTAAGTACTTTACCAACACGTTGCTTTTTAAGATAAGTAAAATTTTTTTCATTAAATCATCTCTTGTAAATTTCTCTAATACTATGAATTCATTTTTTATACATAAATCTTGTTACCTAGTTAATCTGGAAAGTAATGTACTGATAATACTTCTTCTCCGTTTGGAAAGCAGAGAAGCCACATAAGACACTGGTGTAGGTGGAAAAAAAAAAGATAATTCAAATCTCTGTAAAGCATATAACCGCATAAGATATCATCCTAAGGAATCAAAACTTTTTTTTTTCCTATTGTCTCTTGGCTTTTTGTTCCAGGCAACAATTTCCAAGATGTTTGCATGATTACTTCTTTTGGATACTTTTATTGTTGCTGTGAATAAATATCTGATAGAAAAATAACTTAGGGAGTATGGAATTTTTATTTATTTACTTATTTTTGTCACACAGTTCAGAAGAATTCAATCCATCATGGCAGTGGAGGCAAGAGTGGGGAAAACTAGTCTGCGGTACTCTGGAGGAAACAGAGAATGAAGAATGCAAGACTCCTTCTTTCTCCTTTACCCCATTTTTTTCCTGTCTTTGGTCCCATCTCATGAGCTGGTATGCCAACATTCAGAGTGTGTCATCTTCCCTCATCTAAGGCTCTTAGGAAACACCATCATTCAGACACCCAGAGGGCTATCTAATGCCCTAGGGCTTGTTTATTTCATCAAATACCATTTGCCTCGGGCACACTCTGTAGACACTAGAGAGTGCAAGAGATATGAGTATGGCAGTAATTTAAAATGAACCGTTGTAAAGTCTAGTCAGCTGCTTGGACCAGTTCCTTCACGAACACAAGATTCCAGCTCCACAGTCTGGGTTATTTATGAAGGAGATGAAACAAGCTAAAGATGCCAGCAGAGCATGATACGTAGGTAAAAACTATTGTGTTTGTAACTCCAATCTGCTAAACAGCTTAATTACTCAAATTTAAGTGTCCAAAATCATTTCTTATTATGTTTGGCTTAAAGGAACAATTAAGATTCAGAAAAGAATTCATGCAATAAATATAATAAAATACAACGACTTATATGTGTGGAGAGTTCCTACATGTATTCAAATCACAGCTATATCTTGGGGCTCATATGCCTCTAATTTGTTTAGTATTATAATAGACTACAATGGAATTCAATAGAAAGACCTCAAAAAACATTTTATGCTTATTTTCCTTGTCACAAGCTCTCACTTTGTTGTCTGTGGTCCCCAGAATAGCCTTAAAATCTTAATTCCCATGTCTCAGTTTCCCATGTTGCTAGAACTACAAGCTTTTACCACTGTACCCATATGACATTTAACTATAAATAACAAGAGTATTTAAATTAATAATAGCATGATAGCAAAGCTTTACTTGTTTAATCTAAACAGCAAGAATTGGTAAATTATAAAGAGATTTAGTTGTGATACTAAAGTCTACATTTAGACTACATTATTGGTAATGATTATGTCTGCTCATATATGTATAAAAACAGGGTAATTTCATTGAATGAAAATTCAAAGAAAATAATGAAGTGCAAATTCAATTTATGAAGAATCAAATCTTGCAAAAACTAAGACACTGTGGACACATCAGTCTGTGATGGCTATTCTTGGTTGCCAACATGACTATATCTGGAATGAACTACAATCCAGAAATAGAGGGGACATTTGAGCTAGGAAGACATACACCTTTGATCAGCATCTTAAGGCAAGAAGACACACCTTTAATCTGGGCCACACTAGCTACTGGAAGCCTATAAAAGGACATGGAAGAGAAGGAAGCTCTTTGCCTGCTTGCTTTCATGTTGTCCTTTCATTCATGGGCATTAGAGCCCACTTTTTCAGGATTCTAGCATCTACTGAAGATCAGCTGAGACATCCAACTTCATGGACTAAGGAACTTCTGGATTCTTGGACTTTCCATTCATAGCCAGCCATTTTTGGATTAGTTGGATGACAGCCTGTATATTTTAATAAATCCCCTATGTATAATATTTTATATATACATATTTATTTATTAGAATATTTAGGGGATTTATCAGAATATATATAGAGAGAATTAGAATATATGTGTATATATAGTCAGTCATTCTATAAGCTTTGCTATGCTAGGAAACTCTGACTAATACAATGTTAAAAACTTGATTTTAAAAGATTGTGAATATTTAGCTATTGCCAAAATCTTTGAATTGCATTCTGTATGCATTCTGTATGTTTTTATCTTTTCATTTGTTCAAGTATAAAATAAATCTTAAACATTGAGACAATAGTTGTCTTTGAATATGGAAAACAATTGATTAGAAAGAAATGTCAGGAAAAACTACCACCTGAGAAGACAGAAAGCATGAACATGATGCTGAAGTTAGTACTTAGGAAAGCATCTACAGAGCAATGGGACTCAACCTCCAGAGATCCAGAGAAACATTCATTACTCACATTCAGCCAACAACAGAACTTCTGAGCATTAAGTCATATGTGGCCTGGTCAAAGTCACAGGAAGACCAGATGGACCCTGATGGAGACTAGTATAGTGGGTAACATAGCCAAGAAGCCTTTGTCAAGGGTTTAACACATTCTGTGTCAAGCCAGCACCTTTACTTGGAAAAGGAGAATTCCATGACCAGCTCAAGCATCTACATGAACAGACACTGCCCATCCTCAGCAGACAATTATCCAATGCTGTCTGCTTTTTCAGTGAAGGCAGGCAAGGACACACAGAAAGCATGGCAGCTGGTGTTCCCTATCAAACAATATGAATTGAGTTAACATACAGAAATTAGATTCCATAACATTCTTGCAGCAAATGATTTTAAAATTGGTCATTAAAAAGTTAATAATTATGAGATTAATTGATGTTTAATAGTTTTAACTTATCATTTTTAGCGATATCATATTTAATTTTTCTAACTTTGCACTTTAGGGAGAATGGTCACATGTTTAAACGTAATTAACAGGCTAAGTTATGACATATAAACATTGGTTAATTAAACTTCCTCATTATCATTGACAGATGTATCTCAATAGTAATGATATAAAGGAATATTTTATTTGGGCTTTGATTTATGTAAATTGAGCTGAAAGTTTGATAGTGTACCAATTATTTTCCAGGTGTGACAGCAGGTCGAGCTTAGCTAAATTGAAGTTTAATTCTTTGTTGAAGAACTACCCATCTCAAACAATGAATGAATCCAGCTTATAATGACTAATGACTAATACAAACAATAGTCAAACAATATGTGTGGTGAACATATACAGACAAACAATGTCTGAGAGCGAAAACTAGAAGTATCCTTCTAAGAGTCACTGTGTCAGGAGGTGTCCTACATTGACAAGCACTTATGATGCTGTTTTATTCTAAAATTAGATTATGTCTGTTTCTAAGAAAATACAAAGACCACTGAGAAAACAGTCTGTTTCCAAAGAAGAACAGCATTGAAAACATCCCTAGATAGGGTATTGTATTAGCCCCTAGTAAGAGGAAACCATAACCAAATACAAAAAGGAAAAGGGCTGCTTCAGAGAGCAGGCACCATCTGAAATAGCTCAAGACAGGAGGGGAAAATTGTCACATTCAATGCATAGCTGCATCATGTGGCAGAGTCCACTTTAGAGAAGAGGTAGACATATTTGTGATTTAACTTAAAGACTGTCCACAAAGTCAGGAAAACAACAAAATGCACATCAGAAAACCATTTCTCACAGTGCATCATTATCTTTTTTTTACTGAATTTAAAAAATAATTTCAGTATAACTTAAAGAAGAATCCACTTATAAAAGAAAGGGAATTATTCATATTGTAAGTGATGCTGAAGGTAGAACTTGAGTGTGGCAATTAAACAGAGAGTTAATAGAGAAAAGGAGATGGATTAAAGACACAGCCTCCAGAAATGCCTGGTTGTTGAATAATCAATCACACTGGGGGAAGAATGCACACAGCTAAAGATGATCAAAGATGTCACTAATAAGATGGTTAATTTAGGAAAAGGAAGAGATAGAATTTCAGGGAAAAGATTGGAAGACTGCTTTTGCTGTCTTTTACCATAATCAAATAAGTTTTGTTTCAAGAGATATAGGCCAACATGGTTTTAGCATGATCTCATGAAGGAAAATATTTCATTTATTTTTGTTTTGTTTGTTGTTTTTGTTTTTCAAAACAGGGTTTCTCTGTCCAGCCCTTGCTGTCCTGTGATTCACTCTTTATATCAGGTTGGCCTTGAACTCACAGAACTCTGCCTACCTCTGCCTCCTGAGTTCTGGGATTAAAGGTGTGGGCCACCCTGGATGAAGGGAAACAATTTAAATGCCACTGGCTTAAACGCCTACATTTTGTCCTCTGCCAGCATCATGTCCTAGATGCTATCTGTTCTGCAATCTGTACTGCAGAAACCAAATTTATGTGGAACTTAAGTCAGTTTAGCAAAAAACACAACTCACCTACAACCCCAAGGTAACACAATCCACAAATGTGAAAATGTGAGCTTTCAAAACAGAAATACCTAAATATATATATTACAAAACTGTATACATAAGAAATAAACTTTGGAATTTCTTTCTGCTATTTAGGCTTTGAAAGTAAGCTTGATTTGGACTTTAAGCCAATAAGGGACAGGAATAAGTGTGACTGCAGTGCTTCAGAGACTTGTGTCTGTGTTCCATGAACGGCCTCTGCCAAATATCAAACAAAGACTTTCGCAAATTTTACTTTTATAAGATGATAATCTTATAAAGATATTGTCATCTTGGTATGTTTTTGTTAATTTAGAAGAGTGATGGAACACCGGTGTTAAGAGAGTGTTTGCCTCCATTATGTTAGAGACAATAAGTGTTAAGATGTTTAATCTCAGTGACATACCAGTTTTTCATTACTTTAGTCAGTTGCAGATTTCAGCATCCAGCTGATAGTTTCCTGTGTGAGGTCACAGGGCTAAACTGTTCCTGTGTCTCTTTTTTAAGTATGTTAACCTCTTTCTTTTTATCAATAACCTGAATTACTTTTATCTTTTTGCAACTTTCTGACCTTCTAAGATTAATGCAACTGTAAAAGAATGAAGGACCCTTGGGAAGATAACCTTGCCAAAAATACAGTTCATGCCATCATTTTGCAAATCGTGTCCTTATATTGTAAATACCCTGGCTAACAGAAATGTTGATGTGGTACATGGCTCATTTTTACCATTAAAGTCACAAGTGTATCTGAATATATACTTATGCCAAACACTTAAGGCATCAAAACATGACAAAACAAAGACAGAATTCAATAGGCATTAACATTTTAAGCAGAAAACAATATCTTCTTAATTTCTGTAATTTGTGTTTTTCTAGTAAAGGAAACATAACAAGCATTAAAGAAAAGATTGGACGCATTTCTTCACCAGGTCAGTGCAGTAATGTGCATACAGTTATAAATATAGGCTGTGGGAAACTATTGATGATTCAAGACAAAGATCAGAAATTGTATCTCAGAAAGACAAGAGAGGACTCTTTTTTAATACAACATGAGCTACATTCAGCTTTCAGAAGTGAAAAAAAAGAACAGAAAATAAATTATCTGGAAGACTGTCCAACTCTTCAGCCTGTCTCTGGTTTGAATATTCAGTCAGTGTTTGAGCACAAAGGCAAAAAATAACCAAACATCAAAATTACAAGAGCAGGAAGAAACTAATGAAGGTATAGGGATCATTTATTATCATGATCCCTCCAATTAGACTGTCAGATACACTAGTCTCTCAGAGCAGGGGGATTTCAGCAGATACTTGTGATCAGAGCAGAGGGGCAAATCCTCTAGGAAGCTCTCACGCTAGCTCTCAGGGGGAATCATCTAAAGGGCATTTTCTCTTATAATTTCATGAGGAACTTGAATATTTTATGGGTTCAAATGCTTTAGTAATTATAAAATAGCCCATTTCAAATGAATGGTAATGTATAATTATAACTTTAGAAACATACTTCATAATTATATGGTCTCAGAGATGTAAGGAAATGGAAATAAAAACAAATAAATCAAGCTCAGCTATGAATACCTGAATGTAGCTTCCTTTCAACACCAAAACCTAAACTTTGTAGTTCTTCACTTTGAAGGTGATGACTCACACAATTTTGCAGATTGAAAAATCAGAAGGTGGCAAAAGTATAATGAATTACTTAATTGAAAGGTAAAATGTGGAATTCTACAAATTGCAGGTCCCTGGAACACTCAAAGTTATGACTCCTGAGAAATGAAGGAATAAAATTAATTCAATGTTTATTCCTCACTGTGTCATACATACTATTTTATCTAATCTCCTTGACAAACATTTTAAAAGGACACATTATTTTTAATTTTCAGATGGTGAAAGTAAAGATCCAAATGCCTAGAGCTATTATGCAAGATCATACAGCATGCCAAGGAACTCTCATCTCCTTACTTAGGTCTTATTATTTCTCTTATGCATGTTATGGGGAAGGTCAACAAGTTTCCTGGGTAGACATGTCTCCAGTAGTCTTTGGAACTTCATGAGTCTGTATATTTTCTAAAGTAAGCCATTTCTCTTTTCGAGTATCATTTCTCCAAAATGTAGATATTTCTAACATTCTACCTCCAAAGTTAAATGAGAGACATGGAAATACTTTGTGAATTATAAGATATTACTTAAATGTGGGTATAAAAGAAATTGATTCCTTTATTTTGTATTAGCATAAATAAATAATTGTAATTTCAATGGAGTAGGTAAAAATTAGTTTAAATAATCTGCAAAACACTTTTATGGGTATAAGTCGGGACAGAGGTAGAAAACAAAACATGTTTTTGTGGGAAATATAAGAAGCTCAGGAGCAGGAAGACTGCTGTGAGATTGTGTCTTCTGGACATTACAGGGGTACTGTACTACTGGACTCTCAACAGCTGTATCTACCTGTACAAGATCACACAAAACAACATCCCTGACCAGATGGGGAAGGAGCTCATAAGGCACCACTCCAGTTGTGGAGCTATAGGCAGTGGGACTCAGTTGAGAGCAGAAAAGTTGGTTTTCTTTAGGCAGGAGCCTCTTGGGGGTTTCCAGTGCCTCGCAGCTCAGCTCTACACTCATGTGCATACAGGCATCACTAAAGAGACATAGTAGGTTGTGTGTATATGTGTATATACATTTATATATGTGTATATATATGTAAATATATGTGTAAGTATATACATACATGTGTATATATATGATTATAAAAGAGACATAAGTCAGAAGGGGAATGTTGAGACTATGAGACAGGAGGGTCTGAAGGGTATTGAAAGGGCTGGGTATAATCAAAATGCATTTTACTCATATATGAAAAGATAAAAATAAATAAAATTTTTAAAACATTTTATAAACACATAAGTTGGCTATTTAAGTCATATTTTCCATAAAGTAAACAATATCATTTGAAATAACATATATTATAGCCTGCTATTTTAAGAAAATAATTGAGTTTATACATTACCAAAATTAAGACTATTAGCTACTAACTATATTTAATGAGTTCATTCAAATAAATTTCATATTTATAGTTAGGATATCAAATTAAAGTTTTATTGCTCCATTTGAAATACAGTTTGTCTAATGGAACCAACATTGTAAAGCATCCTTCCAGAGTAACAAAAGCTCATAATTGTGGTTATGGTAAGAATGGGTGAAGTTGAGGGCAGCAAACATTTATAGTGAATGAATCCACACATTAATAATTTAGATTGACAGTAAGGAATTAGTCTTTGTTTTGCTATTTATAAGGACTAGAAAGAATTTATTTTATACCATAAGCAATTAATTATATATTAATGACTAGTTGCTAAGAAATGAAAATATAAGCCACAGAGATTAGAAATATCATTAAAATCAGGCATTCCAGAAGTATTACAGTTCTTTATTCTTATGATAGCTGATGTGAAAAGCATTTCTATATAAAACAGAAACTTCTGGGTAAAATGATTTGATATGTATTTAGATACATGGGTCTGAAAAGATTAGTGGTGGTGTCTTAGGGTTTTTATTGCTGTAATGAAATACCATGACTAAAGGGCAAGTTGGGCAGGAAAGGATGTATTAGGCTTAAACTTCTACATTGTTGAAGGAAGTGAGGACAGGAACTCAGAGAGGGCAGGATCCTGGAAGTAGGAGCCGATGCAGAGGATATAGAAGTGTGCTGCATGCTTTCCCTGGTTTGCTCAGTCTGTTTTCCTATAGAACCCAGGACTACCAGCCCAGGGATGGTGCCACCTACAATGGGCGGGGCCCTTCCACATTGATCACTAATTAAGAAAATGCCTTACAGTTGGATCTTATGGAAAAACTGTCTCAACTGAGGCTCCTTCCTCTCTGATGACTCTAGCTGTGTCAAATACACACACACACGCACACGCACACGCACACGCACACGCACACGCACATGCACACGCACACCAGTCAGTGCAAGTGGTCAAAGAAGATAATGGATTTTGGGTGAATAAATGTTATTAATTAATAAAGTTTTGAGATACCACCCAGGATCACAGGACCTAAGTACTGAAGCTGTTTTATGTAAAGATTTGGGGTTTGTAAATTGTAGCTCAATGGACTGTAGATTATAAAACACATTGGTAATCTGAAAGTGAGTTAATACCTGGGGATAAGTATAAAAACCAGTAGTTCCACCACAGAAAAGTAGATTATAAGAGAATATCCCAAGGCTGCCTTCATGGATGTTTAGGTTATAAAGAATAACTTAGGAAAAAATTGAAGCCTGTATTTATAGTACTGTAGAAAGGAATTTAATTGAAGAAGAACTAAGCTTGTAAAACCGTGGAGAACCTAAACCATAAAGGACAATTCCTCAAGAAAGAACAACTAATAAAACAACTTCAGTGATCCAACTTGATCCCTCAGCCTTAGGAGGAAAGGGTGTGATATACAGATAAGTCAATGAGGCCCTCTGTGCACCAGCAGAGAGTTCGATACCCATGTACTCACTGGCAGCACTAAGTGGACTCAGTGGGTTTTAAAAAATAAAATAAAGAGCATGCAAATTTGGAAGGGAATGCTGAGGTAGGGCATAGGGGAGGAAGTGAAAAGGAGAGAATAGAGGATGAGGGTGGATTTGGTAATTAACTTTTTAAACAGAAATTAAAGAAAAAAAATTAAAAGTATCATCTTTGTTATCATTGTAAAAATAATGAACTCACAAATGAAATTACAAATGCATATGGGAAAAAAATCTATTAGTTGAGTTAGCTGGAGCAATTAGTTAGATAACTAATTCAACATTATCTAACTGTTACTAATGCAAACACAAATTTACTTTAAAACAAAGCAAATTAATTATGTTTCTGTGCCTAAATATATAAGGAAAAGTAAAAATGAAGAACTACTAGTCTGTTTTAAGAAGGAAGTGACCCTAAAATTGAGCCAAATGGGAATGTTGCAAAGACTACATACAAGCAAAATTTTTCAAAATAATGATAGTGTTAACTCACAAAGAAATGGCACAATGATGTGGAAAACCCACAAAGGAGATTGTGGGAGACATTGAGAGGTGGAAAAAAAACTCAAAGTCTGTATGAAGAATTCTGTAAATAAATGCCCATGAATGAATAGGGTAAATTAGTGAAAGCTACCACAATGAACATTGTAGCTAGAGATTTTTCCAGTCCCATCGGGGCCTGCAGCCACTCAGACCCAATTAAACACACAGAGACTTATATTACTTATAAACTGTATAAGCCGTGGCAGGCTTCTTGTTATCTAGTTCTTATATCTTAAATTAACCCATTTCTATTAATTTATAAATTGCCACATGGCTTGTGGCTTACCGGTACTTTACATCTTACTTCTCATGGTGGCAGTGGCTGGCAGCATCTCCTGATTCAGCCTTCCACTTCTCAGAATTCTCCTCTCTCTTTGTCCCACCTATACTTCCTGCCTGGCTACTGGCCAATCAGCACTTTATTAAATAACCAATCAGAGCAACATATTCACAGCATATAGATATCCACAGTAGAACATGCGCTTGGCAAGCAGGTGTTGGATATTAATCACCAGTGAAGGATTGTTAAAATGAGGGAGATTGGAGAGATGATTAACCTTGAGAACAAAGCCTTCTATAATCCTAACTTTTGTTGTGGGAGCTGTTGAATTATTTTATAGAAAAGTCAGTTTCCCTTTCTCTTGATCCTCCATGAATTTTCTTCCCATTTAGCCTTCTGGTATCAGCTATAGTAAGAATGCTCTCATTGTATGTGGGTTCTTAGACAGTGGTCTGTCCAGAATCTCACACTGTGAGCAATAAATCTTCCCTTTTGAATCACCCAGGTGCCAGTGTTCTGTTTTATGAGCACAATAAGGCTTTTGGTGGTCACCATTTCTTAGATCCTGAAAGTCTAAAAAAAAAAAAAAAAGAAGCAGAATGAAGGATAAACAAACTCACAGACTCACAGTTAGTTATTTAAACACTAAGTCATGGTCAGTGACTATGAAGGTCTCAGATACATAGTTCCAGAGAGACAAAGACCCTTCGTTAAATGGAGAGAGAAGCAAATGACAACGAACTACTCAAGAACAACAGTGGGAGCCAGAAGAAAGGGAAATAGAATGTAGAAAGAGAAAACCATATTATTTTTTCAAATATTTTAAACATTCTCTGACAATTTCATATACACACATATGCATGGCACTTACAAAAATTAAATTTAGAAAAGCTATATCTAGGCAGTTAATATGTTAATTTAATTTAAACATATTAAATGTGCATGTTAAAATATTAATGATAAACAGTTATTGTTTTATTGCAGGATATCCATTTTCTTCTCAGACAAGCCCCCTTTGATATTTATGTAGCCATACAAATGTCATAATTAGAGTATATTCAAATTATACACATAGTACCTTTCCATTAGCTTCCACTCATGGCCATATTGAAGGTTTTAGCTAGGAAGAATGAACTAAAAGATAAAAGTTTTGTGTATGTATAGCTGCACTGTTTTAACGCAAGCCAAAACCAGGAAGCAGCTGCTTCATACCTGCAATTGGATGTGGCCTTGAGAAACAGTCGTGAAGCAGATGTATTTCATAAGAAGAAGGACAGTAAGGTACATACAATGATTTCACTTACTGTCGGCTCTGGAGTCTTGTGGTTCAAGTAGCTATAGAAGTATATCCACAAGGCTGTATGTATTCACCAAGCCCTTAATCGAAACTCCTGTAAAATATAATTCATAGCAGTCTGAGGATGTGGATAGAAGGGTGGATGAGTGAATGGGTAGGTGAGTGGATAGGTGGGTGGATGGGTGGGTAGGAGGATGGATGGGTAGATGGATAAATGGGTGAATGAATGGGTGGATGGATGGAAGAAGGCCTGAGTATGAATGATTCTGTATCTTGTATTGGTGATTACTAGAGAGTACTCACTGTAAATTATTCAAGTAGCTATCACGTGGATACACATATTTAAAAAAATGGTTCATCTAATACTGTCACTGGACAAATGTTGATACAGTTAATTTCTCCAACACTGAAGAATTCAAAAGCAGAGGAGATTCACAGTCATACCATACAGCCAAGGTTTGTTACAAAGAAAGAAAGAGAACTCCAACAGGATGTGATCTGAAAACCAGAGTCCATTTTCCTTCCTGGAGAGTCTAGGCTCTTATGTTTGGGGCATGAGAAAGCTCCAGTTCCTCCCTCTAGATTAGTTGGTTTGACTGTTTTGGTGGATAGGTTAATTCAAAGACAGAGTTTATTGGCTCCTGCCAAGATCACAACAAGAATATTGAAAGATCCAATCAGCAGTTTTCCATTTCCTGGGGTAGACCTACTAAGTTTTTGTCTCAGGAAAAAAGAACTGAGAAATCAAACATCTTATTGTGACTTGGAAAACAGCTTTGTCTACTTATGACATCTCTTATCATCACTTTTCCTATTAGGTCACTAATTGACTCCTCGTCCATCAATGCCAGCTAGCCAGCAGTAGAGCATTACATGTTTTGTTCTTAAATAAATTGTTATTCTAGGAATGACTTTGCTTTCCAGGAAATAAAGCCTTGTCTCTCTTTCTCTGTCTCTTTCTCTGTCTCTCTCTGTCTCTGTATCTCTCTCTCTCTCTCTCTCTCTCTCTCTCTCTCTCTATATATATATATATATATATATATATATATATATATGAAATTTGGAGAAAGATATAAATGAATAATATGAAGGACAGAAGGATCAAATTGAGGTTCATAGTATTACATACATAGCAATCCAAAAAGTACATTACGTGGTACAAAAAGCACAAGTCAACAGAGCATGAAAATATTACTGTTGTGTATCTAGAAATTAGGGTCTAATAATAAGTCAAATCAATATTAAATGATATACCAAAACAAAAAGTAGACATCTCAATAAAATATAAAAGTATGACAAATTAATCAAATTGTTTTATAAGATATAATGTTTGTAGATTATGAAGTTGTAATGTATGGAAGACTTTAAGGAAACAGTTACGTGCCTTATCCAATACACATTAGGAGTGTGTCTATGTCTGAGATACTTCTATCCAACTTAAGCATAAATACATAATGTAACACATTTGGGGAAATCAATTCTGTCTTTAATAAAGTAAATTTCAATAACTATCTTATATTCAATATGCTTTATAAACATTGTGCAACTATGTAGTAAACTGAAAATTAATGACAAACACTTTCAAATTCCCTATCCACCATCCAAAGAAGTAACTAAAAATTCTAATTAAGCTGGGCAGTTGTGGCATACGCCTTTAATCCCAGCACTCCAGAGGCAGAGGCAGATGGATCTCAGTGAGTTTGAGGCCAGCCTGGTCTACAAAGAGTGTTCCAGGATAGGTTCCAAAAGCTACACAGAGAAACCCTATCTCGAAAAACAAAAACAAAAACAAAAAAGTTGTAATTAAATAAATCAATACTTTGAAAAAATTCACCTAAATTAAGATAAAGAAGGAAACTTACATGATGTGCTTATATTAACCTATGAAGGCCAGGAGTAGTGGTGCATGCCATTAATGCCAGCACTCAGCAGGCAGAGACAGGTGGATTTCTGTAAGTTTAAGGCCAGCCTGGTCTGCATTGCAAGTTCCAGGATAGCCAGAACTATACAGTGAAACCCTGTCTCAAAAAAAGAAAACAAAGAAAAAGAAAAAAGAAAACCACAAATAAAGTAAAAACAGTATCTTAAAAGTTTGTAGCTAGGAAATCAAGAATTAAAAAAAAACATATAATATAACTGAAACAATTAATGAAACGAGCATGAGAATATTATTTAATGAAATTTAAAATAAGTAGACTATAAAAGATTTATTTTGGAAATAAGGTAATGATACAGTGAAAAGGTTCAAAAAGACAAAATTTAATTTTACTTGAAACTGTTAAAACCCCAACAAATTAAATCAAGTATGGAGTACCCAGGGGTCCAGGGGCTAGCTATGTCTAGCGTGGGATATGTGAGGGAAAAAATCTACGTACATTATGTTCTTATGTCTGTTAACTTTATTTCTCTGAGACAAAATGCTGTCAATTCAGCTATAGCTCCACCAGGCATTCAAGGCAGGAACAACTCTAGACACACCAAGCTCTATATCCATCTACTTTATTTCTCTGGGATGAAATCCTGTCTACATAGCTACAGTTCCGTCCAGTTCCCTTGTTCATAGTCCTGTTAACGACTAAACTCCTATGCTTCCAGCCTCATCTTCGTCCTCTGTATCCTCTTTCTCCATCTCTGCTGCTCTCTACTCCTAGCACTCAGGAAACTCTACCCGAGATCTGCTTACCCTCTACGGAATCTCTGTTGTCCTCTTCTCTTCTCTTACACCAGGCTGTTCTGTCACTGTCTACAGAAAATGCCTGCCCTTTCTTTCCTTGGGCATGTGGCTCCCTGCCTCCTCAGGAATGTTGTTTTACCTTTCACCTTGATATGTAAAAATCGCTTTTGTTCTCAGTCAAAATGCTCTGGAGAACCACTAGGCCTCCTCAAGGGCAAGGGGATGGTCTGAGCTTCATTAGCTCAGGAAACAAAGCTAGGCATCTCCCACCAGCTTGTCTCCTAAACTTAGCAGGGCAGTTAGTAACTTAGTAGGTTCAGCAGGTCTGGGGAGTTAAACTGTTTACCAATTGGTCGGGGCATGCAAGGATTTCTTAGCAGAAGACAGCTGGAATATTAAAGGCTGGGTAACACCAAATATTCATAATAAATGACTTGGCCTTTTGACAGACCCTTGGCTGATCAAAGTTCAGCGTTAATAAACAGCTGAATCTCTATGATATATTCTTGCGGCCTGTAAGAATCAAGAACTTAAAATGATATAATTCCAATTAAAATAAAAATAGAACTATGGGTACAACTGATACTCAGATATCCAACAATGTAAAAAAATATTGAGGAAATGGTAAAGGAAAAAATAGAAAACTCTTTGAGTAGACAGAAGACTTCAGAATCAAATCAGAAATTTTAAAGTCTGAATGATTCTCACAATATAATTTAGAAACAATAATTTTATTTAGTCATTTGTTATTTGGATCTTCAAGACAGGGTCTTGTATACTCCAGGCTGGCCTCAAATTTACTATGTAGCTGAGGATGACCTTGAATTCCTAGTCTTCCTGCCTTTACCTTCTTAGTTTTGTGCTTACAGTGTATCCTACCACAATGCGTTTATACCATTTCCGGAATGGAAACATTCTACCACCTGACCTATAACAAATCTAGAGCCCCTGAATAAATTATTTTAATTATTTATATGCAAACATACACAGGATTGTCTTAATGGATTTTTACAAGTGAGAAGTTTCAAGGAACTGGTCATTTTATTTCCCTGTAATTAAAAAATGTTACGCTGAGTAACCTGGGTCATAGGAATTTTGAAATTCTCTACAGGGGTCATCTGCCCTACTGTTGGTACAATCAGAACCTAGGCATGTTATAAGAATCATGAAAATGTAATGTGAGGATATTAGGTTGTCAATAATCACAGCCTCTTCACAAACACAGGGGTTCTGCTTGAAGTGATCAAAAGAGTGCAGTTTGACACAATTTGGTTGAACTTTTTCTGTTCTTATAAAAAGCTATTGGGGGACTGGCGAGATGGCTCAGAGTTTAAGAGCACTGACTGCTCTTCTAGAGGTGCCGAGTTCAATTTCCACCAACTACATGGTGGCTCACGACCATCTATAATGAGATCTGGTGCCCTCTTCTGGTGTGCAGACATACATACAAACAGAACACTATAAGAAAAATAAAAATAAAAATAAAAAAATGAAAAGCTATTGGATGACAAAAACATCAAAAGTTTTCCATGATTTCTTTTGTAAGTGTTCAGGACTTTTAACGATACCAAAAGTCATACAAATTAATCTATGTAGGTCTGGAGAGATGCCTAAGCATTTAAGAGAGAGGGTTGTGCAAACAGAGGACGATGGGTCTGGATCTCAGCATCCATGTAAAATCGAAGCATAGTCCTGTGCTCATCTGTAACGCCAGCACTGAGGGAATTTGAGACAGAATCCTCCAAATACAGGAGAGGCAGCTAGATGCCAGCCAGTCTAACCCTAGGTGCAGCCAGAGACTCTGCCTCAAAGGAATAAGATAGAGCAGGATAGACAACAGCTGAAGGTCTCCCCAGCCCCTCAACATATGTGCTTCCACACACATTTGTACATACATCTCACATACCTGTGACACACTTGTACACAAAGATGAACTAATAAATTAAATTATAAATGTTAAATTTAAAAAAATGTATTAAACACTCGTATTTTCAACTTTCTTTTACTAATTAATAAAAAAATAATAGAGTAACAGCACCTTCTTCACAAAGATTTATGTGATAGCTAAAACTTTACCTTTGTATGTAGAAACTAAAAAGCACCAAATTCACAAAAGTAGACAGCCAAATGTTGGTTATCTGAAGTTGGGGACAGTATCAAAGGATGCTAGTAAAGAGACTTAATTACAACTAGACAGAATGAATGCATTCCATAGGTCTGTTCAATACATCTGCAGTTTAGCGTCATCATTTACACTTCAGTATCCAAAAAGACAATGAAACTGTGTTTAAATTTGCTTTTTAAACCACATACAAAATTCAAACAGCAAAATAATTTCTTCCTGACAAGAAAAACTATGTTTATTAATAGAAAACTGGGCATAAAATACTTTCTAAAAAATGCTAGAGTATGCTATGGTTTGAAAACGTGTAAGTAGAAATTTTACTTAACTTATGCAACAAAAGCCAAGAGATCCCTAAGCTTATGTTAGTAGCTTAAAAATAACGTGTGGAATAATGTATGTCCATATATATTATGAAAAAACACATGAAGAAATTTTAATGAAAATTTCCTATTTTTCAAAAGCAATGATAGTTTTCTGATGCATGTTAAAATGTATTATTTAAATATGCTCCTTTTACTGTAACTAACATATTGAGGATCTGTGCTTTCTATAGCACTGCCTAAAGTATAAGAGCAATTTTTCTTTTCCAATATTTAAATGTTCATATAATTGTCTGTAGAATAAGCAGGTAAGAAAATATAGTAGTTACAATTAAAATTATCTTGTATATTATAATAGTCAATAACTACGGTGAAAGTGCTACATAAAAGTACAATGGCAAAACATTTAATAAAGAAAAATTACCAGATTTAAAGTGTTTGGCATGTGAAAATGCTGTTTAACATTTTTTTTTATGAAGAAAATGAATGCTTTCCCATTTCCAGTGAGTAAGAGGGAGAGATACTGTAGCTAGAGTTTTTCTGCCTGGCCCACAGGCAGGGCAAATCTCTCTCACCTGCCAGTCACACAGCCACTCAGACCCGACCAAGTAAACACAGAGACTTATATTGGTTACAAACTGTATGGCCGTGGCAGGCTTCTTGCTAATTGTTCTTACAGCTTAAATTAATCCATTTCCATTAATCTATACCTTGCCACATGGCTCATGGCTTACTGGTATCTTCACATGCTGTTTGTCATCGTGGCAGCTGGAAGTGTCTCTCTGACTCAGCCTTCCACTTCCCAGCTTTATTCTCCTCCTTGTCCTACCCACACTTCCTGCCTAGCCAATGGCCAATCAGTGTTTTATTTATTGACTAATTAGCAACACATTTGCCATACAGAACATCCCACAGCACTTCCCCCTTTTTTTTTCAAAAAGGAAGGTTTTAACCTTAACAAAGTAAAATTACATATAATTTGGGAATTTGGGCGTAGCTTCTCTTACTATTTCCTGCTGGAGGGGGGCGCTGTATCTTATGGGGACACAAAGAAAATTTTAGGATTATGGAATAGTCCATGAGGCTGTATTTTCTGAGCCAGTTGCCTTCAAACCATTCTGGATGTTGGATCATCTGGGCCATGGTGTCATCGGAGACCTTTCAGGGGGTCTTGGCTGGTCAAACCTGATGTATCTTAATCTGGAACAAATCCATAGCCTCTGGCTTTCTGTGGGAACAAAACAGACTCTTTTCCAAAGCAACATATCCTTATATCCAAATTTTGAAGTCCAGGTACCTTTAAAATATACATATTGGTTTAACTCAACATCTTTTACAATCAAATGTTTTTCTGCAGTTAAAAATCCCAAAGACAACACAATCCAGATTCTCTGTGTAATATTCATCTTTACGTGGCTTATTTTTTTATATTAATTTTACTGTCTCTTTAAAGACTTTATTTTTTAAAACTATGTATTTGTTTCTATAACTCTATATATCACCTTTTTTGTCTCTTTCAAGCCTACGTATCTTTTACACACATTGTAAACTATTACATCTGAATCTGTCTTATTGTGAATCTATTGCTTTAAACTGCAGCAACTGTGGCTGCTGGCTCCACCCACCTCAGCTTCCCAACATGGCAGTGTTACGTTTTCCACCAGCTCTGGGAACTATCATGGGTCTATGCTTTTAGCCAAGCAGCCTGTAGCCCAGAAACCTCTTTTTTTTTTTTTTGTTTTGTACTAGCAAAGGCTAAATCCACCATGCAGCTTAATGTGCCACTTGCAGAGGCCTCATAGGGCAGGTCGAGCGCGCATGCTAGGAACCCACCAGTAGCTCAAACCGGCAGCTGCCGCTCATTTGAGAGAGACAATTAGGAACTGTATTTAGCTCCATTTTAGAATCTTTTTTCTCAGTTTTTAGGTGGAAACTCTTGCCACCACGTTGGACGCCATTTGTAGCTAGAGTTTTCCTGCCTGGCCCACAGGCAGGGCAAATCTCTCTCACCTGCCAGTCCCACAGCCACTCAGACCCGACCAAGTAAACACAGAGACTTATACTGGTTACAAACTGTATGGCCGTGGCAGGCTTCTTGCTAACTGTTCTTATAGCTTAAATTAATCCATTTCCATTAATCTATACCTTGCCACATGGCTCGTGGCTTACTGGCATCTTCACATGCTGTTTGTCATCGTGGCGGCTGGCAGTGTCTCTCTGACTCAGCCTTCCACTTCCCAGCTTTATTCTCCTCCTTGTCCCGCCTACACTTCCTGCCTAGCCAATGGCCAATCAGTGTTTTATTTATTGACTAATTAGCAACACATTTGCCATACAGAACATCCCACAGCAAGATACTCCTCTTCCAAGTAGAATTTAATAACCATGTTTGGATTTAAAATGTCTCTTTGTAAACAGATTTAAGAAAAGAAGTGGCTTGCAACAGCTAACACTATTAGGAGAAAATTAATATGAAAGAGAAAATTAATGTATTCATTCTTACATTATAGTGTATAATTTAGATGACAATATATGCATATAGATCTATGCATACACACATGTACATACATGCATATATGCACACAGATTTAATTAAAAAAAACCCACTGGTCAAACCTTCAACTTTCCTCTCATTTTAAGTTTAGTATTCTTTTATAACAATAATCACTACCACAACAAAAGCAGCATCAGTTAATGGCACTATTAACTCAAGAACCTAAAACAGCAACTACATTAATTATATTCATTATACTTAATTGAACATAATCATCAAACTTAACAATTCTTTGTACACTAATTAATAGAACAGCATGAATTCTGCTATATATATATATATATATATATATATATATATATATATAAAATTTTAAGACTATCCATTTTTAGTAGATCCATTACCAACAACAACAAAAAAAACCCTGCATGAACCATAATTTATTATGTAAGAAGGGGATTAAGTTAGATTTTAATAAATTAACTTTAACTAGCTTTAGTGTCATATTCTTTGCATTGGTAACTTGAGAATATTGTAATAGGCTTCCTAGAGTGTTCACATTCCAGTTGCACTTTGAAAGTTTTTTTTTATTTTTGGTTTCCTTTTTTGTTTTTCCTAGCATGACTTAAAAGTTACCATTTCCACAGTGATTCCACTGTCATCTGTCTGGTATGCTAAACACATGAACACCATTCTTCAACACTCTAGGTACATGGCTTTTATGTCAGAATTAAAAAAGTGTTTCTCTTCAGTTCTGTCTCTACAAGCAACGATCTCAGCTAACCGAGCCCCACACCTAAGATCTCTGTGCCAATGGAACCACTCTTGGAAGGTAGACAGTGACTGCCAAGATCATTAAATATCCCTGACACAGTTGATTCCTTTCTTGTCATTTATCCAATGATTGGTGGTGTTCCTTCTCAAGCTTTTCCCTCTCTTGATTTTCAGAAGGTCCCTCCTTGCTGTTTTTTTTATGTAATATTTCCATAATATGGGATCAATGAAGTGTCCATTGAAATAAGAATGGGTAAAGAAAATGTGTGGGATATACACAGTGCAACATTATTCAGTCAGAAAAAGAATGAAATCCTGTCATTGCCAATAAGCTCAATGCCACATGTTCTCATTTTGCGGTGAAAGGTAAAAATAGTGATTCCATAAAAGATGAGAGTAATGATCCCTGGAGGCCAGGAAGAGTAGGCCTGCATATCAGATGCCAAAATAAAACTAGGTAGGCTCACCAGGTTCTAGTCTGATAGAACACAGTGTGGTAGTGCTACTTTATAATAATTTATAAATTTCAAGTCCCCAAACATAAACACAAGATAAATTTTCAAGGCTATGTAGTCTGTAAGATTTGGTCATGTGGAGTACACACCTGAATCAGTGCATAGATTATTCCTCAACTGCTGTCACATTTCTTTTATGGGACAGGGTCTGACACTGGCCTGGAGATCACTAATAGCCTAGTTTAGCTGGACAGTGAGAACTAGACCTACCCGTCAATGTTTTCTCATCACTGGAATTATGTGTTTACTATGATATATCTAGCATTGTTTGTATAAGTTTTGAGGATGTAACTCTGCTCCTCACACTTATGCAGCAAACACTTTACCAACTAACATCTCAACAGTCCAAGAGTTGTCTAGGGAATTCATAGTTAAGTACAGAATGGCAGGATTAGATATAGTAAAGCTACTTTGATTGGAAAGTGCACAGTACCATGTGAATAAATAATAGGAATTCCAAAATCATTTAAAACTCTAGAAAATGACTATCATAAGAAGACATATCAGAAACAACTGAAATCTAAAGAAGATTCTAAAGGAATGGTAGCAATAGACAGAAAACCCCTAAGATATCATCCCTCTTGTTCTAGGAACTGCAGTGAAAGTTTAGAGTTGTTAGAAGAGAAAATAAAGTAGACAAGTATCTCAGTCTAAATGATTTAGGACTCTCTGGGTCATCTTAATGGTCTAGGAGTTTTATGATAGGAGTATAATTTGAAGTCTTTGAATCACTTTGATTCAAAGAGGAAGGAACTGATCAGTTTGCATTTCTCAAAGATCACTTGAGTTGAACACCATAAATGGATTGGAAACTATATATGGATTGGAGATGCCTAGTTATTAAGTTAGTGTAGTGGTCGAGATAAGTTATGGGTGTTGGCATTGGAGATACAAAAAATTGGAATGTTTTTAGGGCCATAGTTGGAGGAGTATAAATCAGATTTGGTGATCAGTTGGAAGTAAGGTTGACATAAGTAAAGTAAAAGCAGTTAAAGCATAAAATGAAGAAATGGATAACCTTTGACAATAAGTGATTTCCCTTATAAATGGTGACTGACGTCTTATGAGAAGAAGGTCTGTGGCAGTGACTTGGAAGAGTATGGTGGCATTTTATTTGTACTGAAATATGATTTTAATTGTATGTTAATAAATAAAGTTGCCCGGGGATCAGAGCTATTAGCAAGTCATAGGAAAGCTGGGCGGTGGTGGCGCACACCTTTAATCCCAGCACTTGGTAGGCAGAGCTAGGTAGATCTCTGTGTGTTCAAGGATACAGCCAGCATTGGAGACACACGCCTTTAATCTCAATACCAACCATAGAAGACCTGGAAGTCTCTACAGAAAGGCAGTGACGAGGCAGCTATGTGTTTGGGTTTACAACCAAATGAGAAGGCAGAACAGAAAGACTATATAAAGATAAACACACAGGAAGTAGCTCTCTTTCAGAGAGGTCTCTTGGCTGAAGAGGCTAGCTGCAGCAGGCTGGTAAGGCTCTTAGCTCTGATCTCTTGGCTTTCCTCTTTGCATTGGTTCTGTGTTTCTTATTTAATAAGACGGTCGGTTACATCTACAGAAGAGTTTTCCAGTTTCTAGTTTTTCATGAAGGAATGGGAAAGCATTGCAGCAGGTAAGAGATGATAAGTACAAAGACAGTGATTAAAATGTACATCACTTACGATTCTAAACCCTAAGAGGTGTGGCACATCAAAGTAACACTTGAGTCAGGCAATTTGTAGGGCAGTAAGGAGGTTATGGCAATAGTCTAAGCAGCTGAATTATTCTCTCTGGTGTATTACAAGTGGCTTTGTTGTATTGAATTAGGGGCTTACTAAATGCAACAATGTAACAAAACTCCTTGGTTTTTTTTTTTCTAGGGCGGTTTTTTTGTTTTGTCTTGGTTTGGGTTTTTGTTTGTTTGTTTGTTTTTCGAGACAGGTTTCGATGTGTAGTTTTGGTCTCTGTAGACCAGGCTGGCCTCGAACTCATAGAGATCTGCCTGGCTCTGCCTCCTGAGTGCTGGGATTAAAGGCGTGCGCCACCACCACCCAGCCGATGGTCCAAGTTTTAGTCCTAAAACCTCCATAGGCCCAGAAGTTCTCAGTCCGTAGGAAACTCTGATGATTGATCAACCCCATTGTCAGAAAAATATAACAAAAAAGAAATAAGTAGGTGATATTAGAAGAGTAAATAGACTTGAAAAACCAAAGTGCTGAGAACTAACTACTTTGAGGACTAAGTAATATCAAAGTGTGTGTGTGTGTGTGTGTGTGTGTGTGTGTGTGTGTGTGTGTGTGTGTTGTAAGAGAGAGAGTCCGTTTTAAGAAATGCATGGTTAATGAGAAACATTGGGATTTATTAGTTTGTTAATTCTGCAGTTGTGGTCATTGTGTGCTAGAGAGCAGTTGTCAGAGATGTACTGTTAGATGTGAGAAAACCGAGGACCTGGGAATTCAGTCTATTAGATGTGTTGAGTAATTGGTGCCAGAATTCTGAACTAGGAAGCACATGCTCAATAAAAATAGCAAGCACTCCATGTGCATGGAAGTATAGACATTTTCTCTAGTGACATGGGCCCTAAAAAAACCAAGAGTTTTATAAATTAACATACACAGTTAAAAACAGAAGCTGCTGGCCAGCTCAGGAGCATACATTACATTGTCTGTGATCAGTGTCATTATTAAACAATGAGGAATATGTACAAATTCAAATAAGGTGGGAAGTGGACAAGAATATTTCTCAAGGTAGAATCAGACTTTTGTTTATATATCAAAGCATGAGAAAGTGTAGTTGAACATATGAAAGAGATAAAAGCCTTCACCAATCTTGAAAATGGGTTGTAGGAGAAAAAAAGTTCTACCCAATTTGTTACCAGATTTAGTCATATTTGTATCACACCAGGTAATATTTTATCAAGAAAAATAGAACAAAACTCAGGCAGAAAAACCTTCATATGGAGGAGAAATAGGACTCTATTTTTATTTTTATTTTTTGTAAAAAAGAAAAATCAAATTTCTTATGGCAGAGAGTGGTGGCACATGCCTTTAATTCCAACCCTTGGGAGGCAGTGGCAGAAGGATGTCTGCTGAGTTTGAGGCCAGCCTACAGGTTTACAGAGTGAGTTCCAGGACAACCAAAGCTATACAGAGAAACCCTGTCTCAAAAAACAAAATAAACAAATAATAGTAATATGTGAAGCTATAGATTTTAATGCCAAAATATTGAAAGGAATATAACACATGGATTTCACACAACTAATGTTGATGTAATTGAAATGAAGATTCAAACTTAAGCCCCCAAATCTTCAGATTTAGTCAGTGTCAATAACAATAATCATCATCATCTTCATCATCATCATCATCATCATCATCATCTTCTTCTTCTCTTTTTCAATCTACAGAACTAGTATTAAACTTAGCAAGTTCCTGAGTACATGAAGATGATTTTTTTAACCTTTGCTTACACCAGCATTCAGGCTTGACATGGGTATCATTTTTTAAATTAAAATATATTAAACTCCTGTAGCTGGAAAGATGGCTCTGTGGTTTATACTTCCAGGAGACCCTGGTTTGACTACCAGCATAAGAAGGGTAGCTCACAACCTTCTTTAACTCTAGTTACAAGGGATTCAATGCCCCTTCCTGACCTTCTTGAGCACTGCATGCTAGTGGATGTGGATTGGGCATTACAACCCATTCACACTACAGGTCAATTCTGTATATAGTCTGGAGTTCCAGTCCCTCTTCTGTTGCTTCTCTGTCCCCTGGTGTGGGATGACTCAACCCTAACAGGCCTGAGGGCCAGCCAGCCCAGACCAGTAATATGATGCTTCCTGAGAGCCAACCTGGGTCTGCCTAAGGGCCTTAGTAACAGCAGCTGAGACATGAGCTGAGATGACCCGGACCAATGAGAGGCAGCCATGTCACACCAGCTGATGTATATTCATCAGACCTTCCTCACCCCATGGGGTGGAGGGTATATAAGGCTTGCCTCTTTCCAAATAAACTAAGAGTGTTGTTTCTACATCTTCCCAGAGTCTGTGTAATTGACTGTGTGCCTACCCGCCCTCTCCCGCAAAGGGAACAGCACAAGACTCTACCACACCCTGGAAGTCAAGTTCAGTACAGAAACATTGAAGACAAATGTAGTGATATAGTGTGTATCAAATAAAGCTTGCCTGGGGAACAGAAGACAGAGCCAGCCACTAGATTAAACATAGAAGTCAGGCAGTGGTGGCACACACCTTTAATCCTAGCACTCAGGAGGCAGAGATCCTTCTGGATCTCTGTGAGTTCAAAGCCACCCTGGACTACATGAGATTGATTAAATCTAGGAAAGAAACAGAGCCAGGTAGTGGTGGTACACCCTTTAATCCCAGTACTTGGGAGTCACATTCCATTAATCCTAGCACTTGAGCTCTCATGCCTTTGCTAGCAGTATTTGGGAAGCATACACACCACTAGTTCCAGCACTAGGAAGGAAGTGACATGGCTGAGCAGAGAAAGGCATATAAGGCATGAGGAGACAGGAACTAAAGCTTTTTTGGCTGAGGACTCAGAGGCTTTCATTCAGAGGATTCATGGAGATAGGATCTTGCCTTCCATTTGGTCTGAGGAATCAGTAGCAAGCAGTGAGAAGTTTCTCTAGTGGCATGTTCCTTTGTCTCTCTGATCTTTCAGCATTTCCCCCAATATCTGGCTTCAGGTTTTTATTATAATACCATTTAAGATTCATACAACAGACCAATTTTGGTTTACTGTTTGGAAACTCATCTCCATTTTCACATGGTATATACCGAAGATGTGGGGATGCAGATAAATAAAAAAAAAATGTGGGGATGCAGATGAATAAGGCACTGTCATTTTGTTGTCTGGTTAGCTCTTCTGGCTTGTAATGCTGATGATAACATATCTTATCAACTTGCTATCCACAGTTTTTATTATCACAATGTGATTCTGCGTTGTCTAGAGTACCAGCAAGCTATACTTAAACACTTAATATAATTTTATGTTACATAGCTCTGGGGGACAGAAACAGGTTTCACACAATCAACTGTGAAGTTGAAGGTTTTGGCTCATTCAAACTGCCGGGTATAATTATTACAGAATTTCAGTTCAATTAACCAAGAGCACTGCTACTTCCATGAGATTCCTTAGCCATTTGAAAGACTCAAATCCAGGCTTCCATTTAATGTATGAATCTCTTTGAAAATTTAAGCCAAGTGTGTTTACATTAGAATTGAAGTCATTTGTTCAGATGTTTAAGAGAAGTATTCCCTGCTAATTCAGTGTCACTCACTGCAGTGGGATCTTCATTTGATATCCACCTTGTCAATCACTTTGTAATTGCAAATGTCAGCATGGGGACTTCCCATGCTCAGTAGTGTTTGGCCAGAAGACATTTACTACTTATACTAATGGTAGTGTGTCATACAAGGATAAAAGCCACTTGTGTACATGCCTCCATTGCATGGTACTTTACCAAAACAACGCCCCAATAATACTCTATCACTAGGGCATATTGTGAAGGTTCTAAATATTTAACTTTACAATTAGTACTTCACATCTTTTTCCAGTTATGAAGGTCTATATAATTCTTCTCAAGTCCCAACTTGGAATCCACAATTTGTGGATTAGAGTTAAAGGTCATTCTATTCAATTTTATAGAAAACCATACAAAGTAAATTTTTCTTCTTCCTGCATGATGCTTTCTATAACATCTACATTATTGGAAAAAGCTAATACATTATAGAAGTGAAGTGGCTTTTACATTGTATTAGGTAGGGAACAATGATTATATGTTTAGTCTTGTATGTTGAGTACAGATACAAACATTTTTTTCTAAATATGTGTGATCTATGTTTGGCTGAATGTGCAAATATAGAATCTGAAAAAACGAGGGTCAACTCGTCTTCAAAATTAAAATACACCAAAATTATTGCAGGACTGACAATTCCCATCAGTAAAGATCTGAATCCAATGTTGACATCTAAAATCTTAGAAAGTTGTCACCCTGTTCTGTTCTAAAAAACCACCAAAAAAGGGGGAGAAAAAACTGAGAAAATAAACAATATTTTTCAAAATAAATATTTTTTGAACCACAAACCTTCACTGTGAAATTCTATATAGAGTTTTTTAATACAATATAGTATTTTATACAATGTAGTATCCTCACACAACTAGTACACAGACCCATGATAGAGATTAAAGGAAATTGAGATTGGAGGGCAAAAACCATTGACAAAAGTTCATTGCTCCAGTTATAGGACCATAGGTAAGATCTGCTGCCCTGAACCAGACTACTGAATCCACAAAGCCATAGGAGATTTCATGCTATCTTCTCAAAACGCTGGGGACTGTGTGTGGACTAGCATGAGGCAGACAATCTTGTGAGACAAATTCTTAATGAAGTTCATAAATATTTGCAGGAGTTATTTCCAAGAATACTCTCATGCTCAAATCCTCACAGTTGAAAACCAGAGTGTGTTTCTGGGTAGTGGAAACACAAGTACTTAGAGATAAGACAAAAGCATGCTTTGTTACAGTGTATATTCCAGAGTGAAAGATCTTACCAGAGCTGTGAGCTGTGGCATAAATGGAAGGCATGGGCTTTCCAACCAGCATCCTTTCAGTTTTCTGTGTCACTTAAAGGATGAAAAAACAAAAAACAAAAAAGAACAAAAAACTGAGATTAATCAAAAGTTTATGAAATAGTCTCCTCTCTCATGTTTTACTACAAAATCATGTCTGTATATTATGGGGTTACAGCTATTTCAGGTGCAAATAACAAAATCCATTTAAGAAGAAGCTCTTCAGGAAGTCCCAAAGCAACAGAAGGGGTAAAAAAACAATCGTAAAACACAGACAAAAAGAAGCAAAAGTCAGTAGAGGAACTTAAGTTCTCTGTAACATACAACTTATATTACAGTTTCAAATAACTTCTGCTGCTGATGAATTGTAGGGAGGTTCCACATAGAAAACCATCTGAGAACAAAAAGAATTTTATTTGTTTTCTATCTGTGTCTTACTGTAGCTGAAAGTTTTCCTGTGTCCCACCCAGTCTGGAGCTGCTCAGACCCAAGTAAACACAGAGGTTTATATTAATTAAAACTGCTCAGGCTTACTGCTGACTAGCTCTTGCACTTAAACTCATCCCATTTCTGTTAATCTATATGTTGCCACATGTTCTGTGGCTTTACCTGTGTGCCATTACATGCTGCTCCTTGGATGGCATCTCCTGACTCAGCCTTCCTCTTCCCCTAATTCTCCTTGTCTGCTTATCCTGCCTATACTTTCTGCCTGGCTACTGGCCAATCAGTAGTTTATTAAACTAGTGTACAAAAGCATTATCCCACAGCATCTTACCATTCCATTGTCTTGTTGCTCTAGTTAAGTCTTCCAGTATATATAGATAGAAGCTATGAAGGTTGTGGTACTTTTCTTATTTCTGGTCATAGGGGAAAAGAGTTCAGCTTCTTATTAAATTGGATGAAAGTTCTAAGATAATTTTCATGTTCTTAATCTAGCTGTGGAAGTATCCTCTATCCTGTTTGCTGAGAGATTCTGTAGTGAATAGGTGCTGAATTTGTCTATGATTTTTTCTTGTATGAAATAATGTAAATATTTGGATGTTCTTCTGAAGTAGTATTGATTTCCTAAAATAATTTCTACTTGATTATGGCATAAAATTCTCTTTGTATATTGGCATGTTTTCAGTGTTTTAAATACACTATCATGAAATAATAATGATTAAGTTGTAAATATGTAGAATGAAGTCATAGTGTCATTATTTTCACATATACTGAATAATTACTCATGCAGACTTTCAGTTACATATGATATCTTGGAAATGTACAATTAAACAAGCTTGTGGTCAACAGAAAAGTGTGGTCAATATTTTCCTCCACATTAACAAAATGAATCAGACATCCATTTCCTTGGCCTTAAGCGAAAAAGTGAATGAAATTTCAACTGCTAAAGGATTCAAAAAATATAAGGAAGAAAACTATAAGAAGAAAAGGTTTCATATCAAAAAATATCCTAGCATAAGAAAATAATACTTAAAAAATAAGACCATAGTGATAAAAAGATGTTTTAAAATATCTTTATCTAGTATATCAGGATATCATTCAATATAAAATTTAAAAATATTATTCATTACAGAGTATTATATATCTTTAACGTTTGTGAATTATAAAGCATATGAAAATCCAGAGTTTAATGATACTGAAGAGATCTAGAAGGAATTCAATTTCATGACATTAATATATAAACACCAAGTCAATTTTTCCTTGAAATCAATATGAGCTATTGTCATAATACATTAGTGAAAAACTAAGTTAAAATGGCTATAATAATTTGACCGCCTGTGCCAAAAAATAGTGGTCTATTTCCCTTTCTCTTGAGTCTAGGCTGGGCCCACAACCTTCCTTATCACCATAATACACAGCTGTGCCTCTGTCCAGTGGGTGAATGCACAGCTGTGCCTCTGTCCAGTGAGTGAATGCACAGCTGTGCCTCTGTCCAGTGAGTGAATACACAACTGTGCCTCTGTCCAGTGAATGAATACACAGCTGTGCCTCTGTCCAGTGAATGAATACACAGCTGTGCCTCTGTCCAGTGAGTGAATGCACAGCTGTACCTCTGTCCAGTGAGTGAATACACAGGTGTGCCTCTGTCCAGTGGGTGAATACACAGCTGTGCCTCTGTCCAGTGGGTGAATACACAGCTGTGCCTCTGTCCAGTGGGTGAATACACAACTGTGCCTCTGTCCAGTGGGTGAATGCACAGCTGTGCCTCTGTCCAATGAGTGAATAGACAGGTGTGCCTCTGTCCAGTGAGTGAACAGACAGGTGTGCCTCTGTTCCGGGGGTGAATACACAGCTGTGCCTCTGTCCAGTGGGTGAATGCACAGTTGTGCCACTGTCCAGTGAGTGAACAGACAGGTGTGCCTCTGTTCCGGGGGTGAATACACAGCTGTGCCTCTGTCCAGTGGGTGAATGCA
Organism: Peromyscus californicus insignis; assembly: GCF_007827085.1. Taxonomy (NCBI): domain Eukaryota; kingdom Metazoa; phylum Chordata; class Mammalia; order Rodentia; family Cricetidae; genus Peromyscus; species Peromyscus californicus. The sequence continues at coordinate 25,519,813 of NW_026294617.1, forward strand.
CAGCTGTGCCACTGTCCAATGTGTGAACAGACAGGTGTGCCTCTGTTCCGGGGGTGAATACAGAACTGTGCCACTGTCCATTGAGTGAATGCACAGGTGTGCCACAATACAGTGTGTGAATACACAGCTGTGCTACAGTCCGGTGTGTGAATAAAGCTGAGTCTTTAGTTATCTGTGTTCCTTTCTGTCTTGTGCTAAGGATGTTTCCACTTGATGTCTATAAGAATGTTTTGAATCAAGTAGGGATGCTATCTGGATGATGTCCAGTTTGCTTGGGTTAGCCATGCCATCTATGAATCCAGACAATAAATGTCAGCCAGTGACTACTGGCCATGTTGAAAGAGCCACTTTAGGTATCCCAGTCCAGTGAAGAAGCCTCCCAACGGTAGCAGCAGCTGGTACCACATGAAGCAGAAGCTCAATGCAATTTCATCTGGTCAGTACCCACCCACCCACTTCATAGTCACATACACAAACTCATAAGTGGAAATACATATATTGCAATTTAGAACCCCTTAAGTTCTGGGCTGGTTAGCTATGCAGAAGGAAAAGCAGAAACAGGGGTGACAAAACTTCAGTTTGATTTTAAGTGGATAGTGACTCTGGACTTGTACTGCTTTTGATCCTTGCTCGGATAGCAGTTCCCTGACCTCTGACAACTCACAATTCACCCTTTGTCCCCGAGTCTCGATTTCTATAGAAATGCCTTCATGGAGTTGTTGTGGGAATTGAGCAGTGCCCGCTCTTCTCTTCTTCAGTGAGAGAGCTGAGGAAATGGTTCCGTGAATGGGGCTGTTGTGGTTTTGCTCTTGCAAAAGTTGTTAAACTGCCCTGTATTTATATTACACGCAGTTTTAGTCTACAGAGGGCATACAGTATTCAACAGGAAATGGAGGTGAATAAAAAGCTTAAGATCAGAGCTAGCCCAAAGTCAATAAATACATTTTAAGGGATACTATTTATAGCATCCCTTAGCAATAGTTTTGGACAATAATATAGTTTTGAAATGAATAACAGTTTGACCTGTTTGTTACAAATTATTTTCTTACACTAAATACTTTGCCTTCTGCCTACCTTTCAAGCATGTTCAAATTAATATACTTATCATTATGTTCTTATGAAGCTAAAATATCTAAAATCAGTTATCTATACTTGAAAGTGATGGTAGAATTGATATTGCTTTTTGCTTAATAAAAATATTGATTAATCTATTTACCATAAAACTGAACTAGTGTCATTTACAAAGCATGCCATAAATCACAGAAGTCATAGATGTGTCTCAGTCATATTTCGTTACATGCCTCATTTTGTTCTTCATTTCTCAACTTGGATTTCAGCTTCTGACAAGAACTCTCATTTGTACCAGACAGTCTTATAGATTCTTCCCCACTTAATTACATGTTACAAATTTCCTGATGGTATTCTCAAGCCAGCTCTCAATTTGACTTCTTATTTTCAATGGCTTTTCTATGCCCTTAAGGGAAAATTAACTCTGGACTGGTAGTGATAGTGAATATCTATTTATGTTATCCAAACAATAAGTATTTTTATCTTTACGTTTGGCCAATTGCATATTCTAAACTACCAATTTCAGTTGCCAGAAGTCAAACTCCTAATTTCCTCAGCATCGACTCTTCCTATCCCAGCAGGCTAGGTCCCTTCTCTCAAGCCTGCATCCTAGCCTCACTTTGTTTAGTAGAGAAGCACAGTCATTCTGGCATAGGGCTCTGAGTATTCCAGATACTGCTTCTTACCAACGTGTACATAAAGTACGATGGGCATCACCCTGGATCTTATCCTGGAGATGAGAGACTCTTACTCTAGATGAGTTTCTCTATGCGAGCATAAGGTAAAGCTGTCCTCAACACTTCCTGAAAAAAAAGAAAAAGGAACGGAATTAGGAAAAATTGCACGCCTGAAAAGAAATACGCATCTTGATATTACTTAGCTGTTCCTAGAGTTGACATTTTATTCATTTTATTTATTTTATCCATTCACATGTGAATGCTTGTGTATATGAATGGAGATACATATGCTTAAGGAACATTGTTTTAGTTTGTTTCAATTTCTTAATCTAAGTTGGACTAATTGGAAACACCTTAACGGATATGAACTCTGACTTCATATTCTGATTTATTATGTGAATAAACAGGAAAAATGACAGTAAAATATCACAGAACTTGAACCAATAACTCTCTATGATCAAACAAAATTTCCTGACAATATCAGGACTATGACAAAAGCCCCCTAGAAGATAAGAATACAGGGAAGCAAGATAGCCAATCTACATGAGCAAATGGAGATGTAGTGAGAAAATGAATACATTTAGAGTGCCAGTCACTGCTGGGACCTGTCACAATCAAACAGTTCCTCTGGCTTTTCTTTTAGACAGAAACCCTTCTTCAAAACAGTTTTTAAGTACTCATTCCCTTATAATCTACCTCCCAGGAACCTTTCTAAAAACTGTTTCCTTTAAGATAACTATAATTGATGTATATCATGATAACTAAAAAGCCAAACACACTCTTATATACCTCTGTGCCTAAAGTAAATTTAAAATTTTTATTTTTCAAGACGTGGAGATGCTTTGCTTGACTGAATTTGAATCCGACTCCTAAAGTTTTTCCTATGTCATTTCTTTATAAAATTCAGCTTACCAAGGACCCTATCTTCGTCTAAGACATTTTATCTGAGTACTTAGGTATCTGACATATTTATTCATTCTCTACCACCCTCTAGTGATACCAAACCACCACTCCTACCTCCAGCAAACAAAACAAAACAAACAACAAACAAAACTAGCTAGACTGGTTTACATAGACCTCTTCAGACCTTGAGTGTTCCCTCTTTCTAATTCTCCATTCCTTTATTACTTTCCTCTCACTAAACTACGTAAGCTAGTTAAAATATAAAGGGGAAAGGTTTCTTTAGCTACTTAAGACCAGGCAGGCTCGGTGCTTCCAGACTCTGGTGAAATATTAGATAGTGATGGAGTGAGCATATGTTGAAGCAAACTTAACAACTCATGAGCTAAGAAATAAAATGAGCAAAAGGGAAAAGGCCTGCTCTCAAAATCCCATTTAGTTGCACATCAAAAAAGACCAAGAAACCCTAATTATCTCCTACCACCTAAAGTTTGTACTACCTCCCAAGAGTATCATTTTCATTCCAATTAGATAGTTCTTGGTTTTTCCCCACAATTTTGTGCTACAAATTCAAGGATGTATCATGAAGGTAGTTACCATTGTAGATCATTGGATTTGTAGCCAACAACTCTATTAGAAGTAACCCATTCCTGGCACTGGAACTTTCATTTGGTGGCAAGAGACGTTAGTCGTGGTTTTGTCTCCCCCATTGTTAGATGATTCTATTTAGATTTACGTCACGTATAGATATATTTTAAGAAGCTTCTACTGTAGTAGTTATCCATATGGTCCCTCAAATGGCCCATAGTTTTAGCTGTCTCTTCCCATATTGCCTCCTTTGTCCCCATCTTTATGCCCCCTCACCATTGAACCTTCTGTTCCTGTTCCTCCCTCACCATACACACACACACACACACACACACACACACACACACACACACACACACACATACACACACACACCCCTCCATTCCATCAATAACATCTATTCTATTTTTCCTTTCTAGGGAGATCCTTCAGCTCCCCCCACCAATTCCTTACTCTCTCTCTCTCTCTCTTTTTTTTTTAAAGATTTATTAATTTATTATGTAAACAGTGTTCTGTTTGCATGTATCCCTGTAGGCCAGAAGAGGGAGCCAGATCTCATTACAGATGGTTATGAGCCACCATGTGGGTGCTGGGAATTGAACTCAGGACCTCTGAAGGAACAGCCAGTGTTCTTAACTTGGGAGCCATCTCTCCAGGCCCCTTCCTGTTTGTTTTTCTTTTCTTTTTATTTGTTTATTATATATACAATGTTCTGCCCTCATGTATGCCTGCAGGCCAGAAGAGGGCACCAGATCTCATTACAGATGTCTGTGAGCCACCATGTGGGTGCTGGGAATTAAACTCAGGACCTTTGAAAGAACAGGCAGTGCTCTTAACCCCTGAGCCACCTCTCCAGCCCCCTTACTCTTTACTTAACCTTCAATGAGTAGATTGTAGCCTGCTTATCAAAGACTTGATAGCTTTTGGGGTATGGGTTACCTCAACTGGAATGGTTTTATTCTAGCTCCATCCACTTGCCTGTGAATTTCATATTATTTAAAATAGTGGAGTAATATTCCATTATGTATGTACACCACAAAAAACATCTTACATACATATTAAATAGTCCACAGATCCTATCCAGTAACTGAATTCTCCTTGTCCAATGTGTGTGTTCAGAGAACTTGAATATGGATGACAAGGGCACTGCTCATCAATGAGCTATTTAGGAAGTATACTGAAAGAAAGCCAGTAACTGACAGGACTTGTGGTCCTACAAATGTCAATGAAATGTAAAATGATCCCAGAGAAATCAGCAGCACTGCCAATAATGACCATAAGTCAAAGTGATATTTAACTGCACTGTTAATCAATGAAAGACACCAAGAAGAAAAGTCCATTCATATTTAAAAGACTATAGTCTATGTCTTTATAGACTAAAAGACTATAGGCATAACATTCATATTACCAAGATTTTTTTTAACATTATCTACCTGTCTTAGAAAAAAAATAGACTGCCTTAATGGAGCTTTCAGAATCTGAATGTCTCTATGAAGTTAAATTGAGCATTCTCCTTTTCTTTATATCTCCAACCACATATTTAATCAAAATAATGTAGCTGATGGATGTCCTCCACAGAAGTACCTAGAGGTGATGGACCACACCCAAGATACTCTGAAGGGACATAATAAATGAAGAAATAAGAGAGAAAGAAAGAGACAGAGACAGAATAACATTATTTCAGAAGGGCTAAGTTTTGAATTTTTTTTTTACAAGTTTGAATATTGCTAAAATGTCAGAATTATTTTAAACTATTTGATACACAAACACACAACCTAATGTCTGGGTCCTTCCAAGCACAATAATTGAACTTACAGACTCTCTTGGATCTGAATTTAATTACTAATTTTATCCAATTCAGCATCTAAATTAAAACAAGCCCTGACTCTGATTACATACAGATGCAAATTAGTTTGCCACAATTATGAGAAAATATGTGCTAATCTATAGGCACAGGCTGACGTACTAAACATACTACTTTAATGAGTTTTGTATAAAATAGTCAATAAACAGTTAATATTATGACAAGAAGGATTTCTGCCACACTTTCTAAAATTTCCACAAACGTATCTCTGAAAAATGAAAGACACAACATGAAAATTTACTTTAAAAATAAGAGTATTTCCACTATATGATGAGTAATCATATTAATTATAATGCCTAAGAATATCTAACATTAAAAAATTCATTTTAGAAGATGGCTGCTGGTTAATTCAAATTATTCAGTAGCTCTCTTCTTGATGAAGTTAGAAGCCAGAGATTTTCACTCCAGAGAAACTCTGCAGATTTTAAATGGAAACAAATAAAGGTATCCCAAATGTGAGGAGGAATTAAAGTGTTTTATTTGTTTTTGTTTTTGTTTTTAGAATTGAGATATTCACACTACCAAGGTATAGTACAATAGTTAAATGTAAATATATTGGGAAAAAAGCCCCAATTACAAAAAAACAGGTAGATATTTTAATGAGCACTGCTCTAAGATTTCTGAATATAATGTTTATATTTTAAAAATTCTGTCACCAGTGGAATGTTTTTCACTCAGAATGGTTGACTGGTCTTTATTGAAATAATAGTAAATACAGCTCACATGCTTGTCAAGATGTCAGAAGACAGATGGTTGACAACATTAATAGAGTAGAAAATTCATGATCACAGAAGCTTCCCTGTAAAGGATGCAAACCTTCTGAACTGCTTGTCAGCCTTGACCTGGACCTGAACACAGTCTAGGATGAAGCCAGTGACACAGATTAAGCATGAGTACAGAAGTAGAAAGGTCTCAGAATTTCAGTAATATTCAACATCATATAGATTTGAGACTCGAAAGCACTGGTACTGAGTAGAGGAGTTACAGGAGGTTGCCATTGCTGTGGTCACCTAAGAGTGAAAAGCATATTTAAATCAAGGTCAGAGAAAAGAGATTTCCAACACATCACCAAGTTAAACACATGTACAAACACAATTAGAGCTAATTGCCACCTGAAAATAATTGTCCTTAGAAGAGATGCCCAATAATGAGTTTGGGGAGAGTAAAGCAATGGAATTTGTAATTAGAAATTTTAACTTATTTTCTAAGCTGAAAGTTCAATTCTCAATTTCAGAGACTAGGAAATGAATAAGGAATAGTTCATTGAGACAATCCATGAAAGATATATTCAAACAAGTAGAACCTTCTATTCCTCTTAGTAATATTGTATTTAGCTTTATTTTATGACATCTATACATAGAAATAGAAACATACATGTGAAATTAATGTCTCTAGGGTACTGAGCCTAACCTAGCATCCATGACTTAGTCTGTATGTTATTGTACAATATCAGTTAATGCTAAAGACATTGCAGTTGATTCAAATACATTATTGTGTGTATTTCTGTATGTTGGATTACTATTTATTTTAGTACTGGGAAATGAGACAGTTCATGAACCATTCTAGGTTGAAAGTGTAGTTATTATTCCTCTCAGTGCCTTACTAAAGAACATGCATTGATATTCGCTGAACATCCCTAGTTTATTAAGAACTTGTTTAGTATATTAAAGCACTTAGAGAAGGACATCAATATTTTATCTGTGGTCTTTAGTCCTTGAGTTCTATAATTCAAATAATAAAGAACAGGAAAGCTTACATTCTTTTTTTTTTTTCAAAAAAGAATTTAGATACAGTAAGTATAATGCTACTTAAAATACTTTAATCACACTTCTTAGCTTCTTAGATGAAACATTTATAGAGGTTCTACTATATGAAGCTCACTGTTCTTGATAGTAGAACCTTCTTATATCAAGGTTGTGTTATTTAGAATTGGGGAAAGGAGTGCATCTCTGTAGGTTTTCATTGGGCTGGTGATTGGGGCTCTGTAGGGAGTAGAGAAATTGCTGAGTACAAAGAAGTTCTGAGTAAATGTGCATTGTTGACACTGGTGCCACAATGCCAGGACTCCAACGCCTCAGTCCTAAGAGACTGTCAAAGCCTTTCCCCCTGGTATGACTCAAGAGGAATGGAAAAGCTTTCCTTGAGAGTTCCAGTATGGATTCTTGGGAATGATGATTGGAGTGTACAAAAGATGGCATGAGCAGCTTCCCTTCTCCTGGATGTTTACAGCCTGACACTACTCACCTACAGACACCCTCCACCCAGACTAGCTGGTCCCTGTCCCTGTGCTCTCTGTAATAAATATGCTGAAGTTCTGTCTTGCCTGGGTAGCCATCCCACATAATCACAGCTTTACTGTTTGTCTGTCGGTCCTGTCTTCATTTCCTCTCCATACCTAGTCAGGTCTCTCTCCAAAACCCAAGCCATGCAGTCAGGTAGAGTTAAAAGACAAAACAAAATAAGTAAAACATGTGTGCCCAATGCATATATGACTGGATATGTTTCAGTATATCTCTTATTGCTATGGTTGCTCTTTCTTTCTCAGATCTTAACTTTCTGCTGCCTTCCCAACAAGAGAGAATCTCGTTCTACACTTCATGAACTCAGGATAGACCTAATATCAGAAAGAAATTAAAAAAAATAGCTTACCAGTAATTTTAATTTTGTAAATCCTACTTTTCAGAAAAATGGCTTTTTGCAACAAAATCACAGGGATCTTGGAAAAGCATAAGACATGTTGGAAAAGGCCTTAAATCAGCATTCCCAACATAGGTGGAGGACTAAAGCTATTAACACGGTCAGTGGCAGGGGAATGGCCAAAGGCTTCCAAGAGTGACTGTGGGCAGATATGTCACCACCCCTGTAGAGACCCTAATACTTCGAGATGGTAGAGGAGAAGCAGCAAGTGCCAAACAAGCACAGGAGAAGACATTAGAAATACCAAGATGAACATCCCCAGTCACGAGCAGTTATCCATTCCTCGGACAGCAAGAATTCTCCCAAGTTCCGGAAAGAAATCAGGCACAGGGAGAAATGTCTAGCAGGTCAACGATGGAGTTTCCTGTGAATATGAATTTCTAAAGTTGACAGCAAAAATAACTTTTATTTAAAGAGAATAGAGTGCTATTTTGTAGACATCTTGGCTTGCAGGTTGTAATTAATATCTGTTTGGCTGTGAAAAAAACAAAATTATGTGTGAAACACATCAAAAGGAAACTGAGTGAGTGACTAATGTGTCCCAAAGAAGGTGATACTTGAGTCAACATCTAAAGATAAATAAAAGCAAACACGACAGCAGGAGGAGCATTGGCAAAACTGGAGGTAACAGGGCTATAATCTTTTGGCCTTGGTTTTATCAGCAGCTCATCAGTGTAGTGTAGAAATATAACAACTCCCAGGCAACTGGGTTTAGGAGATGCAGAGCTGAGAAGTAAGCACCAGAGTGCTGAAGGACAAAGTCAATGACATCCAACTGCCCTGATCTCAAAAGTTTTGTCAAAGTATTTCTGAGGATACTTCAGAAAGATTAAGAGCTTAAACTGTTGTTATTGTTTTTTTTCATAATAACAAAGGTTTGTTTTCCTTTTTAAAGTTTTCCTGTCACAAGAATGTAATAAAATTCAAAGCTATGTTAGTCATGATATAATGAATACTTAAGTAGACATGTAAATCCCTTTCTCTTGAGTAAACTGTAAAACACTGAAAAAAATGAGAAGCAGCAAATTGCCTCACTTATCAATTGTAAAATTGGTATTACTTTTCACAATATAGTGGTCATATGACCTTCCAATAAAAATATGTTGAAGATATTTGTTTTAATTTCTATTTTGTTGGATTCTATAAAATAAGAGCTTCAAAAGACAGTAAACAGGCACATCTTCAAGGCTGGTCTCACTAAGATTAGCAATGTGGCCGGGCGTTGGTGGCGCACGCCTTTAATCCCAGCACTTGGGAGGCAGAGCCAGGCGGATCTCTGTGAGTTCGAGGCCAGCCTGGTCTCCAAAGCGAGTTCCAGGAAAAGGCGCAAAGCTACACAGAGAAACCCTGTCTCGAAAAACCAAAAAAAAAAAAATTAGCAATGTGAAGTAGATTAAGAACTACAGGGTGAGAACTCATAACAGAGTCTAATAAGGTCCAAATGTACAGACTCCATGTTTTGTAATCCTTAAATAAGTCCTATGAAAATGTGCAGCCATGAGCAAACAACATGGCTACTAATCATAATTCACAAGAGTTAAGAATTGTTTCACAGAGAGTTGGAATAGACTTAAAATAAAGAGCCTGGGGATACAGAGGCAGCATACTTGGCTAGCATTCATGATCCCCGAGTTTGGTTACAAGTACCATACATAATGTGGCACACTCTTGTAATCCTAAGATTTATGTGGTGGTATTGTGTTTCCCAAAATATTGTGCACCCTAATAAACTTATCTGGGGTCAGAGAACAGAACAGCCACTAGATACAGAGGCTAGAAAATGGTGGCACTCACGCCTTTAATCCTAGCATTCCAGAGGCAGAAATCCATCTGGATCTCTGTGAGTTCAAGGCCACATTGGAAACAGCCAGGCATGGTGACTCATGCCTTTAATCCCAGGAAGTGAGGGCAGAAAGCAGAAAGGTATATAAGGTGTGAAAACCAGGAACTAGGCTGGTTAAGCTTTTAGGCTTTTGAGCAGCAGTTCAGCTGAGATCCATTTGGATGAGGACTCAGAGGCTTCCAGTCTGAGGAAACAGGATCAGCTGAGGAATTGGCAAGGTGAGGTATCTATGGCTTGTTCTGCTTCTCCAATCTTCCAGCATTCATCCCAATAACTGGTCTTGGGTTTGTTTTATTAATAAGACCATTTAAGATTCACGTTACAGACTTAGGAGATAGATGTAGTAGGAACAGTTCAAAGTCATGCCTAGCTGCATATTGAGCTAGAGGGCAGCCCACACTGGAGATATTTTCTCAGTAACTAAAAATCAAATAAAATAAGTGTTAATATAAAATAATGGAGCTTAAATGACCTAGGTAATATTCTCTTTTAAAAACTATAAAGTCATAAAGTGATCAATAGCTTTAGCAGTTTTTCGAAATTTTATTATATTTTGTTTTACTTGGGGGTTGGTTTGGTTTTGGCTTACTGCTAGTATTTTCATTGAATGAGAAGTTAGAATGTATACAATTAGTATTTTATGTGTAAATGTTGGGTTGTATATCATAAAGCTTAAATATAAGCAAGAAAACATTTAGTATTTAGTGTCCACAAATGTGTATTTTTTTCCTAATGTAATTAAGATGAGCAAAAATGAAATAAGTAAATAAATAAAATAACATTAATAACCTTGTTCTCAAAGATTTGAGGAAATCCAATATAAAAAGAAATGATGTTTACATATTTTGATACCATTGTAATGCTCATATAAATAAATGCTCAGTCAATTGAAAATGTTACTATGAATATCACCAAATTTGGGAATAATAGTAAAGGCTAACAATTTTTGTTATATTGGGGAATTGGTTCTTTTGCTCACAGATGTAACCTAATACCTTCTGAGAAGCAATTTAAGGAGGAAAGATTTAATGTGTACATCATGGATGGGAAGGCATGGAAGTAGAGCAATTCTTGCCGGGGCAAAGGGAACATGAGGCTGCTTATTTACATCTCTATGGACCAAGAACCGAAGATGTGATAGTAGATAAGGCAGATTATAACCCGTAAGTCCCATATGTTAGAAGTACATGTTGCCCAGTTAGGCCTCACCTCTTAAAGATTTGTCAATCTCCCAAAATAAATCCCTGCTGGAGACTAAGTATTTAAACACATGAATCTGGGGAGTAGGGAACTACATTTCACATTCAACCCCTAACATTGTGACCCTCGCCCCATAGTTTCATGGCCATCTCTTAAAGCAAAAATCCACATATCTTAACAGTTTTCAATGTATTTTAATGTGTAAGGTCTCTTCTGAGAATCAAGACAATACCTTACCTGTGATACTCTACAAAATTAAACAACAAGCTTACATACAATGACATGAGGTATATATTCCCCCCCCCCCTTTTTTTTGGAGACAGGTACAGGGTTTCTCGGTGTAGCTTTGGAGCCTGTCCTGGAACTCACTCTGTAGCCCAGGCTGGGCTCAAACTCACAGAGCTATGCCTGCCTCTGCCTCCCGAGTGCTGGGATTAAAGGTGTGCGCCACCACCGCCTGGCTATATTCCCTTTTTTAATGGAAACAATATATCAAATATTAACAACATTTCACCCCAGAAGGATGATGACCAAACCCCTGAAACTTCATGTCCAGCCTCCAGAGCTGCCGTTGACATCTTCTGGGCTCTCCAGATCTGAGGCTTCCAGCACATTTGACCTCTCACTTGCATCAGCTCAGTGTGCCAAACATCTTTTCAAGAAAAGAGAAAGACAAAACTAGACTGACTGCACATGCATTAAAGTCAAATGTAACCTCTGCATTCACAAGTTACAAAGTCAGCCCTAATGCATTGAGACTTAAATACAAGACCTGAAACTCTGAAATCTGTAGAGCACCTGTGATGGGCATTTCAAAAAGAGTCATATTAGTGTGAAATATTTTAATGTCAGTAAGGAGAGAGTGATATGACACATTTATTGCCATTTTAACCTAACATTTTCCTATGGCAGTTATTGTCATTTTGACAGAGTTTCAATAATAATGAATTTTACAACATATCATAGGGAGAATTTCTCTTTAGCTACTGTTCATAAAATACAAAGGAGCATACAAAATAGAAAGTTTCCCTTTTAAAAACTTATTTTAATTTCAGCATGTTTCTTATCTGCTTTGTATTTATCTGTATTCTGTGAAACACTTCCCTCTGTATAAGAACTTGGTAATGATGTATTCCTAAAGTTCAATATCAGAAAACATAAAAGTTTGCAACAATAGCCTAACAATCTCTCAGTTCTTTAAATGTTTATGAAGGATTCTGTAGACAGTTGACAGTTTTGAGTATTAAAAACCTTATAGCGTCATCTCAGAAATAGAGACTCCCTGGAGATGAAAAACAGGTATGGGTATGAAAGCCAAGAATACATACTCAATTTAAAGCAAATTAGGTATATAAAATATATTATACAATGCAACGTGATATTATGCTTTTCTAAGGCACATAGGTAGTGGGAGTTTTGTTCTTTGTAACTGTGAATCACTATTTTTCTTATAAATATATCATATCACAAACCTTGAATGACACAGAAAACTGAGAAATGTTACAAAATTCCGTTCTAAGGAGTGATTACATGTTTCTTTTTCTGACACATACACTAACTTTAAGCTGTGATTGACAGGCGGCAAAGCAAGACTGTAAGTTATCGAATACAAATGAATTCCCTTCTTTTCTGCCATAATGGAAGTGCCATTTGTAACAAAGTCCAACTACACTGTAGACTGTAGAAAAATAAGTAACCTATTTAACTGTAGTTTACAACTAAATCATTTCAAGTGTTTGAACGCAAAAGAAGTGTGTCACTCCAAACCTCTTCCCGTGTTCACAATCTCTTATATCTTCTTATGATATTGTGCACCTGACAATCCTAGCCCAGATTTTGAAAAAAAAAATGTGTATATATATATATATATATATATATATATATATATATATATGTGTGTGTGTGTGTGTGTGTGTGTGTGTGTGTGTTTGTGTGTGCTAGTTTACTTCTTGTATGTGTGGTAAATATGTATATATATATGTGTGTGTGTGTGTGTGTGTGTGTGTGTGCTAGTTTACTTCTTGTATGTGTGGTAAATTTGCTACAGCCACTTGCAAAATTGAATCCAATTGAGAGAAACAGTTTCTCCTCTTTACATCAGTTCCTCTCAAAAAACTAAGTAGAGATTAGACATATTTCCTTCAAAGTACCATGAACTAATGCTCAAGTGATCACGGAACTAACAACTGGATTTGAAAACAAAAATCATTCCTAGAAACTCAAGTCATACATGTCAATAAATTACAACCAAAACAGAAACTACAGGCAAGCAAGCTCAGTCACTGCGGTGGCTAACAGCATGCTTGCAGTGTGCGGGAGCTAAACAGAGGATTATAATTTACCTCAAATCAATTTGTGTAAGTTTGCACACCTTGCTCTGGCTCTCACTCTTGCTCTAGCTTTCTCTCCTCTTCCCACACCTTTTCCTTGTCTTTCAATTTAGATGATGTTGGCTTCCTGGAAGTTCTGCTTAACACTCTAACCCCTTGTTTTATTGCTGACCAAGGCGGTAAGTATTGATATTTCCATAGCAAAAAAATCAAAAAGAAAACAAACCCTTCATTACCATAAACAAATTATGGCAATCCTAAATTCCTTTTAAGGGAGGAGGGTCTGAAGACAACCTTTTAGCACCTACGAAGGTCATCTGGTATCGGGGACTTATTCTGATTTATTTTCTTTCTAAAAAGAGGTGAACAATTTACAGACATCAAAAAATGAGAGGCTGATGAAAATAATCAATATGCTAGACTACTGAATTAAAAAATTCCCTATACAACTACAGTGTAGCATGCAATTCTTAATACACTTTATTTTAAAATTTATTTTACATAGGGACTACAGTTTCCCCTCCCTCCTCTCCTCCGGTTCCCTTCCCCCCACTTTCTATCTACACCCCTCCCCATCCACTCCTCCTTCTTCTCCCTTCAGAAAGGGGCAGGCCTCCCATGGGGTTGAACAAAGCATGGCTCATCAAGTTGGGTGAGGATTGAGCTCCTCCTCCTGTATCAAGGCTGGGTGAGGTAATCCAGCATGGGGAGCAGGTTCCCAAAAGCCAGCTAAGCACTAGAGACTTAACACCCTTTTAAAATATAAATTCCCTTGGTCATTAACTCATTCACTTAACCTAGAGTCAGAGTGATCAGAAGCCATCACAACTTATAACGTCTTTCCATAGTGAAACCTGCAGCACTATGACTATGAAACTATGTCACAAAAACATCCCAAGGAAAAAAATTAGTGTTAAGTTACAACCTTTTCTCACCTATGAGCAAAGGTGCGCAACATCTATTTAGGAAGTCGGCAAAGCTGTGGGTGCAAAATTTAAAATGGATAATATCCAATGACTACACTGGATTTCTACCAGGAAAGAAAAGTGTTTTAACAGTGGCCCATCAGTCTTTGTATTTCCATCTTAAGATTGTAAGGTAGAGCTAGGCAGTAGTGGCACAGACCTTTACTGCCAAAACTCTAGAGGCAGAAGCAGGTAGATCTCTTTCAGTTTGAGGCCAGCTTGGTCTATAGAGTGAGTTCCGTAACAGCCAGGGCTATACAGAGAAACCCTGTCTCCAGAAAAAAAAAAAAAATGGGAAAAAAAATTGGAATGGAGGAAATAGCATACTGACACAATAAAGATGTAGGCAAAACATTTGTTAAAATTTAAAATTAATTACAAAAAAAATATGAGAAGACACTAGGGAAACTCCTAAAAATTAAAATGTCTCTAGAGCTTTATCATTAATACCATACCAGATTAGAAAGTGTTCCCTCTAAGACTAAGAACCAGAAAAAGTATCTAGAATGGCTTCTAATGAGCAATGACAGATTGGTCACCAGTATAATAAAGGTAGGGGAAGACTCAATAGATCTAATAATTGTGACAAAAAGAAAGTCAAAGAAAATATTTAAGAATTTGCAGTTAAAATATTTGATTTGTCAAAAATTTTGCAATGTTATAAGATATAGAAGGCTAAAAATCAATTGAATTTAACCTATCTGTAATGTCACCAAAATCATTTTGAGTGTCATTAAAAATATTGTCATATTTCTACTAATACATTACAAACTGTGACAAAATTTGCAGATTTTTATTGAGTGACATTACAGTACTACCTAAGCATTAATGTGAACTAGAAAAAAAAATTATTACAGATACCAAAATTTCTTCTAATGTGTAAGCTGGTCTCATTCAGTAATAAGTCAAACATTTAGCATAGGGGTGTCATGTGACGATTTAACCCACATATTTATAAGGAAATCAAATGCTGAAAACTTTCAGATATTCATGAACATTGTGGTGGTTTGAAAGAAAATGGCCCCCAAAGGGAATGGCATTATTGTGAGGTATAGCCTTTTTGGAGCAAGTGTGGCCTTGTTGGAGGAAGTGTGTCACTGTGGAGGCAGCCTTTGAGATCTAATATATGCTCAAGCCACACTCAGTGAGACAGTTCACTTCCTGTTGCCTTTAGATCAAGATGTAGAATTCTCAGGCATCATGTCTACCTCCATGGTGCCATACTCCCAGCCACCATGCTCCCTGCCAGGATGATAATGCACTAAACCTCTGAAACTGTAAGCCACTGCCACAATTAAATGTTTTCCTTTTCAAGAGTTACCATGGCCATGGCGTCTCTTCACAGCAATGGAAACCCTAACTAAGAAGTTGGTACTAGAGACTGGGGTATTGCCCTGAAAGTTCTGACTGTGCTTTTCTTTAGAGGAATTTGAACATTGGGAGATTGGGTTAGGAAAGCAGTAGAATGCTTTAAGTGCTGCTTAATGGGCCATACTAGTATGAGCATGGAAGACAATGATGCTAAGAATGATTTGAACTGCTGGGGGCCAGGCTCAAGATGATTCAGAGGAGAAGAATTTTAGTATATATCCTAGAAATCTTTCTTGTAATATTTTGTGAAGAAAGTGGCTGCATTTTGCCCTTGTTTGAAGAGTCTGCTTGAGGCTAAAGTACAGAGTTTTGGATTAATTCCATTGGCATAGGAAATCTCAAAATAACCTAGTATTAACTCTGTTGTGTAGTTACTGCTGGTCACTCATATAGATTTATGATGAAAAAATGAGCAAGTAAATACAAAATTTGAGGAGAAAAGGAGCACCAGGAAGTGGAGTGCAGCTAAATCCTATATTCAAGGAGATAAACAGACCAAGAATGGAATAAAGGGAATGACAACCTTAGGACAAGGTCCCACCCAGTTCAGGTTCCAAGTTGTGAGAAAGAATTAAAGAAAAGCTTAGAGAAGGGTGTAGTGGTGCATACCTTTAATCCCAAAAGGCAGAGGCTGGTGGATCTAAGTTTGAGGCCATCTCTGTCTACAGAGCAAGTTCCAGAACAGCCAAGCTTGGGTAGTGAAGGAAATTATTAAAAACAGAAATCTGGTGAACATGTAATTGAAATATCTCTGAGTTTAAGGCCTGTGTGATCTACAGAACAAGTTCAAGAAAATCCAAGCTTAGGCAATGAAGGAAATCATGGAAAAAAGAAAGCTGGTGAAGATTTTGAACAAGGGAGCCATACTCTAGCCCCAGCAAGCAGCAGAACTTGGCAGCTTTGGCCATGTTGTTCTGGCTGTAGAGTCAAGGACAAGAAAGTGGTAATATTCCTCCATGACTAAGGAAAGCCACTGAGGCCAGGCATGTGTCAGAGGTGTCCCCAAATGGATGCTCAGAGAATCCATTGTATGAAGCTGTGAAACTGAAACCTGGATTGCCTTAGAGATCCCAAGATGTTGGAGATGCCAGACCCATGAGATACCAAACAAGAAAAGTTGTTAACAGGTAATAGAGACAGCCCACGAGAAATTTGTTGCAGTCAACAAAGTTGAAAGGAGTTGGAGATCTGAAGAACATTTTTGACATGGAGATGCGGACTTTGGAGTTTGTTCAGCCAGCTTTCAATCTTCCTTTGGTCCAGTATTTCTTCACTCTGCTCCTTTCTCTATGTTTTAGAACAGTGATATGTATCCTTTGCCATTATATGCTATTTTATTATTTTGATTTTACAGGGTATTATACTTAAGAGATTGCATGAATCTCAGAAGAGACATTGAACTTTAGACTTTTAAACAAATTTTAGACTGTTGTAGACTATGGGGATTTTTGAAGTTGGACTGAATGCATTTTGCATTATGATATGGCTGCAATCCTCTGGGGGCTAGGGAGTGGAATGTGGTGGTTTAAAGGAAAATGATCCCCAAAGAAAGTGGCACTATTAGAAGGTGTGGCCTTGGTCGAGTAGGTGTGGCCTTGTTGACAGAAGTGTGTCATTGTGGAGGTGGGCTTTGAGGTTTCATTTATGCTCAAGCCACACCCAGTTTCTAAGTCTAGTTCCTGCTGCCTGAAGGTCAAGATGTATGACATTTGGTTACTTCTCCAGAACCATGCCTGCCTGCAGACCACCATGTCCCACCATGATGATAATGAACTAACCCTCTGAAAATGTAAGCCACCTCAATTAAATGTATTTCCTTTGCAAGAGTTGCTGTGGTCATGGTAGCTCTTCAAAGCAATTTGAAACCTAATGAAGACATACATAGATATTAGGATATATTACAAAGTTTCAATAATTAAGATAGCCTGGTACTGAAACAAAGGTAGACACTGCCCCCAAAAACTAAGAGCCATGTACATGTGGATACTTTAAATGAAAACATAAATGAAGATTAATAGGGAAATAATTATAGGAATAATAAAATTTCTCAAGAAGTAGAAAAAGTAAGTAGGAAAGCACAGTGTAGGTACATGAAAAAAAATGAATCCTTATGTAACAATCACACTTTCTAAAAAGGCGCATTAGAGGATTTTAGACTTACATAGTAAAAATCTTATGAGAATAAGCCATATGAGAATAACATAACATACAAGGAGATTATCCTGGTACAATCACTATGTAACCTGGATAGACTTAAATTTTCAGTAAGCCTGTTTCAGCCACCAACACTCTGAGTTTAACATTAGGCAGAAGAATATGTTAGTACTTTTATAAAAAGAAACAACATATAATATAATACAAAAAAAACCCTTCACTTTAAGGTAAATGGGTCTTTGTTCTTTAATCATTAAAAGTAACACAAAGAAAGTAAAAAGGTTGTCACAGGATGTAGAAGAAAGATAATGACAACATGGGATACTGGAAAGGAATCAGGAGACATAAACACACACACACACACACACACAGAGAGAGAGAGAGAGAGAGAGAGAGAGAGAGAGAGAGAGAGAGAGAGAGAGAGAGAGAGAAAGACTCGAATTGGCACTTGATAAAAGACAGAATACAAGTGTCATAAAACTCAACATCATTCAAGCTTACTGGCAAACAAGGAACTCCAAAATAGTATCACAGTGACAGGCTACAGTTGTTAGTATTTCAGCAAAAGGAAGGGCTGAAAATAATAGTTAATTCTCTGTGTGTTGACCCCCAGTGATGTCATAGCTGTTGTATTATGTGCCCAGATCTTTAAAAGCCTTTGGATGTATATAGTTGATCCCAAATTTCATTTCTGTAAATATACAATAGAGAAGTATCTGTGATAATATTTTTAAAAAGGTGTGTGTAAAAGTGTGGTATTACAGCTGCCATCTTCCCAATGCCTAGATAATAAATAATTGTGATATCATTGTACACTGAAATAACATAAAACATCAGAAAGGAAGAGAAAAATCAAGAGTCTCTTTCAACTGTGTTCTTGAATCAGTATTCAGTCAAACTACTAACACATGAGACAATTCAAACCACAAATTCAATACCAGAATTTACAGAGGTCGAATTGAACTGTTAATTTAAGGCTTTGTTCTGATTTAAAAAATGCAAGAAAATTTGTACAAATTCTTAATTCAAAGAAATTCCTCTCACGTTGGAGATTGTTTAAAAATCTTGGTCCCGGGGACTCAGAAGCGGAGCCCAGCAGGTGCCGCCCTTCATAGGTCTTGTTGGAGTCACTCATGTCTCTGACTTGCAACACAGGAGCCAACGCCCGTAGTCTTGACTGTGCACTCTTCGTGTCTGAAACCCTTCCCTCCCTTATCCTCACATGATCTGCCTCTGGGAAAGGGCACCTATCTCACCACTGGGAACGGTAGTAACATATGGACAGGTTTTGTTGTTTTTGAATCTCAAAGAAATGGCTGTTTAAAAATAAAACAAAAGTTACTCTGGAAATCACCTTCAGGACACTTCAAACCTTCTTTCAACTGGGAAGAAAAAAAGATTCCTAAAGTAGATTTTTTTCCGTGTCCTGTTTCACTGAGATCTTACACAAAATAAATATGGAAAGAAAAAATATTAAAAGCTGTGTGCTTCTTTTGTCTGCTAAAAAAATATCAAACGTCTCTGGGGGTTCTCTGCTCTCTCGCTCTCTCTCTCTGGTTTCTCCTGTCAAATTTTCTTTAAAAAAATGTCTCATGAAAGTGAACAGGAGCATATATTCTGCTTCTGATTACTGAAAAAAGAAATACCTACACTTTATGTGGTACTTTTACAATTACATTGCCCATATGATTTCTTTGATAGTTAAGAAAAATAAATACATCCCAGTCCATACTCAGTGATGAGAAGATCATAATAGCATAGAATTGGACTTAATTTGATTTTAGATACTGTTCAAGGGGCTTAGTAGCGAAGACTTCCACCCATCAGCGGAACACAGCCTCTGCTCTTTATACAAAGCATAAACATGCTTGGTTGAAGCATTTTATCTTTTGCTCTTCAACACAATTAGAAGCTGTATTTTGATGTCTGTTTGCTTCTTTTTCCTATAGCTTTATTTAAGTTTCTTTATAACCCCCCTCTTTTTCCCCTTTCTCCTTTATTTCACATAAGAAGTGTCTGAAAAAGCAAATTCTGACAAAGCATAGATTAAATCATGTGTTTTTCTCTTTTCAAGTAAAAATACTATCCTTTAAAAGAAAACTTACTTTAATACATATGATTTTTATCTCATAACATAATCCAGTTCTTGCTCATAAAATTCATGATAGGAGAGGTTGTTCTAAAATTCACCCTTAATTTTGGCATTCTGTTAATAAACACTGTCTTGAGTATCTCTCTCTCTCTTTTTTAACCTCTTTCCTTTATGTTGCCCCCAATAAGACTAAATCCAGACCTCCCACATGCCAGACAAGCAATTTATCCTGGCATACATCCCTAACCCAGTTTTGTATTCCCCCTACTTTGGGGGATTAATGGTCACTCATACTTGGCAGGAGGCATGCCACTAGGCTGAGAGCAGTAGATGCCATTCACTGTGGGTAAGAGTCTCCTTGATCACTTTTCCTGAGAAGGGAAGCACAGTTTGTTGTCTTTAATAAAAGACTGTTTTACTAGGTGGGTGTGTTATCATTTATGTTCATACATTATTTCCACTAAATAGTGAGCAATATATCATGCTGCATCTTTACCTATATAAATCGTTTACAGACAGTTTTGCAAGTATTTTCTATGATTTAGTCATGAAGATTAAGCTAATTAAATTAGCTTGTGTACAAAGCTATGTACAAAGCATAGACCTAAGGTTCAAACTCAAAGGGGATACAAAAACATATTGGGAAACACAACATGTCTTAAGGACTGTGTAAATCAGTTTGTTAGTTCCAAAAGAAATGTAGTCTGATATTCACGTGAAATGGGGGTTAGAGTGTCTATTTTACTGACAGGATGAGTAAAGGAAGTTCTATTATCTTATAACAATAAGAAAAATTGTCCAAAAATTATATGACATAGTATATAATTTTAAATACATTTGGAATGATTGCAATTGAAGTGTTCCAATTATGTTTTCAAAACTATTAAACAATGATGCACCTTCTGAGTTTACTGTTGATAACACAGCAACTGCAAAACAGTTTTACCATTAAACTGTAATTCTTGTATAATATACCATGCATTTGCACCCTAAAAAAAACAGGAGTATGAGGTCCTGTTGAAAGAGCTGAGTTTGTCTAATACATTTTTAGAAAATAGGTTAGTCTACCATATGATATTACAAAAACTTGAAAAAGTTTCTGTAAAGGAACAAGTGTTTATGTTTATGGCTTTATGCCATTCAAGACCACACATGGGAGTATATGTCTTTGTCTGCTGTGACATGCACACATAGTGTGTTACACGATTTATGATAAAATGTCCAGTGTTTGGGAAGTAAAGGGAAACTGTAAATCTATCCACATGTGGGAATTTTTGCAGATTTCTCCCTGAATGGAAGGGGAATACTGTAAACACCAAGAGCAACATTTCAAAAATCCCAGAAGAAGGAAATATTAAATTTTATAAAAGTCATAAAAAGGGTTAAGAGGCCTCCACAACAATATCTGAGAAAATTCTACAAAAGACAGTTGCATTTAGAAAACAAGAGAGTTCTAACCACTGTCTTCCCATTATTTTATATCATTATTTAAAGCAAGTCAAATACCATACATTTTATGTTCCTTGTCTTTCAAAGTAGGATGTGGAGTGGATGATTTCTATGACGACCTCTCTTCTCATAGTCTAGGCTTCCAATTGCATTCTGGAATGAATTCAACAGTCTCTAAAGCAGTGGAAGAGCTAATGCCTCAAGATGTTATGACCTTTATTAATGATGTTCCCATAAAGCTGAGAGTACCAGAGCTTTAAGGCACTGGAGTGAATGGCTTCCTCTTCACTGTGTGACTCATTCCTCATTTCACACAGGGCTCTGCTGAAGCACCCATCATAATGGTCATTTCTAATCTCTTTGTCTAACTACCCACTCCGTCCTTCTCTGTGCATTACTTTGCTTCACTCTTCTCCTAAGAGCTCCTGGCCACCACATATTCAATAAATCACTTTGCAGATTTTTGTAAGTTTTCCATAGCCATTGACATGGACTGCATAGTGACAGCAACTTTGTTTTTCTTGGCTCTAATGTTAGCCCATTATGGTGGGTGAAATAAAAGACTCTCCAGTATGTAAGATGGAAATAGATGTTTCTTCGTTGAGTTACTGACGCTTTCAACAACAAGTCAACCATTAGGCTGGATCAATGAGGTAAGATTATACTTTGGAGAAGGAAAGCAAAGATGAGTGACTAGTTGGGGTCCCACCTTCAGAAAGAGTGATCCAGTATTCCAGGGCATGGCTGGAGACCTTCTATAATGACATAAATTTCTAGACCAGCACCGTCCAAGTGAATAGTCATGAGCCATGTGTGGTTTTTGTGGATATGAAACTCTGGTCCCATGCCTTAAGAGTCTGCTCCCATTGTAATTTAAATAGCTGTATTTGGTTAGTGACTGTTGTTGCAAACTGTCCCCAAGGAATGTGAAAATTACTGAATAAATAATGGGGGGTTTCATAGTAGAAAAACGTGATAACATGAAAAATGATATGGAAAGTAGCCCTAGAATAAGCTGAACCAGGGAGAAACTGTAAATAAGGGGGATCCCAAAAGACAGTAAACCAAAGACCTCAACTCAGGCAATGTCAGCTCGGGTGATAGGAAAAAAAGGAAGGAGGGCACATTAAGAATCAAATTTAACAGAATTTTCAAAATGTTATAAAATAAATATGTTCTGTCCCAGCCTTGTAGAAAGCCACCTGGACAAGCAAACATATATGGGAGGGAATACGTTTTTATTCTGAGCTCACTTAGAAACAGTAAGCCCCTATTTATTACAACACAGGGGACAGTTCTCTGACATTGGCAACTCTTTTTATGTGGTTGGCAGGTTTCAATGAGTCTGGGCATGAATAAACTCTGGCTACACCACCAGATAGAAAGCTCATGAACATCCGCCTTTAAAGATGAGGAAGAAAAATAACTGTCAGATATAAAAAAGTCAAAGAGTGATTTAATATCTAACCAACAAAGAAAGTTGGACACACCGCCCCTGCCCCCAAACTATTAAAGTCTTAATACAACAAAGTCATATAATGGCACAGTTAGAATTTAGAAGCAAATAAAATTCATTGGCATATCAAGACTCTTTTTTTTTTCATTTGTACTTTAAAGAGAGAGGAAATACATACTATATTTATGTTGTATAATAAGCACATTAAAGCCAAACGTGCAGTTATAGATCCCAAGAGAGAGCTTTTACAGCCTATGCTTTGTAGAAAAGTGTCTATACTTTAAGCAGTTAAACTCTGTTTGGACATCTACTAATGATTACGAAAGGAGATGGCACCGAAGAGACTTAAGCCAAATTGAAAAGCATGATTTTTTAAATGAATGCCGTCTTTGGGAATTATTTATGTATATTATGCATTCTAGTTAAAAATCATTTCTTTCTCCTACCTTGTGACCATCGTACTTTAAGTTTTTTTCATTTGTTTTATTTCTGTTTTTTCCTTGTTACCCACTGGGTTTGAGCAAGGCCAATCTTGTAGTACAATGGTCTAAATGAGAATATCCTCCATAGGATATTGGGTGCCAAGTGGTGGTGCTGTTTGGGGAGGATTAGTTGGTGCATCCTTGCTAAAAGAAGTACATCACTGAGAGTAGGCATTCTCTGGTGAGTCAGCATTCTCTGCTTCATCCTTAAGGCTCAAGACAGGAGCCCATAGCTTTCTGCTCCTGCCGCCACGAATGTGGCTTGCTATTATGACTCCCCAACTTGGTGGACTCTTAGCTTCTGGAATAACCCCAAACAGACTCCTTCTGCCCTGTAGATTGCTTTGGTCAAAGTATTTTATCACAGCAACAGAAAAGTAATTGATGTACTTTGATTTAAGTGTGAAGCTATACCCTGGGACATGAAAATTCACCAGTGGCTACATCACTGGAGACAATGACTTCTACTCTTGCAGCAGCCCTCAACTGCCATTAACTACCCCAGACAGACCGTGTCACAGCTCCATAAGCCTCTTTCTCAACTATTTTGAACAACAAAAAATTTACTATTATATTCATTATGATACTGAATTATAATTTATAAGGAAATACTTAAGGACTAATTTTTTAATTATTTTATGTGGTAGAATCATTTTATTATAATAAACTCATAAATAAAAACCATTGCACAGCCAGATTAAGGTTTCCAAATACTGGGCTGTTCCCAAACTTATGAATCTCAGTGAATTTTTACATAGTTAGAATGGCCTGAAGGTATGGAGCTTTGTTTATGGCTTTACACTTTTTCTATCTGTTACATTTTATGCACTTATCCACCACAATCAAAGAAAAAAATCTATGACAGAGTTGAAACCAGAAACACAACAACAAAAACAGTTTTGTAACCTGTTTTATGAGTCACCTATCCTTTTCCATATTATCTTTCCTCATAAATAATATGACCTTCCCCTGGTAACCTTTCTAAATGAGGCACTATCCCCTACTGACGTTTGTTTACATAATGCATGCCTATGTTTTAAGGGTAGGATCCTACAATACCATGATTGAGAGAGAATATGTGGGCCTCTCTCTCTCTCTCTCTCTCTCTCTCTCTCTCTCTCTCTCTCTCTTTTTGAGTCTGGGTGACTCAATTTCCGAGTCCATCAAAAAATCAACTAAACAATAAATTATCTGTAGACTTATCTTTTCATTGTTCTTTTCAGTGTTTTTGTTTGTTT
Source organism: Peromyscus californicus insignis (assembly GCF_007827085.1). Classification (NCBI taxonomy): domain Eukaryota; kingdom Metazoa; phylum Chordata; class Mammalia; order Rodentia; family Cricetidae; genus Peromyscus; species Peromyscus californicus. Next base: position 25,544,187 of record NW_026294617.1, read on the forward strand.
GTTTGTTTTGGCTTATGTGAAATAGAGTTCCACTGTGTGGCCCTGGCTGACCTGAAACTTGAGTTGTACACTGGGCTGGACTTCAATTCACAGAACTCTGTCTGCCTCTGCTTCCAGAATCCTGGAGTTACTGATATGTGACACCACTCTCTATAAGCCTACATTAAAAGGCAAATGGGGATTAGAAAATCTCAGACTTTGTGCATAGTTATACAAGATATTGTATTAATATAGTAGATAATGGATTTTAAAATAGTTTTATCACCAACTGTATATCTTCTTTGAGATCAGTCCCTTTCTGTTTGGTTTTGGTTTTTGGTTTGTTTTTTATTTGTTTGTACTTCTCATTGCAGAACTTCAGAGATTCCTATGCACTCTATAACTAGTCTACAGCTAGTAGAAGCATTTGGAGCACTGAGTCAGCTTTGAAACACAAGCTTCTAAGAGAAAATGTTATAATTTGCACATTCCTAACATATAAATTGGTCTGCAGTGTTTTGAAGTAATAAAATTTGTGTGCTTTCAAACTGCATTAACCAGACATAAATATAGAGTTATAAATTTTCAGAAAAGGCAACCCTAGTAAATAACATTGAAGATAAATGGTAAGTGAAATTCTCTACTTTAATCTTTATTCATGCAAGTGTTTTCCTCAGTTCATTCATATAATATCTGTGATAAGAAACAAGCAAGGAAGGAATAAAATCTCTGAGACGAAGCTTTCTGTCCCTGTGACAAGTGCCTGAGGTGATTCACATAAAGAGAGGGGACCTTTATTTTGGTTCACAGTTTCTACTGAGTCAGCTAATGGTCAATTATTTCCACCACTTTGAGCTATGCTGAAGGAGAGCATTATGGTGGAGTATAAATTGTGGAGCAATGTTGCCAGTCTCACAAAGAGTAGGGTACAGGAGAGCAAGGGAGGAACTCATGCCCTCCAGTTCCCTTCTAGGGTACACCGCCAGTGACCTAACTTCCTCCTATGAGCTTTTCTATGTCCAAAGATTCAGCTGTCTGCTGGTGTCAATAGGCTGTTAGACAAGGCTCCAGCATATGGTATTTAGAGGACATTTATGATACAAACCACAACAGAAATCTGGTCTCCGCAAGCTGCCCTCAAAACACTCTCTATACTATACCCGCAAAGTCCTCAAGGGGGTGAAAATGAAATATATTCAATTAGTACATAAGGCAAGAAGGATGACTTTGAAAGGTTGAAAAAGGTAAATAATTCTATTTGAATCTGGATTAGAAAAGAGACGTTCACAGTGAGAAATCCAGATGCAGCTTAAATTAGAGCAGGGTTCTTTCATTTATATTTAAAGTGATGATATCATTTGAAATAAGCGAATCTGTCAGTCTAAAACTTGAAATTTCATTTAAGGGGACACATCAAAAGAAAGTGGGATGGAATGAGACTTCAGTTTATGTCTTGGCTACTATTCCTAGCTTGGCTTGAATATGTGGTTTAAAGTCTTGAAGTCTCACAATCTTCATTAATAAAATTGTCACAGTTATATGTATATATAAATTTCACCAGATAACTTGCTGAATATTATATGTAAAGTATTTAATAAATAATAAATCTTCCTTGAAGTCAGATATTTGAGTACTTGATGCACTGTGACCATCAATGAAGTATGCTTTGGATATCCTTTATTTCAAATTCTTTTCACACAGAATCAGCTTGAAAGCTAAGCTACTGTATCCATATTTGCCTGGTAGGCCAAGACCCCAACACAGACAAGCAGAGAAAATAGAAATGAGAAAAACAATACCCTCAGACTAATCCAGAGGGCACATACAAGAATGCTGTGGCCTACTCTAAATAAAGAAGACTTGACCACAGACCACATACTGTAGCATTCTTTTTCTAAAGGAGCATGCCAGTCAATGAAGTTTAAGCTGGTAAGTGATGTACAAAAGAAGGATTACCAAAACAAGCAAACAAAGCATTAGTAGAAAGGAAGTACAAAAAGTACTAAACATGATGGGAAAACAAGATTAAAAGTTAATGCTTTAAAACAAATACTGGTTTGGGTTCAATGAAGCACACTACAAAAATGAGCTAAGATTGGGGCTGGAGAATGGTAATGAGCACTTGCTGTTCTTTTTTTTTTTTTTGGTTTTTCGAGACAGGGTTTCTCTGTGTAGCTTTGCGCCTTTCCTGGAACTCACTTGGTAGTCCAGGCTGGCCTCGAACTCACAGAGATCCGCCTGGCTCTGCCTCCCGAGTGCTGGGATTAAAGGCATGCACCACCACCGCCCGGCCACTTGCTGTTCTTAAAGAGGACCAGGATTCAATTTCCAGCATCACATAGTGGCTCATAACTGTATATAACTCTAGTCCCAAGAGATCTAACATCCTCTTCTGGCTGTAGTTATACATGTGGTACACAGACAGACATAAATACAGGGAAGACAACCATAAATATTAAATTAAAATAAACCAATCTTTAAAAAGAGAGCAAAGACCATCACTACAGGAGAGGAAATGTTCTCCACATATGCAATTAAGAATATATCCTTAATCAGAAAACAGCAAAAGAAATAGCAAATTTGAAACTGAAAATAATTATTTGAACTGGAAGTATATAAAAGGACAAACAATAAAAGTATGAAAAATACTTTGTTCAAGGGTTCTTTAGGGGAATAGTGGTATTAAAAGTTATGAGTCCTCTCTTTTCTCTAGAAATGCAAATGGAAAAAGGAAAGACAAAAAATTAAAAAGGAAGGTAATGACATGAAAGGTATAGAAAGGAAAGAAAGAAAGGGAAGAGAAGGGGAGGAGAGGGGAGGGAAAGTTTTAAATGAAAAAAAGGGAGAAAATTTAAAAAACAAAACAAGAGACAAAATGAAAGGAAATGGAGGAAAAGAAAGGTCACAAATTTAACTGATATTTAGTAAGACTTAAATGAAAATAGCCATGGTATCTGATGGCACACTTATGAGATAAGCAGAAAACTGGAGTTTCAGCTGAGAGCATCCCCTGTAAGCATAGGAGAGCAATGGGAATTCTCAGGTGTTGCTAATGAGATGAGTATTAAGTCTATACTTGGAAAACTATTTGTTATTGTCTACCAAGATTATACCTCATACAAAAGTGCTCAGTTATGGCAAAATAGACACATAAAATCATTATGAAATCTGTGTGCTAGCCTCCAACAGAATCTAATGGGAAGGTACAACCAAAGTAAAATGTATACCTAGTTTGAGAACAAAATTAATTAGCCAGAACTACCCTTGGTGCCTTGATGATACATATGATTCTTACAATGCTAACTACAAAGGAACATGACCCAAAATAAAATCTAATGTCATAATGTTTTGTGTATATAAAATTCAAAATGTGAAAGACTGTGTTATTTATATGAATAGTAATATTTTAAGAGCAAGGAGGAAATTGCTGTCAAATCCAGTAAAGGTAGAAGTCTACAGAAGAAACTGTCTTTTACTAAGGTGGACCTTGAGTCCAATTGTTCAGTCGTTAGTCTTATATTAGGAGGATTAGAGAAAATTAAGACTAAGGCTGTCCTTCAAAAATGACAGCCTGGAAAAAAACAAAAACAAAAACAAACAAACAAACAAACAAACAAAAACCACAAGACCTAGGGTATACTAGTCATGGGAATGGATTTCAAATCAGAGTTTTTCTTCATTGAGACAAACTTGATTGGGACTGAAGCTACCTATGTCTAATTAAGTACCTTAGTCTGTGCAGTCACATCACCCAATGTAAAAGAATGTTGGTTCTTGTCCTATGCAGTTGCATAAGAATGCATTAGTAGTATTGCACTGTGTATTTAGCTACTTGCTAAAGTTATTGTCTGAGTTTTAGGTATCACTAATGATTGTGAAAATATTGATAATATTGCCAATAGCACAAAATACCCCAGGTAAATCTATGAAAGTCAGTAAGAATTCTTTTATGTAACCTTATACTTCTGTAATCTTGAAATGTGAGAACATATTACTGAAATGGAGATATGCAAGTAGAAGGTGAGTTAAAACTATTTAGTAGTAGTGTTACTAACTATATTTTACTACAAATGAGAAAGAAACAATATACAATAACGCAGTCTTAATGGGTTCAGGTGTATCTCTGATTCTTTTGCCTGCTCTTGAGGCTTTTTTCCTCCTCTTAGGTTGCCTTGTCCAGCCTCAAAATGAGGGTGTTTGCCTTGCCTTATTATTTCTTTTTTGTCTTGTTTTGCTGTTGTCTCTTAAAGCACTGCTTCCTTCTGAAAGGAAATAGAGGGGGATGGACCTGGGGAGGAGTGGTAGGGGGACAAGGAGGTGGAGGGAGGGGAAACTATGGTTGGAATGTATTATATGAGAGAAGAATCTGTTTCCAATGTAAAAAAAGAAAGAAAAAGTCTATATTGGCATTATTATTTGATATATAGATTGTGGGAAGGATAAGTTCAAGGAAGACAGAGTTGAATATGGCTTCTGACAAGATAAGTTGTGGTTTCATTTTTTAGAATTAAATAGCAGTTTGTAATACAAGACTAGAATTCATAAAGGATATCTGGGCCAAACTATGTAAGCAATGAGATTAGCTTAGCTATACTGAACAGAAATACTCTTGGAGTGTTTAAACAAGATAGAAATCTATTTCCTGCTAATGAAGGAAACCTGTAGGTAAGTGATGTAGGTTCATATAAGCTCTGCCACATCACTCAGGATCTGCCCAGAAGTCATTTTGCCATCATGGGATGTGGCACTCCTTCAACAAGGTCTCAAATCTGTTCTGTAAAAAGTGTCATTATAAATGTTCTCAGTAGGAAAGTGAAGGAAGAAAACAATCACAGTCCTTAACTTTTAAAGAGAATTCACCAGCCTCTAATATAATCTGTTTACCTCTCTTTGGCAATGATTTTAGCTGTATCCCATCAAGTGACAAATGAGCCTTGGAAATGCCGTCTTTTTTCTTTGTGGTAGCATGCAAAGCTAAAAATCAACTTTCTGTTCTAAGATCAAAAATAAGGAAATGGAAATAGAGTATGTACTTGTGAGTTAGAAGTTAAGTCACTGACAAGTAATTGCATTTTGAAGCGTGGATACAAATGAAACAGAAGAGGTGTGTTACAATCCTTGGTTTTAAATTGGAATTTTGGGGTGACCAGTGTATGCAGGTGAGGAACCAAGAGGATATAGCAATTACTCCTTCAAGGAATTTGGCTTAAAGCTGAGAAGGACAGCTGTTTATGTGCCTCTGGATTGTGGGAGAGGGAGGTGAGCTCATAGAGTACTAAAAGATGGTCAGTATGTTGAGGCAGATAATTAACATTTGTTAATGCACCTTGCATTTCCCGTAGGGCAAGGCTTACACAAAGATGAAGCCCTTAAGGCTAGGCAACTGGAGCTCAGGGACTCAAAAGAGCTGCACTCCGGCATGGCATTACAGGTCACACACTTGTGCAAATTCAAAGTGGACTCTGGGAAGTTTAATGAGTATTTCTTTTTTGTTTTCTATACAATAATTCTTCAGACTATTTCTACCCCTAAGTCTCATATGATGTGACTAGGAGGGACTGGACCTAGTGAACAATGGTGGCTGCTGTTTATTAGTTTTCTTCCACCAAAGGATTGGTCAACATTTGGCTTCACAACATGGCTAGTTATTCCACTATATGTTGCTTCTCTCTAGAAACCTAATCTAATTTAGAAGATTTTTTTTTTTTTTTTTTTTTTTTTTTTTTTTTTTGGTTTTTCGAGACAGGGTTTCTCTGTGTAGCTTTGCGCCTTTCCTGGAACTCACTTGGTAGTCCAGGCTGGCCTCGAACTCACAGAGATCCGCCTGGCTCTGCCTCCCGAGTGCTGGGATTAAAGGCGTGCGCCACCACCGCCCGGCTAATTTAGAAGATTTAAAGGAGAAAGACTCATTCTTTAAAAAGTAATTAAAAGCTAGATGCTTTTTATTCACTTGTTTTTAAATGGAGATTTGCCTTTCAGAAAAAACTTAGTGAAAGTAGTTAACACTCATCCCAGTAAACACCAGTTGCCTCTTTGAGGTCTGTCTGAAACCAGTTTTGTCCCACATGGATTAGTAAGGGTAATCCACTGGTGACCTGCATTCTGAGCTCTTCAGTGGTGTCAACATGTTACATCCGTATTCCCAATGAGATATATTTTCATACAGGAGTACTTCTTTACTATAAAATATGTGCACTTGTTTTCATTTTGTAACAAAAAGGGGATTGATATGAACCCAGACTCAAATATGAATTTAACAGCTTCAAAAATATTAATTATGCATAAGCATATAGTATAGAATTTTTTGTGAGCTACATTGGAATTAAAAAAAAAAGACTCAACCAAAGAGAAATGCAAATGAGTAAGAAAAACCTCTGATTAGATTAGCTTAAGGCAAGCTCTCTCACACTCCACACAACCAAGGATTCTTCTGAGGATACAAATAGGTTAATTAAATAGGTAACACTGTGCTTCTTAATTACTCTCATTTCTCCCCAAAAACTATTATATGAAATTTAACAATCTTTCTACAGAAAATAAGACATGTACTTCCAACTTTATATGATTAAGTTAAGATAGAAGCATACCATTTATAAGTAAATATGTATACAATAATTTCAAATAGAAAGTGTAAATGGATGTGAGAACAATTTAAACATGATTCTTCAAAGATTTTGAAGGATTAAAGTTTATTCATTCATTGTACTGTATCTCTATGAATAATAAAACATTCCTTGTTGTAAAATGACTGGGGCCAACATGAAGAGTACAGAGGTAAAAGTGCTTGCTGCTCAACACCTTAGTTCCTTCCCTAGAGTGCATGGAAGAAAACAATCAGTTCTCATCCTATGACTTCCACATTCACAATACACGGCATGTAAGCATACGCCTTCACACACACACACACACACACACACACACACACACACACACACACCAAACATACATACAACATGCACACAAACTTACAATGCACACACATAGCATGCACACACACCACTTCTTGCACACATACACAAACCATGTATACACATACAATGCATACACCCATGACTCACAGAAACACACACATCATGTGCACATACAAATAACACACATGCCATCCACACATACAAATTCACAGACACACACACACACCATGCACACACACACACCATGCACACACATACACCATGCACACGCATACAACGTGCAGGCTCACATACAATGCACTCACACACAAACACATCAATGTACACACACACACACAACCTTTGCATACACACACATTAATCATAATTTAAAAATAGATAGGTGATACTTTGTAAGGCATATATGGGGTTGCATCCTAGAAACAAGTCATCATATTAAAAAACAGATTTTCAGCAAATAAGATAATAGCAAAGTTGTAAGTTTGATATTATATGAATATATTTCTTTATAGAAAAAAATTATAGAATATATTTTGATCATGTTTTCCCCTCTTCCAGTTCCTCCCAGATAGTCCTCATCTCCCTCCCCACCCAAAATTATGTTTATTTGTCTCTCCTTTTCAAAAACAAACAAACCTGGTAGATTCAGTTCAGGCAGGTCCAGTCCCCTCCTCCCAGGCTGAGCTAAGTGTCCCTGCATGAATCTACCAGGTTGATCTCAATCCCCAGGGGAGTCTTTGCCCTGGAGGAGATGGGAATGGGGGTTGGGCTGGGGGGAAGGTGGGAAGGGGCAGGAGGGGGGGAGGACAAGGGAATCCATGGCTGATATGTAAAATTAAATGAAATTATAAAATAAAAAAATACAACATAAAAACAAACAAACAAACAAAAACATCAAGAAACATGCACACACACACACACACACACACACACACACACACACAATTCAAAAAGAAAAGAAAAACTTTCAAAAATGAAAACCAAAACATTTTAACAATAAGACAAAAACATCCATGCAAATCAAAAAGGGTCAAAAATCTATAAAAATATTCTGAGTTTTTGTGTTGGACAATTACTTTTGAGCATGGAAACTACCATGAAATGTGATTTCTAAAAAAAAAAAAAAAAAAAGATTTAGTACCAGATAATCACACCTGAAAACATACAAATGAGTAAAATTATACAGATTGAGCATGATACACACACACACACACACACACACACACACACACAGGTGTATATACCTATGAATACACATGCACACACACACACACACACACACACACACACACACACACACACACACACACGCAGACACACATAGGTGTATATACCTATGTATACACATATACCCCTGTGTGTGTGTGTGTGTGTGTGTGTGTGTGTGGTGTGTGTGTGTGTGTGTGTGGTGTCTGTTTGTGTGGATGGTATGTGTGCACATATAACAGCAATTAATGAAAAGAGACCATGAATTTGCAAAAGAGCAAAGAAGGGTGCAGGGAAGGGTTTGAAGGGAAGAAAGAGGAGGAATGATGTAATTATACTATAATCTCAAAAATGAAAACAAAGCTTAAGTACAACCTCTAATGATAAATCTAGCACAGTCAAGGAGAAAAGTAATTGAGGTAATCCTTCTTTACAAATAATTGTAAAATAATTAAGGATTTCCCAATGTACTGAAATCATGGCTATTAATGGACGCCCTTACTCTGCATGTATAAATGAAGACTGGTGTGTTGAAATCATTCTGAAATATATAAAAATATGTGTACCCTAAATAAAAGGGACAAGCAACAAGATGGAAATCCTTCCTACATCAGTCTTACAGCATAGTCATGACATTACCAGTGTAGCATGCAGATGAATCACATGTAGCTATATTTCTTTCCATGGCCTCACTAACATCCATCTTTCTGCTGTTAATTTATATGCCATTATAAACCAGGAATTCCTATATGTGTGTATTCATGCTGACACTAGAACCACTTCATTTTTCCTAGGAGAGCCTTTCAATTATCAAGACATGCTCTTACTATGTAGCACAGATTTGGAACTTGTCTGTTTAGAACATTTATTTATTAATCAAGAAAAGATTATCTGTAAACAGCACAATGACTTAGGTAGATAGGTGTTTATTCCATAGTGCCTGTATGTGTGGGGGGTGGGTTGTGTTAAAAATGCATAAGATTAGTAAGCAAATAAGTTAGCTTAGGCTACAAGCACACTGGTAAAATGTTGACATTTCAGCAAAATAAAATTTTATGCAACAGGGCAAAGAGGAGTGAGTTCTTTGTAATTACAGATTTTGGGTGCACAGACCTTGGCTTCTTCTAAGACTACCACTTACTTATGACAGAGTTAACTGAAACAAGAGACACCTTACCAAGCATATACAGGGAGCACTCCTATCACACAGCCCATTCTAGAAGTGCCCATCAAGTCAACATGTGGCCACATCTTTAAGTCTTTTTATTCCCAGTAGACTGAAAATCAGATTTGGCAAGAGACAATCAATGCCACTTAGAGTGGGGATAATGGCACTGCTCACTGCCAGTTCTCCATGAAATTCATTTGATCAAACAATAACTAGATTCTTCTAATCTTTTAATTCCTTTACTTTTAACTCATTGTCTGGTAACTCCCCACAGAAAATAAGTGTTTTGTTAAGGTAAACATGGAAGCCCTGAAAGATCCCTGCTAGGCACTCAACTCCCTAAATCAATGTTTTGCCTCCCCAGATGCATTCTTAAAAACTACCTTATGTTTCTGCTAAAAATAAAAGTACGCTAAAAAAGAAAAAATGAAAGCCTAGTCTATATCCAGACAGTCCAGTTTTTCCTTTTAAAAGCCTTTTCGTTATCAGAATGACACGGTTATTTCCACAGTTCTCCCATAATTTCGGTGTTTGGGGCAAAATGTCTGGTGGGAGAACATTCAATTTACCGTCTAATGAGAAATCAACCTTAAAGAAACTCATGGAGGAAATACTAAGACAAACAAACAACAACAAAAGGCCAGTATCATATCTGTCTCCTAATGTATGTTTTTCTCTTTTCAGTGGAAATCAATGTTTACTTGCTTTCCTCTAAACCTCATCTTCATGTTGGTCACCCTCAGAAATGTAGAAGTCCTTAACTTTTTTTTTTTTTTTTTTTTTTTTTTTTGGTTTTTCGAGACAGGGTTTCTCTGTGTAGCTTTGCGCCTTTCCTGGGACTCACTTGGTAGTCCAGGCTGGCCTCGAACTGACAGAGATCCGCCTGGCTCTGCCTCCCGAGTGCTGGGATTAAAGGCGTGCGACACCACCGCCCGCGAAGTCCTTAACTTTTAAAGCGCTCTCTCTCTCTCTCTCTCTCTCTCTCTGTGTATGTGTGTGTGAGTGTGTGTGTGTATGTGTGTGAGTGTATGTGTGTGTGTGTTTGTAAGTGCGCGCGCGTGCGCGTGTGTGTGTGTGTGTGTGTGTGTGTGTGTGTGTGTGTGTGTGTGTGTGTGTGAGGGAAAACAAAAACAAAAAATAATGACATCATGAAATTTGCAGGCAAATGGATGGAACTAGAAAAACCATCCTGAGTGAGGTAACCCAGACCCAGAAAGACAAACATGGTATGTACTCCCTCATAAGTGGATATTAGATGCAAAGCAAAGGATAACCAGGCTCCAATCCCCAGTCCCAGAGGAGCAAGGTAACAAGGAGGACCCTAAGAGGGACACATGGATCTCCCTTGGAAGAGGAAATAAACAAGATGTCCTGGGTAAACTGGAGGCATGGGAGGGGTGAGTAGTGGGGAGGGAATGAGGGGATGCGAACATGAGGGATTAGGATGGTTGAGTTGGGGGCAAGATGAAAGAGGAGAGAAATAAAGAGAAATCTTGATAGAGTGTGGTGAGCCACAGGAATATGAAATAGAAGTCCAGGTGTATATTATAAGCTATACCTTGACAAAGCCAAAGGTCAGTCGCGTGGGAAGCCAATCAGCAAGGACTATTGGTGTTATGCGGCTTAATATTCAGTTGTGCCTTGCTATGAATTCTTTGTGCTCATAATTCTCCTAAAATGTGTATGTGTGTGTGAACCTCCTTTTCAAAACACCTGGATAGTCACCTAGACAGAACCTTCTGCCTCTAAGCTCCAGGACCCCTCTTTAGCATTTGTATTGAGTATCTGCTTTTTGCAAATACCCTCATTGAGCTACTTCCTAAGATAGAGTCAACCCCAAACAAAGTCTTAAGACAAGCAAGGAACAGACAGCTACCAGGCTATCTGTTAGACGCTTGAAAACCCCCCAACTTAGATAAAATCTGAGACTACATGTCTCACAGGCCAAATGCCTACCAACTAGACGAACAAGCTTTGTTTCTTGTGCAAATCAAGGCCTCCTCTCTCTCTCTCTCTCTCTCTCTCTCTCTCTCTCTCTCTCTCTCTCTCTCTCTCTCTCCCTGCCCCCCACCCTAGAGAACCTCTTAGATTAAAGAGAGTTTCCCCTCAGCAGGTGTTTCAAGCTGTGATGCAGACTGACTAGCTATCAGTACTCTTCCCAACCTGCCCTGTCAGGAAACTGGCAGCAGAGGAAAAAAGTGACAGTTTTAACTTTTAGTGACCTACAGACTTTCCCTATCCTATCACTGTAAGTCTATAGTTGATAGATTCGTAATGCCTTCACCTAACCACAATAAGGACATAGTTCTAGCACACAAATTCCTTTTCTGATTTATCCCATCTACTAACTGACTCCACTCTTATCTCTCCCCTTTTGGGTTGCAGATAAAGTTGCCAGGAAGCCTCTAGTGGGGACCTCTACAATCTTGTGCTGTATACAAAACACAAGGTGTTACTGTTTAGGATAGGATATAAACTACCCCGCCCCCCATCCAGGAGAAGGGCGTGAGAATTGAGGGAACTAAGAATTGAGGGAACTAGGAATGGAGGAAACTAAGGATTGAGGGAACTGAGAACTGAAGGGAATTAAGAGAACTGGAACTAGGGGAATTTAGAGAAATCAGATATTGGGGGAATTAAGAAATGAACAAAATCGAGAGAGTTGAACTAGTGATTGAATGATGGTAACTGACTAATAAACGAATGGAAGGAAAGAGCTCTGAGCAACTGGATTCATTCCTGTGCCGATGGTAGCTAGTGTCTCTCCTGGGCCCTGGAATTGCATACATTTAAGGCTGGATCCTTGAATATTATAGAAAAATAGAAGGGGCTATTATGGGGTTAGGGAAAAAGTTGGTGCCAACAGAACTCCAAGGAAATAACGAAGATGATCCCAGCTAAGACTTCTAGCAATAGTGGAGAGAGTGGGCATCTGAACTGGCCTTTCCCTGTAATCAGATTGGTGACAACCCTAACTGTGGTCATAGAACCTTCATCCAGTACCTGATGGAAGCAGATGCGGAGATCCACAGCCAAGCACTGGGCTGAGCTCCAAGACTCCAGCTGAAGAGAGGGAGGAGGGATTACATGAGCAAGGGGGTATCAAGATCATGACAGGAAAACCCACAGAGACAGCTGACCTGAGCATGTGGGAGCTTGGGCAGACTCTGGGTGGACAGCTAGGGAACTGGCACAGGACCAACCTAGGCCCTCTGCATCTGGGTGACAGTTGTGTAGCTTGGTCTTTTGTGAGAACCCCTAGCAGTGGGACCAGGACCTGTCTCTGATGCATGAGCTGGGTCTTAGGAACCTATTTCTTATGGTGGGATGCTTTGTTCAGCCTTGATGCAGGGCTGCATCTGCACGCACACATAGGGGTATGTATACACATACATACACCACACATGCATACTACAACCCATGCATATATACTAACAACTGCTATGTACATGCCACTAGTAACACACTACTTGCACATACATACATAATGAAAAAGCAAACAGATATCTATTTGAAAATCATAAGCCGAAAATGAGCTTAAAATTAAAAATTTAATTCATTGACTGTGTTAAAATGGAAAAACAAATTACAGAGAAGACAAATCACAAAACCAAAAAAAAAACCCCACTCATTTAAGAAAACACAAATTAAAAACAAAAATACTGCTTACTTATCAGAGATAACAGTATACAATCCTGAGAGGAAAGTTCTCCTATCATCTTGTGAGCACAAAGAACTGGGATTAGGTGGATGGACCTCAGTGTATGGGAGAGTGAAGTGAGACATTTCATATTGTTCAATATAGGGGGAAGAACTCAGGATCAGGATATATATCCAACGTGTGTATCTGAATCTCACCCATTCCTGCCTATGTTTCCTGTCCATCTGTCTCCCATTTGCTTTCATGAGACCTTTGCACATGTTCTGTGATCTAGAAGGACACAGGCACCATGCACACTTTCAATTGTTGACCTTACCCTCTGGGGATGCCACCCTGTAACTTTCAGTCATTATCTCACAGTTATTCTGTGTCTGTACATTGTATAACTTTATTATTGTGAAGTTCTCAGCATGTGTGCTGGAGACAGAGAGCAGAAAGTGTATTCCTAACTTTTTTTTAGAGGTAGCAGATTTCAGGATAATAAACTGTGCTATTACAAATGACCAACCAAGTCACAGTTGATTGTAACTTTTAAACAGTGACTCAGACAGGATAAGAAACTGTCACTGATGATGTATGATTGCTTTAAATTCTCTTAGTATTAGGTCTGCTGACAGATGAATATGCTTTTTCTGATATATGTATATTGACTTTCAAAAGTATTTAGTAAACGCTACTAAAAATTCATCTTTCAGAAAAACTGATATTTAAAATATATCTCAATAACACACACAAACTGTGTGTGGCCAATTTCTCTCTCTCTCTCTCTTTCTTATCTTTGTTCTTCTTTTTTTGATGAGTTAATATTATAAGGCAAGATCTACAATAATAGTAAGTATACAGTTGCCAAGCAAGGCTGAGGTTGTAGATCAAAGAGTATTCTTAGCTTATATGAAGTCCTGGCTTTAAACTCAAATCCAAGAGAAATAAATAAAACAGTTAACCAATGGGGAAAAATAGATGTCCATGTGCTGTAACACATGCAATTTTGTTATGTATACTGTCACCTACAACTCACTGAACTATAGCACCGCCTTCTCATCTAGAAGCAGTTTCACAAATACACCTGAACATAAGAACACTCCAAAGAGACAGGGTGAACAGCAGTCATTTAAGACACCACCACAATAACATGAAGCAGATGTTAAATGCCAAAAGTTTACCATTTCTTATCTAATTCATGAGTATTAAACTAAAAACCTTTTAAGACTTATTACATTCCTTTTTGACATGTCAAATTTGTCTTCATATTTATGGATTCAATTTGAGAACAAAGATATAAATTAAAGTGTTCTTACAGTTAGCAATCTAAAAGTCAAACCATATCTTAAGCTCCTTAGCGTTCCCTTATTTTGAGCATAAGAATATTACATTTGTTTGACTATTTATAATAACACAGTATCTTCTGACTTACAATCTTGAAGCCTGATACCTTTGAGAAAGTCTGGAGTAAGCTTGTTGTGCGCTGCCTCTGACACACACCCCAAGAATCCTGTGTTTATGGTCAGCTAAACTCAAACTACAAATTTTGAGAAAGAAGGAAGGGGATTTTTTTCTTTGTAGTAAAAAAGAATCCAATTTCTAATTCCAGTGTTCTCGTATTAGCATAGCTTGATTCTGTCATACTATTAAAATAATTATGATATATTTCTGATTCCCAACATGTTTATGATAATGCTAATGATGATAAAGATTAATGAAGTTCCTTAAGTAATCAAGTTATACGTTTTGGCTTAAACATTGTCTTCATTTACGGCACTTATGACATGAACGTAATCGTATGTGTCTTAATCATAGATAAACATATTTTTATCAAATAAAGAATAAGCAACAGATCCCCAGGAAAATTCAGTTCTTGAGATTTCCAATCAACAGACAACTTGGCCAAAACCACTCAGACATATCCAAAACATCAATCTCCATTTCCCAGAACCTCTCTCCATGGAGGCTGAGACTCCATTTAGTGTTAACATCAATTTAACTCTAGCCTTTCAGGGACCCCAGCACCTTGAACATATGTGCAAGGAATTGACACATAACAAAGTTGTTCAACAAAAAAAGAAATGAAACTATGTTGAAAAAAGTTTTAAAAAACTAGCAGTTTCACCTCACTCTTTTGTAGCCAGGTCTAAAGGGACCTACTTTCAAGGGAGACTTCCAAATTGTGAGACTTCAGTTCCCTTTTCCAAATTTCCCTCAGTCTCCAAGGTAGGCAGCATCAGGTGAGAGGGATGATCCAGAAGTGATTTCAGGGACAGCACTACTCTTCATTCAGTATCTCTTATCAGAAATGCCCATCATTTCTGCTGTAAGGATTTCACATATTTTTGTGGTTTTGGTTGGGTTTGGGTTGGTTTCTCTTCTTGTTTTCCAGAGTAGCTGTGAAAGACACAAGGTTAAGCCTGGGTTTAAGAAACATGCCTGAGATTTTATAATGTTTAATACTATAAACATTTACCTGTTTCATAGTTATAAAGTTTAATTGGTGGTCAAACCTATCTGGAATTCATTTGTTCATGTTCTACCAAATAAAACCTAAGTCATTCTTTCCATAATATTCTGAAGTTCTCTACTAAAATCAACAAACTTGGAAAAGTGGGAATACCTGAATTTGTGTAATTTATTATGTTTTACAGATCCATTTTTACTTTATGGTTAAAATGTAGCATAAATGAGGTTTCTTTTCCAAAAGCATTTTAATATATGTGTTTATTTTTCACCTAAACATTTGCATTATTCTTATTTCCCAGACTATCTGCCAATGAACTTTCAGTGTTACTTTTTTTTCCAGGGTTACTTTTTATCTTGAGAGCATAAACAATCATAGCTTAACTATAAAGATAAGAATAGCCAAACTTCATGTGAGAGAGATGTCTCAGCAGTTAATAACACTGGCTGCTCTTCCAGTTGACCTGGGTTCAATTCCCAGCACCTACCTAGTGGCTCAGAACTGTCTGTAACCTTCCAGAGGGAACAACACCCTCATACAGAAATACATGCAGAGAAAACACCAATGCACATGAAATTAAAAAGAAATCAAGCTTTATAATATCTAAATGATCAACTATATTGCTCTGATGGTCACGAAATATAGATGCTGTCAGTGTTCATCATACCAATAGGACTGTATTGTGTGTGTGTGTGCGCGTGCGTGCGTGCGTGCGTGCGTGTGTGTGTGTGTGTGTGTGTGTGTGTGTGTGTGTGTGTGTGTACGTGCACTCATGCCCTTTCAAACTGAAAATGTTTCCTTTCAGGAACATAAAGAATACGGAAGCTCAAAGGAAGCCTATGCACTTCTGCACAATATTTGCAGTTCCAAACATTGCTTTGAGTAGACTACGCCAATTAAAGTTTCTTTTTAAGTTAACCCAGTCCCATGTTTAAAAATTATAATACAATCATCTGTAACTCCATTTTCAGGGGATCCAACACCCTCTTCTGGCCTCCATGGGCACTGCATGCATGTAGTGAAGAGACATACAATTAAAATAAACCTTTTAACAAGACAGAGATGACTTGTTTTTTTTAACATACTTGAAAGCTGTTTTTTTTTAAGCTTAGATGAGGTTTATTTGAAACCACTAATTTATAAAACCCCTTACCAAATATGCATTATTAGAAAAAGCACAGCTTGTAGAATTGAGTATAATATCCAAAACTATCTTTTAATATGAAGAATTGTAGATGTTAAAAGGTTAAGTATCCAGTAATTTAGTAAATCTGTATCCAGGTGAATGCTACTTGGTGTCTGTAGCTATCAACAATTCTCTCTCTCTCTCTCTCTCTCTCTCTCTCTCTCTCTCTCTCTCTCTCTCTCTCTCTCTCTCTCTCTCTCTCTTTCTCTCTCTTTCTCTCTCTCCCTTCCCCTCTCTCTCATACTGTCCAGTTTCGATGCTTCTCTGCATAGTATGACAGAAAAGGGAAACAATGTATTTTTGGAAAATCAGCAATTGTCACTTTGCTACTAAATTAGCAACAGTAGCCAAATACCACAGATAAACCCATGACCACGAAGTAATCTCAGATTTTGTCAGAATCTTAAAACGGAATGTTAGTTTTTAATCCACAGTGCACCAAAAGCAATAATCAGTGTGTTCTGAACAAGAATCTTACCTATCACCCTTGACATTATATTTGGTCAGATGGGAGTTTGGTTTGGGGAAGGGATAAACCCAAAGAGGCCCAATTGAGAATGACTGATATCAGAGAGGTAAGGAACTGGGTCCAAAGTCAGGATATTGCCTCATGTGAAGGACTAGCTCATTAGTGATCTCTCCAGAAAAGCTTGCTGCTATTTCTACCTCGACTTCCTAGGGTGCAAGTGGCATCAGCCTGATTCCGTTTGTTTGTTTACACCGTTGTGTGTTACTGCTTCCTTTTAAAACACAACCGAGGCTCTTCTCAAGAAATACCTCGTTGATTTATTGTGTTCAATCTTTCTTTACATACAGTGTTGATAGTCATTAGTTTTTATTTTTTCTTATTATTAATATTCCCCAACTCGGCCGGGCGGTGGTGGCACAGGCCTTTAATCCCAGCACTCGGGAGGCAGAGGCAGGTGGATCTTTGTGAGTTCGAGGCCAGCCTGGTCTAGAGAGCGAGATCCAGGAAAGGCGCAAAGCTACACAGAGAAACCCTGCTTCAGTGCATATTTTGAGTCTTTGTTTCTCTGGTTGTATGGTGCAGTTAAATGGAATGCTAATATGTTCAGTAGCATCCAGAAAATGGTAAGGCAATGCCAAAAAAGAAAGCCAAAGGCATCGGCATTTTGAAGCAGAGAAATAGGCCTCCTTTTGAACTTGGATTTTATCAGATTCTTTTTTTGACCAATTTGTTTTTAATTTTGACAATTTTAAGTACTGGTCAGCAAAGGAATTAGAAAAAATAAATGAATATTAAACAGCATTATAGTACTGTAATACTAAAATGTCAACAAATATTAGTAAAATAAAATATTTTATTTCAATAATTAACTGTTTCCCTTTCAAAACAAATATTTTAATGCATATTCTATCAGCTTCATTGTCTAAGTTTAAACTTAAGGAGAATTTTATTTTTTCCAGAGGAAAGCAATATAAATATAAAACACAGCAATATGATGTTGGAAAAAGCTTCTAATTGATTTTCATGGTTTGAAGCTTATATTTAATTAGCATAGACTTCTTCATCCCTTTGCATGCAGTTTTCAAAATCATATTATAATTTCCTGTGAAATGTGCACAATGTAAAACAGTTTTTGTGCCTTTTTAGTGAATAGTTTCTGTTAGATAGAGAAATAAAACCTTGGAAAAATCAATGACAATTTTTCACAGTAAATATCAGTAAGTGGGCTACTCAATTTAAAACATGTGTTATTTTGTGCTAATAACATGTATTGGGTCTCTTCTGTGGGCCTTTACAAGTACTTTACAGGAGTCATTTCAGATTAAACCTCACATCAAGGTTAATATAGCATCACATTTTCATAGGAATTTGGAAGGAAAGATATTTTGAAAGGACTTCAAAGGAGTTAAGTAGTTTGATAAAATGCAAGCATTTGAAGAAGCAAGGGACTGTGCCTAGCTTGTTTCAATTCCTGAGGCTCGGGTCTTTGTAATGTGCCACATCATCTCCTGCCACAGTTGAGAGGTCATCAGAACTGAGAAGATGCATTACTGAGTCAAGAACCCCCATTGTTTATGGTCTGAATTACTAAATATAATTCTAAAGGAAACATGGTACTTTACTCTTGTTAGTTCATACAAAGGAAATGACTAGAAATGCCACATATTGTGACTGTATTGTTAAAACTGTCTCCCTTTGATTGCTTCTTTTTTCCAAATTTGAGGTTGCTTCATTTTATTTTCCTGCAAAATTTTGAAATTTTCAAATAAACAATTTTCAAATTTTTCAGAGTAAAAAAATTTCAAAGCACAATTGAGGAAATTACTGTAAAATAAAGCATGAATGTTTCTTAACAAAATGCATTTTCATTTTTAAGTTAAAGACTAGTTCACAAATGTATTCAAAATTAACAATAGTATTTGCACTGTTTAAAACTTGTGAATCTCTTGAGTTCCTTTTGTTTTAACCTCTGGTGAACTGAGAGAACAAAAAATGCTTCCAAGGTCATTGGTCAACTTGGTAATTTCTAATAACAGATGTGCCAGAGATGGCTTCCTTTTGAACATATTTGCTTTAGCAATTCCATGCTTCTTCATTAAAATCTATGATTTCCATGGCAGATATAACTCACAAAAAGAAGGTGACTGCTTATAATCCCTTTCTCTTTAAGAAAATATGTTCAAGTTTGAGTCAGTGATAAAATTTAAAAGAAAAGACAAAACAGAAAAACCTCCTTGAATTCCTCATGAGTAAATTCAGTGATGTACTAACTGTTTTGACTTGAGTGGGATTAGAACTGACATCGGTTCAAGACATGAATGTTTGCATAACTAAATCCAATCACTTCTTTTTATTTTCTCCATTAAGTTCACCCCCACAGACGGGCTTTGGAAATATCATGGCACTTGCCTTTGATCCCAGCACTCAGAAGGCTGGAAGAGTTTGAGTGTAGCCTCCTCTACTTAATGAGTTCCAGGCCAGTCAGGGCAACAAAGTGAGATCATGCCTCAAATATCAATAAATTTCCAATATCATGTGATAGTAAAATGAGCCTGAACATGAATATTGGAAGACTTGGACTTGAATGGTAGTCTCATGAGTTGCTTAACATATGATCTAGAGCCTTGTCTAAAAGATGGGGATGCATATAGCTCCAGAGTCTGGGGAGCAAATATCAGAACACAAAACTTTGCATGTGGTTTAAAACCATTAGTTACGCTCATCTAAATACATACAAAACTGCAGTGGAATAAAGCATTGCAGAATACACTACATTACTAACCCATTTAGAAAGGACAGTACAGAAAACAAGTCTCCTGGTATTATGAGTTTTACTAACAAGTCAGTGAAACAGAGTGATACTTTTTATTGAAGTAATCATTTTACTGCGTGCCGTAAATTTATTGTTGTAATTATAATTATTAATACAATTCTAAAGCCACTTTGGATATTATTTCCATGGTGCCTGTCTCTAAGATTATTTTCAAGTGATTAAGGACAGAGTTATATGACTTGTAACCTCAATCACAATTCGAGTCATCTCATTCTCTATTGATAAGACCAAGGGGCTTCCCCTAAGAAAACAATTTATACTTCCTTAGCAAAAGCTAGGACTCGGTTAGCGTTCTATCTGTGTCAAATAAGAAGTCATGCCACTAGGGAGGAGAGAGAGGGAGCCTCTTTCTGAATTTCTCTCTTGCTCATATAAACTTAATCAAGACTTGCAATTAATTTTTGAAATTGTTCTGTATCGACCCTAGTGTTTGAAGCTTCATTTTCTGCCTCTGGGTCCCATCAGTAAAATCCACACATCTCCCTGTTAGTGGAGCAGCTGGCTTTTAAAATCTGATGTCTTGTAGCTCTTATTTACAATCCTAATCACATCATTGATTTCAGTAATCTTTTAGTAAGAGTGGTTATTAATGTTGTCAAAGGCAGAAACTGGGATTCAGTGGGGATTTTTTTTAGTTTCTTTTTCTTTCTTCTTTTTCTTCTTCTTCCTTCTTTAATGATACTAGATAATTAAGATGAAGCTTAGTAATATGACTTTTGAGGCCTCTGGGTGATTAGCGGTTCCCTTTGGTTAAGTATGCGACCCAGCAGAGGTTACTTCACTGACAATGGTATATACCACCAAGAAAGACCCACTCTAAATTACAAACAGTTAAATGAAAATGCTGCAAGTAATCCTCATCACAACTGAGATGTAACTAAATACTTTCATTTTCAAGCTCAAAATACTAGTACCATATAAAAGTTTGTCTGATTCCTAGGGTAATTTGAAGCACCTCATGAAAAGTGTTTTGTTCACAAAGAGGCCCTGACACACACACACACACACACACACACACACACACAAATACTAAGCTGAATGACCATTTCATTAGCTCACATGAATTTCAAAACACTAAATAAATTTCTTTTAGTATAAAAAAGATAGGATTAAAAAAATATGGAGAGGTCAAGAGACATTTAGAAATCAGACTTTTCAATACCCAGTACAATGAGAGAAAGGGGTGAGGTGAGGAAATAAATTCTGATTTTTCAGAAATGGGGTCATGCGGCAATGAAAAACTGCCATTCTAAGTCAGAGCTGTTGCTTTGCCTTTTGAAAGATGGCAGGACAGCATAAATGTTCAAAAGGCTGTTCACTTCCTCTGAAAACAATGTGTAAGGATCTGGAAAATTGTTGGTTTGGTGTTCACTACTCCCCCATTCCAAATCCAAAAGAAATTATACACCTCTATGTATTTGGCATCACTATCAAAATCCATTGCCTAATTTAAAAATATCCCTGATCAATTTCCTTTATAGTAAAGAAGGTATAGTATCTGAACTGAAAAGATATTATTAGAAAATGATATCTAGAGCATTAGGATGTATAATTCATGTTGCTTTCATTTGCTCAGACCATTGTAGAAATCCATAAATCATTTTCTTGCTCATGTATTGCTTAAGTGCAATTTGTCATTTTGCATTAGAGGCCTGCATCAGCCCATCCATTGCTTTTAATTCACTGTTTAGCATTTAACAAAATACTGGCCCTGTTGGATGAATGGAAAGATGCTGCAATGTGAAACCACACCAGTGCTTACCAGGTTAAACAGATGTGCATTTGAGTATCAAGACAGTAGAACGTAGTGGAATATCTAGCATTCCCCGTTCCCAAGAATAAGGACCAACTGATTTGTTCTCTGTTGGGTTCAAAGCCTCATGGCTGCTAGTCACTAAAACACCTCTAGTAGCATAAAATACCAATCATTTCCAAAACTCTAATCCACATCCACCCTTTACTACAAGTGAATGGAACTATCCTTTTGTCTGTGAGCTTAGCCCTGAAGACTTGCCTGCCTTCCCTTAAGTTGTGTAAAGCTACTGCATAACAACCTCTTTCTTAGTTAGCACTAAAACGCGCAGCTACACCAGATCCTTGGCATTTATACTGTGGGTTGAACTTCTTAGGAGTGGCACATGCAAGGAACCATCCAGCTCAATCCTGGTGCTACCTAACATTTTAAAACCACCCTTATTGGTGCATTTAAAACCATTCCTTCCAATTCTTACAAAATGACAAAACCTCAGATTTTTCTCTCAAAGTTCTGAGCACAGCACAATGAAAAGAGGATTTTAAAACAGATTGCTTTGGAGTCATATCAAATCACAGCAAACACTCATTTATCTGAAAGCTAGTTAACAAACCTGCCTCTCTTGCCCTCTCCAGCAAGAGGCAGTAGACAAGAAAGCAACCCTATTGTTTAGTTACAATGCTCTTGGAGATCCTTGGTGCTCTCTTATTTCTGCCCTGTGTGTGTGTGTGTGTGTGTGTGTGTGTGTGTGTGTGTGTGTGTGTGTTACCACATTCACATATAAACTAAGATTTTCATGAAACATTATTTTTATAATCTATTTTCAAATGATTATTAACCACCCCCATCCATACATGTAGTTTTTTTTGTGGCACAGACAGCTGGCACGCCTTGGGTACAGAGGCCAGGGGAGGAAGATTGCAAGATTGCATGCACATGCTTGCTTCTCCCACAGCACATCAGTAAAGCAGAGTCCAGGGACAAAGTACACATACTGCTCTGTACTCCAAAGAAGCCACCCCCTCCCCCAGACTGCTGTGTCGATAATTGTGCTTCACTAGATACTGGGACAAAGTAGGGTAGGGAAAACAAATCCTGAAAGGTAGAGGGGGAAGGTATCTGCTTCGTTAGTACTAAGACAGAAACATACATGTTAGGCTCAAAAGACATTTTTGAAAGGAAATTTTTAAGTACCATTTTCGAGTTCAGGATCGCAAGACTGGTTTCTTTCAAAGACCTTACTATAATGCCCACCTGCAAATGTTGGATGCGAACACACTGCTCTTGCAGTCTCCTTGCATAGAGTTTTCTCAGGGAAAGCAGAGACCCTGGATCGTTTTTATTTGGCTACGAAGACTCTGTTGTCACCCCTATGGTGCAGAGGCTGGCTCCTCAGAGACTAAAAGTCAGCGGGGCCAGACCTGTGGAGGAGTCTGGCTTTGAGTTGCTGGCCAGGACTCCAGCCTCTGTGACCTGCAAAATCCAGCAGAGCCCCCAACAGGCAAGTCTTACCGAAGGCGAAGGCGGGCTCCAGGACAAAATTATCTCGCTTGCCTTATGCTACTTTCGCCGCTAGGAGACGCCTGTAACCCACGTTTCTGGAGAAGGTCCCCATTCAAACACAGCTGCCACCAAAAGGAAAAAAAAAAAAGCAGCTCAAGTGTTACAGTGGATGCACTGATTATTTACAGGGAAATCTGGCCATCTCTCCACGTTCTCATCTCCACCTCGGAAAGCTCGCTGGCTTTGTACAAACGCCCTAAGTCAGCTCAAACTTCAAGCTCCTTTCCGAGACGCAAACCCGCTCCCCCAACACATTGCTTCTGCACTGTCATTCCGCGGCACGACTCTCACACGTAAACATGCACACACACACAAGTGTTCCGTTAGTACAAATAAACACATTAAAACATTACCGTCGTGTTTTAATTTTTTTAAACAGGGCTCTAGGTTCCTGATGAGTCAGCTTGAGAGCTAGAAAAAAAATTCATTTTAAAGCTATAGATCTGAAGGAAGGAGGAGGGGCGGGAAGCACAGATGGCCACAGTGTATTAATATTCGGATACACTACGAGCCCCTTTTCATTGATCCACAGGTCCTTTTTTCTGCTCTGCCGTTCCATTCTCCGCCGCAGACGTGACGCTAAAATCATTTTAAACTGCAGCGGTTTGAGCTTGGGTTTGGCGAATGGTCAATTCACTGCAGCTGCAAAAGGCTTAGCCATGTTTGCTGGCTCCTTTTCCAGCTACCCGCTTAAAGGTAGAACCCATCTCTCAGCAAGAGCCCTAGGGCTAGGGGAACAGGCTGTTAGACACGGACTCTCCGGACTGCTCCGAGCATGCCTCCGTGTCAATCACGCGTGGCGACGCGCATTCCTATTTCCTTGCTCAAAGGCAATGTAACATACCTTAGGGGGTGGACAAGGAACCTTCCCTCAGGTTCCAGTGGCGTTACTCTTGGGTCATTCATTACCAGGAAGCCTCTAGGGTTTCATTTTAGTCTTTGACTTAAGGGGCTGGACCGGAAAACAAACAACCTATTCCTTGTGACAGCACATTGATTAGTATTAAAACATATACTTCGATATTTATCCTTGGAGAATAGGCATTAAATGCACTCTCCAGCACCCGAGAGTTGGTTTGCGCCGCCTTGAAACTTCAGGAGACCTGGGTGAGTGGATGCACCTCGGGAGTGGGCACCCGCGGCTAGTCAAGCGCGTCGCTCAGAATCCTGGGGCTGCTCCCCAGGGACTCGCACCGAGCTGAGCGCCAGGCCACGGAGAACCAGGGCCAGCACCAGGAATGTGCAAACGTGTCTGTGGATTCCCGCAGCGGTGCACACTCTATTCCCCTGTGCGTGTGCACCGCTGCACGGCTCACCGCCCCTCCCGCCCTCGCGGCCACCCCGCGGTCATTCTCCAGAGAGCTGTCCCCAGGCTGGGCACGGACCCTCCGCACCCTCTCTAGTATGGAGGCGGGGATGGATCGCCAAGTGTAAAAGAAAAATTAAAAATTGAAATAGAAACCAGGCAAATAAAATAAAAGCCCGCGCTCCCCACCGCTGCCTGGCGCGAGGCCAGGCAAGGCGCAGGGATATTGCAAGCGCCTCGCAGCAATGGGTGGTGCTGGCACCGGTGCCCTAGAGTAGGGTTTGACGATGGCGGGCTCCAGTGCGAAAGCTACAAAGAAGCCCCCCAGTCCTCCACTAGGGTACTCATAGCTCGAAGCCATGCCCCCAGACGAGTTAATCTACTAGATAAGCATTTTGTGGGTAGACATTAGGTGGGTAGATGTTCAACCATCTACCCGTCTATAGGAGCTGTCACCCCACGTCCCTCAGTCTGAATCCCTCCGCTTTACGGGGGGGGGGGGGATTCACCTCCACACTTCCATTTCAGCCTCTTCTAGCCTCCCCACACATCCCCTCCGGACCCTCCTGCTCTGATTGACACATGCCATTTTATGTCCGCATTTAAATTGTCCGCGCGCATCTCAGCCAGAGTCCCTTCATTAGGCAACCCCGGCTGACTACGGCCCCAGGGCAACTTTCCCCCGTTCTTGGTGATTTCTTTCCACGATCAGCAGCAGGGAAAACACCTTAAAGGAAAAAGAATGTTAGCGTCACTGGAAACCCCGCTCCTTGGAGAGGCTACCGCAGCTGTTGCTATTATGTTTTCGTATTTGCTGATGCAAACAGGGGAACCTCTCTTATTCCCTGCCCATTACCTGCGGCTGGGGACTGGGAACTTTCCGCGGCAGAGTCCCCTTGCAAGCGCCTCGGGACCTGCGGGCTGTTCTCGCTCTCACACTCACACTCACTCAGGCAGCCAAGGCGAGAGTTCTGCCCCGCCCCTCCCGGCTGCCTCGTGACGTGAATACTTGACGGACACTTCTGCCAATGAGCGGTCGCTCGGTGGGTGGTGCTCCTCGGCGATTGGTTGGCAGAATGAGGGCGCTGCGCAAAAACAGAGAAGCCGAGCGCTCGGAGCTCAGAAACTGCCAGCCGAGATCACAGGCTCTGGGGCTGAAGCAGGAGGCAGGATGGACTGAAAGGAAAAGAGGCAGGTTAGAGGGGAGAGGCTTGGGAAGGAAACAACAGAAAAGAAACCGCTCGCTGTGTTTACAGCAAAGCAAGGGACGGTTGGGTTGAGGACACAGACAAGACTGTGAAAGCCAAGAAATGCAAATAGAGCCAAAGAGGGGAGAAAATGTCAAGAGGAACGTCCACCCGGAGAAATGAAGAGAATGAAAGTTTTATGCTGCAGAACGGCCCCGTGTTTTTCCGGCACCAAATTCTCTCGCTGTCTCTGAGCCCGCTCGCGTTTGCAAGCCATTGACATCAAGAGGCATGTTCAGCGGTGCCGGCAGCATCTCTTCTTCCTTCTCTTCCTCTTCATCGTCCTCCTCCTCCTCTTCTTCCTCCTCCACGTTCTCCTCCTATCAGGAAGAAGACAAACCTAGGACAGTCTTGAAATATCGAAATTTCCTCCTTGGGATTTGCCAGCGCCGCGTTGCGCCAAGACTGTCGGAATAAAGGAGGCTGACTATTGTATTATCGTTATTTTATTAATTGGTCAGTGGGAAGATTACATCTGAGCAGAGGGGACATCTGTCACCCTTTCTGCGTTAAGATTGAAAAATGAGGCTCGATTTGGGGAAGCTCTAAAATGAAGTAAAAGGAATAAAAATTTTAAGACAGCCACAGAAGCCCCCAACGTAGCACACTATTTTATTTATATTTTTGAGATTATTATTTCTTTTGGTGGTGGGGGAGGTAATCGGGTGGCTAACTGGCTACGGGGGAGCGGCTTCCTTTCCTTTGGAGATGATTGTGCTGTTATTCTTTGCCTTGCTCTGGATGGTGGACGGAGTCTTTTCCCAGCTTCATTATACAGTGCAGGAGGAGCAGGAACATGGCACTTTCGTGGGGAATATCGCGGAAGATCTGGGCTTGGACATTACAAAACTTTCAGCTCGCAGGTTTCAGACTGTGGCCAACTCACGGACCCCTTACTTGGACCTCAATCTGGAGACCGGGGTTCTGTATGTAAACGAAAAGATCGACCGCGAGCAGATCTGCAAGCAGAGCCCCTCTTGTGTCCTGCACCTAGAGGTCTTCCTGGAGAATCCGCTGGAGCTGTTCCGAGTGGAGATCGAAGTGCTGGACATCAATGACAACCCTCCCTCCTTCCCGGAGCCGGACCTGACAGTGGAGATCTCAGAGAGCGCCACGCCAGGCACCCGCTTTCCCTTGGAGAGCGCCTTCGACCCAGACGTGGGGACCAACTCATTGCGAGACTATGAGATAACCCCGAATAGCTACTTCTCTCTAGACGTGCAGACCCAAGGAGATGGCAACCGATTCGCCGAGCTGGTGCTGGAGAAGCCACTGGACCGAGAACAGCAAGCGGTGCACCGCTACGTGCTGACCGCGGTGGACGGGGGAGGAGGGGGAGGAGGAGGGGAAGGAGGGGGAGGCGGTGGGGGAGCCGGCCTGCCCCCCCAGCAGCAGCGCACTGGCACGGCCTTGCTCACCATCCGAGTACTCGACTCCAACGACAATGTGCCGGCGTTCGACCAACCCGTCTACACTGTGTCCCTACCAGAGAATTCACCCCCTGGCACCCTAGTGATCCAGCTCAATGCCACCGACCCTGATGAAGGCCAGAACGGCGAGGTCGTGTACTCATTTAGCAGTCACATTTCGCCCAGGGCTCGAGAGCTCTTTGGACTGTCGCCTCGCACCGGCCGGCTGGAGGTGAGCGGCGAGCTGGACTATGAAGAGAGCCCAGTGTACCAGGTCTATGTCCAAGCCAAGGATTTGGGTCCCAATGCTGTGCCTGCACACTGCAAGGTGCTAGTGAGAGTCCTGGATGCCAACGACAACGCACCAGAGATCAGCTTCAGCACCGTGAAAGAGGCAGTGAGCGAGGGTGCGGCCCCTGGCACCGTGGTGGCTCTGTTCAGCGTGACCGATCGAGACTCAGAGGAGAATGGGCAGGTGCAGTGCGAGCTGCTGGGAGACGTGCCGTTCCGCCTCAAGTCTTCTTTCAAGAATTACTACACTATCGTGACCGAAGCCCCTTTGGACCGAGAGGCTGGGGACTCCTATACCCTGACAGTGGTGGCCCGCGACCGGGGCGAACCTGCACTCTCCACCAGTAAGTCGATCCAGGTTCAAGTGTCAGATGTGAACGACAATGCGCCGCGCTTCAGCCAGCCGGTCTACGACGTGTATGTGACAGAAAACAACGTGCCGGGAGCCTACATTTACGCGGTGAGCGCCACGGACCGCGACGAAGGGGCCAATGCCAAATTAACCTACTCTATCCTCGAGTGCCAGATCCAGGGCATGAGCGTCTTCACCTACGTGTCCATCAACTCAGACAACGGCTACTTGTACGCCCTGAGATCCTTCGACTATGAGCAGATCAAGGACTTCAGCTTTCAAGTGGAAGCCCGGGACGCCGGCAGCCCCCAGGCGCTGGCAGGCAACGCCACGGTCAACATTCTGATTGTAGATCAGAATGACAACGCCCCCGCCATCGTGGCGCCCCTGCCGGGGCGCAACGGGACTCCAGCCCGCGAGGTGCTGCCGCGCTCTGCAGAGCCGGGCTACCTGCTTACTCGCGTGGCCGCAGTGGACGCAGACGACGGCGAGAACGCCAGGCTCACCTACAGCATCGTGCGGGGCAACGAAATGAACCTATTCCGCCTCGACTGGCGCACCGGAGAGCTCCGCACTGCGCGCCGGGTCCCAGCCAAGCGCGACCCCCAGCGGCCTTACGAGCTGGTGATCGAGGTGCGCGACCACGGGCAGCCACCCCTGTCCTCCACAGCCACCCTGGTTGTTCAGCTGGTGGATGGAGCCGTGGAGCCCCAGGGCGGGGGCGGGGGAGGAGGCGGAGGGCCAGGGGAGCACCAGCGCCCCAGCCGCTCCGGCAGCGGGGAAACTTCACTGGACCTCACACTCATCCTCATCATCGCGCTGGGCTCAGTGTCCTTCATCTTTCTGCTGGCCATGATCGTGTTGGCCGTGCGCTGTCAAAAGGAGAAAAAACTCAACATCTATACTTGTCTAGCGAGCGATTGCTGCCTCTGCTGCTGCTGCTGTGGCAGCGGGGGCTCCACCTGCTGCGGCCGCCAAGCCCGGGCGCGCAAGAAGAAACTCAGCAAGTCAGATATCATGTTGGTGCAGAGCGCCAACGTCCCTAGCAACCCAGCCCAGGTGCCGGTGGAAGAGTCCGGGAGCTTTGGCTCCCATCATCACAACCAGAACTATTGCTATCAGGTTTGCCTCACTCCGGAGTCGGCCAAGACCGACCTGATGTTCCTGAAGCCCTGCAGCCCTTCCCGGAGTACAGACGCTGAGCACAATCCCTGCGGAGCCATCGTCACCGGGTACAGCGACCAGCAACCAGACATCATTTCCAACGGAAGCATTTTGTCCAACGAGGTAAGGCTGAAGCGAAAGAACCACCATCTCTCATCTCCTCCATCAGAAAGCCTCCTCTAGCCCGGCCCTGTATCTCTTCCCGCGCACTGTGTATTTTTAGGGTGTTAGCTGGTTTGTATGGCTGTGGGAAGGCGAGGGTATGGGGTCACCTTTTCTCACCTCGTGAAGTGTAACCTAACTTCCGTGTTGTTCCTGACTACGCTCCACCCCTTTTGCTTTTATTTTCACCCCCCCCCCCGCCCCCGCGCGCTTTGCTTCTTTGACACCTTGGAGCTTCCTCCCCCTCTCCCATATTTAAAGTCCTGCCTTCTTTGCAACCTGGGGGCCAGAAGAGAAAAAGCTTGAAGAGAGAAGGAGGGGTGGGGGAGGGGCTTCCTATCACGGACAAGGGTCTTTTTCTCTTTGCATCTGTCCCAGGCTTTAATAAAGTTGGTTCAATTTTGGTTTGTTTATCACTGCTTTCAGTCGCGTGTACAAGTGAGCTATAGATTGTTTAACACTATATGATTGCCTAAATTGGATTGCATGTTTTAGTGACCAGTTCCTTCTCTGAAAAAAAAAAAAGTCTTCAATTCTGTTCTGGACAGCTTTACACAGCTCTTGAAGCCGAATGCCCACACAGTGTGAATTTGAATGAAGTCCCTTTGGCACTGAACCCTGTAAGAGTAAACCAACTGAAAGCTTGAACAAGTCTCTTAAATATATCGTTTCAGTACTATTTACCTTCTTGCCTTTTTTTTTTTTTTTTTTTTTTTTTGAGGAATCGCCCACTGTTGGCTTTCTTCATCAAAGAATTTGGCTTGTCAATTCTAATTTCCTTTTAAAAGGCAGAGACATAGTGGAAAAGTTGGAGGGTGGGGACCGACCGGGGACAATCATGTAAAACAAAGTTTGGACTGAGAGGTGGGGGCTGTGTGGAGCTTGCAGAGGACTTCCTGAGGGGAAGGTGGGGGCAGGATTATGACAGTCTTTCTTGACATCTCCTTACTTTGAATCTCAGATATAACTCACTGACTTTCATGAATATTTGTACAGCTCATTTGTAACTTAAGTACCTTTTGAAAATAAACAACAAAATAATTCGAGAAAATATCCAAACTTTTGCTTATTGAGCGCGCTGTTTCTCTTGTGTCCATCAGTATGCACTTAAACACTCTGGAGGCTGTGGCAGGACAAGACACAGAACTCAATTAGGGTAATTCTGTGGTAGACACAACAGTTTATTAAGCCTAGCTATACGGTTGTTTGCATTCTCCCTTTGAAGTAAGACACATTTCCTGTTGGGCCAGCAAGTTTTCTTTTTCCTGTTTAAGCCTTTACAGCTGAATTAAAGAAATCGAGATTCAAATGTCTCTGCATATGTCTCCTGCTCCTACCCAGCAGTCACCACTCTGTGGTCTTAGGAAAGCCTGAAAATTCATCAAAATATCCACCAGTGCTTAAATCCAATGCAGTTCTTATTCTCAAAAGGAAACTGAACGTTGTGCCCTCTGAATTTTGGTGCTCTTTATTTATTTATTTTTTTCCTAGAACAAACACCAGCGAGCAGAGCTCAGCTATCTAGTTGACAGACCTCGCCGAGTTAACAGGTATGGACTCTTTGCAATCCTCAGCTTGGTGTGTAAACAGTTTCCTACCTAGTAAAAGTAGGAGGTGGTGTGTTGTTTTGTGTTAAAAGACACAATGTATAAAGATT
This sequence comes from Peromyscus californicus insignis, assembly GCF_007827085.1. Classification (NCBI taxonomy): domain Eukaryota; kingdom Metazoa; phylum Chordata; class Mammalia; order Rodentia; family Cricetidae; genus Peromyscus; species Peromyscus californicus. The sequence goes on from NW_026294617.1 coordinate 25,574,953, forward strand.
TTAAACTAGGGCAGGGCAGAAGTCCTGTATACAATTTGTTTGTCTGTGTGCTGTTGGCTATACAATGTTTTATTTATATAAAATTATAAAATATTTTTCCAGTTTCTGTGACTTTTCCATGTGTTCATATATATTGTATGAACATGTCATAGACATGTACTTAGCTCCAGTCATAGAATAATGTCCAAACTTCACATGTTTGATGATTCAATTGCCTGTGAAGTCTCCCAGATTTAAGTGGAAAAAATGAGCTTCATGTGGAAATGGAGGTACATAAGAATTCCATGAGTCTGCAGCACACATCTGTGACCATGTGGTGGCAGAAGAATGTTTTCTGTGTTTCTTTACCTTTTTTTTTTCTATCATTCCAACATTTTCCCTTTTGTGTTTCTAGTTCTGCGTTCCAGGAAGCTGATATAGTAAGCTCTAAGGACAGTGGTCATGGAGACAGTGAACAGGGAGACAGTGATCATGACGTCACCAATCGTGGCCAGTCAGCTGGTAAGTGTGATCAAACAGCAATCTAAATGCCTATTATACAGCTGTTTTTTTAAATGCATCTCCAAAAGATGATGGCTTAGGTAATGGTCTGTCTTCTATTAGTCACTGTACGCTCAAAAGAAAGATTGTGAAAAGTGTTACTTCCCTTTGGAGTGTTGAGTAGGAATTACTTGCAACTATGAAGAATTCCTTCCCTATGCAATGTTCTTTAATGGATTTAAGTCATATAGAGGTATCCACATATCTCTCATCTGGTCTGGTTCCCTGTCTTCAAACAGTTAGTATTATTAGGCTTAATTATGGAGGAGGTAACTGAGATAAATTAACTTATTGAGTTTCACAAGGGAAAGAGAAAATAAATGCGTGACTGGGCCCTAGAATCCAAACCTCTATACCTTCTAGAGAAATGTATTTTACATACCAAATATAATAACCTGAGAAGAAATGATAGTCACAAATAGGTTGAAAGTCTAGTGTTCAATCCTGGGTCTCTGGGATTCAGAACATTAGTAATAGACATTTGGTAATTAGTATTTTCCAAGCATCTTTGATCTCTTTGTATTTTGACAAGTATTGCATTTTGAACACAAGCATTTGTCTATATGGGTTAACCTTTGGGGTAGCTAATGGTCACAGGTGGCAGTTTAATACAGTATAACTTTTAAATTGAATTTTATTTCAGATTTTTCTATATGAGTTTGACCTTTAATGATATGTAAGGTATTATAATACTAATTACTAATACTGAAAGAATTCATAAGAAATAAATTATATATCTTAAAAAATAATTTCATAAAATCATTTTCTTTCCCCTACTTCCATTTGGATTTCACCCATGAAAGATATTTGCTGAATTCTCTTTCTTCCTAATTCTATGTTTATTTGACACATGAGGAAATGAAAAGCCTGAGAAATTCCCAAAACATCTGAAAAATGTCCATCACTGGGCTACCGCTGGGAGACACTTAGCTCTCTAGATACTTGACCTCGATTTTATTCTATAAAGTGGTGGAGTTCCTTATTTTCAAGGTAATATTAGTCCTAGAGAGTATTCATTCCTTAAAACACTCGGTAGCCCTGGGAATGGTGCTGAGGCACTGTGTCAAAGGGCAATGCACACCCAGTAGGACCTGGCAGCAGTGGTTGCTACAAGCCTCTCAGTTGGCTAATGTGAGCTCTGTCTGTGGCTGCTTAGTCTTGGGAAACCCGGGCAAGAGGAAAGGAAAAAAAGGCTGCTCAAGGGTCTCTTTATATTGCTTCAAGTCATTAATATGCAGACCTAATGAGACTTGAGAACTGCCAAGAATCCCCGGAGGTCCCTGCCCCTTGCGGGCCTTCACGCTAAGTGAACAGAGCATCTATTTAGTGTCTGGGATCCTGACAACAAACCAGACCTTGCCAGCAGTTTATATGTGAGTACAAAGTCCCTTTCATTTTTGCCCTGTATGTGGCATATGATTTATTGTTATCATTTAAAAACTGTATATTTAAAATTATTCATTTATATTTTCCCCAAGTTTCTAATTTAATCCCAGCCTTTTTTTCCCCAACAAAACGTTCAACACAAGAAAAACAAAGCCGCTGCATGTTACTTTACATGCATTTTCTTTCTTTCCCACCCACTCCCTTTTGTGTTTTTCTTTCTTTTTCCTTAAGTAGCACCCCAGTCTCTGTGGGCATTTTAATCTAGTCACTTGGACGTGCATAATGAGCCTAACAACCAATACAAAGAGAGAGAAATGGAGAAACGTTCCCTAGGAAGACTAAATTTGTTAGATATTCCTGTTACCATGTCTTCATGGGAGCTCTTTCCTTTCACACACTGTTGACATTTTGTTAAAGATTCCTCCCCAAAATTTGGGATTTCAGGTCCTTTTAAGGACCATTAAAATGCAAAAATGTGTTCTGCAGTAGGTTTTAAATAGGCAAGGCAGTTTCTAGTTTTCATCATCAAAGTGCTGAACTATTTGCCCCCATATCTAAGTTGTTAAATGTGTAGCAGTGTTCTAGAATCACCACTCGATTTATGCAGCGCAGTGGTTACAGGGCAGACACAATAAACTGGGCACAATAATTGCTGTTTTGCAGTTGGAAGAAAGCACTTACAGTGAAAAGTAATTGCACCTTCATGTTGAATTGATCAGTTGTCATATGCTTAATTTATAGTAAAAAGTATTCTGAGTGTTTTAAATGTAAAAATCTGAATGCATAAAATTAAAATGCCTGTTACTAAGTGATGATTTTCAGTTCATACTACTGTTTTGTGTTATAAACCTCTCAGCAAGTAGCAGGAAAATATCAGAAGTAAAGTTTGCTCCAAAAAAATGTGATTTATTTCTTGGTAAAGGCAACGTATGTTGATCTTCCAAATTTGCAAAATTAGGTAATTAAGCAAATCTCACTAAGCAAGTTAGGGGAAAATTTAAAATGATCAGAATAAAAGGAAAAAGATTAAAAATACTGAATTCTCTCTTTTAGCTTCTGTCTCTTGCCAGCGCACAACGTAGCTTACTGTTTTACCTGTTCAAATTGTCTAACTTTTGCTTTACCTCTTCATTTTTGTTAACCTTACTTTATACTTATTTATTTTCCCATGACTTCTATCTATTGTTTCCTGTTTTGTTCTTTATTTTTCTCCTTCCTGCTCTTCTGCTATCTAAGCCTTCAGCAGTCTCAAGCCTTCTTCACAGAAAGGCTGCCGACATGAAGGCAGCTGCAGAGAGTCACATGAGCTTTCTCAGTTGGCCACTGCACCTGGCTCCATGCACAATATTCCTGGGCTTGACCACTGCCCCATAGCACAAGCTTTCTATAGCCTTGTCAAGGTGCTTTCCGTTTTTTTCAGTGCACTATTGATGTATCAGTTAGATATGGCAGAGGTCCAGGCAGATGTGGTGAAGGCTTGCATAAGCTACCACAAGAGGGAAAACTGATTAACTACAGCCAAAGGGCTAAAAAGTAGATTAATAAAGCAAGTCAGTATGCTAAAAGATTTATTGCTCTATCTTAGAATAAGGATATAGCATCTAGGTTATGTGATTTTAAACATTATTAACATTATTGAAGTATATTTAAACAAATCTATTTAATTGTAAGAAATAAGTCTTTATTAAATGCCTATGCTATGAAAATGCTACAAGAAGTTGTGAATTTATTTTAATGCCTTTCTCTTTCAAAAGATATATTGAAAGGGAGAATTATAGATGATTTAGTCACTTATAACAACTAAAAATTGCCAGCTTTGTCTTACAATATTTTGTTAAAAGAATTTAACATATTTATTCATCATATATGGTAATTATTAGATATAAATTTGAAAATAAAATAACTAGAACTATCAATTTTTTTAAAGATAATAAGTAAAATATATTATGTACTACATGGATCCACTGGACAGCTACAACAACTGCCAAAGAATTCTTAGTTTTCATGAACTATAAATATATTTTTCTTAATTTCAGATGTTGACTTATAAATACAGGCCATTCACTCTGGTTGTTTACAAAAACTTGTTTGGGTTTCTGGGGAACCTATGAGATACAGTCTGATGTGAGGACGCTAATAACTGGGAAAATAGGGAGGAGAAAATGTTGAGAGAAAATGGAGAAAATTATAAACAGTTTGAAAGGTGATAGGAAGGGATAGAATTTTGATGTGTATTTTTATATGTTAATGAGTAATGAGACGTATCTGACCCTGGCATAGGCTTAAAAAATTATACCTACTTTATAACTGTAGTTAATGTCTATGAAGTACTTTTGGATACTTGAAGGATGGCTGGAAATTTTCTCAAAAATGAAGTTTGTTTTCTTTAAATTTGTGTTATCATACTTACTGAAGTTTTGATTAGAAAACAATATTATCTACTATCAGAAACGAACACAAATTGGATACACTTCTTTCTTAATCATAACATTTCTCAGAGAACCACCTACGGCTATTGTCTAAAATATACATACATGTATCTTAAAGTTTATCTGAGTCTGTCTGTAAAACAATCAGTCTCTCATTTCAGCTGTAATCATTGCACAATAACTTATTCCTGAGGATCGGAAAGAAATGACTGGAAATAACGATTGCAAGTAAAATGACATATCTTAAGACATTTCGTAGATGTGTCAAAACTTCAAAAATTTGTCTCTACACATGACATAGGTTTAATCATGAATGCATTTGAAAGAGAAAATCAGTTAAACCTATTAAATCTTAAGCCTTCAATTTGAGCCATAGGAACTTGTCTGAACAAAGTGGATGTTCTGAATTGCATCTCAGGGAATGGAATTGGCATCCCCGTCATTGATGTGTCCACGTTTTCACAAAAAAGTGAAAGGCTCTCCTATGTATTTGGTAATTAAAAGTTACACACGCAATGTGACTAAAGACGAATGATAAAAGAATATTGTTAGTCATCTCACAACTCCCCTGCATGAGGACCCGTAATGGGATACATTTATTTCATTCTCAAACTATTTATCTAAACGACAAATAGAAAAAAAATTCTATTTTCTATTAATTTCTCTGTTCCTTATTTGAAGTTTATTGATTATGCTGTGGTTTTCATTTTCATTTCTATAACTGATTTTTCCTCATGAGAAATATATCCCCTCGTTTTATTGACAAAACTGGTGAAATGCTCAGGCCCTATTTGAGAGACCTCACCTTCCACTCGAGTTATATACAATGATATATAACATTGCCAAGAAAGTTCCACTCCATAGGTCCATAAATTTGTTTAAAACCTTGCTTACCAATTTTCTCTTTTGTCAAATGACACTGTACTAAGCTTTCAGTTTTCCTTAATTTTTGTTAATAGCATTCTTTGATGCTTTTTATCCTTTCTCAATCCATACAACTTTTTAGCATAGTGTAAGGAAATTTTAATCAATCTTAGGAGATATAGAAAAATTAATTAGGAGATATAGAAAAAATTGTCAAGTTTGCAAGATAAAAAACCTGTACAATTAAATATGTAATTAAATATATAGTTAAATATAAACTAATTTCTACCAAATATTGTCTGGTAACATTAAGAACTATCTTAACTCTGGCACATTGATTTACTAACAAGATGATGGTAATCTGAATTACAATGAATACTTTGTACATGAACACATAAAAACTTATGAATGGCTAGACTTTCATATGTTTGGCCGAATTTGCCTTACAATGATATGCATCAATTGTATGAAGAAAAATGTTATTAACTGTAAAATCTGTCATTAGTATTTATTTTTCCATGATCAAATATGACAATTCTACATTAATATTTTTACCTTAAAGATCCAGAATTCTTGAAAATTATTATCAAAATGTTTTTTAAAAATAATTACACATTATCACTTTTTTCTTAAATTTGACTTATGTGATACACAAGAGCTGTGGTGATAGTGTAAGTGCCTTCTTCCTCCCATCACTAAATAAAATAGGAAAAATTAAACTACCAGTGGATGCAGATAGAAGTCTTGTGCCTGGGTTGCTGCCTATGCACCATATGAACGTGTATCAGGGATGTTCTCTTTCTCTTTTAGCATGTATAACTTCTTGCAGAAATAGGGTTTGTCTAGAGTGTAGTGAAACATCTCCAGGATTTCTATTCTGTTCCCAGTCAGATTCTGCAATTCCAGCTTCAGTATTTAAACTCCTCAGGAGATTACCCAATAGTAATTCACTTTCAGACTTGTGCATGAAAATTATCAATTGGATATTATAATCAAAGATGATGAAAAGTCACCATTTAGTGGGGTTAACACATGGTAATTAACTTGGTGTTGTTTCCTCAAAAAGTATTTTTTTTGTAGTTAATGACTTTTAATTCTAAAAGAAAATGTAGAAATTCTGTTTCATTATTTTGAAATATGTATTGTCTTTTACAAATATTTTCAAGTACACTATCATTTAAATCAGTGTGCAACACAGAACATCTGTTGAAACATTAAAACTTCCTTTGAGAGCTTGAGATTTCTAGATATTTGTGCAATTAAGAGTCAAGTATACTCATTAAATATTCTATGTTAATTTAAAAGTCCCAGCTTTTCATACATTTGAAAGACCTTATGATATAAATTAATCATGCTTTAGTTATTTGAAATGAATCAAAATTGTACTTACCAGATGGCTCCGTGGGGAAAGGTCCTTGCAACTCATCCCAATGAACTGAGTTTCATCCCTAGTAACCACATAGTGGAAGGAGAGAAACCACCCATGCAAGTTATGACCTGACCACACATGTATCATAGTATGTATACACACAGACACACACAAATAAGAAAATGGATATAATTTTAAAACACTAGAAAGGTTTACCAATATTCAAAACATTCAATAAAATATACTAGCATGTTTAAAAAAGCATTGGAATGATTTTTTGTTTATATTCTTTTCTGTGTTGTGCTCTACACCAAGTGAGTATCAGGTTGGGCACGGTGAGAGTTGACTGTATTTGGGAGTCTAAGGCAGGACAATTAAGAGTTTCAAGCTAACCTGGCTGTTTAGAGATGTCTAGGTCAGCTTGGGCTGTATAGCAAATCCCTGTCTCCAAAATCAGAGAAAGGAAACAAAAATATTAGTGCCACGCGGTGGTGGTGCACGCCTTTAATCCCAGCACTCAGGAGGCTGAGCCAGGCGGATCTCTGGGAGTTCAAGGCCAGCCTGGTCTACAGAGCGAGATCCAGGACAGGTACCAAAACTACACAGAGAAACCCTGTCTCAAAAACAAAAACAAAAACAAAAACAAAAAAATATTATTCCACAGCTCTGAAATATTCTTGAACTAGTGAGACAACTGAGTCAATCAAGTGCTTGCCTTTGAAGCCTAAGGATGAGAGTTCAAGTACCCAAGCACCAAGAGCTGGTTTGGGTGTGGTGGCATGCACTTGCAATCCCAGTGTTGGGAAGGGGAGACAGGCAGAATCTTAGCGCTCACTGGCCAGACAGCACAGTTTACTTAGCAAGGTCTAGGTCAGGGACAGGGACTCTATCTCAAAACAAAACAAAAAAAGTGGGTGGCATCTGAGGAATGACCTCTCTTATTTGTACATGCATACACAAATAGTTATTACATGTACATCTGCACACATGAACACAGATACACAGACACATATACACACACACACACACACTCATATATAGTATATATATATATCACACAAATTCTTGTACGTGATTCAAGAACAGATAGACTTTCTTGGTCACAATCAGGTAATATTTAACAGCCTTGTCACGCTAATGAGTGTGATAAAATTTGTAGTGTCATTTTTAATCTTGGTACATATAAGTTTGTGTTGACTAGGACAACCATTTACAGTACAAATGAGCACTAAGGAATATGTCAATATTATCTGTAGTGGATTCCCACTGCATTTGGTTACCTCGGCTACACTAATTATAGTCATTTGTTTTTGGTTTGTGCAAGGTGGTAAATAATAAGTAATTTATGGGCATATGGACTGCCCGAGTTCCAGTGACAGATACCTTTAGGAACTAATTTCCCGGGAAACTAAGAACCACACTATTTCCTGTGTACAAAATAAACAGAATTCTTGCCATTGGCCACTTGTCAAATTTGGGCTGAATTTCTGTTGAATTTCACCTTCTATTTGAAAGCTAAGGTCTGTAGTCTAATTGTTGTCTGACCTTAGCATACCCTTTCTGTGTTCGTAGGAACATCAGCTGATACATTGTTAGAGGATACCGATTAAAAAGCCTATAGCTGAGATTTCCCTATGTTATTAACCCACGAGATTTTTAAAATATTCTTTTTCCATTCACTATTTCCTCAACTTTTAAGAAGTCAGCATTGTTTTTCCACCAGTATTCTGAGTTTAGAAACTGTCTCTGCAACGTCTTTGCCACAGAGTCTTACTTTATATGTTTGTAGATCATTTATCCTGCTTTAAATGATAGGGGGAATGATATCAAGAATTTTTTTGTCTCCATCAGATTAACAGAAAACTTACTTAGTGAAATGTTTTCACCCATCACTACCTTACCTGTAGACTTTGCCCGACTGTACAGCTGTCCGTGTTGACTACATCTGGAGTTTCTTGTCTCTTCCCTTTTCCTCTCTACCGTTTTCTCTTCTTCCAGGTATGGATCTCTTCTCCAACTGCACCGAGGAGTGTAAAGCACTAGGCCACTCCGACCGATGCTGGATGCCTTCATTTGTCCCTTCGGATGGACGCCAGGCTGCAGATTACCGCAGCAACCTGCATGTCCCCGGCATGGACTCAGTTCCAGACACCGAGGTCTTTGAACCTCCCGAAGCCCAGCCTGGAGCAGAGCGGTCCTTCTCGACCTTCGGCAAGGAGAAGGCCCTGCATGGCACCCTGGAGAGGAAGGAGCTGGATGGATTGCTGTCTAATACACGAGCGCCTTACAAACCACCATATTTGAGTAAGTATCACGAAAGCTTACATCAAAGTAGCTCCTCTTAAGAACTAAAGGTCCACATTCTTATTGCTGAAAACAGTTTGAGTTCTTAGAAATGTTGATGAAAATCATCTTTAGGTTTAGGCAGTACTCCAGGGTGGAAAACTGATAGCAGGAAAGTGGCCTGGTGTTAGGGTTGTATTTACAGCAAAACACAGCCTTGACTTTTACGAAAAATATTTGCAGATGTTCTTTACTTCCCTAGAGTGTGGAACCCTGGCTTACTTGATTTTAGTGTGATTTGAAGGGCTAGTCAAAGTTGGAGTCCTTCTGGGGAATGTAAGGGTTTCTGGGTATTGAACTGAGGGACTTATGCATACCAGTCAAGCACTGTACCCCTGAGCTACGCCCCCTGGCCTAGCCTAGCCTCATGTTTCCTAATGATATTGGCTGATATCATCAGCTAATTGTGGTTTTTATCATAATGAAGTTAAGCATATTAGACCAAATTTAGAAAGTAGTATAGACATGTAGACCTCATGTTGAGCTTTTACTAAAGATTAGGAGGTTTGCTGGTAAGGACTCAAGTCTGTAATCAGAGTCAGAGGTACTGTGTGATAGAAGGACCAATGATCTTGTAGCATTGAGACTACAGACAATATGGCCCTTAGTTCAATGTAGAAACTGTATTCTCTAAGTGGATTATCTTATATACAGCCATCTGACCAACAAAAATGCTTGGAGTTTCTATGATAGATTTCCTTTGAGGATCTCAGTAATGAAATTTTCCCGTTTAATATTTGCTCCATGACATCATCTCTTTTTAGTTAATGGATGAATACTATGTATAATTCAATTATGATTAAGCCATATAAATAATACTTGATATAAAAAATAATACTTGATAGAGGTAAAACCCACAGCAACTCAATCAAAAATCAAAATCTACCTGATATATAAATTCTGTTGCATTTGATATATTCTTTCATCTTGTAGTATCAAGAAAATATTTGTTGGATCATAAACCAGAAACAAAGATTGAGAAACAATGGAGATGTATCATTTCTATTTGAGCTGATAAAATAGGAAAGATTAAAAAAAAACTTGAAGAAAACAAACTGAATATGCATACATATATAACATATGTACATACTAAGACTATGTAATACAAAAATCACGTCATGGCTTCTAATGTTGAACAACAAGAATAGTCAAGTGTTCCGCTGAGGCCCTCATCAGATTCATAAACAGTGATAACAACAGTGACCAAGGTGTATTTCATGAAGGATTGTGTTCAGATTCTCAAATTATGTAAGAACACCACTGACTCCACGGGATACACTACTTTAGTATTACAGAGTCTATTAATAATGGCTTTATGAATCACTGATATTTGATTAGCCATCATTTTATTTATACTATATAAAGAGCATAAGTACATAAATTATTGAGAGTCTAAGCTCCAAAATTAGACATAGTCACACATTCTAGTTTACTCAAAGAGAGCAAAAATCAAATTTTATAAAGGAGGACCATGATGAGATCTTCTCAAATTGAATTATAGATTTGAAATTGTTCTAGAAATAAAATGTTTCCAAAATAATATGAATAATCCTACCTTGTTTTATGTAACTTTAAGAAATATGTTTTATAGAAAACTATCACTGGCAATTTCAAGAAGAAAAACTAAAGGATATATGATTTTAAGGAATCAAAGCACATACTTTTAAATGAATACTAATATTTCTTTAAGGGCATTATTATCAGGTAAATACACTTCACAGATAATGGAAAAACAACTTCCCTTTTATAATATCAACGAGCACAATACTTGGCAAATTACTCTTCTATGTAAAACTGGAATTTGTTACAACTAAGTATTTTCTTAACTGACTAGTTTTTGTTTTTAATAATGATCACAGTAATCATACTTTTTAATAAATAACAACACTGTCCTTAATTTAGTGCAAAATTTTCTATTTTGTAAGAATCTATTATTCTCATTTAGAAGCCTGAATTCAGGGATCATTGATTTCATAAGTATGTGTGTTAACATAATCAAATAAAAAAATCTATTATTGTACCTTGTAAATTTAGATTTGGTTGCATATTGATTGAACATGTCTGTTGAATCAAATTAGTCTCTAATTATGGTCTATATTTTTCACTATCGATTTTAGCCCACTAATACTGTTCTAAATCCTCGGTGTTTGGATTGAAGTCTGACACAAGTAAAGAATAAACAGGAAAAAAAACATTTGTATTTATAATGTACTGAATTCACCCTGAATTTTAAGCATGTATGAGTTTCTCCTTTTTAAAAAATAATAATATTTTAGTTATTTATGTCATGTAGGACTCAGACAATCACCTTTAAAGTTAATATCCTGACACAGGGTCAATAGACACAGTCAATTTTATTGTTAGTATAATAGTACACACATACTATACTCTCAAGCTGTTTCTGGCCACCCCCCCATCATATGGTGAGAGGGCTTAATTTTGTGTCATTTATCATCAGGAATGGAAATATTCTCATCTTCTAAATTAAAAACTACATCCATCGTGTGATTAAAAAATCTAAAAATTGACACTAATTACTTGCTTTTAATCAGAATGTTTAGATAATTATTGAGGCTGCTGTTTTACTTTTGTTAACTATGCATTTAGTTTTATAATGAGTGTAATATACATTTGATGTTTAGGAAGGTAGCTATATATTTAGTAATTTTTTAAAGTTTCCAAAAATGTCTAGTGAGGTGACCACTGTAATTTATATAATAATGATGAGAAAAGGGCAACACGGATAAAAATACAAATTAGATCATTGTCATTGATAAAAATACAAATTAGATCATTGTCTATGCTGGTAACTTCTGAGTACTATGCCTCTGATATATTCTTTTTTAAGTTATACTAACTTTTGAAGAAAAAGAAGAGATACCAGGTGCTTGCATACAATGAAAATGGAGTTCACTTTGAAGTGGCACTCTAAACCAGTCCCACATTCTTTCTTAAGGCATAGAAAAACATCCACAAAGTTCCACCTGATCTGTTTACTCAAACGGAAATTAAAATAACTGGCATAAAGTTGATCACCTCTATCAATACTTCCTTAGTCACAAACATTGCCTAACCTGTGTTTTCCCACTCATATTACAGAAATATGGATTTCATACTTGTGGCAAATCTGTATATTTTGGAAACAGATATCTTACCTGGATTTATCTGAACCTTAGCCTCATCTTGCATTTTATTAGAGTATTAAAAATCCTAAGACACAAATTTAACTTTTAACTAAAATTAATAATTGCTTTTGCCAATTTAAAAACCAATTTAAAATGGGAAAAAAGCATTCTCTGGAGATTGGAAATGACCTTGCACTTCTGTCATAAGGATTCTAGGATATGTTTGTAATTATAGACATTTTATTTAAAGCAATTTCATTCTTCAAATGACACAATGTATTACATGATACAATCTGGCTAGTCTCAGAAGACGAGAAGCAGAAATAATTTAACCACAGAGATGAGAAGATGGATCAGTGGGTCGAGTGCTCACCTTGCAAGCAAGGCAGCCTGAGGACAGGTTCTCAGAACCAAATAAAATGTAGGCACAGAAGTTACCCTGGCAGTTTTGAAGCTGACACAACTATGACCCTGTGTGGTCAGCTAATCTAGGTGAATCTGGTGAGGTTCAGGTTCAGTGAGAGACACTGTCTCATAAAATAAGGTAGAGACGTGATTGGGGAAAACACAATGGCAACCTGCACTGGCCTGCACATGCATCAACACAGGTACCGCACAAGTACATATCTATTCACGATTTTGTATGCAGGCACATACCCATACCTACACCACACACACACACACACACACACACACACACACACACACACACACACACACACACACTCTTTAAAAAATAGTTTGAGGAATGTAGTTGATAAAATAAAAAGGTGTTCCTTATATAATTGACAAAAACCTGAATAGTTAAAACAGTGCTAAGATATTTGGAATCACTCTTGAGTATATTTTAATGTTAAAATTGCTCATAAGACTTTTGTCAGTGAATCAGTGTGGTCCAAATTAGACAGCAGAAACAATGCAGTAATAAATGTATGGGATACACAAGGGAAAATTTCTGATGATTTTTATTCTTTTCTTTAAGATATGTTCATTTATGTCATCTTTCCCTTCAATTTGTAATACTCATTTATCATGTATTTGTGATAGGGATTTTTTTTGACTTGTTCAACATATTGAATGAAGTAATTAGCCTTTACTGATGTAATGTTCTTGAAAGCTTCTTAAACCCATGGAGTTTTCTAGACTCATCAGTTTAGAGGGAAAGCACTTACTGAAACATACCATACATAGTCCATCGGGCCTTCATATTAGAAGCATCTAGATTAATGTTTGTGCAGCAAAAGTTCACCTGTCCCTCTCTGTTTTTATCAGCTTTGCATTCTTTTAAAATTTTACCGCTCACCCAGACCACATGAAAAGATCAAAAATTTAAAACACTGCACCTAAATTATTGCTGCCAATTTACCTAGATATCTTCTTAGTAAATCCAATTTTGGTAAAAAGATCTTTTTGGCATCTGCTTCTGAGCACTTCCAGCCTAGAGCTGATGGGAAGTGAGGAACATGCTTTGTTTAGTAACATCTCTCCCAATGTCTTCATTATCTCAGTGTGCCTTCTGTGAGTTTTCATAATTTGCTGAACTCAATAGTGTGTTGAGAGCATATACAGAATTCAAAATAAAATGACTTTTCTTACTGATACTCATTACTAGCATATTTATATCACCCTGTGTGGTGGTATCTTTGGGATATATCTATTCCTCTAATGCCCTAAGTATAGCAGTACATCTGATGTTAAATCTACAAAGTAAGTGTTTTTTATTAAAGTATTTAAAAAACCATTTCTGTCATGTAGTTATAGCCATCAGTAAATGAAGGAAAGCCTTTTATGATTTTCCTTTTCTGCAAATAGATTTTTTTGAATGTTCACTTCTCCTCCAAGCTCTGTTACTTATTAATCAAACATTTTGAGAGCTCTGTTGTTGATATTCTGTTTTTCTTTCCTCACATCCAGATCCATGAGCCTAATGCACTTAAATTTTCACTTTATCCCTGTTTGACAAATCCCAGATCATCTCACTCTAGTGGTGCCGTTTTTCTATTAACTGCCCTGACTACACAATTATGAAGAAATACATAAACAAATACTTTACTCACTTCTATGGAAAATTAATGTTAGCAAATAATTGGTAGCAAAGCTCAGCCTTGTGTCTACTGTTAGAATTAGATGTCCACCTAATCCCTTTAGTCCACCTATGTGCAAAACATTAATCGATTCCCAGTTTCCATCATTACTGAACTTAACTGAAGACAGCAGTGGCCTGGGTCTTCCCTATAATACTAGGGGCATGAACTAACCTGTCAGTCTGTTCTTTAGTTTCTTGCTTCTGGTGTATCTTAACTAATAGGATTGAAAGCTATGAAAACTCTTCTGAAAGGCAGCTGTGAAGCGCAGTGTTTTATTTCATATGTGCACATCTGCCACTGCTGATGCTTTCTTACTTGGGCATCATGCTTCTCCATAGCCAACCTCATGATATCACACATCTTTACATCTGGATGATGTCAAACTAATATCCATCCAAGAAAGCTCTAATCCCTTTGATAAAGAACTCTTACAGTTTCTTTAGTCATTGTTCTTGACTTCTTTATAACTGCATATTTTTAAAGTGCCCTTTAAATGTGGCTTTAAATTCAATTGACCTGATTTTTATAATCTTATGAATGGCTTACCCAAATGATCATATGCTGAGAATAAACTTCTGTGATCATTGTTGAAGATAATGTGTAGTTTCCCAGCAATTACAAATGTTGCTAGAATTTGCTTCTGTCCTGTAAGTTTTTTCCCTGACACAATTACTCTCTTGACACATCCAGACCTAACAAGTAATGAGTAGTATATGTTAAACCAATTATGAACAATGAAGAATGCATATTTTTAAGTATGTGGATTTTATATAATGCTATCATTATTCATCCATTCACATATCTGGGCATAAATACAGTTTTGGACTTTTAAAGCAAACATTGCCTTTCTTTGCTTAAAATTTTAAATTAGTTTAATCCATTATTTAGTCGATATATGTAGGGATTATTAGAGGGCAGCAGAATTTAAACTTACTCTAGATATTGAAATATACCTAATCACGGCATTTAAATTATGATTTTTTTCTTTCAACATTTTCAGAATTTAAATTTATTTTGATTTGTTCTTATAGCATATTACATCCCAGGGATATGCAATAGTGGTTTGTAACTCTCGACTCTTAGGATTATAATTACTTCCATTCCTTACCTTCCCTGTGAGGCTTTTCTCCAGCTTCTTGTTTTGAGTACCTCATTTGTTACCCTCCATCTTTCACTTTCCATGAAGCTAGTAACTACACATGTCCTTCTAGATTTAGTCATCTTTCTTTATTTAACTTCTGTATGAATACTGTTTAATCAAGCCATTTATAATTAAGTTTTTGAGCAGATATACACGGTTAGTTAAATGTTGTCATCTAGGAGTGAGTATAAAGAGAAGAGAACAGATAAAGTTAGCCATTCTTTTACATAATATTCCATTTGCTGTGAGACTTTGTGTAACTAAGGGAAATTTATTTCCTGCACACTTTCATTTTTAGCATATTAACATTTTCGTGTACCTCATTTTATATTACAGATCATTTCCACCCTCTTTCTTGTTTTGCACATTGGAAGTAAACCCATTTAAGCATTTGTCCATCCTAAGAGTCTAACAAAAGAAGATAATCTATTAAAACCTAAGTAGGATTATTCAATGAAAAGGAACGCCTACATATGGAATTACTTTTTCCTGCTTCATCATACTGAGGATTTCTGAATCAACATATGAATACTTTAAGTTATAAATATCTTGTAGATAATCCTGGAATATGCAAATTGATTTGCCTATAAATATCATTAAACAATATTCAATACTCAGTGTCCTAGACTCTTCTTGGCTGAGTGTGTCTTCTAAACTCCATTTTCTTGTGGAGTTAAAGTCACTTAGATAATGCAGCTTGAAAATGATGTAAGATTGTAAAATTGGTTGTTTAAGATTAAATAGTTTTATAACACTTTGCCTGATAGGACAGAACAATTATTTACTACTCAATATTCTGAGGCAGGAGGTTCAGTGTCAATCTGGTCTGCAGAGAGAGCTCAAACATAGCCTGGGGGACTTATAAAGACACTGTCATGAAAAAGAAATTAAAAGAGGGTGTGGTGTGGTGCTCAGGGGTGGAGAAGTTGTCTGAAATTCGCAAAACTACATGATGTGTGCAGCCTCTAGTAGAATAAAAGAAGTTACATAGATAATTAAATACATTCATAAATGCTAGTGAATACGAACTGAAATCAGTCTTGTATATGCTGGTGCTATATAAAGAATAAAAAGTACTTGAAGTTTGAGGTTCCCTAAGACTTGCAAGTCACTGCAAACAACAATCAAAATCCTTACAGGTGGAGAGAATGTAGAGCTTTGAAAGCATTGATTCTCAGAATTTTATTATTTTTAGAGGACATGGATGGAAACAACTTGTGAGGAAGAAAAACTAGTATTCAAAAGTGGAGTTTTAGCTCTGATTCTACAGTCGACCCATGACATGATATTCAACACATATACTATGTGTTTCATAGAAATGTACTTACTGTATGCTCTATTTCAGAGACACACTTTTAAAATATGTGGAGAGACACTGCGGACTGTAATTGTGATTTCAGTGTCCCTGCAATGGGGTGCCATTCAAAATGATCAATTATAGCTTTAAGTCATTGAGTTCAACAAGTGATCATAAATACATTTCTGTTATGTCTTCATGATTAAGTTACATGGACACATGCACATTTATACACTCACATGGAGGTAGTGTACACCGACATTATACACTCAACAGAAGTATTGTACTTTAGGAAATTTAGTTTTTAATTATTCCCAACAATTGTCACACGTCGAACTAACTAAAGTCATGCTTGACAGAAGAATACATTCGTTCACCTCCTCTCTCATCTTCTGCCACTAACAGGATAAGTCGCTTGTTAATAAACTGATAGGTGATGAAATCACTCTTAATTTGTCCATTTGCTGGACATCGGCCTTTTTCTTTTTCAGCAACAGTTCATAATGCTCAAGAATAACAGCAAGTTAACTATGGCAGTGTAGGCAAATTGCATTTCTGGTTTCAGTGCTGTGTGTTGCAGCAAGGATGTTAATTTTCATTGCTAGAAAAAAATGTAGTTAGTGTAGCTTTTTGTTCTTTTAATGTTGATATTTGCCCCAGTCATACACTAGACTGTCCTACCTTTTGGCTGACTACTTGATTATTACACGTTTTTACATAATGGAAATTTGACTTCAGTTTATTAGTAACAATTTCAAGAGTCATGTATATATCAACAGCTATATTTGTGATGAAAATTAGATACTACTGTATTCTACAAAACTACATTTATGAGACAAAGTATTGCTACATAGCCGAGGCCGATGTCTAACTCATGGTTCTCCCACCTCAGTAATCTCACGTTGGAATCATATGCCTGTGTCACCAGGCCAGGTGCTAAGATAGAATCTATAAAATTACTTGTTTGCTTGTTTTTGCACAAGGCCTTGAAGTATAGCTCAAGTTGGCCTTTAACTCAAAAACCTAAAGAAACCCTTCCTTGTACAAAAAAATCATTTTATAAATATTTTTGTCATGATATTCAAATAGATTTTAAGGTTGGGTATGTGCAAAAACATTTCTGTATGTAAGTAATGTATAATGAGTGAAATCAATTACAGATATGTTTTCTATTTTAACTTTTGGTGGATAAAGTCATGGTCATGGCACACTAATTCTTTTTTCATCTCTAATTAAAGATGCAGTAAGTAGGTTGCTTTTTGAAGCGCAACATGTCGTAAGGCCACGAGTCAACTCTGACATTAGTAAACTAAGTTGATATAGCAATGGCATCTTGATGGTATAGACTTGATCGACTTTGTAAGCTAAACGTGTTTCACAGGAAGGGTTGTGGGGATGGTCCACAAATATGAGAGTTAGTGTGATAGTCTGTCAGCTGCTGTACATCTTAAGCCTAGAAAATTTGTATAGAAAATGGGAAGGTGATCTGAAACACTCTAATGATGCAATTTTTAGATTTATTACATATAAATTTATATAAATTATACATCAGATGATTTTGTTCAAGATGAACATAAGTATTTACTTGTTATTAATTTTCTTCAGTCTTTCTAGTAAGACAAATGGCCATACAATATATAACAGCCATATTTTACATGTATTCAGTCACATGAAATGGTAGAGAAATTTTATACTCAATATTCTGTTTTGTGTCAAGTCTTGCCTGAATTTGTTTCACACAAAATCCAATATAGCTTTCTTTTCTTTTCATTCAAACATTTAAAAATTAATCCAGAAATCATGTTGTGTAATTCATATTTAATCATGAGTTTATAATAGAGATAGTTATCTTTTATTTCAAAAAGAAGACTAAAAATATATTTGGACTGAAAATTAGGTACTACTTAATTCTATAGTAACGTATTTATAAAAGTTTTTTAAATACTCTATTCTTTAAAATATTATTTTTTATCCTTGATTATGCAGTTGGTGGTCAAATTTCCATTAGTTATATAAACATTATTTATATTTACAAATAAGTCTCTTAATTTTTGTTTAAATACACTTTAAAAATAGGAAATATTTGAAGATTTTAATCAAGTGTCCTGTCCGTAAAAAATCTGAAAATACCTAAATATGTCATTTGAAATTTCTCAAGATGAGGATTCCCCTATGCAATCAGTGCCCCAGACATCTCTCTGTATTGTGTCCAGATTCCAAAACATTGGAAGTATCCCATGGCCTCTGCCAGTCACTGCCACTCCATGTTTAGAACCATTTCAGTCTCTAACCACTGATTATTCTATTTGTATTTTAAAGCTTCTATTATTGGAATAAATGAAATGTAAAATTTATTAGCAAGTCATTGTTCTGATAATATTGGAAAATTAACCAGCAAGCCATATTATCTACTAATGTATATAGAAAAGGACTATTTAGTGAGCAGATGTTTTTTAATATATAGTGTATTGTAGCTATCTTTATGTTTAGTCTATCAGAAATGCTTCACTCTCATCTTTGTGTCTTTTTTATTGACTAAATATAATATGCTGTTAATTTAGTAGATTTTAAGAAACATACACTTGAATATGTCAAGTTAAATGCCAGTTTACAAAAAAAAGAGAAGTAAAATCGAGATGCTAGACCTTCATATGTCTTTGAAACCCAGTAGAGAATTATCACAATATGTTATAATGTTAAAAGAAAATTTATAATTGAGAGATGAACATGATAAAAATCAATGCATCTAAACAGGGTTTTAAAAAAAATGATGAATGGCAGATTGAGAAGAAATGAGGAGCAAAGACATCCCATATCTACAGAGAGATGGCAGCAATCAGTTCCTCCATCTTCAAGAGGACAGAGAAGAAAAGAAAGCATTTGGCCTCTTAAACAGCTAAAGTAAAACTCCGTAGGAAATGCCCTGGCCAGCACACTGGTCTTTGCTCCTGAGGGAGGGAGAAAGAGCTCACATACAAAGCTTACAAACTCCAGACATATGCAGATGCCATCTGTGATTTGACAGAATCTCACTTTCTAGGCCCTTGATGTTGCTTTTTCTCACAAAATGTTATTCTCGAGCTGAGTCCAGCAAGAAAGGGAGAAGGTTCAGCTGTCCAGAGGCAAAGCTTTGAGAAAACTTTATTTCCCTCATTTTTCCGAGTCATTGTGATTGACTTCTTAGATTTCCTTCCTTAGAATTTCAAAGAAAACTTGAGTTTCTTGAGGTCTCTGTCTTTTACCTCACGTGATGATTTATGATAGATAATAAAATATCAAGAACAAAAGCAAAAGCATTATAATTTAAGGAAAAGCTTTGTGGTGTTGTCTAGAATTCACACAAGTATCCGTGTATCAACTATTCTATGTATGCATTGAATAAGTGAATTGTATATGTTAAAATGCCCCAGATCATTTATGATGTCATAGTACATAAATTGCTAGCAAGTGAGTAGAAATTTAACATATCTTATTATCTGGTATTTCATTATTGAGTTAATTTACTTTTCTTAATATGAGAATTTGCCATGTTTGTTGCTATAATATTCTCCAGTGCATTTTAAGAAAAGATCTGCTTTGGTAGTATGTGAAATAGCCCACAATTAAATAAAAAGAAAGCATTTTTGTTAATTGTCATGATCGAGTTACACATATGCTTACTTCAAACTTCATAGTGATCATGCTTTTCTTACTATGTTGAAAGTGAGCAGAAAACAAGTGCCGCACATGATCATTTATATTTGAGCTTTGTATTTTACAGAATCAATTAAATGGTTGCTTCAACCTTGGAATGAAGAAGCTTGAATCAATCATGTGTTTGAAAGTATGAAATGAAAGACAAAATCATCAAATAAGGATTAATGTGAATGAACATGAAGACTGGATTTAACAATAGAAACAATAGATACCTAGTGAGTGCCCACCTTGTAGGCAAGAATGGGAAATGATGATGTAATGCAGTCACTGGGGTCAAAGGTTTTTAAAAGGGTTCAGTGCTGATCAGTCCAAGCTGCAGGATGAAGCTAGTGAGATTCAGATTACAGTAAATAATTTTAGAATCAAATGTGTGAACATTTTGATTATGTGACAGTATATAATCATAATATGTATTCTTTTTTCCTATCTGCAAAAGAGTAGTTTATAGCACACAAAATGAAATGTCTTGTTCATTGGTTGGAGTGAACTCTAATTCTTTATGACTTGAATTAAGCTAAAGAATTGGGTACATCTAATAGAATGGTATTAACATACTTGTAGAGTTATAGCAACATAGCATTAATTCACTGAATTTACTGAGGATTTTCTAAATTCAGGATTACCTTGCTGAAATATCTGCAGGAAATATCTGGCATTGAATAATTTAATTTTCTTCTTTCACAATTAAAATTGAGTTCGAGATTAGTAATATGATCTTTGAACATTTCAATTTTTCATCTTTCAGTGACATAAAAATTCTATTTTGATAATTATTACTGAAAGCATATAATATGGAATATTATATTCTATTTAAATAAAAACCATGATAGATTAAAAACCATATACCTTTAATCTTAATTTTAAATCTTATTTAACCTAAGTGGAGATATTTCATTGACTTTCCAATTTCAAAGGCCTATCAGCAGTACTATTATTTATTTGTTGTTATTTATTATAATTATATATTAATTATTAGAGAGCCTTGTGATAGCATAAAATTATAAAAAAATACTAAAAGGTAGGAGGAAAAGGACAAAGTGAGAGCACCGACCAGTGCTTTAAGGTGCACTTTGTAAATTATCGTCAAGAACATCATAACCCATTTTTTAAAAAAAATTACAGTTTGAATACTGCTATATCTTAGAGATTTTGTATTTTATGTTTGTTTGTTACATTAATGTCCTCCAGTCTTACCTTGTATACAGAAAAATTACATCTCAAGAACTTTCCACAGATATGTGAGTAAATAGAAAGATCAATAACTTCATTTAAAATATAGCTAATATCCTAAGTAAATAAACTGTAATATTCTGGAGAGCTCTCCAGAGGGAAGCTACAAATGGTAGCAAAATTTGATTGAAATCAGAAGTGGACAAAGGTGTATCTAATAACTCACAATCCAGTGTAGAAGAACTCATCTCTTTTTCGTGAAGGTGAGCTCTTCCTACCGAGCATACCTAGGTAGTCAGAGGGGGGGCAGGTCAATGTCCCTTCTGCAGTCATCCTAGACAGTGAAGAAGAAGCGTGGTGTGATTCTCACATCTGCTCTCCACATGCCTCATGCAAACACCCACCCTTTCTATTAGAAATAAACCTTATGCCCAACAAGTGCTTCAAGCAGTCTATCTGAATATTTATAAAACCTGAGAAACACTATATAGACTTGCTACTTGTACACTGTACCAGTATTCTGACCAGCTTTCATTAATTTTATCACTTTTGACTTCGTTATAACTTGGAACACTGTATTAGAATGCATGACTTTTCATATTCTTCTCACAGGATTCAGTTTTATGTTATTTGTTCTCACAGCCTAGGGTGGTTTCTCAAGGGTGTTCTTAACGCATTTCCTCATGTCCGAGGTGTCGTGGAGACATTGAGGCTGACCCAGCCAATAACTATGTTATCTACAAAACTTCTTTAGTCTTTCTGTAACTCTTTCCTGTCTATAACACATACCTTAGGAGCTCATTGTGGAGAAAAATTATTTAATATATTTAAAGTAGAGTAAGTGCCTGGTCCAAAGGAAGCATTCATTAAGTGTTGAAACAACCATATATATATATATATATATATATATATATATATATATATATATATATATATATATTCAGTTAAAATGGGAACAGTGACATCAGCCTGAGTACGGACAAAATTAAAATTCCGTGCTTAAATAGAACTAATTATGCCCTTTTCGCTCAGAGAGAAAAATCAGACACCAAGTGTTCTTTTCACAATAAATCACTATTTTGCATCTGCAGTTAATATATTCTTTCCCAGAGCACATGTGTTAAAAGTAGACTATTCCTCTTTTACCCCTTTATCCATTAAGATATTACAGAACCAAATGTCTAATATGCAGCACTGATTAATCTTCATTCATTTTACAATGATGTTAGTTACAGGCAGGGATTACAACTTTTGAAATTTCATTTTCTTTTTACTTTACTCAACTTGTGTATTTATACTTAGGGAAGACATTTGATTATGCAAAACAAATAGTGGTACAGAATTTTCATTTTGAAAACAAGAACTTTGACTTTATAGGATGTAAAAAACTAGGTTTACTGATTGTAGAAAAGAAAGGATTTATATTCTTTCCAGCCAAAAAACAAAAGGAAAGAATTAAATAAATCCATGTCTAATATAATTTATCTCCTCTGTATTTTGACAGTTGTGTTTGATCATTAGTGTAAGTTGTGGCTATTGGTAGAATACTGTTACCCCCAATATTATTAGTACTTTCATGTAAGAGACTCAGGTGCTCTGAATCTTTGGAGAACACAAACAGCTGTTAGAATGGAAACTCACATATTTCTATGAGATGTAGGAGAGATGTGTGTGTCTACTTAGGTCAGGGACTGACACATAAAAGCCAAAGGATTTTGTCACACTAGTCCTTCACTTAATTACTTAATATACCTGATTCTCTCAATCAGCCTGTTATCTGCATTTTCTTACACATCTTTCTAAATCAGACAGAATTATCAGATGTTAGCAAAAGCTGATTTGAAATATCCCCAAGAAACTGTGCAGACTTTACTATCTAATGGATTGCTAATTGACTCTTTGTGAACATGATACTTCTTTATAATTCTGTGTAGTTTTTGTTGTCTTCATTCTACCCAGTTTTACAGCTATATGTGGATTTATTTCACAAATAATTCAAACACCCAGGAGAAATAAACCTTTATCTGTCTCTATCTATCTATCTATCTATCTATCTATCTATCTATCTATCTATCTATCTATCATCTACCTTTCTATCTATCTATCTATCTATCTACCTATCATTTATCTGTCATTCATTTACCTGTCAAATTCTATCTTTCTACATAATATCATTATTTTTCCTGAGTACAAAGACCAAAATACTAAGGTCTGTGCCCAATTTCTTCTCCAGAATCACAGCATTCTTATATCTCCTTCACATTCATTTCTCATATTCAAAAATAAATTGTACTTTTTATAATAATCTGAATTCCTACATTTAATAATGCTGTTTGCAATGATAGGAGAAGTGAAAAATGTTAAGACATACTAACCACTAACCATATTTGGGTTTAATTAGGTTGTGAGTTCTATTGCTGTAGTGAATTCATTTAAGCATTTTTTCCATAAAGTTCATAGGCTTTTTTCCTATCTATATGTTATTTTAATGTTCTTATCATATCAACAAAGGAAAATGTGGTTACTTTATCAGAATAAAACATTTTTGGTGATTTCAGGAATGATTCCTTATAATGCAATCAAGGAAATCTTATGCTCTCCAATAACTGTGATTTATCCATGTAAATTTCCTGATGGAGCACAAGGACATTTTACATGTTGAGGATTGTGTGAGCAAAATATGAAATTGGAGAGCAAGTTTTTGAGAACAATAATTTATTTTAAAGTGAAAGTTATATGATGCTAAATCTATAATCTAAAAATAGACGCACAGTGCAAGTTTGTTTTGGCTAAATTACAGAAGACTATATTTTGCTTAAATTAAAGATGTTTTAAATAATACCAGTAGAAAGATGTAACAACAATTAAAGAGTTCATTATGATCCTAGTACATTTTTATGAATTTATCAAATGCAATATATTTAAATCTTATTATCAGATGTAGACATTCTTCCTGGTCCCACATTAGAAATTATTAAATAAGGATCGATTCTTGTTGTAGCTTGCCAGTTGCTTCCTCAAGGCTGAAGGAGAGCTTCGCTTTTTATTGGGGACCTTTCTACTTCAGTCCAAATGTTTGTAACCAATTCACATTTGATTCCTAGGCATATGAAAAGAGACAGTTCAGAAGTCTTTGATGCAGGCAGTATGTGTCCTTTTACTGCTGGTAGTATAACTGATGTGGTTGTGTGTTGTGACTCTTAAGGACTGAACAACAATGGTTCCAGTGGGAAATGAATATGAAGGACGTGCTAATGAAACTTTAAACACAAAATGAAGGACAGGGTGGCTCAGTGCAGCAACCGTAGGAAGTATTTCCCAGCATCACTTCTCCGGTCCTGAGACTGCATGGCTGAGATGATTGTATCCTGATAAACAACAATAATAAATAATGTGCTGATGAAGTCCATTTTGATTAGAAAACTGATATCAGAGGTGAGAGTTGTGGGACATCGGTAGAATGACTGACTAGCAGGCCTAAAGCTTGGCTTTAAGCCCATGTACCACCAAGGAGGGAGAGAGGGAGGAAAAAAGGAAGGAAGAGAGGGAGGAAACAAGGGAGGGAAGAAGGAAAGAAAGAGGAAAGAAACGCAGATAACTTGTTAGGGACACATAGGAAAAGCATGTTACCGAAAGGGTTAAATTATGTCCGAGGGTTTTGTTGTTGTTTTGCTTTGTGTATGTTAGTGTGAGAGAAGACAATTTATGGAAACACTAGTAGACTGTGATATGGGGATGTTGTCACATAGGCAGTATTTGACCAGAGGTTCCTGACAGTCTCCTAGCCCAGTCAGAGGAAATGCTATATTCAAAATAGTCCTTACTGTGCCAATAATCCTGTGAATTGCAGACTCAGACCTCACATCCCACAACTTACTCATGTCTCCCTGTAAAAGAATAAGCCCCGAAGCAATATTCTATGATGAGAAAAAAGATTCAGTGTCACTTATAAAGTGAATTTAATATTAGTCTGTGATTATCATCTGTCTTATATTTTCCTTAGCTAAAAATTGTAGGGAAAACATCTCCAGTTGTCTTCCGAGAAATTGTAGCTTTCTTTGCAGTGACATGATCTCAGGTATGAGATACTGAGACAGCAGAACAGAATTCTTCCCTGGAAATCTCACCTCACCCCCACACACTCCAACTCCTTCCACAGTTATCCGTAGAGGTGAGCTGGCCACAAGATAGCTGGGCAGCCATTTCCACTGCAAAACATTTTATTGCTTTTTGAAAAAATCAGCATAAGTGAAGGCAAGCTATTTCCAAATATCTTAAGTATAATCCTCGTCCTGTGCTGGACTCTATGGCAATGATGGACTCCTTTCTGCTCCATTCTGCCTAACTCACAGGAACCAAGGAGCAGCATTCTAATTTTCCCTCTATTTCAATTATTTTTCTAATATGTTGTATTTTAATGTCCCCATTAAACACTTTTAGGAGAGATTATGTTGCGTTGTAATGACAGATGTGTTCGTATGTTACCAGCTTTTAACCTTTTTATAGTTAAGCCATGATGTTTTCTGCTTAGCAACCTTTAATCCTCTTGATACACCATTTCTCTCAAGATCTTGTATGCTCCATCATTCTGTCATACTACGTGAGGTGAGTGCCTTCATATATATGTACTATCCCCACTCTGCAGTGGTAGGGCTGCTTCCTGCCTATGAAGCAAGACACAACTCACATTTTCTGTGAACTATAACCTTTCCACACAGACATATACCCTTTTCCCATACTGCTTTGCAGATTCCTATGCCCAAGAATATGGTGTTTAAAACAATCTGTAAGACCAGTTTACCATTTGGTCTATACATATTTTAATAGAGGATCCATGTTCACATGGCCAGAGGTTCATTTTAAGCCAGTGGACGCCCACAGGGCTTGTAGAATTAATCTGACTCCACACTTAAGTATTCTGGAAGTTTTGCTCTTTGAGGAAATTATCTGGGCAACTTATGGCATCACTGAATAATTATAGTGGCATCCCAGTCCTAAAAATGCAAAAAGGTAAGAACAGCAAAATACTGCCAAATTTCTGCTTCTAAATGTTTGCTTTTATTTCAGAGGCTTTCAAATGTCCAATATTTCACATATTTACTCTGGCTCTACTTGTACTTACTCTTTGATTATTTGTTTTTTTCTGAGATAGTACTTTGTCACCTTAAATCTCACGCTTCTCCATGTCCAAACGCTAATTTCACAAATATACTTATTTTTTAATTGTCACCAGCATATCATTTGGATGAGCACATTTACTATTAAGATGTATGAACTAAACTTAAATGGGAACAAAATGAAGAGACTGGGAACTGGGAGTTAAAGATAGAAGTTTGTGATGACTACTGAGAAGTTTGTTGAGGCAATAACTTGAGTTTCCTTTGGGTATCTGAAATTCTAATGAAATCATCTTTAAAAGTCCAGAGCTGTGCACACGCACACATACGTGTGTGTGTGTGTGTGTGCGTGTGTGTGTGTGTGTGTGTGTGTGTGTGTGTGTGTGTGTGTGGTGCAGGTCCTGTAGTGGTGTGCACATGTGGGTACAAGTGATGTTGTGATCAGGGGTCTTCCTCTGTTGTTCTGCATTGCATTTGTTGGTTTGTTCTATTGAGAGAAAGTCTCAGTGAACCTTGATTCCACCTGTTGGGCAGGAGAGGCTGGTCCGTGAGTTTCAGATCTACCTGCCTCTGGTCACTGGGGCTACAGGTGTGTACCGCCGTGTTTGTCTTCTGCTTTCTCATAAGAACGTTAGGAATCAAATTGGAATTTTCTTGCTAGTATCTCAAACATTTTGCTGACTGTTCTATCTCTCCCACCTTATGCATGGAATCTTACCATAACAGCCTAGTCCACACTTTGTTTTTTTTATTTTTTGATTTTTGTTCTTTTATGGCAAAATAGCAATGAATGGATATTCTTGGTTGGTTGCTAATATTTTCTAATAATTAGAAAACAACCAATTTTCTAGAATACTGTTGAGTTCTACACTTGCCAATTTTGATTAAAAAAGGATATTTTATATGCTAATAGATAGTAACAATAATTTAACTAGAATCTATTTATGAATAATGATTTAAATTCTGAACTTACACTTAAACTTTTTGTCTTTCACTGATACTAAGTATATAGAACAACTTTTTAATTTGCTGTAAATCTAATCTTTGCAATAATTAAAATAAACCTGAATTGAATATATACTTTAAAGTTATAGAAGTAAAATGATGGCTTAGAGTCTAAAGTTGGTAACCGATTAGATTATCACTAAAATTAACTTTAATTTTTAATAAGCATGATGGAACATTATTTCAGCAATTAACATTTTAAACCTTTTAAAGTTGTTTGATTTCCAGCATACTAGTTTTCAAGTCTTTTATTGTTTGATGAGAGATTAAATTGAAGTTACATAAGGGTATGGCTTGGTGAATATAGGATATAACTGAAAACGAAAGTTTATATTTTGACGTACATTTTAGAAAAGGTAAGTGAAAACCATGTTTCTTACGCAAAGAAGAGAACATTTATTAACTATGCCATATCTCATAAAACCACAAATCACTCAAAAGCCCAGGTGAAAGTTTAAATATAACAAGTCATACATAAAAATAATTTTTGTGACTAAATTTTATATATACATATAAATATACATGTATATTCATTTGTGGTAACCATCAGTCATTGAAGATGGATTTCAGTTCTTGATAAATGAACTTCTTAATTCCCTGTTTTTGTTACATGATAACTCAATATGGATTTGTGTAGACAAGTAGAAAGCTTCTCAAATAAACTAGCATTACAAAGTAGGTTTCTAGCTTTTATGGTTACTAATGACATCTAGGCTATAATCAAGCAGATGCTTTGAAATAAAGATTGCTTGACTCACACAAATAAACACGTGACATCTAAATATTGTATATATATACATCGTAAGTATATTACCAAATTATTCACTGTCTAATTGGAGATATAGCTCGCACTGGGCACCCTCTGCTTTATCTGGCAATGCTGCTGAGGAATATTAAACGCTATAGTGTTGGGGTCCCTAACCTGCTTTATTTAGGGATGTTCTAGTGTATTCTCCTATGCTCAGCTTCCAACATTTCTATATTCTCAATTCTGCTCTGAGCCTGCCCAAATGTTATTAGTTTTCAACCTGTTTAATATAAACTTAATCAAATTACATTAAGGGGGCCAAAATCGTCAAGTATTTTAAGTAGCCATCAATAAGTACATAGATTCTAGTGATGTGTGGTGACTGGCTTTTTGGAAAATATCCTTGGTAATAATTTAATGAGTTTTATATTTACTATTCTAATTATTTTTATGGTATAACTTTCCAAGATTGTGCTTCAAATATTGTTAACACTTACCCTTGCTTAGGAAAACAATTCATAGATAATACATTAGATCCAGGAGTAAATGAAGCTACCCATTTTTAAATTTTTAAATACACATTTATTTTTGTATCATGTGATGTGGTTGTATCATGTGATGAGGCTTGGTTTTTATTTTTATTTTATTTTTAATTTTTTTTCCAGAAAAGGCTGTATTTTTTAAAGTTCTTTTTTTATTTTATAATTTAATTTAATTTTATCTATCAGTCACTGATTCCCCTGTCCTCCATCCTCCCGCCCTCCCTCCCCCCAGCCCAACCCCCATTCCCATCTCCTCCAGGGCAAAGACTCCCCTGGGGATTCAGCTCAGCTTGGTAGATTCAGTGGAGGCAGGTCCAGTACCCTCCTCCCTTCACCCAGGCTGAGCAAAGTGTCCCTGCATAGGCTCCAGGTTCCAAACAGCCAGCTCATGCACTAAGGACAGTTCATGTGTTTCCACTAGTTTGGCTATTTGTCCCTGTGCTTTTTCCAATTATGGTCTCAACAATTCTCGCTCATACAATTCCTCCTCTTTCTCACCGATTGGACTCCCGGAGCTCCACCCGGGACCTGGCCATGGATCTCTGCATCCGCTTCCATCAGTCATTGGATGAGAGTTCTACCACGACAGTTAGGGTGTTTGACCATCCTATCACCCACCAGAGTAGATCAATTCGGGCTTTCTCTCGACCATTGCCAGTAGTCTATTGTGGAGGTATCTTTGTGGATTTCTGGGGACCTCTCTAGCACTTTGCTTCTTCCTATTCCCATAGGGTCTTCATTTATCATGGTGTTGAAAATGCTATTTTTGTATTCAAGTAACTGCAAATAGGAAACCAGAGGGGAGCCCCAGGCCAGGACAAATACTGGCCACCCCTCCCCCACAGAACAAGGGGAGAAGGTAGTCCTACACCCTTTTCCCATCAAAATGGGTCCCCTTTTCACTCAGCTGAGGCATCCAAGGGGTAGCAGAGCCCCATCTTCCCTGGCGTGGGGTGGTTGGTAACCTAGGCTTGATTTTTATATACACACGAAATCATTAGGTTCGTGAAGAGTTGCCATGAATGCCATGTAAAAGTGATGCTTGACACACAAAGCTCTCTGCAGGTGTAGTAGCCTGTGTACACTGAGATGACCAAGCTAACTCAGAGTCCTTTCGTGCTTCCTGCTGTGAATAGGGATGCTAATTTCAACCTTATAAAGAAGCAACTTATTTTCTGATGTTCTTTTGAAGAAACCACTTGAAGTATAAGTGTCTAAATGTCTGTAAATATTATCAGACTCATTTTAAAGAACCATTTCTTCTTTAAAGAAACATGAGGATATTCCTATAAAAATTCAATTGTATTAAATTAGCAGTATTTTTCTAGATTAATGAATTAATACCTTGTACTTTTTGAAGAAAGGTGTACTGGGTAAATTGTTTTCAGAAGTTGCAGAGGTTTATCTTTGTTTGGAGTGTAAATAATGTTTTAAAATATCTATAAAAATTCCATATTTTTGTTTATTATGGTGGGGTGTCCGAGAAAAAACATTTGATTGTCATTGAAAGAAACATACATTCCATTTTGTAAAATACATACTGAGCTATAGGCAGAATATTAAAAATAAGTCAGTCTCCAAATTTAATTAAAAGAAACTAATGAAAAACTGGTTTTTGGCTTTGTTTGTTTTCTCAGAAAGACTAGCACAGTGTTCCACCAAGCACAAAGGGGACCATACTCTGATTTCCCTTTTGGAAAATCTAGTCTGTAATGCATAGTTTTTGATGCATACACATTTGTTATAGTATTTTTATAAATATTCTAATTTAATACTTTATTTCATAAGATATTTTCATAGTATTTCTATATGGGATACTCATAGGACTGTTGTGTGTTTGTTAAAAACTTTGTGCAAATAAATTCAAGGCATTGTTAACAGATGTTAATGAACCATCACTAGTTTTTGTCATAACACACTTTATTAATATGAGTATGTTAATATTAGAGATAGACAACACAGCAGCAGTAAGTCATGTAGACAGCAAGTGTGAAACAACTGTATGTTTATTATTGTCAGCTCATGGGTCCTCCATCTAGAGGGATCTCTGGTATGAGGAGATCTGTGGTATGTCAGGGTATTCAGTTCTTCATGTAAAACTGTATGAGTATGATGATTTGTGATGATACTACAGTGATGGACAATGAGACACCTCTGTTCTTAAAGATGTTGTGTTCTTTTCAAAGCAATAAAATTTAGTTTAAAAATACACACTAAGCAAATTGAATTGTGAAATTTCCAAGCAATAAATTCAGGAGTTTTCATAGGCTGTAATTTTACTTGAATTGGAAGCTATCTTATTGATTATAAAATAAATTCCTCCGCTGAGAATAACCTGTTAGGTGAGAAAATGAGGCCCAGGTTCCCTTTCAATCCCTCTCTTTAAATTATATATGGTGCGTATGATAGCAGACCTGGGAGAACCTTGGTAGTGAAGGCCGGGTCTAGGTAGAGGTTGGATGAATGAGAGGCTAACATAGTGTTTTTCTCTTAGAAATGATCCTTTGTACACTTTCAGTATTGTATATTTCTGCTTCATGCAACTATATTTTACAGTCTTATCTTTTAAAATATCAATGGATTTATGTTTTAGTTTTTCTAAATATTGAGTGTAAATGATGCTTTAAGTGTTATGCATATAAAATAGTCAATTCAAGTTAAACACTTGAACTCTCTCTATATTTCTTACATTCATATTCTAGAGAAATGCTTCAGGGGTTCATTTCAAAGAATTTCTTCTCCAAAAGACGGAGACTTCACATATGTGTGATATTAATGCTGCCTTCAAAGAAACACCTATTTCCCATATCCCGCATCATCATTTATTGCTGTCAGGCCACAATAAAGGTCATAGGACTTGGTAAAAGGATAAAACACACCTTAAAAGGAGATCAAGTCAACCTTACAAATTAAATGTAAACTCAACTTCATACTGACTAGAAAAGTTATCATTGGTTACAAAAATAATATTTTATATTGAGAAAAGACTGGTTTTTAAATAGACCTTAAGCCCATTTCATTGTCACATACATATGACCTCAAATCAATTTGTATTATTCTGTGTGGTGATAGCAATACGCAATATATAAAATATAAAATATGAATGTGTGCAGATGGGAAGTCACGAGAGACATTAGGTAGTTACCCTCTATTAGCATTTGAACACTTCTGTCCCTCATTTTCAGACATAGGGTTAAATACAGGGAAAAAAGTCTTTAGAAAAATTACAAAAAAGATTCCTCATAAGTAGTTCAAAAATAAGACAAGAAAGTTAAAAGAACTGATTATTCAACTGGACAAATCTCTAATAGAAATGTACCTTTAAACTGTCTTTAAGTTTATGATATGCTCTTACAGAGAGAACAGAGGGCAGGTGTTTGAGACTCCCACAGGGGGTAATGGGCTCAGACTCTCACAGGCTAGATTTGCTTTATGTGTGAAAAGTGTCCTGACTGTGAGGCTCATTAAACATTTCAATGAGCTCTGAGTAGGTGACTGATCTCACTTTCCAGAAAATTTTCAGTGCAGTGGGGTCTCAATCGTTAGAGATATATGAAGGATGCCTTTTTTTTTTTTTTTTTTTTGCTACAGAAATAGATTAAACTGCTTCACAGTAGTATAATTTATTTTTTAGGGTTCTTTCGTTTGTACTGTGATAAAGCATAAGATTCATTTATGTTTCTAGCTATACAAGTGTTAAAATGCAAGCATTTGACTCATAAATGATTATTTTAGTATATAAAATACTTAGCTTCTGTGAGGCAATTATACAGCACAAGGACTCTGTCGGTCATGATAGTTTTACAATTACATAATAACATGCATATGACAGTCATTCTTCTTAAACCATTACTTAATCAGTTTAATAAACACTTTAATTAATCTAAGTGTTTTAATTTTCTCCACAATTTAAATTTATGCTTTGCAAACTATGAAAGGTAATAGAGTTATAGAGCATAAAGAAAAATACTGTTGCACAATTCATTAAAAACCACTTGCTAAATCATAATAGTAGATATTTGAATATTTATTCTCCAGAATAGTTTTTCATCTCTACTTCAGATGTCAAAATATGTGTGAAAAGTGTAACGTTTCTGTGACTCACTAAGAAAAGTAAAAAATGCAGTTAAAGGATGTAAAAGAAGCACAAATAGTTCCTCAAAACTTTGATCACAGCAAAAAGAAAGCTTTTATCCAATGTCAGGCAACTGATTCAATGCATATTTTAATGTATAGTTTTTTATAATACACTTGAGAAATGAAAAGCTAGAGGAGAAATTCCCCAAAGAGGCTTTGATCACTTTGTGTACGTACAGAAGACGTCAGAAAGCTAAGAACATCAACGTATGTGATGAATTCTTCCCACCCTGAAATAACACCCACAAAGATAGTTATAATAATTTCAACATTGGTAGGGAGACTGTCGCTCGCACTGGCTATGGAATGCCACTGTTTTTCTTAAAATACCATTTTCCTAAAGCATGTCATAATCAGCACAATTGCCATTAAATTATGACCACACAAGGTAAATTCATCTCTTAAACGTGTACAAATAAAATGAGTGTAGCTACATCTTTGAGAACAGTCAACAGGATTTCTTCTTTGCCCTCCCCACTCTGATTATGCTTGGAAGGTTTGTATGTTTCAATCAATGAGTGTGTAAGATGAGCTAAAAGTAACAAAAAGGAAATATACAGACAACAGCTGAAGCAGAGAGATGATTTTCAATGTAGAGAACATATGAGCAACTCAAAGAAGCCATTAAAACATATCTGTTGGTCTTAGTTTTTTATTTACAGTTTTAAAAATCATACTTGCTAACCCCATAACTGTGGACCATATGCACAATACATTTATATTGTATTCTGAACATAAATTATCTATTCCAGTAACTTTCTTACCAGTGATAATTTAACCTAATAATAAATGATAGTAAACTAATAAAAGCATTTACCCATGCTCTCACTTCTGCAGTAATGTAAGAAGCACCTTTTCCTCAAATGGATTGTTTAAATGTTGAGATTAACAGTACCATCGAGTTACTTACTGAACTCCTTTTGTCTTTAAACTCCAGGAATAAAATATTTAGAGAGAGAGAGCTGCAGTGGAAATCATTTTATTTTGAGAAACTTAATAACAATTTTGAAGTCAGAATATTTTTCTGGTATAGGTGGGAAAGTAAAAGATTTTGCCAGAGTTCTGGATAATATGTCTAGTTGGGACAAACAGTGACTTTCGTCACTGCAGTGATTTCCCCAAATTCATTGTGTAAATTGAATTTCTCAGCTGTAGAAGTCTAACCTGCTAAATGATTTTCAGTTCTGATTGTTATAAAGAAACTTATTGCTTATGATCCCATATATCACAAAACAGAATATTTAAGTCACGAATAGCACAATTGGATTTAAATCTATTGAAAGGGTCAGTTCTATTTGCTTAGAGAGTACTCTTTATGACATAAGACTACACATGTAACAATAGTCACTTCATGGTCCAATGTTACATGTACTACATTGTATCACGAGATACAGGAAATCACTGCATCTTCATATTAAACATATTAGTTTTGGCAAACTCCAGCTTTGACATTATGCAGTATATACATATCCTCACTTTGGATCTAATTTCTGTCCACAGGACTGTCTGGTATTTACAGTTCCAGCTGGCATATGTGTTTACTGGTGAAAGGTGCAAACTACTTTACTGATCAGAAACTAAGTTTTTGAAGAAGAATATGTATAAGAATCAGGGCAAAAGAACTGGAAAAATAGATCATCTATTAGGAAGTAGGAGAAATATCAGAGAAGAACTAAACTGATCAACATATTTAAACTATGTTTAAAAGAAAAAGTTTCAGCAGACTAAAATAATTCCATTACATTACTAAATGTAATTGTTATTTTCTAATGATATATATATTATATGATGATATATATAACAATATATGAATATATATGCTTGTTTTGATTTCAATTTTAACATTTGGCATAGCTTTATATTTTTTCCAGATTAGATGCTGAATTAAATACTATAATTTCTGTTCTGATTTTTTCAAAGTCAGGTACTCTGAAAGTTATGTATAAAGGAGAAGAAATATCTTTTAACACTACTACTAAGTAAAATATGTGACATCATAAATCTATACAACTAAATGTAGGCACTGTTCTTTTTAACATCTGTTTTATAGGACTGGAAACATGAGATAACATATTTTCCTTCACTTTTTCTATTAGCATTCCTATAAGAAAAACTGATTCTTATTAAGGACAAAGCAGGTTAAAAATCATATATCACAGAAGGATTTTAAATAATTATATCCATACAGCTATTATGTAATGTTAAAAATGAGATAGAATAAAACTGCAGATTGTGAATCATATTTGAAGTTTTGAACAGCATAAATATTTTCCTACAGCTCTGGATCAAAATATGCATAATTTTAAAGTTTATGGAAGTAAATTAATTTACAAAATTATTCATAGATGTTTTTGAAAGACTAGTTCTAGCAATACAACATTTATACATTTATTTTTTAACTCTGATTTATATATACACAAACAATGAAGCAGGAATTGTTCTACAGATAATCAAAAATTAATCTTTGTATAATTTGTGATTGCTATGTTAAATATGTAGTTCCCATCCACAGTGGACTTCTAAAATGTCAAAACTGTAAACTTCACAATGCCAAACCACTGAACCGCAGTGACTACCAGAGACTGGAATGCTGCCTGCCACAGCTGTTTGACGCGCCATGGGTCCAACACAGTGTTACCCCGAGTTTCCTCTTGTTTGATTTCATATGCAGTATTGTGCAGTTCTGAACTCCAAACATCAACCACTTTTTCTTAGAGTATTTTTCTTTCTTTTTCACAGCGCGGAAAAGGATATGCTAGTCAATTCTGCAGCTTACCTGAAGCAGTATGATTTGCACAGAGTCGACCAACAAAAGCATCAACTTTTCAACTTCATTGTCTTGGCCATCCAGTTAGTTGTGTGTAGCTGAGTGTTAGATTTCCAGCGGAGTCATCGTGGCCACGTGTAGGACCTAATTGCTCTCAGCAGGCCTGAGAAATGAGTTGAAATGTGCAGACTGTAGAAACTCCATAGGCAACGGGCGTTGCCTCTCCGATCAGTGTGTGCCTGTTTACAGCACTATCTATCCTTCTCTCTCCAAATGTCACTGAGCCCTTTAGATGTTTATATTTACCATGAGAAGCCAGTCATCAAGATAAAAGAAATTTGTGCATTACAAATGCAACATCACTGTTTTAAACTTGACTGTTTTATATTATTTTTGTGTGACCAAGTGTTCCCCAAACTATCCCAACTTTACAAGAGAGATGTGACT
This sequence comes from Peromyscus californicus insignis, assembly GCF_007827085.1. Taxonomy (NCBI): domain Eukaryota; kingdom Metazoa; phylum Chordata; class Mammalia; order Rodentia; family Cricetidae; genus Peromyscus; species Peromyscus californicus. The sequence goes on from NW_026294617.1 coordinate 25,611,163, forward strand.
ATGTTCTTTTCATCCGTGGGGTATTAAAAAAATGTTGTATTCTAAAGACCCACAAAAATATCAAAGACATTCTGTAGTTTATACACCGTGTTGCAAAGTGTTTACTGTACTATTTCAAAGCTTCTAAATAAATATAGAATATATATTATATTATATAATTTTCCTAAGATGTGGTACAAATTAGTTGGTTTTTAAATGGATTCATACAGCCCTCACCATACAATAAAATAAAAGGTTATTCAGGGTCCCTAAGATTAACTGAGAAAAAAAATCAATAGTTTGTCCTAATTTTCATACCTTACTCAACCTTGCATTTTTCTTTCTTTAAAAGAAAGTGAAGTTCTAAGCTGCAAAATTTTGTCAAGAACTCATTGTGAATTTTCAATGCCAAAGATGTAGCTGTTAATATTGTCAGGCGGAGCACAGAAGATGTAGTTTCAAAACATCAAGCAGTCTACATGATTCCGATTCTATTTCCATGGCTTTGAATTTAGCATCATTTAAAGCTTTTATAAAGAAACTATAAATTCTCTTGTATTTGTTGTTAGGAAAAAATCTGGGTGTCTGTACATTTTGTGGTGTAAAATATGTAACTGAAGATTACTATTTTAAGACGTTCTCATCATATAATTCACATAGAATTTTATTTTACATAGTTTTACATAGTTTTGTGACTCTTAAGTAAACATGAATAAAAATCTTTAACTCTATATATGAATATATAGAGGTATATAAATATAAATATCAGAGCTGGTACGTATTAACAATAAAATATAAAAAACTCTCTAAATTTAAAATAAATAAATAAATTTGGAGATAGAAACATGATACATTACTGTTTCAATATTATGTGTGAAATTTTAAAGCTTAAATGTAGTCAGTGTTTTATTAATGAGAATATTCTTCGTTGGTCAGCCTTGAAAAATTAATTATGTCTTTTACCTTTATGTCAACAAAGTTAATTATTAAATTCAGAAAGACGCATTTTCCTTTAGTTCACATATTTTTTTCTGCTGTTGTCTGTTGCTTGTTGAAACAGGGGAGGGATAAGAATTAGCGTGTGAGACATTCATCCAAGTAAATCATGGAATGAATTTAACTGCCCTCTAAAAATGATATAAGAATGATATCAAGGTATTTTCTCAGCCCAAATTATAGGCCCAGTTTGAAATGCGAACCTTTATCTTCATCTGGTTATATACTCACTGGTAGTTTGAGCTGCACTATGATAGCAAATAGACTAAAACTTAACACTTAACAAATGAGTTCCATCTAATTTTATGTGATTTAAAATGAAATTTTCATTAAGATTTATCATTAAAATGCATTCATGCAGTCAATGGCCCTTCCTATATTTGTTTGGAGTGATAGCCAGTGTCCTTCTTTTGAAGCTGTCAAAATACATAATAATCTGTAATATTACCAATTAGCTTATAGCAACATAATGTAAACATATTCCTGTCTCTGGGGGACCATTTGAAAAAGAAACCAGTTATTCATGTGTGATACAAAAGCACATACACTCACTGGGTGCAGTAGCAGTCTTTTATCAAACATATGGCATGCTACATGATAGACTATTTCAGTATGAAAAATGTTATATATAATTTAACTGGAAAAGGGTTGTTTAAGTCAAGAAAATGGCTTTCATGTTGAATCACTTAGCATTAATTAAAACCATTTTTGTTTCAGTTCACAATCATGGGTTAAGATCCACATTCATCATTTTATGCTCACTTCGCATATAATGGTTGTACTAATTCACTTGACTTAAAATGTTTTTTAAACTCTTTTATGTCATATGTGATATTCCTTAAACATCTTTTTCTGACATATAGTTGTTAGCTATTTTTATATATTAGAGCAAATCTCTAGAGTAAATTGTATTACAGTCTTTAAATTGTGTCATCATTCTACCAAAACACACATAATTTGAAGAGCCAAATTATTTAAACACACAATATTAAATGCCAGTATCATTTTTCAATTATTACATGGAGGATAAATCAGAAGCTACAATGGAGACATAATTTCAGTAAGTTGGCTAAAATATTATGTTTCAATGATATATTATGAAAAAAGGACTGTGAACCAAGAAAGTAATGAAATATTGTAAGTAGCTTCAAACCGACCAAGGAGAGTTAGTGTAGATTTTCTATTGAATCTGATCACTTTAACTTCGACTCTGCCATTATTGTGTACAAAGGAAACAATATGATTAGACAGTATTACATCCATAAGACACTTCCTATAACAAAATGGAGTTTACTCCTTAGTCTCCTTAGTTTTAGAGCAGTAAAACTCAATAATTTTCCTGTGGAAAGAGTGTCGTATGGTTTCAATGGTATGTCAAATGACAATTTTTAGGAATATTTCATCCACATGTAAGATTATGATTTTAATCTGTGAGCATAATTTTGTAAAATCACCTTAAGTCAAGTATATAAATATTGCATCATAATTAATTCAAAGATATAATAATGTCAATGAAATACACGTGTCACCGTTTTTAGGTAATATGTATATTTAATTTTAGGAAAATATTTAATGCAATGCCTTTATCAAACATTGTGTACTAGAAATTATGTAGGAGATATAAATATTTTCATTATTCATTCTCTTTCGTTTCTTAGTTGTGCTATAACTTGTCCTCGGACACTTTGAAATGTTGAAATTCAATTGCTTTTCCATGAAGTGGAAGAAAAATATCCCCTGCAGTTCTTGACATAGGCTGTCACAAGTAGGCATTGATATTACTGTAGAATCTTGTGAAGTTGTGTATGGACTTCAGTTGATCAAACTGAGTGTGATAAATGTTTGCCAAGATAAATAAGGTATTTATGGTATTGAAAGATACTGACATTGTTTTTTGTCTTTGCGTTTAGTTTTACCCCTCATATATCCATGTGTGGTATAAATACCCATAGAACTCACAAATACTTTAATATTAGAATACTCAGTGTTTTTGCTGGAGTCATATATTTTTTCATACTGCAACTTTTTTTGTGTTCTTAATCTTTTTTTAAGTCTAATTTTGTAGTGGTAAAGGCTTTGCATTAACATCCTTCTTATGTTCCCTTTTTAACAAGGAAAACCAGAAAATTGCTAAATCCAATATTTTTTACATCCTGAAGTAGTAAAGTTATTTTGTATATTGTTAGTACTTCAAGAAATATCCCTCTGAGAAGTCAGACAAAACCCTTATACAGTAATCTGTGAAACTGTTCAGTAGAAAAATTTTTCTGCAAACACTTGGCTTAGGTTTTAGATTTTAGCATTCTGACAGAATGCTGGTAGCTGTGTGCCGCCAGAGTATAGCAGGCAATAATATGACTTTGATTCTAATACTTTTAGTGTGCATGCATGTATTTCTAATCACTGTTATTTTTTAAGTATTTGTAAAATTAGAAAAAAAAATATTTCTTGAAAACTCGTCAGATGCTTAGTTTGAAGTTTTTCTCTCCAGATGTTTTTGAGGAGTGTGAAAATACTGCAGTCTGGATGCAGAAAATATTACATTTTCACATGCAACTTAAAAATTTCTGGTAGATAGAACTCGCACTTCCCAAACATCCGTATGTTCTTGAGCTGAATGACACGGAGCTTCAGCTCCACAGATGTACCTGAGACAATTATCTGTGAGTGAAAACAGGGTATTATAACAGATGAGTTTCAGTCTTAATTACAGTGTTGTTACTATGAATGCTATAACCATACATAAGTAAAATGCGTGTAAATGTAATATATTATTTTATACTGCTGTATACAGACAAAAATAAATAAAACTAGGATACATATCACACCATCTTTCCATGCATGGATCTTCCACTGACGTCATTGGGAGCTTGGAATAAAACCATCAGCGGCAAAACGTGACCCTACATATAAAATGATTGATGCTGATTTAGTAATTTTAGTCTTAATATCAAAGGTCTAAGGGACATCTGCTCAAAATTGTGTCTCACTTGTAACAGCATATGCTAGACTTTGAAGAATTTTGTCATATTTACAGATTGAGAGTATGCATTCAATTCCACGTGAATCTCAGTATTACCCCCACAGATCTTTTAGATCTACATTTTTCTGATTAGTGCTAGGTTATTTTAACTTAAAACTTTTGAAATAATATTGTGTTCACGAAGATTAACATATAAATTGTACATAAAATATGAGTGCCTTTAAGCAATAAAATAAGCACCTTGTTTAAAATGTGAGAAACCCATCACTTCATAAAGTTCATGGAAACACAAGAAAAACTTCATGTCTGTATCCTTTTCAGACAAGAAAGTATGAGTCACAGTAGGAGCACATTTTATATAGTATTAGAATAATATAAATTAACCATAGAAACTTAGCTCCCAAAGAGCTAAAGGTTAAAACAATGGGCTTCTTAGTCTCATAAGTGATTTGTGCTTCTTTAGTTCAAACTGCACACAATCAACAGAAAAGGTTCATATTATCAGGCGGCAAGTAAAGGGCTAGGTGTTTATTTTGCTTTCAAGTTCTGTATCCTAGAAAGAATGAATTGGAATGATGATTCTTTATGAAATGTTATCAGTAATAATTATGGGTTGCCCATGACCCTCCTTGCATCGACTTTCATCCTTTGTGAAGACTATCTCATTAATTTTCCAATTAAGTCAAGAAAATATATTTTAGAGGTAAAATTTGTTTTTTACTGACCTTGTCTGGCCATCACAAGTCATAAGCTTCTATTATTACTCTCTCTTTCAGGAAAACTCTAATTTGCTTAAGAACCAAACAAATTACAAGAAAATGTAGAATGATGAAATGATGAAAATTATGTGATCAAAATAATCAGTGGATCCTGAGTATAAATAGTAACATGAAAATATATAAAAAATAATTACAGCAAGAAAATATAACTAGAACAGTATCAAAGCACATCATTCATGTTGAAGTAAATAGTTCATTTTGAAAATTTTCAGATGTATGTGTGAAACAGAGCATAGTGTGAAATGCCATTCTTGCTATGAATCATCCCTTCAAATGTTTACCACACACTGAACCATATGATCTCTATTTCAAATTTAAACTGTTTCATGCAGTAGAAAGTGAGAGAAGATATTCTGATAAGTTGCTTCACATCTTATAGTATCTCTACTCTTTGTACAATATGGATAAGTATTATTAATGGTAGGAATTTTTCTCAGAATTAAGTGAGCTCCTTCATAGGAAATCCATAGCACAATGCTAACCTGTAGATAGCTTGTTACTGTTATCATGTTTTATTATTATTATTTTAATCACTTTTTCACCATCATCAATTTTAAACACTATAGAACAGAGTCTACAAGTGGAAAACATCCCAGCCTAATGGAGAGTTGTAGATATGCAAGAATAATTTCAAAACTTCAAGGTGAGTCTAGACTTCTTTGGGTGTCCACTCATTAGCTCTGCCTCTCCATTAACTAGGAGAACACAGACCAAGAAATAAATTCACCTCTACCTGAGGGCCAGTCCTTCTTCAGCTCTCTCATCAACTCTAAAATAATGATTTATTCCTACAATTAAAACATGTAGAAATTGTATTGTATCAGAGCTACTCTCTCAATGCCAATGGCCTTTCTGGATATTTATTGGTAACACTGCACATTTGATGGGATCTTTCTCACATATGAGTATCACCTTTGCTTGTCTTTTATTCACTTTGAAAATTACTTAAGGCGGTTTTAGTGTACCTGCTCAATGCAATTGGCCTGTTTAATAGTTCTAATTTAAGGCCTTTGCAGGTAGGCAGTCCTTAGTCTGGTAAAAGCCTGCTTCCTTGGTATTGTCCTTTGATGTTTAAAAGATTTCTAGAATTCTCTTATTCTTTTGAATTTAGTAAATTCCTTTACACTTCCAGTTAAAAGAAAACAGTCCATATTAATCAGTAATCAAATTGATGCCTCTAAAGGAGCATTTCCATTTTAAAAGGATTTTTTTTAAATCATGTAGAAATTTAAGTTTGACCATCATTTGGATGATGATAAGTATTTTGTCCCTTTATTTTCCTTTGATGATTATTGGAAAATTCTCTAACCAGTCTCTCTGGTGACAAAGGATACTGCATTAACATGGAAGCCACCTTATCTGAATGAGAATCCTTATTTTTTCCTTTCCCTTCCCTTATTGTAAGTAACTGTTCTATTAACATGGAAGACAGGACAACAGACACAGATGTTCACATGGGAACAAAAGTATGCTTCATTCTAAAAAGAGCGCATGGGGTTATGGAAGCCGGAAAGTAAGCTGAATCCTAAAATGAGTGGAAGTTCTCTCATTTTTAAAGTTTTATTTTTGTTTTATTTATGTGTATGCATGTGTATTCTGTCTAAATGTATGCCATGTATTTTCAGGTGACTGAGAAGGCCAGAAGAGGGCTTCAGATCCCTTGGAACTGTAGTTACAGGCAGTAGTGATTTTACCACGTGGATGATAGCAACCGAATTTAAATAGCAAGAATTCTTAACCTCTAAGCCATCTTTCCAGCCCAATGAAAGATTTCTTGTCCTTATTTTTTAATGTAATTAATAATGCAGTAAATAGTCAATTTTCAATTTCTCCATCAATCTACTTCTGTTAAAATCTATTTGGGGGCATGGATGGAGGAGGATTTTAGTAAGTAGTCTTTAGAACATCAAATTACCAAGATATTTAAATGTTTTTCATTATCATTAAGATGGCTTAGGGGTTTCAACACCATGAAATACTGATGATTTCTTTAGACATTATTTGAGAACTACCATCATTTATAAAAGGATTTACAAGGACCATAGGAAGATAATAGACATTTCAACATACCAAGTGAGTTTAAATCTGAAAGGGGTGTATGTGTGTGTGTGTGTGTGTGTGTGTGTGTGTGTGTGTGTGTGTGTGTGAATGTGTGTGTAAGAGATAGACAGAGACAGAGAAAAAGAAGAACAGAAATAAATAAAAAAATATAAAGTTAATAAAAATAGATATTGAGTGGATGATTTTAGTTCAAATCTAGCAAAGAATGTTAAAGGATGTGGTATGCCTCAGTAAAACATTTTTAAAGAACAGACATATACAGTATTTTAAAATGTAGTAAGAGTAAATGATCTCATCAGAATGTCTTCATAGATCCTCACCTTTCATTTGTTTGACATGGGTTTATAAACTCACAAAAGTGTGTACAGAGTTGGAAGTGTAGTGTAGTTGCAAAGCACTTGTCTAGAAAGAGGGAGGCTCATGGCCAAATTCCCAATATCTCAGTGAAGAAGTTTGCAAACATTACTCACTTCAAAGACAAAACACTGGTTCTTTAATAAATTACATTGTATTTGCAATTTTAACAAATAGAATACATGGAAAACTGAGTGACACATCCAGCAGACTATATAGAAACACCACAAAACATTCTGTAGTATTTGATAAAGTCATTTAATAGAGTTAAAATTTGTGTTGTTGAGTCCAGGTATTGCTTCTGTAGTGGAAATGAGTTTTGAGATATAAATAATGTTGTGGGGTAAAACAGGGATGTTAGGAGGTTTTTAAATTTTACGTGTCAAATACAGAGATTCAATATAATATATAGTCTTTTATTGTGAAACAAGTTTGGTTCATTTTTGTTTTCATGGTGTGTGCATATTGTTGTGTGAAAGCACACATGTAGAAGCTAGAGGTCAACATAGGATGTTTTCCTCACTGTGCACCTTACTTCTTTAAACAACGTCACTCATTGAATATGGAGTTCCCCCATCAGCTGTGCTGGCTGGCCAACCAGCTCCAAGGATCTATCCATCTCCTTTCATCCCCTACAACTAGTGCTTCAGTTAAGGGCTGATGTGTTGTGTTAACTTCTTTGTGGGTTCTGGGGGCTCAAACTCAGGTCCTTAGGTCTGTGCAGCAAGCACTGTACCCACTGATACACTTTCTCATGCCCTCCAAAGAAACAATTTCCCACAACTCTTCTGTAGAAAAGAGTATATCACATCATCACATGCAATAGGAATAATGGGAGCCAACACTGAAAATAATTAATCACCATTCAATTTTTCTTTAATAAGGTAAAAACATTGATTTATTATTAGGTTATTATAACCTTTAGCTAGGATAATATTGTAACATATTTTTCTTTCAGAGTAGACTAGCCTTACCTTTTTGGAGGAGGGAATGAGATGTAGGTTGGGGGGAAAGACTGGGGTAGGGGTGTAGGAGGAAGGAAGAGAGGAAGATCTGTGGTTGGTATGTAAAAGAATAAAAAAAATTCTTAATAAAGAAAAAAAACGAAAATAGGGGAAAGGAGAAGAATGTAAAGACTTTTAAGAAGACCAGTTGATCTCAGTGTCTCACTGGTAGATGGTCATCTACCTGATGTAGGCATGACAGAAGAGAAGATAAGGTTTTCGTTTTCTGAAGTTAATTGGGAATCTTTTAAATAAAATACCACCAAAGAGTTAAAAATATGTCTACAGGAAATGTAGTCTTGTTTGCAAAAGTGATTTCCAGTTTTCTCTTTTTCATTTAAATTTTACTATGCTAATCAAGAAGACCAAAAAGACAAAATTTATAAGCAATACAAAATAATTTTATAGTTTTATCCTAGGAGCAAATGATGGTAGTTAGCCTACATTCTTATAATTCTTTGTGTAATATTTAATGGTTATTATTTAAATTTTGGTGCCAGCTAACATTTTTCCTGAATCATATTTGCTTGGGTAGGACTTTGGATGTGCAATATGTCAATTTCAAATATTTCTAACTTTTAAAAATTGGACAACTTGTCTGGAGTATCTAGGAGAAAGCTTGCTCGGCCAGTATAAATGAAAAAGACACAGAGGGAACCAAATCCTCTATCATCTTTTGTGACATACACAAAATACCACGTAACTAATATAAAGAAATGTTAGTAAAAATAAAAGATATGACAGCTGTAAAACTTAGTTATCTTTCCTTTTAATCCGAGTTCAAATACTTTTTCATTAAATATTTTAGAGGTATCAATTGTTCATAGTTTTGAATCTATGCTCATTATAACTCATTTCTATGCCTTTAGTAGAAATTGATACTCTTTCTGGGTGTTTTCTTTTTAAGTGAGTCCTTCCCAGCAACAGTATTTTAGCACAGAACAGGGCCTTGTTGCTCTCCATGTCCTAATGTTATGGATAAAAAAAGATGAATGTTGGTAAATTTATCCAAGAATCTGACCCATAAATTTCACATTTAGTCTAGCCCAGTCTTTTCATACTGAATTCTCAACCTGCACCAAGTTAGCTTTCCATTCTGTGTCTGTTCCTCATGGAAACACCAGAGGCAACTATATTTGATAATATGCAAATAAGTTACAGCATCAACACTTATACAACAGCAAGTCTAACTTGGTGAATGAATGTGTTTTGTTGGGGTCATTTACAGGGTATGGTGAAGAGCTACCAAAACAGCTGCAAATATAGTTGAATCACCAAAGGCCCTATAAGCTTGTGTGACAGCTCATGGAAGCTGGAAACCTGGAGTACACTGCACAGCCTGCACACAACTAAAAAAAAAAAAAAAAAATACTACAAAATGCCATTTCAATTGACTCAGTTGGTCATAACAGCCACCATTCAGTTCCATTGATCTCTGTTTCTTCCAGGCTTTTCTGGGGCTGGAGAACATGTGTTTCTGCTTATTTCAGGAAGCTCAGCTTACCCGAGACCCTCAGCAGTCTCTGCTGCTTACGCACTCTTAGGGAAAGAGGGACCCCTTGAAACTTTTTAGTTTCAGGAAGTCCCTGAAGCTATTCTGAGTTGTTTACAGCCTGGAATTAAGGAGCTTCTTGCAAGATGGAGTGGTTTGCTTTCCCTTAGAGCAGTGGTTCTCAACCTTCCTAAGGCTGTGACCCTTTAAAATCAAGTTCCTCATGCTGTGGTGACCCCCCAAACATAAAATTATTTTGTTGCTACTTAATTTAACTGTAATTTTGCTATTGTTTTAAATCACAATGTAAATATCTGATATGTACCATATCTGATATAGAACCTGTGGGGATTGAGACCCACAGATTGAGAACTACTGCCTTAGATCATTCAGTTATTTTTACCTCCCTGTAAATATGCTGTGTTTCAATGTGCTTCCCTCCAACAGAGAAAGTTCTAATATTGGAGTTAATTTCTGTGAAAGAGAGATTATGACACTTCAACTACTTTGGTGAAATACACAAAGCAAAATAAGAAAGGATGAAAAGAGTTCTGGAAATCTCCAACCACTCACACCATTAGTTGGTGAAGAAACCCTACCCTCAGATTATGGGAGTAGATACCACAAACACCTGATGCTGGATAGACAGACAAGAAAGACAAAACAGTATCAGTCATATATTATCAAACCATGTGAGAGGACACAAAACACCACATAGAGTGTCACTGTGGCTGCATTCAGGAACAGAGCAAAACAGTCTCCCTGAAACTCAGATGAGGAAGACATTGGTTGTCATTCCTATTCTGGAGCAAGAAGGAACAATTATGCCCAGCCTCCTTAATCAAAAATCAAAAATCAAAAACAAAAACAAACAAAGAACCAAACTGTTTGGCTAGGACACTAGATATCAGGAGGAGGTAAATATCTGCACAGTACTGTTGGGCATCCTCTTGACTGTGCCAGTTATCAAGGGTCTTGACTCTAGCGTCACCATAAGATCTTTAAAGCCTTGATATGAATTTAGCACTTGAAGATGAACTGAGATTTCTAGAAAGCAGCAATGTCTCATTAAGATGAAAAATAAGTGCATGACCACGAGGAAGAAGACCATATAGATACACACTCTTTAAAAACATGCATTTTATAGGTGTTCTTTGGCATTGAAAACAAAGAAAATTGAGCGACATATGTACAATTAGCATAGCCAATGGATACCACTGGGAATGTAAATTTATTAACACTTCATAACTCTAACAAAGAAGGATTAACTTGCCACTCCAAATTTAAATGGACATTCTCTAAGGAAGTCATAGTTGATCCCACTTAAATTGTCTGTTTAGGGACATGAAATTTGATTGATGTTCTTTTCAAGAGCTCAACGTTGCTGAGTCCAGGGAGATAGCTCAGTCTTTAGGTGCTTATGTCGCATGAAGACCTATGTTGATGACCTCCACTAAGACAGGAGAGTTGGTACACACCTGTAATCCTAATTCTGTGGAAGAAATGCTAGAATAATCCATAAGGCTTATTGGTGAGGCAGTCTAGCTGAATTTAGAAGTTATTTGTTCGGTGAGAGACTTTGTCTCAAAAAAATATCAGTGAGAGACTTTGTCTCAAAAAAATAAGTTGGAAAGTTATAGAAAACAAGATATGCTGGCTTATAGCTCCTACATTCACAAATGTGCATATGTACCTGCACACACCTGTTAACACACACACATACACACCAACATTGTCTCTTTTGAGAAATGAAGTAAATGTCATCATCACTCTCAATAACACCTCAATCCTTTAAGTGATTGAGAAATATTCTGTATGACACATATAATGATATCTATTATCTGATATTATAGAATTGTAGCAGACACCAAAACCAAGCTATTCATTTATCTTATCGAAGTCCCGATGTTTATTGTTATAGGAATCAAGTCCAGATTCTAGCTGCATGACAGGCCAATTAATTTAAGATATGAGGAAGACAACTTTATTTGAAAACATGGCTGAATGATTAGCGATGTAGGTTAATCATAGAGTAAGTATGCATACTGTCCAGGGTTAGGTCACCAGTGTGTGCATAAGTACAAACCCTCACACACAGACTCATTCATATATTAGGAAAATTTAGCTTTTTGAGAAGATGTAGAACAGTTTTCCACAGTCTATCTTGCCTGTAACATTACTTCAGAGTGGTTTGTGCAGACATATGATTGACATCTATAGACATGTAGGGCTCAGCTATGGGTAGCCTTGGGTGTGGACTTTTGTTACCTGTCTTAGTTTTATTTCTGTCACTAATAAATCACCCTGATCAAAAGCAAAATAGGGAGAAAAGGGTTGGTTTAACTTACACTTCCAGGTCACAGTCCATCATTGAGAGAAGTCAGAACAGAAACTGAAACCAGAACCGGAAGCCAAAGTATGGAGGAATTCTACTTGCTGACTCACACACTAAGGCTTAGCTAGCTTTCTTATATAACCCAGGAATGCCTGCTGAGGGATTGTGCCTCCCACAATAGGCTTTGTTATTTCATATCAATAACAATCAAGACAATCCCCACAGACATGCTCATGGTCCAATCTGAAGTAGGCAATACCTCAGTTAAGCTTCTCTTCTCTAGGCCATGTCAGTTTGACAGCTAAAGGTAACTAGGATGAAAATCCTTGAGAACCATTTTTTTTCTTTTTTCTTTTTTTTTAATTTTATTTTATTTTACAATACAATTCAATTCTACATATCAGCCACGGATTCCCTTGTTCTTCCCCCTCTCCTTCCCCCTGGTTTACCCCCCATTCCCATCTCCTCCAGGGCAAAGCCTCCCCCGAGGACTGAGATCAACCTGGTAGACTCAGTCCAGGCAGGTCCAGTCCCCTCCTCTCAGGCCGAGCCAAGCGACCCTGCATAGGCCCCAGGTTTCAAACAGCCAACTCATGCAATGAGCACAGGACCCGGTCCCACTGCCTGGATGCCTCCCAAACAGATCAAGCCAATCGACTATCTCACCCATTCAGAGGGCCTGATCCAATTGGGGGCCCCTCAGCCATTGGTTCACAGTTCAGGTGTTTCCATTTGTTTGGCTATTTGTCCCTGTGCTTTATCCAACCTTGGCCTCAACAATTCTTGCTCATATAAACCCTCCTCTTTCTTGCTAATTGGACTCCCGGAGCTCCACCCGGGGCCTAGCTGTGGATCTCTACATCCAGTTCCCTCAGTCATTGGATGGGGTTTCTAGCACGACAATTAGGGTGTTTGGCCATCCCATCACCAGAGTAGGTCAGTTCGGGCTGTCTCTCGACCATTGCCAGTAGTCGAGAGACAGGTATGTGGGGGTATCTTTGTGGACCATTTGAATTCAATGGCAAAGACAGAGCCACTAGGCTGGCCTCAACAACCAGTCCTCAGGCTTTCTGAGAACTAGAGCCCCTGTCATTCTTAACTCTCCATTCTTAGATTGTTTGAGAGGGGTCAACATGCTGTCTTACAAAAGTAGAATATTTTTATAAATCAACTCATTCTGAAGGGCCCCTAACTTTATAAATGCATGCAATACTCTTTTTATTATCAAGTTCTGAAAGCTCATAATATCATGGAATTTGATGTGTATCTATTTTAATTCACACTGAAGGCACCTGGTAAATTCTTTGAACCTACAAATGAAACAAATGATTTTGAAAATTTTCTTAAGTTATTATTTCATCATCTTTGCTTACCAGATTCTTTATTCCTTACAGATTGAACTTCCTCTATTAACTTTTGTTTTTTTAATACTTATTTTCAGCATCTACTTTCCACAATAACATAGGTTCTGTTTATTGCATGTTTATCTTCTAATTTTTATTGAGATTTTTTTCATCCTCTAAGATGTTTGTAGTCTAAACTTCCATTAGATTTAAAAGTTTATTGTTACCTTTATAATGTTAATTCTAAGAAGTTTTCCTTTATATTCCTTGACACAGTTATTTGAACTCTTTTCACACATTTAAACTCTTTTCCTATTCACCTGGATGTACGGATGAGAGACATCTCAGTGAATAGTGTGTCTTTCTTGGAATTATGGTTAAACTGCTATATAAACAGAGATAACACACTGGTACAGATTTTTCTGGCACATATTAAATTTTGGACATAATTCTAACAAGAAAGAATAGAAATGTATCACTTGAGCATTTTTACAGTATACTTTGAATGGTAAACTGTTGGTGAGAAGCATTTATTGAGTATGTAGGTATATAGAGTCCTTTAGTGGAATCATTTGATTAGGGAATTCACATTACTGTGTTTAGGTATATTTTCCTTAAGTAAGTTCTCTTGCCTAGAAGCATAACCCTAGTACTTGGGCTCTCAAAGTTAATTGGTAAAAGAAACCTGGGAGGCTGAATACCCAGATGTCTAGTATGATGATCAGACATTAAACTCTGCCTGCTGTCTTCCAATGTAGGCACTGTCTGTGTTACCCTCCAAGAGGATAAGCCTTTCTTCCAACTCGAGTGAACACTTGACCGCCTACCTGTGCGGGTGGATGAGGGCGTCTGGGAGGTCTAACGACATCTTAATGGCATTTTCTGATCCTGCTCTTGGTTTAGTTTCACTCTCACTCTTCAGCTAATTTGCAGAATCAGTTTCTGAGCCTTTGGGATTTTCTCTGCAATAAATCTTGTATCTTCTTTCTGCTCTGTTTGTCACTAAGAATTAAATCGTGTCAATATTGTTATGTTAGGCACACCCAATTGTGCTTTAAAGTTCCCCAAATATAAGGGGTGCTTTCTCATGCTTCCTTTATTGTTCCTTCTGTTTTTTTTTTTTTAACTTTTTTTCACATTAGGAAAATTTTAAGAGGAAGAAAGGCTAGTACAAAAATTTACCTCTCCAATTTCTTTAACCAGAAGCTTGAAAATGAAATTTATACATAGTGAGCAAACCCTTGTGATGCCCACAGAAGAACATCAGGAGATAATCCTACCCCTCATAGCGTTGAAACCTTAGCTGTAAAATACCTGTTAGTATAGCTTTTATTCTTGCTGTGGCTTTATTGGAAAGTGTTGTTATGTTTGAATAATCGAAATGTAAAAGTGAACTTTTTTTCATTACATATCAACAATGAAAACCATACCACACACAATTCATTTACTTAAATGTGACATTTATAATAATTTATTTTTTCCTTTTGTTTTGCAACAACTGTACCCTTATTATCAAATGTAAATTGGTCTTGTTAACATTCAGTATGTGTGATATACATTCTTATTTGTTATGTCTAGCATCAGTGATTATTTAGACAACTCTTTTTAAGATTATATTTTTCAAATGAAGATTTATTTTAAAAAATAGTACAAAATAGCATATTTTTCTTTTGTTACATTGGTTTATTTGCCATATTGTTCTAATTTGATTAGGACCTGAGATTAGTGTCTAAATGGTAACAGGAAACTAGCAAGCTTCAGCACTGGAGGTCAATTTAATTACACTGTGCATGACAGAAACTAGGCCATGTGGGTATTGCCTTTGCCACCAGCAATTGACACCTGTGTGTTAATGAGCTGGTAATTAAGAATTGGCACATACAGACACAGTTTACTGTTTGGGACTAGGATAACCATATGCTACTCAACTTCTCTGCTAAGCACTTTGTTAGCTTTAGAACCACACAATTATGATTTTGAGATTTCTTAAATGCTAATCCTCCCTCAAAAGATAAAATGCATTTTAAAAAGCAGGTCATTTTTCATCATTTTAAGTGTAAGCAACTTGCTGAATTCAAAAAGTTTAATTTGAAGAGCAAAATGTTTGAAAAAATATAGCTGAAGAATTTGTTTAAAAAAACAATATGTTTGTTCAGTTTAAAATTATTATAGGACTTCCATCTTAAAAGGTCTTTTGTATATTTTTAAAGGCCGAAAATGACTTTGCATAAAAAAATACATGAAGAGAGACAGCCTCTGTTATTCAAATCTTTCTCTTGAAGGGACGTGGACTATAACAAACCAGCTTTGAGAAATCACAGTGGGAGGAGGCAGGGGACATCTCTGTGACATCAAGATAGAACAGCATCTATGATTTCCTCTTTGAGAAGCTCCTTGTATACTGTTTGTTTGTTTCTTGTGCTGTTCGCAGAAATGCTGTGGATGCAGCTGCGTGGAGAGGCTCATTTGACGAAAGATGGAGGCAAGCAAACAACCACATGACTGAGCTCAGAAGCCGATTCTCGACTTGAGGCGTTTCAGATAAGACTGCTCCCCAACAGACAGCGTGACGGAAAAGCTCCTGCGAGACTTCAGCCAGGCACTAACTGAGCTGCACTAATTCCAAACCACACAAACTGTGAGATAAATGTGGGAGGGTTATGCTGCTCTCTTCCTGGGAGTCTTGTTTAGCAACAATAGATAGCTAATACAATAGATAATTGAGAAACACATTGTCTGTTACAGTACTATAAGCATTGACTTTTCTGGTGTGATGTGGCTGTTTTCTCAAACAACATCTATAATGTGCACTTGTTGTTTCTTTGCTTTGCTCTTCAATTTTCGCTTCTACTTTACTCCTCGTCACTCACACAACACACACACACACACACACACACACAATATTAATATATTGGCTTAAAAATATAAAATGTTCCCATCAAATGAAATATGCATTAACTTTGGTGACTTTCAGTTGTGGGAATTACTTCTAATTTTCTTCTTTGAAAGCATTTACTTTTTCATAAAACCCTCTGTAGGACATATAGCCTTTTATATGCAGATTGGTATAATTACACTTTGAAATATCTTTGAATTCCCTGTAGCTTAAACTGAGAACATGAAAGGCCAAATGTTATACTGAGCTGAAGGATATAAAAGTGCGTGTACATCAATCCAAAATGGGATATAGAAATGAACAGCGCTACACAGCACAGCCAGTTTCTGACAGATTATTGAAGAGTCTTTAACTACAGAGACTGTCATCCCTAGCAAGAGAATCCTGCCTGGGAATGGCCTAATCTGTTCATGTTTGTTATCCTTTTAGTATCAAAATGTGAATACCTATGAAGCAAATCAAGAGACCTAGTGTAACAAAAGCTTTACCTCTTTTCGAGGACAATGGCACCTAACCTCCATCACAGAGCAGAATGTTATAAGGAAGGAATTATCTACCCAATCTATCATGCCAGAGATGATAAACATTACATTTCAGGAAGTCAGTAGAAAACCCACATGGCAACAGCGAAACTTTCCAGATCTCAGCAACAAACAAGGAGTTCTCTTCCACGTGGAAGCACATTCCCAGGCCCAGTATAGGCATGTCCAGAGTATTTAAAAAGGAGAGGGAATTTACAGCACTTACTGCTATTGCAGGTGACTGGGATTCAGTTCTCAGTGGACAGATGCAGAGTTACAACTCTCCATAATTCAAAGTCCAAGGGATCACATTCCTGCCTCTGGCAGACCTAGTCACCAGTGCACATACATACATGCAGGCAAAACACACATACACGGAAATTTAAGTAAAATGTTGTTTTTAAGAAAAATATCCAAAATGCCTTCATTCCCTTTTATCAACCACAGGAAACTAAAAGAAGCTCAGAGTGTCTGTGCAAAGCCAAAACTTGCCATCAACACTTAACTTATTAGGAACAAATTACATGAAACTAACTTTATTTTAAGAGTATGTTCTTCTAACTTTTAATAGTCTATAAATATCATAATTGCTTTCAGTTAAGTAGGTCTCATAATTAGTCTTTTGAATTAGCTATATATACATAAAGAACCTTTTTGTCTTTTTTTATGTGAAGGGCATGCCTTCTTAGAAAATTAAATTCCTTATAAATAAATGAAAAAAATCCATCTAAACTGGTTAACAACAACAACAAAATTTTGAAAATTCAAAACAAAATGACCTAAATTCTGGTGTCTCCAGAATGCAGCAATTCTAACCAGCTACACTTGAAATGAAAGATAGAGGATAAAGGCTTTGAGTAAGAAATACTTATAAACCAACAGTAATTCACAGAGAAATGAGGAGGCAATGGATTGTAATCGTTATGCATTCAATCTAGGCTAGGGAGTTTTCCCATTTTTGGCATCTTGCACAACCCACCACTTATTAATCTTCAAAATATGTAGGGAAGGAAATGATGATAATTCAAGTAGTATTTTAGGAAAACATAATTGTCAGTTTGCTCTGAAACTGTCATTTTTAAAACACAACAATCTGAAATGTCTTTTTTTTCTGGGACAAATGACAAAATTTTGAATATTTGAATGTTTCAGACATGCACTAACAAATTAGTGCATATAAGGAATTAGAACTGTCCTTGATAACCAACTGAACAAATAGGAAATAGATGACCTAGAATGATGCTAAGCTATCTGAATCACTACCTGCACTACTTGAAAACTGTGCATCTTTCCTAAAGTTTTCTGGTTAATTCAGAGACTTAGATCAGTTCTCACATCTAAATTTGATCATATATACAATGTTTTATGAGATGATATTTGACAAAACAATCCCTATTATGTAAGTGGAGTATCATTTTATGTTCTGTGGCTGGACCCTGCCATGAATTCATCTAGGATTCTTGCTGGGGAGAGAAGACTCTAAATTCCTACAAGGCTCTTAATAACCCAATAAAATGTTTATAGTTATTATCTGATGAATATTCATTACTTCTTATTCTTCTGATAAGTGTTATAATTGATGCTATTTTGTTAAAATATGATTAAAAAAACCATGAGTTTTTGTGTGACTCTATAGTATAGCACAAACCAAGGAAAAATGCCAGAATGGTCTTTAAAACAGGATAAAAATAATTATGAAGTTAAAAATAATTGTGAGGAAGCTAGTGCTTTCTCAGTTGGTCTGAGCAGTCCATCTGGGAAAAGCAGTGTGCTCTTTGTTACATCACTTACATCAAAAGGAACTCATCCACACATCAACACAAGACAAGCTGAGACACATAAACTTATTTCTTAATGCTATGGCTAGTGAACACTGGAGCTTGGAAGTGACCTATGATCCGTGGGAGCCTGTTGTCATTCTTTCAGTTTAAAGAAGATAGGATGGAGCACTTCTCCAAGTAATGTTTCATTGGAATGATCCAAAATAGATTCTGAATTTTAAAGAGAAACTATTGCAGAGGCATAAATCCCTACACTATGCACTATGACTGTAGAGATGTGTGATTTATTCAGAACTTATGGTACAATCAATAAGAATGATGGGAAGAGTTTAATGGTTAAATTAAACTTAAGACTTTATTATATGTATAATGATAAAAGTTCTTCCGTATTGAGTACCTTTGTTATTTTTTTGCCAAAATGTAAGAATCTAATAAAATAGTATATAAAAATGTGTAGCTATTTTTTGTAGCAAAGTGTATATATATAGTCAATGCGTAGCTTTTTTTTTTTTTTTCTTTCCTGGAAGGGACATGGAAGCTCAAAATGACTCGGGAGTTTCATGAAATTTACAAGGATCAGAAAAAGTAACAAAATTCGCAAGATTACTTCTAAAGGTTAGAAAAGCATCAAGGAATTGCTGGGAGAGGAGACTCTCCAAAGTGTCTGTCTGCAAACTGGGTAGGAAGCTCCAGGGATACAGCTTCCGTGTTCACATGCTTTGGTGGGCTTTTCCATGATGCACACAGCCTTGGGATCATCCATGTTCTTGTAAGTAATGCCAATAAATGCATTGGCTTACTAAAATATACTACAGTGGAATAGCCTCTTTTGACAGCCTTCAATGCCCTATATATAGTGAACAGATATTTATTCCTCCTCAGGAAAAATCAATAGTACCATACATGGGGAGAAGACGAAAGCAGGAAATCTCCTAGTCTAAACCTCACAACATATGTTACTGAAGCCTCACTTTAACTAACTGGGTGGGAGCAAGTGAAGGGGAAATTATAGGGAATTTCACTTTCAAAAGGACATTGTACGTTGTATCAGTTTCTGAGAGATTTCAAATTCTTTATCATATTAACAATCTCTTGGGAGTTTTTCCATAAAACAATCTTGTTTAAAAGTATTTTAGCCTCACATTCCAAACCACTGACCGACCATAAAAATGTTTTTGTACAAAATTAGCATCCCTAAATGAGAGTTATGGAGGGCATATTTTGGGAAATGTTGATTTACTATTCCACTTACTTCTCAGAAATAGAAAATCGGGCTGTGAGAAATGTGGTCTAAACTTATGTGACCAAATAACAGCTGAAATGCAATAAAGCAGAAAATTTGATGCACATCAGACATAGGACATGAGGCTTTTAATACAGTTTGGGTTAAGGTCATTAGGGTAGTTATTTTTCAATTGAAAAAATTTCATACAATATAGTTTGATCATTTTCCCTCCCCCACTTCTTCCAAGATTTTCCCACTTCCCTAACCATACAATTTTATGTTCGTTTTGTCTAAGTCATGATAACTTTTTAAAATAACAAACTGGGGGCAAAGTAGTTAGCTGGCTCAGTGAAGAAAGGACTTACTGCACAAGTCTGAGGATCAGAGTTCTGATTCCCCAGAGTCCACATCAACAACCAGACTTGTGGGGCAGCCACTAGGAATCCTAGTGACTAGAAGGTACCTACAGGGAATCCTTGGGGGAAGCTGGCCAGCTAGACTGCCTGGATTTGGCAACTTTTGAGTTCAATCAGTGAAGGAAAGAATTCTCAAAAAGGGCACGCAAGCTAGGAGTGATGGTACACACTTTTAATGCTAACACTCTGAGTTATAGGCAGGTGGATTTCTGTGAGTTTGAAGCCAGCCTGTCTACATAATGAGTTCCAGGACAATCAGGGCTATTGAGAGACCCTGACTCAAAAAAAAAGAAAGAGACAAAAACATAAACAAAGAAACAGGGTACTCAAGGTCAGCGTCGGGCCTCTATGTGCTTGCTCACATGTGCTTGTGTATTTACACATTCCCACATGGACACACACACACACACACACACACACACACACACACACACACACACACACACCAAACACACATACACGAACATACATCTAAATGTAAGTAATTTGCTCTGGTTTCCTTTTCTTCTTCCTTCTTTTCCTTCCTTCCTTCCTTCCTTCCTCCCCCCTCTCTTCTGTCTCTCTCTTTCTTTTTCTTATTTCTTCCTTTCTTTTTTAATAACTTATGCCTAATACTTGAATCCTCCTCATTGGATTATTTATTCATTGACACAATTCATGGCATTTTTACATATATAATTTATACTGCTTTTGACATACTGTAAACAGATGGTGTAATGATAACTTTTCCCACAGTGTGTTAAATATGCTTAGAAGAATTGTACAGGAGGTGAGAAGAATTATCACAAAGGGTCATCAGTTCTCTCTCTATTTTTCCTGAGATTTGTAAACACTGCTTTAGTGGTGTGTGTGTGTGTGTGTGTGTGTGTGTGTGTGTGTGTGTGTGTGTGTGTGTGTGTGTGATGTTATCAAAGAAGAGATCATCTCCTTGAAACATCACTTTATAAAATGCAAACATTGGGTCAGTACAAAAGGTGGACTGCCTTGGTTTTTGAGAAATGTTTGAGTTCAAATCATGTGTCTCCCACTGTTATGGTTAGTTTTCAATGTCAACTTACCTTAACCTAGAATCACCTGGAAAAATGTGTAACAGTTGACCAATTATCTGGACCAAGTTGGTTGCGAGCATTCCTGTGAGATGGTCTTGACTGTTAACTGATCCAGTCCCTGTGAGCAGCATCAATTCGTAGAAGAGATCCTAAACTATATAAGATAGAAGAAAGCAAATGGGAGAAAGAAGCGAGCAGCCTGGACCATTTATTTGTTTCTGCTCTTGAATATGATGTCATATGACTGGCTACTTGAGTGTATATGCCTTTGACTTCCCCAAAATGATGGAGTGTAACCTGGAATTGTAAGATGAATAAACTTTCCTTCCCTATGTTCCTTTTTGCCAGGATATTTTATCATAGCCACAGATATAAAGCACTCTGGCTCACTAGCACACTGGCTCACAAACTGTCAGTGTAGCAAGCATCATACTGAAAATACTTCTGGAGGACTGGGCAGGTCTTTTTCAGTACTGTTACTTAATAAGTAGTCACAAACATTTTTAGCGCTCATCACCATACTTGAAATTACTTGTGTCTAGGAGTCAAACTAACTAAACAATTTCTAAACATTAATGATTACAGTGATTTCTATTTTATTTCTTATTTGAAACCATTTTGTATAATGAAAAAAAGATAAGCAGGTGGACTATTGGATCTTTCTGAATGGGTTAAACAGCTTAATCGTAAGTGAAAAAAGAGAATCGAAACTTTTAAGGATATTAAAGTATCTTAAAAATCTAAATTTAAACACACAGTTGTATTCCTTTTTTTTCATAAAAAATAAAGATAACCTTTGCATATTAGGTCTGCATTTAATACAACATCTGAACATGTTTCTATCAATGAGAACCATGTCCTTAGAATACCCAATAGCCACATGTTCAAGGACCTGGATTATACTGATCTTTCTAATTTTTTTCAGCTATGAACAATACAATTTTGACTGCAGAAAAAATTAACTTTATGTGGTGGTGAAGGAACTTGATAACATGTTTACGACATTATGCCAATAGAAAAATGAGCAGCATACCTTAAAATTCCATAAAAAATTGACATTTAGTAAAGAAATTAATTGTAACTATGACTGTTAGTAATAATGATTTTCAACACTATTTTATAAAGTTCCAATGAAAACAAAATTAAGGTTTCCCTAGACCCAGTGTCCCGGTCTTGTCCTTAGCACTCCTGTCCACATTTCCTGTGGATCCCACAAACCATCCTCTCATTGTACACCTCCTGAACTCTCACTGTTTCCAGCCCCTGACTCCAGCAGCCACCCCCTGCCTACAGATCAGTAAGCCAGGTAGGCTGCCCACAGACCTTTTCCACTCTCTCTCTGTTCCTCCAGTCTCATCCCCAGCTCTTCTGCAGCATAACCATGGCAGTCATCCCTTTAACCCAGCGCCCATCTTCTGTTGATCCCACAAATCTTCCCCTTCTAAAATTCACTCCCCACTTGTTTCTTTGTCCCAGACTCCAACTCGAGCAGGAAGCCCCTGCTAACCCAAGGTCTGATCTTCTCAGGGCAACAAGAGAGCTGAAGGCAGACCCACATCTCTCTTACAGCTCACAAGATCTATCCCCTGAGCCTCACTCTCAGCTCTAGCAGAAAACCTATTGTGGTCTCCCTTTCATCTAAGGCCCCATCCCCAGAATATCATAAAAAACATTCTCCACCCTTTCTCTTCCCTCTACTCCTCCCAGTATCCCAGCCTACAATGTCAGCAGGCACTCCCCATGAATACATCAGCTGAATGGGCCAGGGAAATAGCAGAAACAGAAACCAAGAAACAAAGTACCCACCCAACAAAGAGAAATCCAGAAATCAGCACCTAGTCCTATAATCATTCCAAAACCAGATGCCGAGACAACAGCATAAAAATGCAATCAGTAACAGCCAAAGCAACATGTCTCCAGGAAAGCACAGGTATCATAGAACAACAGGCCCTGAATATTCCAACATAGCTGAAACACAAGACAAAGATCTTAAAACAGCTGTTATAAATATGATAGAGATCCTTAAAGAAGAAATTAAATCCCTAAAAGAAATCCAGGAAAACACAAAGAGTGCAAGGAAATAAATAAAACTGTTCAGGACTTGAAACTGGAAATAAGATCAATAAAAAAGTCCAAACTAAGGAATTGTGGAAATGAAAAATTTAGGAATTTGAACAAGAACAACAGAGGCGAGATTCATTAACAGAATATAAGAACTGGAAATGAGATTCTCGGGTATTGTAGATATGGTAAATGAAATATATGAACTGCAAAAAAAAAAGCTTAAATCTAAAAATCTTTGGAAACAAAATATCCAAGAAATCTAGGAAACTATGAAAAGACTAAGACTAAGAATAGTCGGTATAGAGGAAGGAGAGAAACTCAGCTCAAAGGCCCAGAAAAATGTTTTCAACAAAGAAGAAAATTTTCCTAACCTAAAGAAAGAATTGCCTGTAAAGTTAAAAGAAGCATACAGAACACCAAATAGATTTAATCAAAAAGGAAATCACCATACCACATAACAAAGAAAGAATATTAAAAGCTGTAAGAGACCAAGTAACATATAAAGGCAGAACTATTAGAATTACACCTGACTTTTCAATGGAGACTCTAAAAGCCAGAAGGGCCTGGACAGATGTGCCACACACTCTAAAAGACCCCAGATGCTAGCCCAGATAACTACTGCCAGGAAAATTTTCAACCACCATAGATGGAGAAAATAAGATATTCCATGGTAAAATCAAAGTTAAACACTATCCTCAAATTCAGCTCTACAGAAGGTGCTAGAAGGAAAACTGTAACAGGAGGTTTACTACACTCATGAAAAAAAACAACAAACAAAAAAAAAAACAAAAAACAGCCAATAAACAATCTCAGAGCAGAAAAATCAAAAGAAGGGAAACACACACACACACACACACACACACACACACACACACACACACACACACACACGCACGCACACAAAACCTCCATCACCACCACCACCACCATCCAAAGAATGAATGAAACAAAGTGTGGGTTTGTTGAGAAAATCAAAAAGATAGACAAACCCTTATCCAAAGTAGGTAAAAGGCAGAGAGAGAATATTCAAATTTACAAAATCAGAAACAAAAAGGGAATAACAACAGAAAATGAGGAAATTAAGAGAATCATAAAGATATACTTTAAAAACCCATACTTCACCAAATGGAAAATCTAAAAAGAAGTAGATAATTATCCTGATGAATACAACTTGCCAAAAGTAAACCAAGATGAACAATTTAACTAAACCTATAAATCCTAAGGAAATAAACTCATTAAAATCTCCCAACCAAAAAAAAAAGCCCAGGACCAGATGGTTTTATCACCAAAATCTACAAGACTTTCAAAGAAGAGTTAACACCAGTACTCTTCAAATTATACCACAAAATAGGAACAGAAGGAACATTGTCAAATTCTTTTTATGAGACTGCAGTCACCCTGATACCCAAACCACACAAAGATTCACAAATAAAGAGAATTACAGACCTGTTTTCCTAATGGTCATTGATGCAAAAAATACTCAATAAAATACAGGCAAACTGAATCCAAGAACACAGAGAAAATAATCATCCATCATGACCAAGTAGGCATCATCCCAGAGAAACAGGAATGGTTTAACCTATGAAAGCCTGTCAATGTAATCTACCATCTAAACCAACTAATAAAAAGGGGGAAAAAACAAAGCAAAATCATCTCATTAAATGCTGAAAAAGCCTTCGACAAAATCCAGCACTCCTTCATGATAAAAGTCTTAGAGTGAGCAGAGATGCAAATGACATACATAAATATAATAAAGGGAATTTACAGCAAGCCTATAGCCAAGACCAAATTCAATGGAGAGAAACTTAAAGGAATTTCACTAAAATTGGGGACAAGACAAGGCTGTCCACTCTTTCATTATCTATTCAATGTAATACTTGAGGCTTTGATTAGATCAATAAGAGACCTAAAGGAGATCAAGGAGATACAAGCTGCAAAGGAAGAAGCCAAAATATCATTATTTGTTGGTGATATGATAGTACAAATAAGTGACCCTGAAAACCCATCAGGGAACACCTAATAGCTGCTAAACACTTTTGTCAAAGTGACGGGATACAAGATTAGCTCAAAAATCGCTAGCCCTCCTGTATACAAATGGCAAAAGGGCCGAGAAAGAAACCAGGGAAACAATACTCTTCACAATAGCCTCAAATAATATGAAATATCTTGGGTAATGCAATTAAGCAAGTGACAGACTTGTATGACAAAAACTTCAAGTCTTTGAGGAAAGATTTTGAAGAAGGTATCAGAAGATGGAAAAATCTCCCATGCTCATGGAACAGTAGGATTGACATAACAAAATGCCCATCCTACCAAAAGCAATCTACAGATTCGACACAATCCCCATTAAAATTCAACACAATTCTTTACAAAGCATGGAAAGACACTTCTCAACTTCATATGGAAAAAATGTAAAAGCCAGGATAGCCATAGCAATCCTGTGTAATAAAAGAACTGCTGGAGATTTCAGTATTCTGATTTCAAGTTGTACTACAGAGCTACAATAATAAAAATCCCTATGGTACTGTATAATAAGAAACATTGATCAAAATGGAATCAAATTGAAGACTGAGAGATAAATCCACACACATATGGTCAACTGATTTTTGATAAAGAAGTCAGAAATACACTGGAAAATGAAAGAATCTTCAACAAATGTTGCTGGTCAAACTAGATGTCAGCATATAGGAGAACGCAAATAGAGGCATAGTCATCACCCTGCACAAAACTCCAGTCCAATTGGATCAAAGACCTCAACATAAAACCAGATACAGTGAAATGGATAGAAGAGAAAGTGGGGAATAGCCTTCACTGCATTGGCACACAAGATGACTTTCTGAATAGAACACCAATAGGGCAGGCACTAAGATCAGCAATTAATAAACAGGACCTCATGAAACTGGAAAGCTTCTGTAAGGCAAAGGATACCTTCAATAGGACAAAGTGGCCACCTACAGAATGGGAAAAAAGAAATTTACCAACTATACATCTGATAGAGGGCTGTATCTAACATATATAAAGAACTCAAGAAACTAAATATCAAAAAATAAATAAGCCAGGTAGTGGTGGCACGTGTTTTTAATTCCAGCACTTGGGAGGCAGAGCCAGGCAGATTTCTTTGAGTTTGAGGCCAGCCTGGTCTACAGAGCGAGATCCAGGACAGGCACCAAAACTGCACAGAGAAATCCTGTCTCGAAAAAAAAAAACCCAAATAAATAAATAAATACAAATAAAAATAAAACACAAATAATCTAATTCAAATATGGGGTGCATATCTAAGCAGCAAATTCTCAATTGAGGAATCTCAAATGGCTGAGAAACACTTAAAGACATGTTCAACATCCTTAGCCATCAGGGAAATGCAAATCAAAAAGTATTTTGAGATTCCATCTTACACCTGTCAGAATGGCTAAGATCAATAACACAACTGAGAGCTCATGCTGACAGGAATGTGGATGAAAGTAGCACTCCTCTATTACTTGTGGAAATGGAAACTTAAACAGTCACTATAGACATCAATATGGTAGTTCCTCAGAAAATTGAGAATTTGTCTACCTCAAGACCAAAAGAAGCTCCATCCTACCACAAGGGCAAATGCTCAAGCGTGTTCATTGGTGCTTTATTCATAATAGCCATAAACTGGAAACAACCTAGATGTCCTTCAACAGAAGAATGGATAAAGGAAATGTAGTACATTTACACAATGGATTATTACTCAGCAGTTTAAAAAAAATGACATCATGAATTTGTAGGCAAATGGATAGAACTTGAAAAGGTCATCCTGATTGAGGTAACTCAGACCCAAAAAGACAAATATGGTATGTATTCACTTATAAGTGAACATTACTGATTAAGTTAATGATAACCAAGCCACAATCCATAGACCTAGAGAGGTTTAGTAAAGAGGAACGGTCTGAGGGGGCTGCATGTCTTTCACTGGGAGATGAAATAGAATAGATTTCGCAGGCAGACTAGGGGTGCATTGGGAACAAGGGCAGGGGATCAGGTGTAGGGCAGAGATAAATTGGAGGGAGCAAGTGCAGGGAGAGATGGCTGGAATTGGGGGTATTTGGGGAACTGGTGTTGAAAACCTATTGCAGTAGAAACTTCCTGGAATGTATGAAAGTGACCCTAATGAGGTCTCTTAGCAATAGGAAATAGGGAGACTCCACTGGCCATCTCTTGAAGCCAGGCAGGGCTTCAAGTAGTGGGACTTGGTTGCATTCAATTGAGTTGTTGGCCTAAGGGGTCTCATGGAAATTCCCAAATAACTCAGGTTGTTACTAAGACAAAAGGTTACTCTCTGTACAATGACAGGGGTGGGTCATTGTCTAGCACAACACTCATACATCTCATTGAACATGGAGATGTCAAGGTGATGCCCATATGGAGTCTTAACCCCTATGTTCTAGTGTCATTGGTGAGGGAAAATACTTGACAGGCCATTGAAAGAAAAACCTGAACATCAACCCAGCCACAAAGCTTTTGACCTAAAATCTGTCCTGCCTGCAAAATATGATAGGACAATGGTGGCACAGAATTTGAGGGAGTAACCAACCAATGTCTGATATAACTTAAGGTTCACTCCAGGAGAATGAGCCCAAGCCCAAAACTGCTTGTGTAACTGAGAAGCAGAGACTAGGTATTTGAGAGACCAAGGATTTGAGACAATCCCTGAACTTTCCCATAATGCAGAGACTGGACAAATGATGCAACTAACTCTCTCAGGACTTGACAATTAACCCAAAAATTTTCTTTTCAGGATTCCCTAAAGATGTCCTCACCCCCAGAAAGCAGGAAGCAATTTTAAGAAAACAACGCCCACACTCCCAAAAGGTGAGGTGGATAGTTATTTTGATCATTCAATGACTTATGGATAATTGTCGTTGTTTATGATGGTTTGTTACAAGTTGTTAATTGTTAATGGTCAGGAAAAAAGCTGAAGAAGGAGATTAGATT
The DNA here is from genome assembly GCF_007827085.1 of Peromyscus californicus insignis. Lineage (NCBI taxonomy): Eukaryota > Metazoa > Chordata > Mammalia > Rodentia > Cricetidae > Peromyscus > Peromyscus californicus. The sequence goes on from NW_026294617.1 coordinate 25,639,400, forward strand.
CAGAGTTTCTGTTTGAAAAAAAAGGAAAAGAAAAAAGAATATAGATATGAGGTAGATCATTGAATCTATTCTGAGAAAAAAGATAAAGAAATAATAGGATAAATAGGTAGATCATTGAATCTACTCTAAAAGAAAAAGAGGAAGATATAAAAATGACAAAAGGTAGATTATTGAATCTATTATGAAAAGAAAAAAGATAGAATATGGATATGATACGATAAAAAGGTCAATTATTGAATCTACTTGAATCTATTATGAAAAGAAAAAAGATAGAATATGGATATGATACGATAAAAAGGTCAATTATTGAATCTACTTTTAAAAAGGAACTACTTGTTTTAAATAGGATAAGTAATGAAATTTTTTGTCTGAGTTTATCAAATGTTACTGGACTGGACATTGTTAATATATATAATGGAGTTTTTTGTCTGATTCTGTCAAATTTTAATGGACTAGACATTGTTAATGTAATTCTTGACTGTATATATTGTATATCCTTATTGAATATAATTTTTCTTGTATTCGTTATAAGCTTTTTTAAATTTTAGACAAAAGGGGAAATGTGCTGATATTGTGTTCCCCCAAATATTGTGCACCCTAATAAACTTATCTGGGGTCAGAAAACAGAAGAACCACTAGATACTGAGGCCTGAAAATGGTGGTACACATGCCTTTAATCCTAGCATTCCAGAGGCAGAGATCCATCTGGATCTCTGAGTTTAAAGCCATATTGGAAACAGCCAGGTATGGTGACTCAAGCCTTTAATCCCAGGAAGTGAGCCTTTAATTTCAGGAAGTGACGGCAGAAAGCAAAAAAGGTATATAAGGCATGAAGACCAGAAACTAGAAGCTTTTGGCTGGTTAAGCTTTCAGGCTTTTAGCAGCAGTTCAGCTGAGATTCATTCTGGATGAGGACTCAGAGACTTCCAGTCTGAGGAAACAGGATCAGCTGAGGAATTGGAAGCGGGGGAAGCTGTGGCTTGTTCTGCTTCTCTGATCTTCCAGCATTCACCCCAACACCTGGCCTCAGATTTGTTTTTATTAATAAGACCTATTAAGGTTCATGCTACAATCTAAATTTGAGGTCTCCATCAAATCCCTTTCCTCAGAATTCGGAATCCTGCAGAAGAGGAGCTGGAAAGATCGTAAGACCCAGAGAAGATGGAGGACACTAGGAGAACAAGGCCCTCTGAATCAACTAGGCAAGGTGCATATGAGCTCACAGAGACTGAAGTAGCAAGCACAGGACCTTCACAAGTCTGTACCAGGTGCTCTGCATATATGTTATAGCTATTACCTTAATATTTTTATGGAAATCCTGACTGTAAGACATGGGTCTCTGACTCTTGTGACTGTTCTTAGGACTTTTACCTTCTGTGGGGTTGCCTTGTCCAACTTCGATATGATAGTTTTTGCTTCATCTTTTATTTTATTTTGTCATATTTGCTTTTTATCTCTTAGCAGTCTTTTCTAATATGAGACATAGAAAGGAAGTAGATCCAGAGGGGAGGGAAGGGGAGGAGGAACTGGAAGGGATAGAGGGAGGAGAAACTATAATCAGCATGCATTGTATGAGAGAAGAATCTGTTTTCAAAGAAAGAGATGCATATTAAAAAACATAAAATTAAATATCCTTTACCTCCATATGCAGACAAAACACCTTTCATTCATTTTAATGTTCTAGGAAAAGGTTTTAGTACTTTAGTTTACATAAAGTATGATAGATAAAGGCATAAACTTTAGTTTTACTTCACATTTCAGTTTATTTTAATTCTACTGATTTACAAAGAAAGAAAAAAAGATTTTTAAGACACACAAAGTTAATTTATGTGTCTGTTTTTATTTTTATGAATTATCTTTAATTTATAGCCTGTTACTGTTGTCCATACTGTGTACTGAGTGTGCATGTGTACTTATATATGATATAATCTCACATATAAATTACACTTATATACCTATATATTTGTCATTGAATACGATTCCTACTCTATCATTCAGGTAAAAAAATCAAAGTTAAAATAATCACATAAAGGGTATCTATTTTCCTTCAGAGGTAATGTGAAAAATAATTCCTTGTTTAAAAACAGATTATTAGTAATCAATTTGCTTGCAAGCTAAGGCAATAAGAATTCTGTAGGACCCTGATAATTTGTATTCATTACTGAATCTTAATTGAAAGTGGATTGAAAAACATCTTTATGGAGAGAAGCACTGATTGAAAGGTTTTTTTTTTTATTTTTTTACTTTTTTCAAGTAAGCCTGCTGAATGTGATTTCCCTGACTAATATTTAAAGCATATAGTAATATAGAATCATAGAATAATGCTTTAAAATTTGGGTATTATATATGTAATACTATTATATATAGCATATATATATGTTGTTATTATGTGTCTTCCCAATTCAAATAACAATAGATATGAAAACAACAGAAATAGATTTTATAAATATAAACATTTCTGGGAAAGTTGTTTAAAGGAAATTAGTAGCTTTACTGACATTGTCTTATTTAAATTTTATCTTATCTCTTATCAAGAAATCTAACCTTTTTTTTAACTCATTTAATTCTATCTTCCTACATACCATTGTAGAAAAGAATCTCTTCTACATGCCATACATCACCATGCTTATGTTTGTCTCTTTTACTATTGCTGTGAAAAGATACGCCAAGAAAAGCTACTTAATGGAGAAAGGGTTTATTTCAACTCACAGTTTCAGGGTGTAGTCCATCTGCCAGTTAATTCAAGACGGCAGAAGGGTGACACAGCTGTGAGAAAGCATCCACAATCAAGAAGCAGGGAGAGGAGTGGATGCATTCTGTTCAGCTCTTGTTGTCCACGGATACAATCCAGGGTTCCAGTCAGGGAATGGCACCTCACACAGTGGATAGGTCTTCCCATATCAATTAAATCAATCAAGATAATCTCCTCAGAGGAAAACCCAATGGACCCTCTCCCATGTAATGCTAGATTGTCAAACTGACCATTAACACACACGTCCTCAAGCCTAAAACCCAGGCCTGTTTCATTCATTCCTTCCAAAGATAATATTCTAGTTCAGAGAAATAATTTGGAGTTGGATAGCTCTCAAAGAGTCATATAAACTTACCATTATCTGTGCCCAAACTTATATACAAATGGAAAGTTCTTGTCGTGTTTTTATTACTCAGGACACTTTCATTAGCATGCAAAAAAAAAAAAAAAAAACCTAAAGAACAAAAGCAAAAAGCATCAAAACACATGCCTTGCCTGGCAATAGTGGCGCTCGCCTTTAATCCCTGCACTCAGGAGGCAGAGGCAGGTGGATCTCTGTGAGTCTGAGGCCAGTCTGGTCTACAGAGCAACATCCAGGACAGGCACCAAAAACTACACAGAGAAACCCCGTCTCAGAAAAAAAAATGACTTAACAGATTAAAAGTTGAATCTGGGCAACTGAATAGTCTTTGCATGAGTATATTTAAGAATGCAAAAGAGGGAAATTTAAGAAAAAAATGCAAAGGAGAAGTAGTCTAAATTCTAATTCTAATCCCTGCATCCATGTTTTTAATTACATTTCTTTCTGACTACCTCCTTGGGCACCTTGCTTCCTCAACTAACTCTTCCTCTCCTTCATCCTTTCCAAGGCTCTTATTCCTCAGTATATAATTGTATTCAATATATCCTAAGTCAAAAACTTATCCTTCCATATCATCGAGCTCCACTCTCCTGGGATGTCTCTCATTTGTCCTAATACGTCCTAACTCGATCACTTGGGTATCTTTTTATTTATTACCTATATTTCAGCCCAAATCTTTAAACACAAGGTATCTTGAAATTGAAATCACTCTTGGGCTCTTACTGGTCATCTCCTGCTTGCTGGTGACTCATCTGTACCACATAAGTGTTGTTAATTGCCCATAGATTTAGTAAAGTCATAAATTGAGTTCTTTGAGCCAAATTTAGGGGCCCTGAGACTTCATTCCCACCTCAAATGAGAAAACATCTCTTTGCATGACAGCCATTACTTACATGAGCAGGGAGGACTCACTGCATGAAAATAATGAACTATCTGTAAATTGAAAATACAAAGTTGTCTGTCAATTAAAAACACACATCCCCCCCTCATTGGGCAGGATATAGGATACTGTCCTTTCTTTTTTATCTCCTTTGTGTGAAGCATCAAATAACATTTTGAAAGATCTTCACTTTCGGAAGAGTTAAATGCCACTGCCTGATGGATTAAATCCCAACTGTCCACGTGTTCACAGTCTCACCTCTGAGTTCACCTTTTGTTTTTCTTTATGTCACAAATAATAGACTTGAGACCTTGAAGTGTGTTTTCCTCAGTTACTTTGCCCCACGAATCTGATATTATTTAGTGTGGGATATCTTCTGACACCTTTTCATCTGGAGCATCTGGAGAAGCAGTTTTCCTCCTTCACTTCTCAGTGGATCATGTACTGGACTCCTTATATCTTTAATGTCCTTAGGTAGGTATCTGCAGACCTTTACGTGGCCCTCCTCCCTCTCTTCTTTTAGAGCTATACTGAGCTTTCAAAGATGAGTCCAAGAATGACTTCAGTATTTACAGTATTTGCTATCTGGAGACAACTTGAAGCCATACACATCATACATAAGGATGAAGAAAACAAGATAGTTACATTTGTTTGAGATGTACTCCTAGTATGGGAGAAAGCTGGATAGAGATTTTAATTTTTATTTATGGGGAATATATTAAGCAGAGATTATGGAATACAAATCAAGCTCAATCACAGTTGAACTGACAATCTCTATGATAACTGAGAAGTAGTGAGTTGGAGGATCTTATAAAAGGGATTGAGGGGAGACTTGACTACACACTGTTTGATAATGTTCAGATGTGAAAACAGTATCTTAATAAATTAAAATTAATATAACAGAATAACACAGGTGAATAAAGATTTCTACAAGAAGAATTCATTTTGCAGTTAGATGTGCAAGTCCTATTGTATGTACAAATTGTGCTCCAAATGAAGCCTAGACTGAAACATTCAAAATGATGGCATTTTGAGAATTCTTTCCAATGTTCATTTGAATAAGTAGGAAAAAATATCTTTTCTCAGAGTTTAGTCTGACAGCAATGTCCTCAATATCAGAAACTATATAGATTTCATTTTTTTTTTTCATCCCAGGAGTTTAGTGGCATGCCAGTGTTCTGAATGCTTTAGATTAATATAAGTTAAAGGGATTTGTGAATGGAGCTGCTCAATACAGGTTGATGTTCTACATTAATCCTAGAAGTAATGCAATTTTTTTCCTGGCATGCTGTAAAAGCAGAGACAAATTGACTTTGGAGCAGAACGGATATCTAGACAGCTTTCCAAGTCTTTGTAATTGCATGTTCATAGTGTGGCTTAATTATCTTTAATGAAATGATGTGTGTTCTTTGAATAACTGACAAATCCTGTGGAGATAATTTATAGTCCTACAACAGATATTTTTGAAGTTCACTAGTTTTTTTTTAATTTTTCTTTTTTATTCTGATGTTTGAAAGGAACAAAACATCAAATATTTGTGGGTTTTTTCCCTCATGTCATCTATATTCTCAATGTAAACTTTAACAGAGTGGGATTTTGTAAACACAACTGTTTAAGTTAGTCACAGAGATAAACTTAGTTCCAAGCAATACATTCTGAAAGTATTTTTAATCATTTTTGTTTTAATGAAAAGGAGAAATTTGCCCAATGTCAGTTGTGTTAAAAAAGGTAAAAGGTTCTTGTTTGGCCCCCTGATAAGCATGAGGTTTTGAAAGGTGTAAAGTCATACCTCTGGGCCAAAGCCATTTTGAAAACAGTGTTTAAGGGCTGGGACTACAGTTTGGCAGTAGACCACATGCCCAGCATTTTCAAAACCCTGCCCAATTGCCAGCAGAAAAGTAGAGGACTGAACAAATGAAAAAAATAATAAACAAATGCGTGTAAGGCTTAAACAATGGCATTGAAATTTTTCCTGATAGTTAAGATTTCTTTGTTTGTCTTTTAGATGAACTGTATTCATGGTTTGGCTTGGCCACTTTCCTTGTAGCTGTAATGAATCTGAGTATCAGCAATTCCTGGATAAGGTTGACATTTTATCTCAAACCTTGTTCAGGGACTCAGCCTTAAAAATGGACACAGTGGCAGTACTCATGAGACCTTCTGCAGGTGTGCTGGTGTAAACCATGTTACCTCAGGAGTCTGTGAATTAGGACTGTGATGTTCAGTTCTGAATGGGAATATCCTGCTCTGGAGACTTCACATTCCACCACTCCTGCTTTGGGCCCTTTTCTCTTAATTGTGAAGAACCAGGACTGAGCTATCATCATCTTCACCCTTTATGAAAATTTCACACTTCTTTCCTTATGTCAGATGGAATAAAAACGATATCCGTTCACTGTTCAGGTCAAACCTAGGAAAGTCACCTTGAAGCACTTACAAAGCGAATTCACATCCTTTGTTAGGTCATCAACTGTACCCAGTGCTCTGTGTTCTTCTTGGAGTCAAATGAGGTTTCATAGTCTTGAAATCAAAAAGGAACTAGAACTTCAGAAACAAGATGAAACAAGGTTAGTATAACAACATTGGATCAATTGCCCTTTACTGTGATGATATATTGTGTACCCTAATAAACTTGCCTGAGCATTGGTGGACAGAGCCAGCCACTCGACTACACATAGAAGTCAGGCAGTGGTGGCACATACCGTTAATCCTTAATCCAGGGGGTAGAGATTCTTTTGGATCTCTGTGAGTTCAAGACCACACTGGAAACAGAGCCAGGCAGTGGTGGCACGCACTTTTAATCCCCGTACTGAGAAGCACACATGCCTTTAATCCCAGGAAGTAATGTCTGGGCAGAGAAAGACATAAGGCTTGAGGAAACAGGAACTCACTCTCTTTAGACTGAGGATTTCATAGAGGTAAAAACTAGTGACTGGCTGTTCTGCTTCTTTGATCTTTCAGCTTTCACCCCAATATATGATACCAGGATTTGTATTAAAAGACCATCTAAGATTTGAACAACACGTCACAATAAGGAGAATTTGTAATGAGTGTCTGTTATCTCAACCTCAACAGGCATTTCATCTTGGGTGCTTATGTACAGCCCATGCCTCACTCTTGCTTGAAGATTTTCAGCATTTACCTTTGCTAAAATTTGGCTGTTTTCCAGCTTTCTTATTAAGTAATTTACACTGTGTTTAATTCTAACAACAAAACTCTTGGCCACGGCACAGGAAGAAAAAAAAAATCCCCTGCATTTTGGTATTTAAGCACAGAGGAACCCGCTACAGAGCATGGAGGGTCCCACATAGTCCTGAGATGAGAGACTTAGTTGAGAACCTTCCAAATCCACACTGCAAAAACCACAGCTCCCCATTCTGTGATCAGAAGGTGCAATACTATTTTGTGTTATGATTTATATCTTAAATGTTGCTGAAATCTTAAGTGCTGAGGGCTTTGACCCCAGCTGGTAGTATGAATGGCAGGTTGTAGAACCAAGCTGAAGGTTGGAGATGTGGTACCATGGTAGAGCCTTTGCCTATCACTATGAGGTCCTGGACCTAATTCCCAGTACCACCAAAAGGATTTTTTGTTTTTTAATGATGAGGTCGAGCTTAGAAGGATGAAGTAGGTCACTGGAAACATACTCTCCAGAAACACATCTCGCCTTATCTTTTTCTGCTCTCTCTGCTGCCTATTTTCTTGAGAGTAGATTTGCCCTACAACTCTTCTTACCCCTCCATCATACTGATACTCACTACAAAGCCAGAAGCAGCAGAGCCAAGCAATCCTAGACTGACAGTCCTGAAACCCTGAGCCAAAGTGAATCTAAATTCTGTTCCCCAGGTATTTTGCTACAGTTGGGTATCTTTCCTGCCACCGTTGTAGAATGGAAACTCCCAGGTAGAGGAAACCAGCACCACTGCCTTCTGTGCAAAGAGAGTAGCACATTGTTTGTAAGTCCAGTATATGTGTGTGTGTATGCCCTATTCAAATACATATAGAACCTCCCTTCTCCACAATAAAGATCATGTGCTCGCCCACTACTGTTTCCTAAACTCTATGAAGTGAATCTTCTTGAGCGTATAGTTTGTTTTAGGTTTATTGTGAGTTCTACTGTAGAAAAAAAATGCTTTTCAAGCTTAAAATGGAGGTAAAATGAACTAGTTAATAATACTTTTGTTACATTTATATAGACAAAAAACGTGCTATTTTTCTTCTTCCATCAAAATAAGGTAAGCATAATTTGTAATTTATTCATGCAATTAAAATTTTAAAGAAATTAAAACCAGTGACTCAGTTAATAATTAACTACACATGTGCTCAAGAGATGTTTAGCTAGCAAAGCTGCTTTTCCTTGTGATCACCACCTGATTTGGTCTTTAGGACCCACATGATAGAAATGGGGCATAGACTTCTACATTGGAGAAACCTATAGCTTGTCCTCTGATCTCCACAAGAGCACAGGGCATGTTAATGATCCCTGATAATAATAATAAATTGAATTAAATAAGATGTTTTTAGAGTTTCTATTTATAGAAGACACACACAGAGGTACATGTATATCAGACAAATGTGCAAATCTGAGATTCCCGTAGAAAAGAAAAACTTAACTATTTACTAGCAAATGATTTGTAGCTATAGCCCTATCATGATATATTAGATACAGTTTAATGAACAATGAGATTGAATACATACATGAGCCCATTAACATATGTTTAATGTCAGAAATAATATGTTGAGATAATAAAACCTGGCAAAAAACCATCTGTTTATATCACGTTCAAAGCAGATTAAATAATACACTAATACACAGTATTAGAATTGAGGATAAAATCATTCTTTAATGAATAATATGTCAAGTTAGATGAGAGACTGTATTGGTTGTAATATTAAGGCAAACAAGACTGGGCTGCTAGCAATTCGATTCATTGATCTGGGTACTGAATTATAAGGGTACTTATAAGCAAAATCTACTATTATGATATGTAAAATTTTTATATGTATTTTAAATTTCATGAAAAACTTAAAGAAACTGTAAAGTACAGAATTCTTTACAAGGAATATACAAATAAGACAGCCTTCTTGTAGATATTCTCTCTGAATTGAAAAAAAGGAAGTAGCATAATACTCACAAGAAAACAAAGCTTACCAGACTCAGAAAGCTCATGAAATGTACAGCATTCCACCACATTGTTCTGCAAAGTAATATAAGCAGCAACAGTTGACAGAGGAGAGTCTGGTTGCATTTTTAAGTTGTATCAGGTGTCTATGAGTACCCCTGTCCTGTGCTCTTTTAAGTCACCCTAATAAATGATTCGCTGAATCAGATTTGGTTACAACTATTCCTCTGGTCTGTTGTCAGTGTTCTATCTGGGGTGAACAGATACTTGTTCATGTCTTCCCAGCAAAAGTCATATGATATTCTTCTTAGAAATTCTGGTTTGTCATCATTGTTTAAATTGCTTATGATTCAGGAAAAAAACCTGTAACATAACCAAAATATCACTTGTGTATTGAAGGGGCTGGGGGCTAGGGGCCGGGATAGGACTTCATCTCAGACACAGAGTTATTCCATTATGGAAGATGACCTAAGCCCAAGTCCAGGAAATTCCCCAGCCAAGTTTAACCAATCAGCTAACCAGTTTCAAAACCTGACCTTACAAGGCTAAGGGACCCAAAGTTATAGGATGTGGCTATTGCTGATTTTATATGACTTAAAAACCCACAGAGGGTAGAACTTTACTAGCTTTGTCCAATCAACATGCCCCCCATGTAACTGCTCCTTAGTTGCCCAATTAGAGCAGAGAATACCTAACCCCAACCCTCCTCTCATCCTCTAACACCCGCTTAGAATTCCCTAAGCCCCTTTAAAATGACCTGTGTGCTATTTTGTGTGGATGCTCTATCCCTGTATGCTGGTTATTTCTGCAGAATAAAATCTCTTGGTGTTTGCATACTGTTTGAGACTGGGGTCTTCAGCGATTCTCAGACCCTTACAATATAACATGAAGTTAGAACAAGTTCAGCTGTTGTTGTGTGTGTGATAGATGGTGTTGACTTGCACCTGACTGGATTTGGAATCACCAAGGAGATGTCATTCTGGTGTGTGAATGAGAGGAGAAAAACCATTATTATCGTGTGCAGAACACCACAATAGGTGCCTCAGGTGTACCAGGTCCAAAGACAGCATGCCTAGTGTTGATAATGGAGTCTTCTGTTGTTACCAGACTCCAGTGTCTTTGGTTTCAAATGACAATGAATGCTATGGATTTTCCACGGGTCTTCTAGGCTTTCAGCACTGGGTTAGGAGTGCTGAGTCACCCTGCTTCATGGAGTAAATAGCAACCACATTTCTTGCCATTCCAACCTGCAGATAGACACTGTTGGACTGTCCAGCAGCTGTAATATAAGCTAATCTAAATCCCCTTTGATATTATATACATATATAAACACACACACACACACACACACACACACACACACACACACACACACACACACACACAGAGGTAAAAATGGTCTATTAGTTCAAACAAGTACCCACATACTTTGTGTCACCATTCCATACGGTGTTGCTTTGTCAATGTTGGTTGCAAATATTGGGAAACAACTAAAGAACTTGTGAATAGTAAGTAAGCTATAATAAATTTAACATCTAATTCATGCTGAATCCGACTTTTTTTCTGGAAGCTGTCACCCTTTTTCATTGTAGTATGTCAATCAATCTTCATTTTTTTATTAATTAAATTTATACATTTATTTTACATCCAGAAAGCAGTTTCCCCTCCCTCTTCTCCTCCCACCACCACTCCTCTGTACCCCCTACATCCACCCCTCCTCTGTTTCTGTTCAGACAGGCGGAGGCCTCCCATGGGGGGTCAAAAAAAACATGACGTATCAAGTTGAGGTAGGGCTGAGCTCCTCCCATCATATTAAGGCTTAGTAAGGCAACCCAGTATGAGGAATAGGTTCCCCTCTCCTCTGATCCACTCCCTGTATCCAAAAAGAGCAGGCCTCCAAGATGACAACCAAACAGGACAAAACAAGATACAATAAGACAAAGCATAAGTTCTCTTATCAATGCTTGACAAGGCAACCCTATAATAGGGATGTAATTTATTGGTAAACATATATTTTGTGCACGTGTCATGTATGTATATTATCAAGGTCAGCTTGGTGAAAATATTAAGGCCACTCCACATAGTTAAAAGGGAGGTTTATTTTGTGGGGTGACTTACAAGTGAAGGTAGTTTACAGGGTCTGCGAAAGGTGTAGCGCAGTCCGGCGGTGTTCTCTGGAGTACTCTGTTCAGTCTACCTCTGGAGGACTTTGCTCAGGCTACCTCCAGCGTCCAGGGTCCAGGAACCAAGAGAGCTTATGCATCCAGATCTCGGGTCTTTAACATCCTCTCTCAGCCCCGCCTTGTAGCCTCAATGGGGGTTGGAACTTCCAGGTCAAAACTGGAATGGCTACCCACTACAGTCAGCTAAACATTTCTTGGGTAAAGACATTTAATGAGTGTAACAGTTTTAGAACTGCTAGTCAGGTAAGCCCTCCATTATCGACTGTATTAGCTTGAATGAGAATGACACCTGCTCAGTGAAGAAATGTTTCTCTTACACCAAGAGAATAATCAGAGCCTCTTCTCCCAACTTGATAGTATCTGCTGATAGTAACTTGTCAATTTTAAAAGAAGCATAAATTAGAGTTTGAGAATGGAACTGTGCTTTGTGAAGGAGTAACATGCCCTGACAGGTATTTTGTATCTTCTTTGCACTAAGAAAGTATATTAAGTTGTTTTAGGTTTTGTATCCTACATTTTGCTCCAAATCATTTGAGTATCGTGAGGCATAAATCTCCAGCTTTTCCACTTATCTGTGGTTCCTTTCTCATATCTGTCAGAATAGTAACATGTCCATTACTGGCTATTAGAAGGGATCTTCCCTCCCCGACAATATTTTTGGATAAAGGAGGAAAACTGTATCTACAAAGGTTTATAGTAGAAAAATCATATGTAATATAAATGTTATAATTCTCTAACAATATGGCTGATATTAAACCCAGGAGGCACTTTGAATTTGACTTCTAACAATCTATCATTAGCATTTCAAATATTCTATCACTCAACATTTAACCTCTATTGCTGTTAATCTGCTTCTGAAGAGCAATTCTGATTTTCTTAAATATTTGGTTAGAATTTCTGTAATGTCTGTGCTAGAGAGTTTGAGCTTAACTTGAAACAAGGCATGGTCATTTGAGAGGAGGGAACCTCAGTTAGGGAAATGCTTCTACTGTTCCTGACTGGCTGTAGCACTCCGAAGAGCAGGTCCTGCATCTCACCTGGCCTGGGCAGCATAGTAGGACTGACCATGTTGATGGGGGTACAGGTGATCAGTCCCTTTGAATGTGCGTGGGAGATCTGGTCCCACCACTCATCTGCCATGTGGTAGGGTGAGCAAGAAAGAGAAGAACCACCACCATCACTACCTCTTCCTCCTCCTCCTCCTCCTCCTCCTGCCTCCTGCATGCTGCCCCTCACCACAGGTGGCATGGGGGAGAACTGGCCCTAAGGTCATGAAAGTGGGAGAATTGACACTGTCCCTCACCTGCAGCAGCAGTTGAAAGAGCGGGTCTTGCACCTTGTCCAGGCAGCCCAGTAGAGATGACCCTCTTGGTGGGGGTGCAGGTGAGCCTGCCTAAAAGGCATGAGAGCAGGAGAGCTGATCATCCCCCGTCTGCCATGTGGTGGCATGGGTAGAAGAAATATACCCAACTCTCTTCGCCCCTTGCCACCTGTGGCAGGCAGGAGAGCTAGCCCCGGGGTCACCAGAATGGGAGAGCTGGTCCTGCCCCTCATCAGCTGCAGCACATGGGCGATCTAGCCTTGTGTATCACCTGGGGAGCACACTAGAGCTGACTCTGTTGCTGGGGTGCAAGTGAACAGGGTCAGAAGGAGAACACGAGAGCAGGAGGGCAGCCTCTGCCCTCTCCCTCATATAGCATGTGGTGGCACGGGTGAGGGAAATATGTCCTCTCCGTAGCCCAGGCCAGAGAGCCAGCCTCAGGGACATGAGAAATGGAAGAGCTGGCCCTGCAGTAATCAGAAGGGTGGGCCCTAGACTTCACCTGGGCAAAACAGTAGAGCTGGCCTTAATGGTGGTGTGAGTGAAGGAGAGGTGGACCCAAGGGCCTGAGAGTAGGAAGGTGTCACTCCTTGCTGCCTGCTGCATTGGGTGAGCAGAACCAGGTCTATGAGTTAGCCCACCCCAACATCCACCTCATCTACCACGTACTGCTGGAGTATGTGAAGGGGCCAGGCCTGCAGATCCAAAGCTACAGGGTCTCCATGACAAAGGACAACAACAGGATATCCAAGAGAAGTCCCAGTGAGGACCCAGTATCTATTGGGTAGCACTATTTTATTTTGTTTGGGGGGAGGAGATTTCAAGGGCAGAAGCAAAGTGAGGAAATGGGGAGATGAGTGGAATCAGGATGCATGATGTGAAAGCCACAAAGAATCGATAAAAGGCTAAAAAAAACTAAGCTTCTGTAAGATCAGGTTGTAGGCAAGCCTGTAAAACATTTTCTTAATTAGTGATTGATGGCAGTGATATGTTTGTGTATCAAGTTGACAGTAGGTCAGTTGTGCTGGGTAGTTTTATGACAACTTGACACAAACTAGCACCATCTAAGAGGAGGGAACCTCAATTAAAATGCCTTCATGAGCTCAGGCTGTAGGCAGGCATGTAAAGCATTTTCTTTACTATTGATTAATGGGAGAGGGTCCAGTGCCTTGTGGGTGGGGCCATCGCTGGGCTGGTGGTCTTGGGTTTTATAAGAAATCTGATTGAGCAAGCCATTAGGAACAAACCAGTAAGCAGTGCCCCTCCATGACCTCTACATGAGCCCCTACCTCCAGCGTCCTGCCCTGTTGGAATTCTTGTTTTGTCAGTGGAGAAAAGTGACTTGGAAGTGTAAGCCAAATAAACCCCTTCCTCCACAACTTGCTTTTTGGTCATTGTGTTTAATTGCAGGAATAGAAACCCTAACTAAAACAGTTCCCTTTTCTCCATCTTGACACATTCAATACCAAAATTTCCCCTGAAACTTTAATATTTCAGTGTTTGCTCTAGAAAAGGATTCTATCTGCCCCAATGTGTATATTTTTCTTTATACCTGATATTTTTTATAAATGATTTATTGTTACTTTTTATGTATGTGTGTTTGTATTATTTACACATTCCATCTACCCTTCAGCTGCAATTTTAAGAATTTGTGAACCACATCTCCTGGGTACTGGGAACCAAACTCACATCCTCTGAAAGAACACAGGTCCTCATAACTACTGAACCGTTTCTCTAGTCCCCCACCTCAATTGTACCTAAGTTCCGATCTCTGAGTAGCTGCTACCCAGAGATAATAACCACATATGATATATCAAATTTTAGTAGGTGTAAACAATGTGAATAAAATAATTTGTTCTCATATTAAAAGTATGCCAACTTCACTGATACTTACATGAAAGTATTAATCCTATTCTTAGTCAATGATATATATTTGTAATTTTCATTTCCACCTCCTTTATCCTGATTGAAGCTTCATTCACTTTATTCAATTCTTAATGTGATATTTTTCCAGTCACTGTTAAAAGCAGGAAAAAAAAAACTATTCACATCTGTTGTTTATTTTTCTGTGTTTGTGAAAGAAAAAGCTGTCTGAGAAGAGTGCTCGGTAGAAATTTTGCTTATTTTTTTATCTTCACAAAAGGGAAGCACATTTGTTCAAATGCAAAGTAGTTTTGAAATTGCATCCTGTTATTAATATATTTGGTGTGTAGTAAAATAATCTCTCCCAAATAACATTTTAAGAAAATGAATCAGGTGAATATAGACATATTTCCTGGCAACTTGTAGTGAATGGCACAAGTCTGTAAGGTGAGAAGGTAAGTCATATCAAGCATTTAGACAGAAGGAGCTTTCAAGTACAAACCCAGGAGATGGAACAGTCCTTCATGAGACTAAAGTATTGGTAGGCTACTGTGTAGTGTGGTAGGTACGTGAGCTGTAGTGGATGACAGAGACATAGTCAGAAACATAAAGGCTAGATTATCACATCTATTTCCTTCGTAGGGTCCTTGATCCCTCAAACAGAGGAAGTCCATTTATGCATATCATCGGGTATCTTGCTAAGAGCCACACTATTAATAGGATTCTTTCGTTAATGAATGATGCATAACAGTTTAAATGAGTAATTCAAAATGCTTTTGAAAATACTTTAAAGTGTATCCACAAGAAAAATATGTTAAGAGATCAATGAATTTACTTCAATTCTAAGTAAAATTGTTAACTTTCTAATAATATTTGAAACTGTAAGGATTAACTTCCTATGGTTGATTGGGAAGTTGTGTGGTGTACTAGGGATCAAACCAGGCCTTTGAACACCCTACAAGAATATTTGCCACTGAACCAAATTCAATCTTTTATTTTCAAGTCAAGGTTTCATAAAGTTGTCCAGCGTGGTCTCAAATCCAAGTCACCTGCCTTCATCGTCTTAGAAACTAGGATTATAAGTTGTGATATCACTCCCATCTGGTCAGTTTATATGTCAGTTCCTTCCATTCATCATCCCTTTCACATATTTCTATTTTACAAAATAAATCACATAAAAAATTTTGCTGTGCTAGTCTTAATTGTCAAGTAATTGAATAAATGTTCTATTTAATTATCAAATGTTTAATTCTGATTATAATAGATCTTATACAGCTGTGAAAATTCAGGAATGATATTTTTCAATTAATTTGATTTTTAAAAGCTATGAATTCTCATCTTTAAAATTTGGCATTGAAGTTCAGTTAAATTGACAGTTTAACTAAAGTGTTAATTAATCATTAGCTTTAACTTTGATGTCATTTGGTTTCCATCATTTTGAATGGTGAAAAGATTAACCTCATTATTTTCAAAAGAAATGTGTTAAAGTTCAATAGCACTGGACCACACAATAGGTAATAAAGTGTATTTTTCTTTCCAGTTATTCTTTAAAGTTCCTTTCACATACAAAGTCCATGGAAAATATTAGCAACAATTTCCCCTGTAGTCATAATGGAAAGCTGTTTTACAAAGTTTATAATATATCCTAATTGATTAAATCGCAAAGTTGCCATATGTTAGGTCACCAGACTTTTAAAAATCATTTAATTTTAAGATCTGAAAAATCAGAAATTATTTCCATATGCTGTTTCACTTCACCGGCATGAAATCATCTAAAGCATACATATACACACCTGTATGCATACACACAATGATGAGTGCATTGTATTTGTATGCATATATATTACAATATATGTGTATACATGCATATATAAACACACTTTAATTTTTTGGTGCTACCACTAATGGGAAAAGATCTCTGGTAAATGATTGCACGGTTAACAATACATATTCATGAATCAGGCAGTGAGCTTCTGAGGTCCATGCACCTCATGCTGAATGATTCTGAAACTCAGTCTTTGCTCCTATGTTTTTTTGTCTTACATTATCATTTTATGATCTGTTTCCAAAATAGTGTTGGAAACAGAGTGCTGATGTGTTCTTTACTCAAATATATTTTCATTATTTTTGAAGTAATGAAAACATTTCTATTTTTATCAAGTTAGCTGACAACACCTTTTCCTATTATTTTATTTTTAGCTAGCTAAGTTTAAACTTGACTGTGTGCCTTCTAATTTCAAAGGAAAATAATCAGACCATTCTTCTTCCCTTTGCCATCAGCCAAAGGATTAGTTACTTTGACTAGAGTACAATACAATCGATATTGGCTAAATTTACATCCAAGAGATCATCCTTGAAGATACTGTTTTCCTTCTTGGAAACATAAAAATGTTCACCATAAATTTGGCTTGGAAGAGCTCCCTCAATTCACTCTAAATATCTGTCACTCTCTTAAAGTCCATTTTTATGGTAGCACATAAAATAATAAATCACAAGCCATTAGTTATAAAAGGTCAATTGTATTTTTCTAAAGTACACTACTCCAGCACTCAAAGTCTAGACAGATCTTATGTATAGCTAAGCAGACCATTTTTTTTTGCCCTTATTATACTAATGGGATCAATAGAAAAATATAGTAAACCAGAGTTATCATGATAATTTACATAGACATTATTTTCTTTGGTTAGAAAGAGCACATGAGCATTTCTGTTACTTATAGATTCAACCATCATAATCTCCTAGAATATAGAAACGATAATATTTAATATGCATGATATAATGATACTGGTGGTTAAGGAACCTTTAGCCTCAGAATCCATCCAAAATGAAAAGTGATATATAATTGTTCCTTAACTTCCAAAATCACAAGCCTGCCTCCTCAAGTGCAAACAGAAGGAAATTAAAGTGGCATGGCATGTCCACTTACTCACTGGGCATAAATCTTCTTAGTTTCTGTAACTTGCTGCATTAAAGTAGTCTGAAAACAAAACCATATATATTAATTTTTTTTCTTAAAATAAACCATACACAAACAAATACTTCACTGAAGACATTATTTTCTCCAGCTATATGTGGGTACCTTTCATAGATCTAACATAATTCCTAAGCTTGCCACTCCAAACAAGCACATACATACACATTTCTATTTAACGTTTCTTCTATTCTTCTAGAGAATAACACAGACTTTTCCAGTGAAACACGGTAGTTGCAAAGTCTTAACTCATAAAGGATTGTTTCAAAACAGACCCTCTACTAAAAGTCTGCCTACAGCAGTGACTCTCAACCTTCCTAATGTGACATTTTAATACAGTTCCTCATGTTGTGGTGACCCCAACAATACAATTATTTTGTTGCTATTTCATAATTGTAATTTTCTACTGTTACGAATCATAATATAAATATCTGTGTTTTCTGATGGTCTTAGGTGACCCTTGTGAGTCATTCTGGGGTTGTGGCCCATAAGCAGAGAACCACTGCTCAAGAGTGACTTGAGGGATTGTGTTGCCTTCCTTTCTGTAGACTGGAGATCTCTGCTTTCCTTAATCTCTTGGGCTGTGCTGAGACTTTGAAAGTACTCAACTGCTTTCCCCCAGTCATTCTCCTGAAGTATATCATTCAATACTCTGTACAGCATCCTAGTAAAATTGAGCATAGTTCTTGAGGATGGAGGATGATGACTTCATATGTTTTCTTCATCTAAATTAATTACACCAAATTTTATATTAATTTGTTCATTTATTATTTTGAAATTTATGATTGTACCATTTACTCTGATTTCTGTCTTCTCAGAGCACTCTCCTCTCTGTGTTTTCAGGAGATTCCATCTACTTCTGTGTTTCTCACATGAACTCTTCTCTCTCTATCTATTTTTTCCTTAAAGTCTGTCGATGCTTTAGTACTTCTATGCTAGAGTCACTACCATGTCTTAAGCTATCAATCACTGATTTTTTTTTTTTTTTTGGTTTTTTCGAGACAGGGTTTCTCTGTGTAGCTTTGCGCCTTTTCCTGGAACTCACTTGGTAGCCCAGGCTGGCCTCGAACTCACAGAGATCCGCCTGGCTCTGCCTCCCGAGTGCTGGGATTAAAGGCGTGCGCCACCACCGCCCGGCTCAATCACTGATTTTAATGCTGCTTAAGAGCAAATGTGCATTACGGATCAGAGCTGTGCATCCACTTGACATTTCCATTTGAAATTTCCAGTCTTTTCCTTCTACTTTCTTACTCTCACCTTCTCTAGATGAATGACATCATCTTTCTTTATGTTTCAAAGTTGGAATTGTATGTTGGCTTTTTGTTGTTTTTGTTTGTTTGCTTGTTTGTTTTGTTTTATTGCTAGTATGTTGCTAGGCAGCCCAGATTGTTTTGAACTTTGTATGCAGCCTAAACTGGGTTCTTCCTTGGAACTTCCTGCCTCAGCTTCCATGCTAAAAATAAAGGTGTGGCACCATCGTGCTTGGCTCATGTTCTATATTGAGAAACTATTCTTTACACTGAGTGAACTTGACTCAGTTCCAGAAGAAATTTAGATCACTCAGATAACTTTCTTTTTCTTTTTAAAACCTCATTCTCCAATCCTTTTGTCAATCACTTTAATTTAGCTTTAAATATATTACTATGATTTTTTAAAATAATATACTAGTTATATGCTATGCTGGTTCCCTTGCCCAATTGACCTTCTAGCCCTGTGTTCCAAAGTTCATAAAAAATACTACTAGACTTTAAATTTTCTCCTGAAGATGATAGAGTACCATGCTACATATTTCTATTAAAATTTCTAGGTTGTCATTGTTTTGAATCGGGCATGATTGCATCATTTGGTAGTATGACTAGCCACTAATAATGTACTAGAAGACAGAGACATTCTTGTTTTTGGAAAACATCTTCAATACTGAGCCCACCATTTGTAGGTGTGTGGAACAGAGTGGAGAGTCAATAAGTATTTGCCTAAGATGAATGAGTGAAAGAATAAACAAATAAATGTATGCATATGTTCATCATAGGCATATAGTTTTAATAAGCACATTAAGTAACATAACCTCAACTTGCTTAGTTATTTCAGGAGCTGTTGCGTGATATATAAACATTACAATCTGCATAGAACACCTCAATTTAAGGAGATTTCAGTAAGTGAAATATTCAGATACTCTGTTTACTTAATCATTATTTCTCATATGGAGCAAGACTGAATGAAAATTAATAATGAATGAGTTAATTAAAAGACTTCTTGAGCAGTAAACATAAATAATAGGAGAAATAAATGATTCCCTAATTTATTTACTCTGCACATATGAGTTGACTGTGTGTGATCATTCAGGCACTATTATACTGCAGACTCCAGCAGGGATAATTGAGGCCCCACATTTCCTCCTCAAGGCTTTCTTTTAGTTTTTCTTTAAAATCAAATTGCTTATTCCAAATTTTCGCTTTGATATCTGATACCAAATTCAAAGTTAGTGCAAACATCCTGGCACTTGAAATGCATTTCCCCCTCAACAGCCATTTCTTTCAGAGTTTCTCTCACCTCAATGACAAGTATCATCTGCAGTGTCTCAGGTTACAATAACCCTAAGTCACAAGTTGTTTCTTCAAACTCTAAATACAATACAGTAGTCAGCCTATCATGTCTACAGCCCAAATTTATCCATATCAATTATTCCTGTGCCAGCCTAGCTTACTCTCTGTACTTTAGCAGTATTCTGCCTTTTCCTCCAATGGTTTTCTTTCCTGAATCTGTTTTCCCTATAGAGATGGAAAATCTTTTCCAAAATTTAAATGAACCTTCTCACTTTCTACAAACAATGTTTCTTGCTAGACCCATTTTTAAGTTCCATCACCTTCTCATTATACCCAACTAAAAACTACTTTATAAAGATGTAAACTTGCCCTTCACAGTGTGACCTTTGTTGAGTGGTTTCCCCCATCTGAGTACCAACCTAATCCACCACTGCTCAACTTTGGAGATTGCTTTGATTTCTATGCAACTGCATTTTTCTACACTCACCATTATTTCACAGTGTGTAAGCTTCAAAGACCTCTAAAGCCCAGTCCTGGATCATTTCTGATTTGATCTTCATCTTCTCTGTTCCTTGCATGGCTCTTTACGTGTCTGGTTTTATTTTGCCATTGAAGTCTCACTTCAAAATACACCTCTCCGAGGCTTCCACTTGAATCACTTAAACTCTAAAATACTCTTTCAAGTCTCTTTCATCCATCTTTTGTCTAATTATCTTCTTAATATTGATCACAATTTGAAAGTATGTTTATTATTTTCTTTACAGGCTAGGTGTCTATAGCTACCCAGTATTATATGAGTCATATAAAAGCAAGATCCTGGCTCATTCACGATTTATCTTGTAAACACAAATGGAAATACTCTTGTAAAGTTAGAAGTTTTGGAAAAACACTTTCCCTCCTTACAGAAGACACTCTGATATTCACACTGTATAATAAGCTAATAATCTTTTTTCTTATTAAAATTAGTTCAACACAGGGCCATTGTATAAACCTGAAATACCGATATTTCAGATCCTGAGCCAGAAGCATTGAATGCAAGTCTGCAGTAGCAATGAGAAACAAAGTAAGACCCAAGGAGAGGTCCAAATGCTCATAAGGACTTTTATTCGTTCAATATATCATATGTCCATGAATTTTTGTCACATGTACCAGTGATTCTCAAACTTCTCAGCAAAAGACATTTAAAAGAATTGAGAACAACACTGACTTTTTATTTAAATCGATTTGATTTACTATATTCTTTGAATGTAAACAAAAATAAATTAAATAAAAACATTTAACTTCAAGAATGCTAATTATTAATTAAAAATTAAAAGCCACCACAAACTAATATATAAGAAAAACTCCTTATAGTTACTGTTACATTGTATATAATAACATACATATCTATATATTTTATATATATATAATATATATCTATATGTTTTATGTACTTGTATTTTTGGTCAAAAGTGAAAGTATGAAAAATAGAGAGACATTTAAATGATTTTTTAAAGAAAATATGAATAGTTTTCTCTAGTACTACACTAAAAATTAACAAGTGGTCTTTAATAAAATAGAGAGAATACAGATTCTGAAGTCATGTCAATCAGTCTTCTTAAGTTTCATCTTGAAAAAGAGTTTATCCTTGTGAACCTGCAGCTCCAGTACATATTTGGAAACTACTTACTGAGAACCATGAGTCTGGGGAGCAGGCACAATCCTAGTTCTCTGGAAAATAACAAAGAAGAAGGCTTGATGACTGAGACAGCGCAGTAGTAATTTATGACAAGGCTACTGGTTAAGAGCAGAAACAAGGAAGCTTGGAATAAAAAGCTGCCTCAAGTAGCATTTATGTCTTATCTTAATTCAAGGATAAACACAGTTCTGAGTGAGGCTAAGTTCTCCAATGCCTCTATTTTGGAAAGTCAATGTTTGCTGAACACCAAGATGTAGCTCTTCCTTAAAAGGATCCAGATTTCAGAACTATTTCCCACTATCTTCCCAGCCCTATTACAGTTTGGATCATCTTTTATTGGGTCAACTTTAATCTGCTAATAATGTTTTTAGGATAAGACATTCACAAAAGAAAAACAGTAGATTATTTATCTTAACATTGAGGCATTTGAATTCATTTCTGATTTAGAATAAATTCTTGTGTCCTGCAAAGAATTACTTAACATACTGCATTCAGTTCTGCTCATCAGTAAAATGAAGTTTTTCATAGCAATGATCTCTCAATGTCCTTGCGGATATCTCTGCATAATTCTCTGATACTGTATTATAGTAATGTATTTTCATGTTGCATGGTATTTATAATATTCTAATAAGATTGTGGTGTGTTACTAGAGAGATCTTAGTAATTTGGCTAACATTTCTTAAATTTATAGTAACTTTAATTTCCTGTATATTAATGAGGTTGATTTTATTTTAGACATTAGTCACTTATGTAAAAACTGACTCTCAAAAGCTTCTGTGAACAACATAGAAAGACTAATGCATTCAGTGACTAGCTGACATTTTCTCTAAAATAGTTAACGTTTGCTCCCTCGGTTATGAGAGTGCTCATTAACTTTCTTATAATCCATGACAAAAAATTTAAAAGAGAAAATACATAGTAAAACAAAATACCATTTAACTTGCTGATTTATAAGACCTAGAGTTGCTCTTTTTAGCTGTTAGATAGTTACAATCCTGGCTCTGTTTAAAGCTCTCTCTCTCTCTCTCTCTCTCTCTCTCTCTCTCTCTCTCTCTCTGTGTGTGTGTCTTTGTTTCTTATGTCAACTTTGTCTTATTTCTTTTAGATACTTTCTGTTTCAGCAAATCTGCCCAAGGTAGAATAATCATTCCTTGAACCTAGATGTCAAATGAAGGTTATGATTCAAAGTGTCCCATTGCCCCAAAATAAGGATAATAATTTCAAGGTCATCAGATGTGTACCATCCTCAGGAAGAAGATATAGGCTGTTTGCAAAACAGAGGGAGCATAAGGAGAAACAAAGAAAGCCGAAGGTAGGTCAAGGTAAGAAAATCAAAGAGACAAAAAGTTCATTGCATCATTTAATTGAGTCTTAGAATAAAGGTGAAATAAGTTATTCACTTCTTTAGAATCATGAAATAATTTGTAATATTCATTGCACTGCAATGAAATGAATCCTTATTAATACATAAAATAATACATGGATTCTTTAAGCAGTTAAATGAAATTGAATAAATGTATTTTTTAAACTTTCTTATTTGGAAATTCTCTTTCACCTCTGTGTCTGAGTTCAGTGTTCAAGAAGTACAATATGGAGGCAATGTGGAACATGGAATGCTGGGCCAAGTTCTTGCAGGGTTTCAGAAAATTCTATTTAATGCCTTTTAAATATCCCAATATCTGAGTCTTGAAATATGAATAAAGATGTTCTTAGAATAGGCATATGACTTGGCACTTTCCTAATACTTTGAATCAATTTCTTGAAACAATAATTAATAGAAGGAATAAGGAGCAATGAGTACTTGAGAGTTAGTAGATAGCATTTCAGTTACAGAAACATTCAATATTTTCAGTCTGTAAAAGATTGGCCACAAAGCTTGCAGTTAACTCCTTTAGTTTGAAAAACTGATGATGCTGAATATGAACACATTTGGTGACTTTACTTAGTGGTTAATATCAAATGTGAAGTTTCCTGTGCTCTGGTGGTGGGTTCTGAAAAAGATACAAAGGTTTTCTCCAGTAGGTACCCACAGAATGGGATGCTGGTGAGTGTCACTCATTCTTGCCAGAGTGCAATAGATTGCAAGGGATATTATCATTTAGGAGTTAATGCACCAATGAAGATTTACATCTACTAGGCAGTGGTTTAATTTTCAGAATGAACAGCATGCTTTATGAAACTAATTCACATGTGTATTTTAAGTTTTCTAATGGAGCATGATGTTATGATAATTTCATTAAGATATCTATTTATTTAGAAAATTACTTGGTGGGAAAATACAATAATACATCTACAGAAAATGAAGTTACTTTATTAGTTAACTAATCAAAAATGTATTTACTATCTTGAAGTATCATATAACAGAAGAATATGTTTCAGTTTATATTTTCCCTATTGGTACTTCCTGTTCTATGTTTGGCAATCATCACCAATTGTTCATAATTATTTTATTCCAACATTTCACACAATTGCTTTGCTTGACCTTGCATACAGTAAGAGAGAAATATAATATTCCTTCATTAATTTTGGAAACTACTCATTTTTATTTCTTTTGTAAATTCTATTTCATTTATTTCTTTATCATATTTTATGTGTTTGATTGTTTTTCTTACATGTATGTCTGAACACCATGTGCCTGTTCAGTGCCCAAAGAGTTCAGAAGAGGATGTCTGAACTCCCAGAAGTTACATATGGTTGTTGGCCAACATGTAGGTGCTGATAATGAAACCTACACCCTCTGGAAGAGCAGCCAGGTCTCTGAGCTACTGGGCCATCTTTCTAGCCCCTTCTTTTGTGAATTCTTAATTCATAACACTTTTATGGAAATTAAGGGAATAATATCTATGCTGTTGATACTTGAATACTTACTGGTATTTGAACATATATTTTAAAAAATTCTATCAGAGTATAAAGAAATAAATTTATTTGTCATAACAGCAGCTACTACACATGATGTAGCTCTTATTTATTATGGTGGTCTGCTCAAAACCTTAGAAAAGATACAATTATGTTGTAATTTTTAAGAAGTGACACTTTAACTCAAAGTGCTGGCATATGATTCTCTATATAGGGATCCAGTATTAAATGGTTAGTGTTTAGACACATGAGCCAGCACAGGAACAATTCTTCTGATCATCTGGAATACATATACTTCACATCTCCAGAGCACCACCATTATAAACTCATTGGGAAAAGGCATCTCTAGAGTTACAGGAAATATAATTTCCAACAAATGACTCACAAATGTGAACAGAGCACCCTTATCTATATTACATTTTCTTCAAATTTTCTGTCAAGATCGGATTTTTCTAAAGGGGAACATAGCCCAACCCTATAGTTTGATTGTTCCAAATTTTGAAACTTTTGAATTTTCCTAAGCAGATGTGCTCAACTTGGTAACTGGTCATTACAGAATTTTAGTCCCTGATGTGCTGTGGTCAAGATATGATGTATAATGGAAATTCAGCTTAAGAAGACAAAGAAAGACTTTACCTTTACGTATATGAGAATTCAAATTGCTCATATTCTTGCTGTCCGTAGTTTAGCTCATCTTTGTGTGTATATGTGTGTGTGCACATGCGTGTGCCTGCTTGCATGCATGTGTGTGCCTGTGTGTGCATGTGTGTGTGTGTGTGTGTGTGTGTGTGTGTGTGTGTGTGTGTGTGTGTGTATTAGGACTAGGGATTGAACGCAGGGTCTCAGAAATAATAGGTAGTATTTTTCTATAATCACTTTGCCAGTTTTAGTTTTTTAAATTTTTCTAGAAGGTTTGTATATTTTCTATATATATGTCATTTACAATTATGAACAACTCAGGGGAAAATGGGTATTGTATTAAATTTTTTAAAAATCTAAAATATTCTACAGCTCTTCATGAATCATGAATCATAGGATTTGTAACTCTCCTTTTTGCTAAGGGAAGCAGAGTCATGGCCTCCTGGGAAGAACCATACATTTCTTAGTGCTTCTTGGAGAACAGTCCACAGAGCATTATTGTGACTTCAAGCTCGCGAACTTGTCCCTATTTCTTCTGCTCTCTTTCTGTTCTACATTTCAGTGTCTTTGGTAGCCATTTCATTAGGAACATATTCACTAAGTTCACTAAACACATGCTGTGTCTTCTTTGCATAATTTATAATTTATTTTTATTGAAAAAAATGTTTCATAAAAAATATTCTGATCATGATTTTCTCTCCCCATTGCCTTCCCAAATTCTCCCCACTTCCTAACTCATCTAAATCTACTTCTTTCTCTATGTTTAGAAAAGAAACAAAAAGGCAACCAAACCAGAATTTTTTAAAAAAAGGAAAGGAAAGAAAAAGCACAGGAAATACATATAGAGACATATATCCACACACAAACAAAAAGCACAATTAAGACAAAATCAGAAACCATAAAATACAAGCAAAAGAACAATAAACAAAAATGTCCAAACAAACCAATATGAGACAAAAAGTCTACAAATTACTATTGAGTTCATTTTGCGTTGGAAGTCTACTGGTGGGCATGGGAATAGACTTAAGTATGGTTTACATAACCAGTGAGATGCCACTGAAGAAAGTGGCATTGATTGCAGATAAATTCTTGGCTACAACTTCCCCATCTTAACACTGGGGACTCCATCTGGCTTGAACCTGTGCAAGCCCTGTCCATGCTGCCACAGTCCCTGGGAGTTCATAGTTGTGTTAGTTCTGTTGGGTCTGAAAGACACTGTTTCCTTTCTATAATCTATCCCCTCTAGCTCTCACAATCTTTCTGCCTTCTCTTCTGCATAGCTATTAATGAAAATAATCTCAATAGTCTTTGGCTTTTTGGATTGATCACAGAATTAACTACTAAGCAAGAGACACTGCAGAAGATTTTGTTTAGATGGGATTTCATACCAACATTGCCAGTGAAAACTGCCATGTTTCCTCGGAGAAGTATCCTCCTCCACTGTCATTTCAAAAACTAATGTTCAGTAGGAGAACATTATTTAAAATCCTTGTTATGTTAGCTGTGTTTCTATAAAATTTTATATCCAACATACTACCAGAAACATTCATATACTCAAGAAAAATCTCTATCTTCTCCCAGTTTTTGTTTTTTACCCTTAAATTCTATGGACTCAGTCTTCATGAAGAACTCTATGTAATAATGAAAAAGCCATAAGGAGACAATTATTAAACACACACACGTGTGTGTGTGTGTGTGTGTGTGTGTGTGTGTGTGTGTGTGTGTGTGTGTGTGTATGTGCATGCTACACAGCTTTCCTTTGGGTACATTCAACTTCTTGACTATGGTACACCTATATCCCTGAAGTTTGATTCACTTCTACACATTAGATCATCTCTTAGTTGTAACCAACATGTTGACTTCCTTTCTTTTCTGTCTCTCTCACAAGATTGTAATTATCATGATGCAAATATAACTACCAACTGAAACAATTTTAATAATAACCATTATACAGTTTGCATCTTGTATATGAAATTTATAAAATACATAAATTCAAACTAAGTATATTTTTCATTGGTGAAACATTTATCTCCTATTAGGACTTGACTTAGAGAAATGATTTTGTCCACATCCAAGTTTGACTGAATCCTTGAAAATATTTCCCTTTGGTTAGCCAAGAAGCATAAATAAACACTTAATATACACATTCATGATTTCACTCAGGGAATTAGGTATGCTAACTGTAGATCTTCAAAACTTCCTCCCTTAGTCATTGTTTTATTCCAGCCCTCAACCCCAGCAGGGATTTCCTTGGAACACAAAGGTCACTCCCAGAAGGAATCAGATAAACTGATGTAGATCTTCATTTCTCCCCCAGCTCCTCCAAATCCAATGTCCTTGTCTCATCCCCAACTCTGCAGCAAACTACTGCAGCCACCTTTGACTCCTTTGCCTGTCTTCAGTGAATCACAAAGATCTTCCCCTCCTAAATTTCCTTCTTCTGCCCATTGCTTTATCTCAGACCCAAACTGCATAACCCACTTCCTGGAGACCCACAGGAATCTCTGATCAGGGATAACTACTGTGAGATATCATTACACGTGTTAGAATGCCCAAGGTCAACAAACAAGTGGCAGCTCAGACTGTTGAAGATGTGGAGCAATGGAAGCACTCATCCATGACTGGTAGGACTGCAAACTTGCATAGCCACAATGGAATGCATTGGAGCTATTCCTCAGGAAGATGGGACTCAATACACCTCAAGATCCAGCTATACTACTCTTGGGCATATACTGAGGTATATGAAGGTCACTTCATCCTACCACTTTCTCAAACATCGTCACTGCAGATGTATTCATAATAGCCAGAAATTTGACACAACCAAGATGTCCCTAAACAGAAGAATAGATAAAGAATAATGTGGCACATTTACACAATGGAGTAGTACTCAGCCATTTACAAAAAATGATATCATGAGATTCATAAGTAAATAGATGGAACTAGAAAAAAAACATCATGAGTGAGGTATCCCAGACCCAGAAAGATAAATAAGGTGTGTATTTGCATATATGTGGATTACAAGCTACAATCTATAGAACAACAGAGATTAGGTATAGAGTAAGAGATTAGAAGGGACAGATAGATCTCATTAGGAAGTGAATATACAATAGTTATGGATGAATGTGGGAGCTGAAATGGGAGGATCAAGTAGGAAGGGAAAAGAGAGGAGACAAGGGAGGGAATAGGAGGAGAGAGAGCTAAAATTAAGCACCATTTGATGGGTAGTATGGAAGTCTAATGCATTAGAAGCATATATATATATAGTGATCTAAATGAAATCACCAAAATAATGGGGAGACAGCATTCCAACTGGCCATCTCTTGTCACAAATGAAACTTCCTATATAAGGACTAGGTTATATATAACTGAGTTGTTGACCAAAGTGGTCCCATGGGAATCACCAAACAACACAGGCTGTTGTCAAGGCTATATTGGTTGCTCTCCACAAACTGACATCAAGGCTCCATGGCTGATGACATCATCTATACAACTCGTTGAACATGAAGTCAAGCTCTTGCTTACATAGAACATTCACCCCTGCATTCTAGGGTCTTTGGTACAGGAATGTACTCTGCCACCCAAAGGGAAATATAAACATCAACCCAATCACAAATGCTTTGTTCTACAATGCTGTCCTACCAGCAAGAAATGTAAAGTCTATGGTGGCATGTAATGTCTACTCCACAAGATGGAACCCATACTTGACACTGCTTGGGTGACTAAGAACAAGAGAACTAGATAGGCACTTAGGTTAAAATCAAATAATATTCTTCCCAACAAACAGACAAAGAAACAAAAAGTAGCAATGAAATAACTCCTATTGATCTGCTGGTCTTGTCCAGCCAATATTAGGGAAACTTCCTCCAGCAGTAGATGGGAACAAACACAAAGATCTATAGCCAGACATTATGTGGAGAATGAGAAACCTTGGAACACTCAGCCTGAAATGGGATTTCTCCATAAAATTCCTCTTTCAGTGCTTAAGGAACCTCATGGAAGAGGTAGTAGAAAGAGTGTAAGAGCCAGAGGAGATAGACCAAGAAAACAGGGCCTCTAAATCAGTAAGATCAGAGCTTATATGTACTCATACTGATTGAAACAGCTTGCACAGAAACATTCATGGGTCTGCAAGAGGTTCTCTGCATATACATTATAGTTTTGTGTGTTTCTTGGATTCCTGATTGCGCAAACAAATGGGTTTCAGATTCTTGTACCTATTCTTGGGCTCTTTTTCTTTTGTTTGTTTGATTTATCTGGCTTTGATGTATTTTTTTTTTGTATTATGTTGTTAAAATTTATTTTATTATGTTACATTTTATTTTATTATTATCCTTTAGAAGCCTGTTTGTTCTAAAATGAGAAAAAGAAAGAGAGTGGATCCAGATAGGAATGGAGGTGGGGAAGAGTTTGGAGGAGTAGAGAGATGGGAATCTGAAACTGTAATCAAGACATAGCATGTGAGATAAAAAGCATTTTCAACCAAAGAAAAATAAGACATGCACACTAATAAATTTGATAATTTTTATAGATTTTTTTGTGAAATTTTATTATGATTTTAAAAAAAATTTGTGTTCTAATACTTTATGAACCCTATAGGTAAGATAAAATCTTAAGTCTTAATCGCATTGACTATAAACACTCATCAGATTTTCCTCATACACACCCCACACATACACATACAACACACACATCTGCTAATCATTATTTTGATACTGCAACCACTTGATTTGTTTTTTTAATTTTTAAGGAAGAGTTGATTGTTAAACCACAAATTAGAGTTGCTTGCATATTCTTTTTAGTTACATGATTATATTACTTGGAGAATATTTTAATTATTTGTATAGAGTATTGATAAGCATTATCTAATTTTTCAGTAATGATAATAACTCATTTCTTAAATAGTTTTAGTTGCACTTGATTGTTTTTCAACATCAAGGGCTGTTTACTTTCTCTTATTTGGAAGGGTGCATTTAACAATAATGCTGCATAATTTTCTTTAATTTTGATGCTGTTAGGAACAGAGAACAGGATATCGTCATCCTAATAACAAATATTATTTTTGAGCTTTGTCTTAATCTCAAATGAAAAAAAAGCAACTGTTTTAAATTGATAAGAATGTACCACTAATAATT
This sequence comes from Peromyscus californicus insignis, assembly GCF_007827085.1. Lineage (NCBI taxonomy): Eukaryota > Metazoa > Chordata > Mammalia > Rodentia > Cricetidae > Peromyscus > Peromyscus californicus. The sequence goes on from NW_026294617.1 coordinate 25,669,702, forward strand.
ATAAGGTGTCGGTAGTATATATGATGAATATTTCATTATAAAATTAGGCTTATATTAAACTTTCAACTCTATTTTGCTGTGAAATATATTGCTTTATAAATAATCTTTTGAATATGTTTTTAGGATTTATGTCAGGTGGAGCATTGCTTCTGGTGATGCCTCAATGTAAAAAAATAGGTTTAGAAGAATCATTTGATGGTATAGACAATGGCTAAGTCTAGTAGGTTTGAGGAGTTATATGATCCTTACATTCTAACAAATATCTGGAAAATGAAAACCTTTTAAGAATAGAAACAAATTGTTTCTGTCATTTTTGTTCAGTCTTGAATGAGTAGTGATTGTATTTTCCTGAAGTGATATTTGACTCACACTCAATAAAGAACAGAATAGGTATTTGAAGTTTTAGAATTATTTTACAAAAATCTGAGCTGTCGTAGGATATTTAATTACACTGTGAACCCTGAGTTTGTGTTTGCATTAATTGAATAAAATCAACCTTGATTTAGAAGGCTGAGTTAACAACTAGTTGACAGAAAGTAATCATAAAGAGTCAAAGGATGTCTCTAAGACAAAGGAGAGATGCACAGGAAGCAGTAGGGAGGACTTTGTGTGGATTTTTTTTTGTTTTGTTTTGGTGGAGCATAAGTAGGCTCTCTTTCAGAGACCCTGGAAAAGAGAGAAGATCAGCTAGTTGCTACTCGACTCCTCCGAGCTAGGTTTTCACCCAAGCATTTGACTGCTGAGGCTTATTGATAAATAGAATGATAGAGGTTTAATTAAAAGCTGGATTTGGTGACACCGACATAGCTGGTGCCTGAGCAGTTGGGCCACTGCCAGAGAAGCAGGCCAGTAATTGTGAATGCATAGGTGCCGTCTGAAGCAGTGGTGGGTTATAGTGCAGCCTCCGTGCCAACAAGAAAACAGCACTGAGCTTGAGATTTTATATATTAACAGTGTAAATATTGAACCATAATCACATAGGAAGGTAGTCAAGAGGCACCCACCATATTCAGAATATGGAATGTTCATTGGAAAGTTGTATAGATAAAGTATGTTGTATAGAAAAACCTTTTCAATAAATTAACTTTAAAATCTTTTATTTTACTTTTGCTATGGGTATGGCTTTCTGTGTTGGAGTCTGTACATGTGAGTATGGGTCCTCAGGATCTATGGCTTCAGGTGGTAGTGAGACACTCATTGTGTGCTGGGAATGTAACTCTGGTCCTCTGCCCAAGCACCAAGCACTCTTAATTGCTGAGCCATCTTCTAAGTCCAGTACAGTTCCTGATTTATCATCAATAGCTATAATCCATAGCCAGAATATAATCATATTGTAAACCCTACTTTTAACAGTACACCATGAAAAGGGAGGGCAACAGGATTATCCTGCAGAAGAGAAAGACTGAGGTTGAAGAATCTCCAACCTTAACAATGGGCTGTAAGCATGCCCTGCTTTCCTCCAGAGGGAAGCAGTATGTTATTATAATGTGGAATGGATAGGTCTACCATTTACTGCTGACTTAGATTCCTAGTCTTCAAGGCTACAGAGAAATGTGCCCTTCACTGTTTTTTCTGGTTAACTCTGTCAGACATTATCCTCTCCCTATAGTCTGTCACCAGATACAAAGTGTGTGATAACCTGAGGGAAATATATATTTTCTGACATTGATTTAGCTGTCAGACAAGAGTTATTCTTCATGAAAAGTAGAAGAGAAGAGGAAGGTGTGTTGAATTTTTGTTAACTCAAAAACATAGCAACAGAGGACAGAATGCTCTATTTAGGAAATAGATTTATAAGGAAGCATACTATTGCTGTGGGATGTTCTGTATGTTAAATGTGTTGCTCTGATTGGTTAATAAATAAAACACTGATTAGCCAGTAGCCAGGCAGGAAGTATAGGCGAGACAAGGAGAGAGGAGAATCCTGGGAAGTGGAAGGCAGAGACAAAGAGACACTGCCAGCCGCAGCCATGACAAGCGAGATGTAAGGTACTGGTAAGCCAGGAGCCATGTGGGAACTTATAGACTAATAGAAATGGGTTAATTTAAGATATAAGAACTAGATAACAAGAAGCCTGTCATGGCCATACAGTTTGTAAGTAATATAAGTCTCTGTGTGTTTACTTGGTTGGGTCTGAGCAGCTGTGGGACTGGCAGGTGAGAGAGATTTGTCCTGACCAGAAAACTCCAGCTATAAATGATGCCCAATGTGGGGCAAGAGTTTCCACCTAAAACCTGAAGGAAAAAAAAAAAAAAAAAGATTCTAAAATGGAGCTAAAAACAGTTTCCTAGTTGTCTCTCTCAAGTTGGTAGGTTCCTGTCATGCATGTTTGACTGGCAGTATGGCAAAAATGAGGCGTTGACAAGTGGCCCATTATGCTGCGTGGTAGATTTAGTCTTTGCTAGCACAAAAAAAAAAAAAAAAAAAAAAAAGAGGTTTCTGGGCTACACGTTGCTTTGATAAAAGCATAGAACCACTGTTTCTAAGAGTTGAGGGCTCCCAGATCTGACAGTGGCCCAGAACTGGTGGTAATTGTACCACTGCCATGTTGGGAAGGTGAGGTGGGCAGAGCCACTAGCCAAAGCTGCGATTTTAGCCCTAGTAATGCTGCAGTTAAAAACAATAGATTCATAATAAGACAGATTCAGATGGAACAAGACTTCAAATGCTTTACAATGTGTGTAAAAATGTACATAGGCTTGGAAGAGAGAAAAAAGAAATATATACAGTTATATAAAGAAATAGTTTTTAAAAATAAAGTCTTTAAAGATATATTAAAGGTAGCATAAAAAATAAGCCATGTAAAGATGGATATTACACAAAGAATCTGGATTGTGTTGTCTTTGGGATTTTTAACTGCAGAAAAACATTTGATTGCAAAAGCTGTTGAGTTAAACAAATATGTATATTTTAAAGGTACCTTGACTTCAAAATTTGGATATAAGGTTATGTTGCTTTGGAAAGGAGGCTCTGCTTTTGTTTCCACAAAAAGCCAGAGGCTATGGACTTGTTCCAGATTAAGATACATCAGGTTTGACCAGCCAAGACCCCCTGAAAGGTTTTCAATGACACCATGGCCCAAATGACCCAACATCTAGAATGGTTTCAAGGCAACTGGCTCAGATAATACAGCCTCATGAACTATTCCATAATCCTAAAATTTTCTTTGTGCCCCCATAAAATACAGTGCCCCATCCAGCAGGAAGTAGTAAGAAAAACTACGCCCAAATTCCCCAAAATACCAAGCTAGCTTTAGAGATAAAATTGGCTCACTCCTTCTCTAGACCCAAACATATTGCTAAAAAAAAAAAAAAAAAAAGTTAACAGATTCTTGTGTCCTATATCAAAAGAGCCCTCTGGTATGGGTCAAAGGAAAACCAATATTTTATTTAAATCAGGTTGATTATAAATACAATCTCTTTCTAAAGGAAAAAAGGGGATATGATATAGATATGATAGGATAAAAGGGTAGATTACTGAATCTACTTTTAAAGAGCAACTTGTTTAAAATATTTTACATTGCTATGGATTTTAGTATATTGATACAAGTTTAAACTTAATTTTGTTATGCTGTATATATATTTCTATTCTCATTTGAGGTATTATGTTTCTGTAACTCATTTAGATTGTAATGGATAATTAAGAAATATAGATTAATAATTAGTCATCTATGACAATCATACTTGTAGCCATGTTAGTTAAGTTTTCTAGGTATACATAGATATATTTCAGCTATTTAGGTAATCTTCAAACACTTCAAAGGCCTATAAAATACTGCATTTAAAATGTTTAAAAAATTTAGACTTTCAGGAGACATGTCTGCTCCTGGCAGCACCAATTTACTTCAGAGAGGAGGATGGGCATCGAAGACATTCTATATGGAGTTTATCTTCACCTTGACATAAATAGCCATTTGGGTAAGAAACTGTTCTTGCCTAGACTGCTTGATCTACTGGACATTCAGGACCCATAGGAATGTGACCACTGAACTTTGCTTGGCAAAATGGTCCTTCAGGTTCCTCTTCACAGAGGAAACTGCCAGACATTCTACCGGACACAGAGAAAAGTGACTGAGATATTCTAGGCCTGTGGGCTAAAGACAGATGCCCCAACTTTACAAAGAAACATTAGGTGACTGTCCAGGCTGCTAGCTGTCTCTGTACATTCTCGTAAGACTCAAAAGTTGCTTGTGTCCTTCTCCCATTTCTCAGGTAATATTATATCCTTCTGAGGTCTTTGATGTAGTTAAAGGCTAGATAGTTATAATTTCCTTAGTTATGATAAAAGATAAGTTAGATATAAATCCTTAAACTCACAAATATAGGATAGATAAGATATCTCCTTTAATTTTGCCAGACATAAATAGACTAGATGTTGTAGCTGTGATCCTTGCTTGTTAATTGTTTTGTTATCTGTAATTTTACTATGTGAAAGTTAAAACTTTCCTTCTGGAAAAAAAAAGAAAAGGGGAAGTGCTGTGGGATGTTCTATATGTTAAATGTGTTGCTCTGGTTAATAAATAAAGCACTGATTGGTCAGTAGCCAGGCAGGAAGTACAGGCGAGACAAGGAGAGGGGAGAATTCTGGGAAGTGGAAGGCAGAGACAAAGAGACACTGCCAGCTGCAGCCATGACAATTGAGATGTAAGGTACTGGTAAGCCATGAGCCTCGTGGCACCTTATAGATTAATAGAAATGGTATATTTAAGATATAAGAAATAGACAACAAGAAGTCTGCCATGGCCATACAGTTTGTAAGTAATATAAGTCTCTGTGTGTTTACTTGGTTGGGTCTGAGCAACTGCGGGACTGGCGGGTAAGAGATTTGTCCTGACCGTGGGCCAGGCAGGACCAAAAAAACTCCAGCTATATACTGTCTACTCTAAACAAGTCTAGACTGGGCATAATATTTGTCACGGTTAGTCTTTATTGGAGCATTTAAAATCACCTAGGAGATATACCTTTGGTCACACCCTTGAGGGCATTATACGGAAATCTAGCTGAAGAAGGAAGATGCATCTTGCATATGGGTCATGTCATCTGTGGGCTGTGGTCTCAGATTTAATAATATGGGAAAAAGGAAGAAGCCAGCTTTGTACCAGCATTCATTTCTCTGCCTCCTATTGGTAGGAACAATCTGATCCAGCTCTTCTAGCTTCTTCCACCATATCTTCTCTATTGTGAATAATGGAAGCTCACAGTGAATCAAAAATAATCAGACAAAAAACAAACAAACAAACTTTCTATTCTCAAGCTGCTTTGTCAAGTGTTTATTCACACCAACTAGAAAATTAACAAATGTATCATTATTCTGTTCACATAAAGTTAAAATACCCATAGTGAAATAATATCTGTGTTGGTATCACACATGAATCATTTTCCTGGAAAGGTAGGTGTTAACCCACATTGATTTTCATTTGCAGAGGATTAAGAAGAGAGACTGGAAATATTTACTTCTTTAATATCTATGATTTCACAGGAATGTTATTGTATTATAATTTTAAAATTATATGTTTTTTTATACTTTGAGAGTTTTGTGTATATATCATACCATTACTTTCTTGTGCCACAATTCATTGTGAGATATGTGTCACTGGAAAAGAATGAATTTCAACTTCAGAGATGTGTCCAGTGAAAGAAGGAGAACCCAGTGAACTTTCACTAAGACTCAACACTAGGAGAGGATACAAGTATGATATTAAGGACTCCAATAAGTACTATATGGTTGATTTAAAAATATTTAAAAGATGGAAATGTAAACAGCAATACAAAATCTGTCACTTCCATCTTTCTTTTAGTTGGATGACTAAGCTTATATTTAAAAAATGTTACAGAAATTCCACTTAAAACCATTAAGTAAATAGAAAAACAGAGGCTCAACAGTAAATGATTTTCCTATAAACTATATAGTATGTGTTTATTTAATGAGTAAGTTTAAGCTATATATTGTAATGAGGGAAATTTTATATTTTAGAGACATTGTAGAAACACGGCTTCCTATAATTTCTAGGCTTTTTTTTAATCTCCATTTTTTCCTATATCTATAGTGGCAACTCTGTCTTTTCTTTCAAATGAACATGACTATTTATATCTCCACAACAATGGCTGCTAAAGCTTTCTGTAAAAATAATAATAAAAAGGTGAAAATAATGTGTATTTGTGAAAATCAGACATTGTCCTACTGATGCTTTCAGACTGCTCCACTTTATATTATAATGGAGTGTTGTCTAGTCCTTGAAAGGAGTCTTTTGTAAGAAACACAATTTCCATTGTAACCTCGTATATATAAATACATATATAAGACCACAAATAAACATAATTGAGGCACAATTCATATAAAGCAATTCTGGGTTCTACTGTGTGACATTCTAGTATTTACTAATGCATTTTCTATTTTGTATTCTCATATTGGCTCAAAGATGGAAGAATGTCTATCAAACCTACAGTTTTAAAAACATGAATTTAATAAATGACAAAAATAAGGCCAAAGTGGATTTATAAACTGTCCCTATGCTTCTGTAATCAACCACAATTGTTCATCTGGAGGGTGGACAAAGTGTTACTATCTGCAAGAAGCTTTTCTTTCTTTCTTTTTTTTTTCAATAAGCATATTCTTGTCTCTCTCAGTATAATGGTACACTGCATCTTAATTACTTAGTGGGTAATGAATAGTGCATTTTAGTGAGCTTTAATGAGATTCCCTTTTAAGCAATAAACAAATATTATGCAAAAATATTTGTATTTCCTCTGGAGCAACAAGAGCAAAAAAATATGTTCTGGATAAAGTTGCAAGCAGAGAAGGCAATTTTTGAGTCATTATTTTAGATTCTGCAAACAATAGTCCCCCTTTATCTTTTTCAGTCTCTTTAGTCAACCTATTAAACTTTCAATGGTGTTTGATCATATTAAAAATCCAATTGTAAATCTGAGGAGGGATTTTCATATTAATTTATATTTGACATTTAGAGGATTAGGAAAGAGCTCTCAAGTGAGTTAGAAAAAAAAAAACAGTCTGAGAAATATTTGTATTGACCTCAACAGTACTCAAAAACCAGCATGTTCTTTCATGGGTATCACCAGCCATTATGGTGGCATCTTTAGACGCAAACACACAATTGATTCAAAACTATGAGCACGCCTACACTTTATGATAAAATACAAAACCTATTCTTAACAACTGCAACACTTCCTGATGTATACTATATTCAAAGCAGTCTTAATTACCTGAACAGCACTACATAGTTTCATATAATCATATTTTGTAAATTATGACATATGTTAAATGTTATATTGACTAAGAGGAAACAGCTTTACAAGAAAGCAAAAAACTTGCAGAAAGAAACAGTGTGGTTTTAATGAGTTATTGATGAATGGCTGGAGGACAGGAGAAAAGTATTTATATACTGTAGCTAGTTTAAAGACAGGTGACCTTTTAAAAGATTAGTTAACCTTTCAACAATTTTGGAGAGTTACTGTTTTGGAAGAAAAAGGTCAGAGTAGAACTCAAAATGCAGCTATTGTCTTCCCTGTGTTTGTTGCTGTGCCTTTAATTCCTAGTAAATTAATTCAAAGTGTGGATTCTGAAAAAAAAAAGTTGATTTTAAGAAAGAGGAATAGTGCTTTCAATTATTTTGAGGAACTAAATATGAGTAACCAAAATATGAAAACTCAATATTTTAATGCACTTGTAAACTTGATCTTTAATTCCATTTGTGGTGAAACCATTAATTAAAATATGGTTATCTTCCAAGTGAATGATACAGGGATGCCAATGTGGCTCAGTGGGTAAAGGGACTCAGTGCTAAGTTGCATGATCTGAGTTTGAGTCTGAGGACCGACACTATTGAAAGAAAGAACTGACTCTCAAGTTGTCTTCTGACCTCTATATGCACACCATGGCACAAGCACATATAAACACATCCACATCACAAACATCACACCACACACACACACAGAGAGAGAGAGAGAGAGAGAGAGAGAGAGAGAGAGAGAGAGAGAGAGAGAGACTGAGTATTGACCATGGCTATATTTTCTCTTAAGAAAATCTCATGTGTTTTGTTACACCATCTTTGTCCACACACTCCACCTACTTAATCACTCTAACTCTCTTCCAAATTCCTGCAGTCATTTACCCACTGTCTACATATTCTGCCATCAGTGTTAAAAAGGGACATTAGGCTATGGTTAACAAACAGTAATGCAAAATATCATTTCAGAACCAATCTTCAAATGCTAGGAATTTGTGTAAAGGAATAACCTAAACTCTTGCACTATGTATAGATTTTCATAAAGCCATGAGAAGCAAAGGGTAATTACTTTAGACTGGATGCACTTTTTTTCTTTGTGGACTCTTATATCCATATTTTAGAATTCATATAGTACTACCTTCTTGACCTAGACACTTCTGAAACAACAACCCTCTTGTTTGGAAATAAAGGAAAAAAAAACATGTTTCTCTGAGAGATCTGATATTTCCAGAGAGATCAGGCCAGTTTTCTCTTACCTGAACATATAACTTAGTTATTGATGTTTTATTCATATTTAACCATGAAACAAATATAAATAATGCAGTGTCTAGACTTAAAGTACAATAGAACCAAAGGACAGAAGTTACATAGGACCAACTAGTTTATTCTGATTGAATAAATTAATACTTTTTGAAATGGACTTTTACATAATGACAGATGTTTCACCCATTCAAAGACCTGCCAGTACTTTCACAGCAAATTTCACTTCATGGGATAGTTCTGCGTCATGAGTTTTTTACCATTTCAGCATTGGTTTCTCGTCCAAATGAAAGAAGCTCTAGTGATGTTTGCACTGTGTGATCATTCATTAAATCAGTAGAAAGGATAAAAAAATGTAGTTAGGTAAAATAATTTTAACAATTAAGAAATTATTTTTGTCAATGTAATTTAGTTTTGTCTGTATTGTCGTCTTATGGGAAAGACTTTTAGGGTACACAGATGGCTTTTAACATATACACATTTTTGTAAGTTACAGTTCTATAATTCTCATATTTTGAAGCCAAGCCCCATATCACATCTTTCACATTTTCAGAAGTTAGCTCTTGGTGTGGTAAACCAGTTCTCTCAGTCCATCTTTCTATCTTTTCTGAGTGTGAAGGCTCTGTGCTTTGTGACTGGTGATGACTGCTATTGGTTCTGTTTATATCATATTTTGTATAGGTGAGTAGAAAACAGGAAGGAATAAAGTGAGAATCCACAGGTATCATTGCTCCATCTTGAAACTTGTTACAGTACTTGTGAATAGTTCAATTAATTTTAACTCTATATTTTAAACATTTCTTTTTGTAGTTATTAATATTTTGAGTCATTCTTTGGTTCTTCTAAAGAATACAGAGGAAAGCTTTACTATTTTTTTTTTTTTTTTTTTTTTTTTGGTTTTTTCGAGACAGGGTTTCTCTGTGTAGCTTTGCGCCTTTCCTGGAACTCGCTTTGGAGACCAGGCTGGCCTCGAACTCACAGAGATCCGCCTGGCTCTGCCTCCCGAGTGCTGGGATTAAAGGCGTGCGCCACCACCGCCCGGCTAAGCTTTACTATTTTTTAAAAAAACAATTGAATAAATTTATTGTTACCTGACATTGCTCTATAAGTCCGTTTGATTCCATTACAAGTCTCAGATACATTGTAGGTTCCTTTTTTTTCCATCTTGAATCTCTTTCTTATCATCATATTAGCTCTCTAAATCGCCTGTGCTTGTATCTGTCAAGATGAACACTGATGAAATTTTCCACTCAGTTGTTGGGTGAGCACCCAATGCTTCTCTCTGCCAGATGCGGTTTCAATCATGAAGACTGCCGGTTCTTCATAAGTCCCAGCCATGTCCTGCACCCTGAGACAGGGTTAGGATCTCCACCAGTCAGCCTCTGAAATAAGATTATCTTCCCTTTGCATGACAATTCTATGCATCACACACAGCTCTGATCCATGCTAGAAATTTAAGAAATAACACTCTGCTTTTATCATATATCATGCTACTGTTTGTTTATTTAGCTTTTCTGGCTGCAAGTGGGGATACCTATGTAGTGGTCACTCTCAGAATCCCAAAATAGATTGGAGCCTGGTCTCTTGACTTCCCCATCCAAACTAACTAACATCACCACTCCTAAGACTTATTTTTCCTGGCAAATAGCATCCAAAATGTATTTGTCTGATGATTTCAATCCTGTCAATCTTCTTCTCAATTTATCACCCCTTATTTTAGGAATAGAAGTGGTGCATTTCAATTCTCTTTTCTATGAGGTACAGAAATTGTTATGCCATCCTCGCCTTTTTTCTATTCTGATTACATTCATGCCTTCATTTCCTTCAATAGCCACTGAGAAAACCTGAGATATAGTAGAATCTTAGCTAAGTGCACATGAGTTGTTAAATCTTATTATAAAATTGTCTATAGTTAGTTAAATAAAATCACAAACAACTGATAAAAATAAGTTGTAATTATTAATGATACTGTTAATTACAAATTATTTTCACATTGCCAGAGGGGATAAAAAGTCTGTGCACTTACTGACCATTTCTCATTGTGACTCGGATTTATCTACTTTTTTTCCAACTTTTGAAATTATTACTTATAAAGACTGACATCATATTGCAAAGGCACCACTCCAGCTACCAATGCATCATATTATCAGATACATAAAAATTATTTCCCAGAAAAGTGAATTTTATAAATTAAATTTTTTACTACCTTTGAAACACTCACACCATGAAACTAGGTAATTTCAAAGCTAATAATAATAATAATAATAATAACAACAACAACAATAATATGACATGAAAAGAGAAATCATATAAGTGTGTGCATGTGTGTATGTGTGTGTGTGTGTGTGTGTGTGTGTGTGTGTGTGTGTAGGGTACATATAGAAAATGTATGTGGAGACTAGAGGTAGGTAGACATTGATTGTCTCCTTCATTACTCCTCACCTCATTTTTTGAAACAGGATTTCTCACTGAATTTCAAGCTCTCTGATTTGCTTGGAGTTGTTCTGGATCTCTGATATGAGATCCAAACATTTTAAGCTCTAGAGAACTTGTAAGCTCAAAGACAAGCTATACTGGCTCACCAAAAAATTTATTTCTATTACTGTAGCCTCATTACTATTCCCTCCCAACACCTCACCAGCAGATTTCTAGAAGGTCAAAGTAATAACAGGAAAGACAACTGCAATCCATATACCTTGGAAAAAGAAAATATGGGAGAAATAGTTATTTTTATTTAATTTTGAAGTCTATTTTTAATCTTCCTTTACTAGGACATGAATACCTCAGTCATGCAAAGTGATTACTCTGCTGGTGATGTGGTTACTCTACCAGTGAACTACATCCTAAGCCCTAAACTTTGAATCTATAAAGCAGGACAAGTGGTAATTCACTCAATAGTTCCACAGTAATTATCCTCAAGCCTGAATTAAAGACTTCCTAGCAGTGACTGAGTCTATTCCATGCAGACACCAATGCTCCGGCAAGTGGATTCTTGAATAACTCAGAAGGAGCAAGTAAAGACATGGTTGAGCTGGAAGAACCAGTGTAATAATTAAGTCTAAAGTAGGTGGATCACTATCACTCTACTGCACATGTTAGAAGCCCATTTTGGGCAGGATTTTAAAAATGTGGCTTCAGAAACTGAAGATGTTTTGGAAAGTATATTTAAAAGAGTTAAAGTTTCTGTTAGGGTTTTTAAGATGATCTTGCCTCTCTCTCCTATGTTTCTCTTTCATCTCTATGTCTTTATCTCTACCACCTCCTCTATATTCACTTTCACTTTCTTCCCTATTCCACTTCTAACATTTTAGCAGTTTGTGAGGTGCTACAAGGCACATGTTTGGAAGCTGTGTTTTATGCTGTGAACATCATTGATTGGGCAGATTGAAAGATAATAACTGATTATAAAAATAGATCCGTTGGATCAGTCTTCACTGAAGACTTCATTGAGTGTTCATTCATGAAGATAGTCTTGGACAAAGCATGTGCATGTGCTATCTGTACCTCAAGCAGAAAGTCAATGCTCCCTGGATATTTGACCAAGGATGACATTTGATAGGAAAAGGAGAAGCCAACTTGTCAAACAAAATGCTTCAATTTAGAGAAAACAAAGTTTACAAGGAAATGAAAGATTTAACATAAAATATTGTTAACACATTTGAAGTTGAGTGAAAATAGTTCAAATAAAATGTGAATGGTGTTATACAAAGGAATATTGCAAAAGAAAAGGGGACTTTGGGATTTCAAAACACAGTTGAAGAAACCCAGTAGGATAATAAGAAAAAAAATGGTAAGTCTCAAAAGGGTCAAAAGGAAAAGACAAAAAACACACAGAAGTAGAGAAAAAAGAGATGGGCATTTAAGGATCATTTCAGGAGATTTAATAATCAGAAAGAGACAGCCAAAATAAAGAGAGAGAGAGAGAAAAGAAAAGAAAGATCAGGACACCATCAAAGACCTCACTGAGAACACTTGTCAGAACATATAGATGTGAGTTTCCTGATAGAAAGAGCTTCATGGATCGTCTCCAAATTTGATAAAAAAAAGGCCATATTGATATGCTAATCCAGGACTTCTATAATTCCATGAGCTATAGGAAGGGTCAAAAATAAGAATGGAAGTGACCTCTCAGATTCTGTGCTGAAAGATAGAAGGAACAAAGCTCTCCTACCCTGAGAATGTTAGAACATTCTGTCTATAAAACTCACTGCTTCAATTCGGATGGAAATGTGCATAAACTAAGATATGAAAGTCCCCCAAACACCAACCACTAGTCATCTTCCTTCTCTTCCCTCCCTTTCTAACTTATCTAGCTTCCTTCCTTCCTTCCTTCCTTCCTTCCTTCCTTCCTTCCTTCCTTCCTTCCTTCCCTTCTTCCCCTCCTTTCTTTCTTTCCCCCATGTCTCATTCTTGGTTTCCATTTTCCTCTCCAATTTTTCCTTTCCCTCCCTTCTCTCTCTCTCTCCCTCCCTCCCTCCCTTCATCTCTCCCTTCTTCCCTCTCTTCCTTTCTTCCTTTCTTTCTTTGTGGGAAAGGGCAGGATTTGGGCTATGTAGCTCAGGCTGGCCTTGAGTTCCTGATTCTCTCATGTCTGTATCCCCAGTGCTGGGATTATTGTCATGCATTGTTTCAACAGGCTTACTCTTCCATCCCATTTGTTTCCTATACACTACTACACTGGATACTTTTCAAAATGAGTAGAGTTATTCAGGAAAGTTAAAACTGAAGAGGGTACAAAGACAGTGGATGTACCTAGCCATGAATGTCAGACCACAGCTTAGGCAAGGTTAGATGGCTTTAATACCAATTTGTATAACAACCTAACATGTGTTTGGCATGTATGGATTGGTCTCAGGTGCCCTCAAGGCCTCTGGTGAGATACGTCTGAGAGGTAGTGTAACCTCTCAGGGTTGAGCATAGAGAGAAGACATCAAACATTGGAGCTGTGTCCTTGAAGGATAAAGTGGGACCTCAGTCCCTTCCTCTTTCCTTCTCTCTCTTTCTATGAGGTGAACAGTTTTAATATATCATATGTGCTTGCTGCCACATGATGTATTACTACAGATCTCAAGCATCAGGGCCAAGTAATCATTGGATGACATATCTCAAACTCTTAGTCAAAATAAACCTTCTGTCTCATTTGATTGATGACCTCAGGCATTTACTACAGTAATGATAAACTACCCAACATACAATACTTAACATTATTTTATAAATCTGGGGAAAAATTAGAAGTAACATATTCATAAACACAGAAAATAATATCAGGGCCTTCATTTCTTGGCTTACCTAGGCATAGTGGGCTGCTGTCATTGTCTCCTCCTATAATCTATTGTCTTTACGTGATGATTGCCACTAAAGCATTCTGTATTTCTAAAACATTGTTGTATCCTTTTGTCTCCCAACTCAGAACATAGTACAATTCTATAATATATATGCTAAAAATATAAATATGTTTAACTGATATTGTAAACAATAAGACAAGATTAGTTTTTTAATTTTATTATATATGTGTTAGATACATGTATCTACTGGTGCAAATGTGTGTGTGTGTGTGTACCTACACACGCATGTATATGTGTGTGCACATGTGCCCAGGGGCCTTAGAGACTCATCAGGTATGATGCTTTATTACTTCTGCCATCCTCCCTTCAAAGAGGGTCTTTCACTGAATTTGGAGCTGTTCCAATATCCATTATTGCCCTCAGTACTTAACCCAAGGCTAGAAATAGGTTTGTGAGGCACTGAGCCCCTGGCACTGCCTTCACTTTCCCCTTGCAAAAGGATGCTCTCTAACTGGTCAGCTCCCATGTCAGTGCCAGAAGATAAATGATCAAGATGCAATTTCTCATTGGCAGGCAAAAAAAGGTTCACAAAGGACACAGAGGAGGGCGTGGCTGCTATGGAAAGCTTTAAGGAGAGGCATTGGTGAATTATACTTAATCTTAGGTCACTTTGCAGGAGAATAGCCTTTACTCATCCTTTGATTGATGACATCATACATCTTTAGGAAATACCTCTCATGAAAATGTCACATGTTTTCTAGTGCCTTGATACATTACAGCTGTTCATAGCCTATGCTCTAATTCACGTTCTGATGACCTTACTCTTGGGTATCCCCTTAAGTGTGTTCTTCTTCAAGACTCCTTTGTCCTCTCAGTTTCTAGTTAGTCTTGAATACCTTTTGAAAGACTTTCTATAGTTTTTGTTCTAATTTGTTTTTATTGTTTGTTTGTTATCCTGATAGCATTCCAAAATAGCTCTTCTTGTACCTGAAGAATTCTCTGAATCACATGGTTGAAATGAGAGCTTTTGTTGTTGTTCTTAGGATTCTGTCTTAGAGGTGTGCTCACCCAGCATTCTCTTAGAGACTTGCTCATCCAGGCAAAGACATTCCATTCAAAGAAATTAAATGAGCATCTGTCTCTTGAATGTTGGCTAGTGTTCTTTCTTCTCACCACACAGCTAGAAGATGCAGAGGCTTGTCTGTCCCTGGATCCAACCACAATAGAGAGATAAGTGGAGCTGTCAGAGGAGGCTTATTGTAGGGAAATGTGGTTGGTGTAGGAGAAAAGGAAGAGACAAAGGCTCAAAAGAAGGAATGGATAGAATAAGGTGAGAGAAGATGGGAAAGAGACTAGACTTGGGTGAGGACAAGGTATTCTATAAAATTCTCTTATTTATTTTTTTGGTCTGAGAATTTTTCAAGTTAAGACTTTGCAGTTGAATAAATTTTTCATTTCCTCCTCGTTTCTTTGGAATTTATGTCAATATTCTCATAAGTTCCATTTTTATGTGACACTTATGTCACATGTCTTTTTATGAGCGATTTATATGCTATCTTTCTTTTCAGATTGAATTCACAATTTAGTCACAAAGACTTACTGAGCCACACTCTCAAACACTTTTCACCTTCATACAGATTTAATATTTATTATGGGAATAAAATTTTTATCTCGAACCACTGACCTAGCAATAACAGTTTGGAAAGAAGTTGTAATGGGAACGTTTCTGGAAACTTTTACTTTTAACCTCTGTTAATATTTTCTAATTGTTGCTTTCAATTGCTTCGACTCATATATTCAGAGTCTAACTTCATCTAAATTTCCTATTAGCAAGATAATTTAGCTTATGTATTTATACACACTATTATCACGTATTCTGAGACTTTCAAATTAAGGAGTCTTATGTTATAATGAATCATGCAGTCAATTATCCACTAGTACAAGGATATCAT
The DNA here is from genome assembly GCF_007827085.1 of Peromyscus californicus insignis. NCBI lineage: Eukaryota > Metazoa > Chordata > Mammalia > Rodentia > Cricetidae > Peromyscus > Peromyscus californicus. The sequence continues at coordinate 25,685,446 of NW_026294617.1, forward strand.
TGAATTAGAAAAAGTGTGGACTAAATGAACAAGTTTATTAGATTCTTTAGTATTTTGTCAGCTCTGTTCAGTTAAATAAATGACTTAAAATGGCAAATTAAAAAAAAGTTACTATCACAGTGTTACTGAAGAAAATATTCCAAATAGATTACTTCTAATTGTGTGTGTGTGTGTGTGTGTGTGTGTGTGCTAATTGTGTGTGTGTGTGTGTGTGTGTGTGTGTGTGTGTGTGTGAACTTTGCCCAAAGAGATAAAGCAGTGCCTAGTCCCCACAGAGAGGGCACCAATGAAAGAAAAAAAGAAAGAATGCCACCCAAGTTTAGCATCTTGAACTAATAGGTTTAATTTGGGGTTACTTACAGAGGCATAGGTGATGAGTGGGGTTACATACAGGAACACGAACAATATATAGGCAGGTATACCACTGAAGGAAAAAGTATCTCTCCCAGAAATGGTTAACTGTCTAAAGAGTTGAAGCTTTACAAACCTACCTGACCTTCTGCAGCGGGTCCATTCACATGCAGATCATCTTGGGGGTAATCCCAAGTGCTCAGAATTCAAAGGAGCCAAAGTCATGCCCTAGGACAGTGCCCACCAACATTTCTATAATAGTAAACAAGGGTACATTTTTACTACTGCTTTCCATAGAGTTTAGAATGTTTTTCATGATGAAAAACTAGTGCCTCACTCAAAGAGCACCTCTGAATCACGTCCAGTACCAGTGCTCCCTGTGGCATTCAAGCTTGTCTCATCATCCTTGTAGGAGTCACCCCCTTCAACACTGCACTGACCTCCTTTTCTAGTTGTTTATCTGTTGAAGTTCTCTTTCCTTGAGGCAGTCTATCCAGATATTGGTTCTTTTTCATGAAAAATTTCAAAATTTCCAGAAATTTTTAATAAACAAACAGAAATTGAGGAAACAACCTGATCAAGAATTTGCTTTGCAGTTTATAAAAAAAAATATATGGTTGATGGGTAACACACGCAAATAGTGCTTCATTTGAGAAAATTACTAGGCACAGAGACATCAGTTTGTAGAAAGTTGAAATAAGCAGGTGGGGTTTGAGGCCAGTATAGTATAGCAGCCACAGACATGCAGATGAAGGTAAAAGTCATAGGATAATACTGTGTTGAGTTAAGATCATGGAAATAAAAATGAATTCGAAATTCACATGAAAAGTAACAAAATACCTTTTCTGTCAACAGGAAGCATAGGAAGCAAAGTCTATCTGGAAGCACAGCAATAATCATTTCATATGATTAACTCCAAGATGAGCATTTTATAGAGTGTTAAATATAACTAAATAGTACCCAGAATTAAGTTCAATGCCCAGGTCAAGAAAACACAGAAGTGTTTAACTTTGTCCTTATTAAAGATCTCATTCCATTTTTTTCTAGACATTTGGTGTTTGCCTTGGCTTAATTGTCAAGTTGCAAATACAAAGCCTTTAATTATCAATCTATGTTAGGCAGACATATTAAAAATAAAATACTATATACCACACTATGACTTGGAAAAGAAATTATCTTGTCTTTGAACAAATGGCATAGTGAGCACATGTCTTGTTCTATCTGTCTTGGGATGAAACTAATGTAGCCACACTGGAAAAAGATGGTCACAGACTGTTGGGGTTGGAAGGGCCACATCTGAGAAAGAGCCTGCCCAGTGCTCAGTAACAGCAACTATACGTAGTGTGACAATCAACTAGATGACATTTATTTCATTTCTGAAAACTAAGACCTGAAGCATCCCAAATGTCCTCCTGTCTACAATATGAAAATCTTACCTTAAAAGAAAGTGAAATAACTCAGTGAATTGTTTTTATTTTAAAAGATAATGAAATAATTTAGTGAACATTTTTATTATAAAAGAAAATGAAATAATTCAGTGAACTTTCTTAAAAGAAGCCTATGTTGACTGCTGATTGATCATGAAATTATGAGAAAATAGGAAAGAGAGAAAACTTGAATTAGTAGTACTTCAGTGGGCTTCTCTGGAGAGTGAAAGCATGATTTTATCAATATTTCTAATTTTGGATGATGAAATATAATATTTCATATTGTTTGCTTAATGTAATTTGTGTAGAATATGAAATATTATGTTATGCATAATTTTTAAAATCTCAGCATTATGCAGTCATTCATGTGATAAATAAAAAAGTTCTATTATGATCACTTGTGTGTTAGTATATCCTCACTTAAATATATTCACAAATCAGAAATTTTCTATTAACTGTTTTGACATATAGAGTAATTTAATTTACAGTGATCTCATAGGCTATATTCGAGGGAATCTAATTATTATATTGCTAAAAATGCTCCTTATGAAATACACCTTGCTTAGAATGTTTAGGCTCTGTAGATAGCACCTTAACAACCCCCTATCATAATTACCTTTTAGTGCAAAGTATTTAAAAACCAAATGCTGACAGCTTGGTTCCTATGTTTCAAAAGCCTCTGCAACTTTGGGACTGAAGATACACAAATAAAGTGCTGAAAACAATGTTTTTTTTTTTTTTTTTTTTTTTTTAAATGTTCATTGATAGAATCTGAACATCATGCTGTGCAAACTTTCTATCCTAGATCCTAAATAATATTTTAAAACACTCAATGTGCTTTTGAATTGAGATTTTTGCTTACTGCAAAGAAAATTTGTTAAATATCTTACATTTCACTATACTAGGTATGAATTACCCCTTTTCGAGTTGTTGGTATGTGGGACCCACAGACACCTCCACACAAACTTCCTAAGTTAACACCTTCAGTCTTTGCTACCCTCCTCAGAACTTGATGGCAAGACAATATTGCTGAAGACAGCACAAATGAGTCAAAGAACAGGGAGAAATTAAGCTGATAATGACCCGGGGGCTTCCTTCCTACTGCCTGCCTAGCTGCGTCTCTTGGAAGACGCTATGTCTGCCACTGGAAGAGAAAAGTAATCAACAGTCTTACCAGCTGTGAATCCCGAGAGTTGTAATAATACCTGCACTGGCAAGACGTGCCCACTGGTGTAGTGATAACATGAGTATTATGGGAGTAACCAAGTACTTTCTGACTGGATCCTTTCCACAAATGACATTCATGCCTAGAACTCTAAACTGGACCATAAACCCGTGGCTGGCTTGACCATAGGGCGTAGGGGAGAACCTAATACTATAATTATGCTAAACATCTATAGTATTGAATCATCTCTAATAAATTATTGATATGTCCATAGATGAGTGCATCTCTCACCCTCATCACAGAAACTTATGTTTACAGTAGATGGTGACTAACACAGAGACCCACAACTAGTTAAAGTGCAGAGAATAAGACATAATGAAATGTTAATTTTTAAATGGAGCAACTATACCATACCCCCTCCTCCCAAGGCTCAGACAAGATTGTAAGGGCCAGTAATGAAATTCTTCAGTGAAACAATATTTGCTGGACATTCTGGAGTTGTTGCACATGAACTCACTGCAGCTGTGACTGTATACACAAGACCTGTATAAGATCATGAAAGACAAAATTTCAATGTGAATGTGAGGACTCATCAAGTCCCACTACAAGTTGAAGATCTAGTGATAATTGATAGCTGCTGGACTATGAAGGGTCAGTTTGTATCATGGGTTTTTGTCTATGATATGTTATCCATGCTCCAAAAGATGGTTCCATGCCCATGAACATAGGGTTAACACTAAGAGGATGCAGTGATTTTAAAAAGAGCACATAAATTTGGGAGGAAATAGTGGTGGGAGAAATAGGGGAGTAATCCCAAGGGAGGAAATGGAGGGTGGATTTGATCAAAGCACTTTACATGTTTCATAATTTATAAATTATATATAACTTATAAAATTTTATAAAGTTTGAAAGTAATTTTAATCAGATACATATCATTATTATTTGTTCAGAAGTTATAGTTTACTTAAATATGTCCCATGATTTATTGATCACAATAGGCAATAATATATAAGAAAAGGAAAAAATAAGCCTATTTTTTTGTTTTTTCATAGGTTTTGCATTAGTTCTCAGGTTGATGGTTTCAGCATTTCAACCCATTGGTTTTTAAGTTTTTAGTTAGCTAGCTTCTTTTCTCACCTTTTAATTAACTACCTTAATCATATGAGACTTGCTAGTTTTTTTTGAAACAGGCTTTCATATATGTCAGCCTGGCCAAAAGCTCTCTACAGTCAAGGAGCTTCTTAAATTCTAATCCTGCTGCTTCTACCTCTGAAGTGCAAATATTGCATGTATGGAACTCAACAACCGTATTTGTGTAGTGTTGTGGATTGAACCCAGGACTTCATGCATGGTAGGCTAGCACTCTACCAACATAGTTCAGTACCTAGCCCCTTAGCCCGATGGGATATATGCTCATTCAGAATTTTCCTTTTACAAGTGTAGAGACCAAGAATCAGCCAACTTTAATATGTAGTTCAAAATTCATTCAACTCCCACCATTGTTAGAATTTGTTAAAAAGATTTCTTTACACTTTCTGACTAAAGAGCTGCTTATTGATCAAGCAACTCACAAAAATCTGAAAAAAAAATGAATGAACATGTAAACAATGTACTCAAGAGCTTAACAATCCAGTAAAACACCATTAAAGACGGCAAAGCCAGAGAAGAGTAGAAAAGTCCACAAGAATAAAAGGACAGAAGTGTGATGATGACCAGGGCTACTTTGAAAGTTCTGATTTATTTCTGTGCTTTTCCTGCATGAATCAACCCTCCTCTATGCCTTAGTTTACCTATGTATGGAATGGTAATAATAATTGCATCTTCCACAGCTGTGGAAAGGAATTTCTATAGCAAATCCTGATGTCAGGCTTGGGTTTTCATTATGATTTTACTATTACTGAATAATACTGAAAACTGGTGAGTTTTTTAGAAAAAATTTGTACAATGCAGATCCCACACACCTTTATGTTTTTTTTAATAAGACAAGAAATTTATAATTTGGAAATAATACAATATGTGCATGTAATACAAAAAAGTGCTAATTTGTTGTAATTTATCACAACTCTGGCAAATTTCATTTAAAATTTTGCTATTTAAAAGGCTTTGTATTCCATCCATAGAATGCAAAACACCTTTTATTATATTACAGTGAAACACAAGAAAATTGAAGTGTGTGTCTGCTATTAAATGCTGTGAGATGTATCTTACTACTGTTAATAGATTTAAACACTAAAGTCCTGAAAACATGGCAATAGAAATGTTACTAAAAAATCAGTCATTTAAGATGTTTTAAATAATTTGTTATTTTCACCAATGTAATCAACAACCTTGTTATCTTTAATTATTTATAAATAGTATTGACATTGTTAATATATTTGCCATGTGTACATTGACTTGACATATTTTTACATTCCTTAATTGAAATTATAAAAGTTAAATGAAATTTCTAATGTATCAGATGTTAAATTCATGACTGTTAAAATATTCCATCTGTGTTCATTGAAATTTATTCTAAATCACTTAGATCAAACACATTCCCTAAGATCTAGACCAATGAGTGAGTGAGTGTGTGTGTGTGTGTGTGTGTGTGTGTGTGTCCATGTGTAAAGCAAGTAACAGTGAAAAGTCTAATTAGTGTTCTTGCCATTTTTATCAAACATGAGTAGAAAAGTGATCAAAACTCTCTAATGGTCAGAATCAGGCAAGACTGGGGCATTATCTTTCATCTTGAATAAGTCTTTGCTGCATTATTTCTGAGGGTTGGTATCCTGGCCTAGTTTGAGAGAAGTTCAAATATTTTAAATTTAAAAAGAGATTACATAATGATATTTTAAAAACTTTACTTCATACATGCATTTTTTATTATCTGAGTATATGAAAAGACTTCAAAAAATGGGACAAGCTAATTCTAGAAAAATATTTTAAAGGAAATAAATTGAAATTAATTATTTAATTAAACAGCATGAGTAAATTTCTGCTAATCCATTACTGTAGCATGTTGTGTTATTTTTTATGTTTTCTTTTTTAAAACAGTGATTAAACTTTATTTTCATTCATTGATGGACTGATTGATGTATATGTCCACATGCCATAGCAAGTGTATGGCGGTTAGAGTGCAATTTTCAGAAGTCAGTTTTATCTTGTGGGTGCTGAGAATTCAATTCACACCATCAGACATGGAAGCTGACACCTTTATCTACTAAGCTATCTCATTATTTCTCATATTTAATGAAAATTTAATAATAATTTAAAATGGAAAGAGGTCTGTTGAGTATAAATGCATATTAACCCAAGCTCATATAAATACTAAATCACACAATCCTTATATTATCCTATTGTGATGGCTAGATTTATGTCAACTTGACACAAGCTAGAATTATCTGAAAGGAGAGAACCCCATTTGAGAAAATGTCTCTGTAAGATCTGGCTGTAAGGCATTTTCTTAATCAGTGATGATAGGGGAGGGCATAGCCCATTTTAATTGGTGCCACCCCTGGGCTGGTGATGCTGGAATTTTATAAGATTCAGGTTGAACAAGCCATGGGGGGCAGATCAGTAAGTAGAGCCCCTCCATAGAGCTCCTGTCTTTAGGTTGCTGCCCTATTTGAGTTTCTGCCTTGACTTTCCTCGGTGATGGATTGTCACCTTAAAGTATAAGTCAAATAAATCCCTTCCTCCCCACGCTGTAATGATGGTGATGTTTCACCACAACAATAGTAAGCATAAATGAGGCATTTATACATTTTAAACTAAATCTCTAAAAACATAATGAAGGACACTATGAAGAAATTTCAACATAAGAGACTTGAAAAACAAAGACAATTTAATATCCAAGATATTTTCATGATGAAATAGTACCAATATTCTTTGGTTACTTACTGAAGTCAAAGACACCTCATTTCATAAGATCAGTTCATCCTTATCACAATGTCACTACTTTACATATTTCCAAATTAAAAAGCTGAGGTATTTTCATGTAATACAAAATAATCAGCAAATCCAGCATCTAAACCTGTTGGTGACACCGGACAAACTCAGTGATAGTACTGTGAAGGTGAATGACTCGGTACAGCTGGATTGTGTTGAACAGGGAGCAATTCCATCAGGAAGAGCTGGATTGTGTTGAACGGGGAGCAGTTCCATCAGGTAAAGCTGGGTTGTGTTGAACGGGGAGCAGTTCCATCAGGTAGAGCTGGATTGTGATGAATGGGGAGCAGTTACATCAGGTAGAGCTGGGTTGTGTTGAACGGGGAGCAGTTCCATCAGGTAGAGCTGGATTGTGTTGAACAGGGAGCAGTTCCATCAGGTAGAGCTGGATTGTGATGAATGGGGAGCAGTTCCATCAGGTAGAGCTGGATTGTGTTGAACGGGGAGTAATTACAACAGTGAAAACACTGAATTATTTCGGAGAATTTACTTCCGAGTTGTGACTAGTCAAAGTATATATTACATTAAAATTTGTTTTAGCTTGTTTTCATTTTCTGAGAGAAAGATAAAATACGTGGAGTTTGGTTTGTAGGAAAGTGAGAAGCATCTGGGAGGAGTTGAGGGAGGGGAGTATGATCAATGTACATGGTTTGAAGAACATAAAAATAGACTAATTTTAAAAAGAAAAAGAAAAAAACCTTTTCCATTCACAAATGTATAATTGTTATTAATATGCATATAATAATACAATCTGTGAATATAAATTTTAATGCATCATTGTTTTTAACACCCAAGACACTTTGGTTGTAACAACTTTCCTAGACACCTATCAATGGATGAATGAACAAATACATGTATCAAACATACAAAATGGGGCTGTATTCAGCCATAAAAAAATAACGAAAGTAGCCGGGCGGTGGTGGCGCACGCCTTTAATCCCAGCACTCGGGAGGCAGAGCCAGGCGGATCTCTGTGAGTTCGAGGCCAGCCTGGACTACCAAGTGAGTTCCAGGAAAGGCGCAAAGCTACACAGAGAAACCCTGTCTCGAAAAACCAAAAAAAAAAAAAAAAAAAATAACGAAAGTAAGTCAATTATAAGAAAATAGATATTAACTGAAAAGATCTAGAGTCAGAGAGATAACTAGCACATATTTTCCCATACATGTGAAATCTAGTAAGAGGAGTGTATAGCAGAGGTAGTTATAAATGACGGGGGAAGCAAGGAATAAGAGGAGTAATGGGGTAGAACAAAAGGTAAGGTTGCGACTCCAACCAGGGAAGCATCTTCCAACTGCACTAGGCTTTCCCTGGGAACCCGACTGCTAAGCCTGCCAGAGAAGCAAGTATGCCAGCAGAACAAGTGGGCGAGCTTCAGATCTTCTCTCTGTCTCTCTCTGTCTCTCAGTCTCTGTCTCTCTGTCTCTGTCTCTCAGTCTCTGTCTCTCTGTCTCTTTCTCTCCTGCAAATCCAGTCTCTACACCTCACCCTTAGTTCTGTAGCAGACTACCTGCTGTGGCTTCTCCCCACTCTCTGTCCCAGATCCCAGGGGACTAAGTAGATCTTGGTAGAACACCTTGCTTTTCCCTACCTGTAAACCCTTCAGTTATCTCGCCCTTCCTAGACCATCCCCATTCCTAAGTGTCAATTTCAAATACTTAGAAACATATTTTACCCATGGCCCCAAGTAGTAATGCCAAGCAGGATTGCAGGAGAATCCCCAACCAGGCAGCATACAAGCACCACAGCTCTTGAGAACCAGAGAGGGCCACAGAAATCAAGGAGAAAAATAACCACCCAACAAAGACAAGACCAGATATAAACACAAAGAATTACAATAGCCCAAACCCTGATGACTAAACACCCGTGTAAAAACAAAGCCAATAAGAACCAGGCTATATCGTCTCCACTAGAGGCCAGGAATTGTACTACAGTAGGCATTGAGATTTGCACCACAACTGAAGCTCAAGGACCCTAAAATAGGATTTATGAATATGAAGAGGGAAGGATTGAATCCCTTAAAGAAATCTCTAAAAAAACAAACATTGAAAGGAAATGAATAAAACAGTTTAAAACCTGAAAGTGAAAATAGAATCAACAAAGAAAACTCCAAACAAGGGAAATTTGGGAACAAAAACAAAAACATATAGAAACTCAAAGGCAAGCCTCACCAAAAGAACACAAGAGATGGAAGAGAACATCTCAGGCACTGAAGACACAATAAAAGAAATGGACACCTCAGTCAAAAAAAAATGTTAAATAAGAAAAAGTTCCTGACACAAAACATCCAGGAAATCTGAGATACTATGAAAATACCAAATCTAAAAATAATAGGGACAGGAGAAAGAGAAGAGAAGAAACCCAGGTCAAAGGCACAGATACTATTCTCAAAAAAAGAAATCATAGAAGAAAATTTTTCTAACTTAGAGGAGATGCCTATCAAGAGATGGGAGAAGGAAGAGGGGGAATCTGTGATTGGTATTTAAAATGAATAAAAAATTTCTTAATTAAAAAAAAAAGAGCCAGGAAACATACAGAACACCAAATAGACTGGACTAGAAAAGAAATTCCCCACAACACATAATAGTCAAAAACACTAAACATACAGAACAAAGAAAATATATTAAAAGTGCAAGGCAAAAGGGCCAAATAGTATATAAAGGTAGACGTATCAGAATTACACATGACTTCTAAATAGAGACTCTAAAGGACAGAAGAACCTGGAAAATATTGAACACACTATTATACTCAGAAAAGCTTTCAATCACAATTGATGGAGGAAATAAAACATACCATGATAAAATAGAATTTCAGCAACATCTATCTACAAATTCAGCACTTCAAAAGTCACTTCAAGAAAAACTTCAACCTAAAGAGTTTAACCACACCCAAGAAAGCACAAGGATTAAATGTTTTCAGACTAGCAAATCAAGAGAGGAAACACACACACACACCACCACCACAACAGAATAACAGGAAACAACAAATACTTCTCATTAAAAGCCCTCAATGTCAAAAGTCTCAATCTTCCCACCTCAAAAAAAACAAACAAAAACAGGCACAGATGAACAGATGTAAATGTGAAAACAGGAGCCATCCTTCTCCTGCATCCAAGAAATACACCCAACATCAATTATAGACATTATTTCAGGGTAAAGGGTTGGGAAAAGATATTCCATGAAAGTGAACCTAAGAAATAAGCTAGTGTAGACATTTTAGTGTCTAAAAAAATAGTCTTCAAAGAAAAGTTAATCAGGACAGATAGGGAAAGACACTATATACTCATCAAAGAAAAAAGAATCCACCAAGATGACATTGCAATTCTTTTTTGTTTGTTTGTTTTTGGAGACAGGGTTCCTCTGTGTAGCTTTGTGCCTTTCCTGGAACTCACTCTGTAGCCTAGGCTGGCTTTGAACTCACAGAGATACTCCTGCCTCTGTCTCCCAAGTGCTGGGATTAAAGGCGTGCACGAGCACCGCCCCGGTGACATTGCAATGGTTAACAACTATGTCACAAACACAAGGGCACCCAAATTCATAAAATAAACAATACTAAATTACATGTTGACCCTCACACACTGAAAGTGTGAGACTTTAATACATGACTCTTATCAATAGCCATGACATCCAGACAAAAACTAAACAGAGAAATACTGAAGCTAACTGACTTCATAAATCAAATGTACCTAACAGATACTTACAAAACAGTTCTCCCACAGAGAAAAAATATACCTTCTTCTAAGTCCCTCATGTAATTTTTTCCAAAGTTGATCACATGCTTGGACACAAAGCAATTGTCAGCAGATACAAGAAAATCTAAATAACATCTGTATTGTATCTGACCACCATGGGTTGAAGCTGGATATCAACAACAACAGAAACAACAAAAATCTTACAAACTTATGGAAACTGAATAACTCAATACTAACTGAAAAATGTGTCCAGACAAAAATTACTAAAGAAATGAAAGACTTTGCAGAATTGAATGAAAATGAATACACAACATACCTAAACTTACAGGATATAATGAAGGTGGTTCAAACTGAAAAGTGCATAGCACTAGGATACAGCATTTAATAAAAAAAGAAATATCTCATACCAGTAACTTAATAGCACACCTGAAAGTTCTAGAACAAACAGAAGCAATCACACTCCAGAGGAGCAGGCTGCAAGAAATATTCAAACTCAGTGCTGTTTTTTTTTTTTTAAAGCAAAGAATCAATAAAACAGGGAGTTGATTCTTTAAGGAAATCAATAACAATGGCAAACCTTTCTCCAAATTAACTAAGAGACAGAGAACATGTAACAAAGGTAACAGATGAAAGTAACAAAATGAGAGAAAAAGGGGGGAATAACAATAGACACTGAGAATAAGAAACTAGAGAATCATAAGAACATACTTTAAAAAACATGTACTCTACCAAATTGGAAGATCTGAAGGAAATGTATAACTTTCTCAATCATACTGCTTACCAAGAATAAATCAATACCAAATAAACAATTTAAACAGACCTAAAACCCATAGTGAAGTAGATGCAGAAAAAAGTTTTCCAGCCCCCCTCAAAAAATCCTGAGCTAGATGGTTTTAGCACAGAATTCTATCCGTCTTCCACAGAAGAGTTAATGCCAATACACCTCTTATAATTCTACAGAATAGACAGAGAAGAACTTTGCCGAATTCGTTTTACCAGGCCACAGCTACTCTGATACTGCTATGACCCAACAAAGCAGAATTGCTTACCAATTTCTCTTATGAAAATAGATGCAAATATTTTCAATAAAATACTTGCAAACCAAATCCAAGGACACAACAAAAAGATCATCTACTATGATCAAGTCAGCTTCAACCCAGAGATGCAGGGATAGCTCACCATACCTAAACTGATAAACATAACCCACCACATAAACAGTCTGAAAGACAAATACAACATAATAATCTCATTAGATTCAGAGAAGACCTTAGAGAAAGACCAACACCACTCTATGATAAAAGCCCTGGAGATATTAGGCACACAATGGACATACCTCAACATAATAATGGCAGTTTAAAGCAAGCCTGTAGCCAGAAACTGGAAACAAACTTGATTCCATCATTGGAAGATTAAAAAAAAATGATATATTTACACAATGGAATAATACTCAGCCATTAAACAGTGAAATGTGTAGGTAAATGGATAGAACTAGGAAATATCATCCTGAGTAAAGTAACCTAGACCTCAAAAGAAAATATGGTATTTATTCACTTATATGTGATAGTCACTGCTATGCCAATGAAAACTAAGCTACAATCCGTAGAACCACAGAGGTTAGGAAGGTTAAGTGGCTAGGGACAACAGACAGACTTGCGTAGGATAGATAGCTATGGTTGGACAGGAGGATATGAGGAGAGACAGCTAAAATCTAGCAGCCCTTGAGGGGTAATATGGAAAAACTAATACAGTAGAAGCTTCTAAAATTATATACATATATGAAAGTTATCTAAATAAAATCATCAAATAATGGTGAAAACAGAGCTCTAACTGGACAGTTCCTTTACTAAATACCATCCAGTATTGGGAATATATTACATCTAATTGAGTTGTTGGCCCAAAGGGGCCTCTTGGGAACCTGTAATTAACCCAGGGTATTGCTATGACTATACATTGCCCTCCATAAACTGTCCCCAAGGCAAGTCCCCACGGCTAAAAACAACACCTACATAATACATTGTTATAGGGAGAGGTCCAGCTGGTGCCTATACAGAGCCTTCAGATTTATGGGCTAGCAGGTTTAATACAGGAAGGTACTCTGCATTCTACCAAAGGAGAAACGTAAATATCAAAAAAGATACAAACATTTTGATTTACACTGGTGTCCATCCTTCAGATATGCTGGCACAATGGTGGCACAAAGCTTGTGGTAGTAACCAACCAATATTCAACTTGACTTAAGGTCTACTCCCTGGAGTGGAATCCATACCCAACACTGCTTGGGTGATCAAGAATCTGCGACTAGTTAGACCAGGGATGTAGGGTAGAATCAAATACTACTGTTCTACTAAAACAACACAGTGATAAAATAACTCCTAATGACATTCTATACTCTTAGGTGAGTGTCTTGCTCAGCCATTATCAGAGAAGCTTCCTCCTACAAGGAATGAGACCAAATGCAAAGACCCACAGCTGTTTTGATAGAGAATGAGAGACCTTGGAATAATCAGCTTTAAAGGGAATGGTCCCATCAAATCCCTTCCCTCAGGGCTCAGAGAACCGAGGAAGAGGAAGAAAAAGAATGAAAGAGCCTGAGGGAGTGGAGGACATCAAATAAACAAGGCTCTCTAAATCAGCAGGGCTGAGGCACATATGAACTCACAGAGACTGAGGCAGCATGCACAGGAGCTGCACAGGTCTGTACCTCATGAGTTCCTGGAGCTATATGGAAAAGTGAACACATGCCCCCATCCCTTCACCTGTTATCCAGAAGCTATCTACAGTTGATAACCACTTGCAAATGAAATTTAATTTTCCTCAAGTGAATCTCACTGGGGAAGCAAACTATTCTTATTGGTAAACCACATACTCAGCTGTAGATAGTCAGTATAGAATGAAATCAAGAGTATCTTGGGAGGTTCCTTGTCTCATGATGTCACGTCAGGGCTTTTAAAGATTTTTATATATATATATATATATATATATATATATATATATATATATATATATATATATATATATATACATATATATATACACACATATATATATATTCATTCTGTTTTACCCTACAGATCCTTTATGTATATATTATGACTTCCAATTTTGCACTTTTATGAGATTCCTGAGTGTGAGAAGAGGTGATGGTCTGCATCTATATGGTTTCTTGTGCCTTTTCTGGCCCATTTTTCCTTCTGTATGTATGTATTGTCCTAGTCTGTTGTGTTAGGTTTTGTTTTATCTTATAACATGTTATTTTATTATTATCCCTAAGAAGCCTGTTTGTTTTTTAATGAGAGACAGAAAAGGAGTGGATCCAGATGGATGGGGACGTTGAGAGGAACTTGGAGGACTAGAGGGAGGGGAAACCATAACCAGTTTATATTGGGTGAAAAAAAATCTATTGTCAAAAAGGAAAGAAAGTAGAAAAGAAAAGAATGGCCATTTTGCAGGTTTCTTTTATAAGAAGAAAATTTATATATATATATATATATATATATATATATATATATATATATATATATATATATATATGTATGCATATGTGTGTGTGTGTGTGTGTGATCAGAGGTGAGACTAGGATAGCAAAAGAAACAGTGTGACAAGAGAGAATAATGGAAATTGAACAGGAGTAAAGTACAATAATGTATGTTATAAAATTTTCATATTGAAATCCTTTATTATTTATGTTAATTAAAATTTTTAAAAAAACAGTTTAAAACTCTGAGTAGATATGCTGCAAGCATTACTTTTGCAATGACCATTTTAAACTTCATTTTAGTGAATTTCCAAAGAAATATTTCCACTAAAATGATGCAATATATTGGCAAAAAAAAATAACAGAATTCAATCATATGCACCATTACATAATCCAGTTCACTTGCAGAATTTCTTGGGAAGGTGAAATAAACACTTTTGTCCTGGTCAGAAAGAGGAGAAAGAGAACAATGGAAGGTAGAGAGGAGCAGGAAAAGATGTAAGACAAAGGATGTGTGAACTTCAAGCAACCTGCAGTTAAATCAAAGAAGGAGAAATAACTCTTGGGACCATAGAGAAATGAATGGCTGAAGTTTGGGTAGAAACCAGTATTTGGAGGAGGGGTAGTTAACCTAGAAATTCTTGTTTCTAAACACTTGTTAAACTGTTAAACTGAGACTGATATACTAGAAACTGTTCTGCTGATGGTAAGTTATGCTGATCAGAATTTGCTAGGCATGTATATTTGTATGTTTCCACAGCCCCTGAACAGACCTAACAATCTTCATGTAAGAAATGCCTCTTCCAGATGAGTGCTGTGTCTTTGGGTTTGATGAATTATCTCATCCACCCTCATTCTGAGCAATTTAATTGGGCATAGTGTCCTGATAGGTACATCTTTTCTTCTAACATTTTGAGAGTTTTGAAAAAAATAGTTGTATGACAGTTTCATATATTTACATAATAAATTATAGTCATTTTATCTCCTGTTACCCCTCTTATACCCCTCTTCTCTTCCCAGTAGCCTATTCCTCAACAAGTCCCCTTTCATTCAAGTCTGTCCTTGAGTGTGGCTCCCAGAGTTTAATTGGTATTGCTTGCATGATCTTGGTTGTGAGAGTATTTACTGACACAAGGACAACTCGTAGTTGATGTATTACAGAAGAAAATGACATTTCCCAACAGCATTCACTTCCAATAGTTCCTCAGGGAGTGGTGCCTTGACTAAGTTATCACTTCCTGATGTTCTTTTAATTCTTCTGTAGAGAACACTCAACCTTTGGCTGTTTCAATTTTAAAAGTTTTATTTCAAAGTATATGAAGTTTACATAAATGTACAACTATTTGTCACAAATTGTGCTTCCCATATTTCCAGAAATTGAGCTGTTGCAACTTAGCATAACCAACAAATAAGTAGGGTGATATTAACCCCCTGCACAAAAGACTCCCGAAGAATCAGCAGCCACCTTCATGCTAGACTTAATTTAGTATAATTATTCCATTTTAATAAACTATGCTACTTTTTGTCTGTTTTTGGAGTTGTATGAGAAATAAAGACTTTCTGTTTTTGTGTTTGTTTGATAATATATTTACTAGATTTATGATTATCAGTTCATGCACTTGAAATTTGTTTAACTCTCCTTACCATTTAGCTTCAAAACTCGTTGATACATCTATCACTGATGACAGCAAGATAATAGGTCTGAGCATATATATAATTCTTTTGGTATTACGGCTAATGGTTGAATCTGTTGGAGAAAAATATAGGCATATTGAATAACAGTAAATACCTTTAAAATATTTCCTTAAAATAATGAACCCATTTAAACTCTCACCAAAAGTAGATGGATTTTAATTGATTTATTTTCACCCACACTATCTGTTTTCATTATTGTAATTGCAGATCTTGTAACCTCAGAAGGCACATCGTACCTACTTCTTCTCTGCCTTATCACTCTGTGGGTGAATACCTTATGCTTGCTGTTTAGAAGAAACTCATTGCTAAGTGACTATTCAGGCTTTCGTTTGTTTTGTCTATTTTTGATTGCTTCTGTTTTCATATCTGTGACTGTTTTTCTTTTTTTTTTCTACATATTGTCTTTCTATATAACTACAGCTGACTTTGAATTCTAGATGCCCCTGACTCAGCCTCCTCATTGTTAGTTTGGATCCTGCACTACCATGCCTGGGTTCTGTATATTCTTGACACAATCTTCTCATAAACATATGAATAACTGATAATCATACTTATTTTAAAGAATTCATTCACCAATGATAAGATCATGGGCCTAGATAAATATTCTAGCCAATATTGTAAGTTTAGTGGCATAAAAATGGAGTTATGATATGATTTCAGGAAGAATTCTGACATCTCTGAAAGGTAGTTTTTCTCTGCATTGAGATATCTATGGTCTCCAGGAGACTTGAACACGATGGGGTAGGATCACAGGAGAATCTCTCAATCTCTCTCTTGTTTTCTCCCCCCCCCCCCTTTTTTTTTTTTGAGAGAAAATGTTTAAGAACTGAGTCACACACACAAGAGAGATGCAGTTTTGTACCAAGGCAGAAACACAGCTGAACCGACTCTCCGGTTGTACCTAGCCAGGCAGGATGCTGATGGCCTCCCTGGCGCTTCTCCATAAAGTGCTGGCTTTGGGAGCTCACTACTGGGGCTTGGTGCTGCTTTTGGAGCAGGAGACTCTAGAATCAATCTCTGAAGAGAGAAAGACACAATTACCTACTCTGACCAGATTGTAAAAGTCAAGCAGCCCTTTAAGCTATCAGTCAATTTTACAAGGAAGACCAAAACAAATTTAAGGAGGAATTATTCTCAGTAAGAGACAGGTAAGGTTCCATTAGTGAAAGCAACTGTAGAGAATATTGTTGTAGTCATGCGAAATAATAATCTTCTGTGGTAAGGTTTCTTTTGTATAACCTTCAGCCTTATAATTTTTATTTGTACTTATCTTTAAATTTATTAAGTTTGGAGACTTTTTCATATGCATACAATGTATTTTGATTATATTCATCTCCCATTCCACTCCTCCACCTCCTCTTGGATACCTTCACATGACATTATCCTGACTACTTTATATTCTTTTTTTTATCTTGTAACCCGTCAAGTCCAATTAATGTTACTTAGGTGCAAATAGATGGTGGGACCATCATATGGATCATGGTTGAACTTCCGGAGACCACATGTTTGCAAAAGAAATGAACTTCTCTCCCCTAGCAGCTGGTAACATGACCATAACTTTACAGCTAGGGTAACAGCTCAGGTGCTCCTTCCTCAATGGCAAAATGGCTCATCTTGTAAAGGCCACTGCAGTCAAGGCTGATGTCCTAAATTGGATTTTCTCTGGGACCCAGGTGGTAGCAGGAGAGAACCCACGCCTGCAAGTAGTCCTTTGACTTGCGCTAAATGACTAGAAAGACTATAATGTGTTCTTCTTAAAATATATTTTTAAAACAGATAATTTGTGAATTTTTAAAGATATTTCTTTGTTTTCTTTTGTTTATGTAATTATGGGTGTTATATTTACTACAATATAACCACTTTTACCTATTTTTTAAATCCAATAAGCAAACAAGATCCTCCAAATTAATCACCCGTTGTTTCTCACTTCTTGTTTCTATTTTTAATTTAAAAGGCATATTGTCAGCCTAGTTATTTCTTCCTGTCTTTACAGTATTTTAATTATTTCATTTCCTGTGTCTACTTGATAGTTTGATTTAGCCATTAATGCTTAGGATTCCATTTTCCAAGCCTGGAGCATGTACATGCTCCTTTACTCAATATGTTAGGAATTATTGAGATTGCTCTTAAACCAAGAACATGACTCAATCATTGCCTTAGGCATTCTGAGATACCTGATTTGTATTCTATATCTGAATATTAGTAGCTTACCTCTTTAGCAAATGAATTACACTGTTTGAACTGATTCTTGCTTGTAGCTGTTTCTCTGTGTGTTTGCTGACTCGGGATCATTAACATGGTTTGCAGATGTTATCTGCAGTGATCCAGTGATGTTTGCTGTTTAGAGAAAAGTTCCCTATTTGGGTGAAATGAAATATGGATAATCTCAATGCCATTTTATGTTGTTTTCTAAGAATGTGGTTCCTTATGCTAAACTTACACTTTAAACCCAAACCCCAAAGTCTCATTAGGTGAAGTCAGAGTAGTTGAGCTTTCGCAGTGCTAAAATTTGGATGTATTCTCCAAAATTTATATTTCTCACCTTAATCCCCAGAGTACCAAGGACAGGAGATGTGACCTCTGTGTAGTGACACAGTGAGCTACCTGGGATCTGTCATCAGGGGTACATTAATTGTATTAGCAAAGAAGTAGACTTCTCATATGTAAGGAAGATATGCTATTAAGGTGAATTGGGTCCCTCATTATTTTGCATAGCTAGTTGCTTGACCCTTCCACCTTCCACCATGGAATAATGACTCAAGAAGGTTCTCAGCAGATGTGGGACACCACTGACTTTCCCTGCTTTCAGAAACATAAGGCACACATTTTCTTTTGTTTATAAAATTTCAAAATACAGATCACAGGTTGGCATTATGTTAATCAGGCTCATTCTCAGAATATCAAAATTGCTTGATATCAGAAAGGAAAACCTTAGTCATACATTCCCCTGTATTGTTTATAATGGATTTTACTTTTGAATTTACGTGTATATGTGTGTTGTTGTATACATACGAGTACAGTACTTGCTGCCCAGAAGATGCCATCAAATCCTCTGAAGCTGGAGTTACAGGTGGCTGGAAGCTGCCAGATGTGGGTTCTGGGAATAGAACCTGGGGCCTGTGGAAGAACAGCACATGCTGTTGAGCCATCTTTCTGCCTCCTACATAGTTTATAAATCACCATGTACTCAGGCTGTCTTTAGGGGACTAAAACACCGTGGTTCCATACATGCTGCTGGAGCACCCTCATAACAAAGTTCCATCTTTTAAAACTATTTTATGTATGAAAATTACCCATTCATTAAGGATTTTTTTTTTAAACTTAGAAGTATGGTCATATTTTAAATTTCCCTGAGAACCATTTTAATGTGTTCCAATAGAGTGAGCCATTATGTACTTAATTATAGATTATTCATTTAAAAAAATGGAATTCAACTGTAGTAGTCTTTGTGTTTTTGGTGTGCTGTTTGTAAATGCTGAGATGGGGGCATTTTATTCTAACCACGCGTGCTGCACTCACCACAGCAGCCTTCAGCCCAGCTCTGTTATTTCCGGCGATGATAGCTTGTCTTGCAATACCCTACCACTGACCCTCTCATAATAGATTCATAAATACTGCCTTGTGAGCTATCTGCAGATTTGGATTTCCAGGAACCAGTCTGGGCACTTCTGATGGCAAATACTGTGTCAGGAAATGGCTTGCCATCCCTCCCTGACAAAGCCATCGACCTTTTGAACTCAGGGCAGTACTAATCCTTTTGGTCTGACATTTCTTTGCAGGAATTCACTAAACTCTCTTCTTTCTGGAAATTTTTTTTAGGTGGTAAGATCAGCAGAAATACTGAATATGAGTTTTGTGTACCTAAGAGAAAACTGTAATGATCTGGGTAATTGAAATAAATCTAATGTTTTACTCTCACACTATGAGGGTATTTCCTGCAAGGAGAACGTTGGCTCCTTTCTGTATACTGTCTGAATGTAAAATTAGGAAAAATAAGTGAAAGTGATGGACATTTTCTTCAATAAAAGGACATTTTTCAATACTAAAACTCTTCAAAAATAGAGTGAATGCCCATATAAGAGGTGAAAACTCCCTAGAATTCAGTATAATAACAAATCTGGAAATTAAATTATCTCTCTCAGACTCAGAAATGGATTTTTGCATTTAGCCAGGGACAGACCTAAAAACAGGTACATTTTATAACCCAGAGCCTAAACTCATGAGATGGGATAAGTCACAATATAACCCATTCTGCAGCAAAATGTTCTTGTGGTTTCAAAAGATACGTATTTGCTCTATTGTGAATGCATCTAGTATTTTTGTCATGGGCTCATTTATGTCCCTTGCAATATTTGTTATAGGGATGTTCTTTATGTGTATTTTATAGTAATTGTTATAGAAGTACACTGACAGTTGTTTGCAAATTAAAGATCAGATGAACATATGGATTGTTGTTCATATCTACACAATATTTTATTTAGTTGGCTTCCAGGGATACCACAGTATCCCAAAGCGGTATCCAATTATATTCTCACCAGGGATGCTTGAGAGTCTTTTCAGGTCCCCCCTGCTGCAGAACTTGAAGGCTTCTGCTGTTTGTTTTTACTGTGCTGTACTTCTGTATATGTTTTGTATATATATGCTTCCTAAGCTAGAAGAGGTTTAAGGTTTTAGTTTTAGTGCAGATACACATCTTTTCAAAAGTTTATGGCTCTTTACATGTACTATTTTGTGAATGTCTGTTTAATACTTCTTATTTATTTAATCTACTATATCTTCATTGTTGACTTACAAGGTTTTTTTACATATATATTACTTATTTATACGTTATTTTTTATATTTTAAAATTATATTCTGTTGTTTAGTAACTTCTTTTTTTAATACCTAAAAGATAACTTTTTGATGTGTAATATCTTATTATATTTCAATTAAAAATATTTTATGTTTAGTTACTAATGTATCATGATTAAGGAATGTTGTTAAAATTCAGGAAATAAATGTATTTTTCTATATTGTCAATAAGAGCTTTATTATTTTTATTGTATTTTATAAGCAAAATTCATTTAATTTTATTTTTGTGAAAGTAAATATGCCTTCCTGTTTTTATGTGCATTGCTTGTGTGTAGTGGCCACAGAGGCCAGAGAATTCTCTGGACCTTGTGTCACAATCAATTGTGAGCCCTCTGATATGGGTGCTGGGAACTGAGTCTGGGTCTTCTTCAAGAAAGCAAGTGTAAGTTATCTGCTGAGCTGCCTCTCCAGATCCTTTACATGCCTTTATAATGAAAACACAACTGTATATGTGCTGTGGGATAATGCCTTTCTACACTGGCTTAATAAAATGCTGATTGGCCAGTAGCCAGGTAGGAAGTATAGGCAGGATAAACAGACAAGGAGAATTCTGGGAAGAGGAAGGCTGAGTCAAGAGACACACAGCCTGCCGTCCAGGGAGTAGCATATAATGGAACACAGGTAAAGCCATGAAACACATGGTGACACATAGATTAAATGAAATTGGCTGAGTTTAAATGTAAGAGCTAGTCAGTGGCAGGCCTGAGCTAATGGCCGAGCAGTTTTAATTAATATAAACCTATGTGTGTTTATTTGGGTCTGAGCAGCTGTGGGACTGGTGGGTGAGAGAGATTTGTCCTGATCACGGGTCAGACGGGACACAGGAAAACTTTGGCTACATATATGTTTATTTGCTACATTAGGGCATTTCAATATATACCTCTACTGTGTAATCTTAAATTCAGAAAATTTAGCATACATATGACATCAAAAACATGGTTGATGAAACCATTCAAAGATCCCTTTTTAGTTCTTTTGAAAAATATTTTAAGAACAAAAATTTTAAAAAAATTATATCAGATTTTGACACCCCTCCTCTTACTGTGCAAAGTTTCTTTATTTAACCAGTATGTTGAATCTGTTGCTATTTTTCCCATACTCCGCCCCCCCCCCCAGTTTCCCATCCACCTCACCCAGTTTCCTCAGGTTCTAATAACCATTATTTTATTTTATACTTCAATGTTTATAACTGAGTAAGATCCACTGCTATTTGTCTTTCTGTTAATTTTAAACTTTAGATCCATAACCTGCCTGTAGGAATTTCACTGTATGCTTTTCACTATATAAGAAAACAGGTCACAAAACCAAAAAAAAGTCATTAACTTATGAATGGGAGCTGGTAGATATGGGGGTGGGTATACAGTTGTGGAAGGGAAGTAAGAAAGAGTTGAGGCAGAGAGTAATCTGAACACATTGTATATGAGTGAATGCACACACACACACACACACACACACACACACATTATGATTTAATTGTCAGCCCAATGCTTTCCTTCAAGCTTGTTTGTGAACGCCTTTTTGGAAGTATACTATAACATTCTTTAAGAGGAAAAAATATCATGTAGAAACCCCAAATTATATTTGGCAGACACCACCGTCAAACCCACAAATTGAGCTCTTTGGAAGATCAAAGCTAACAATTGTTGTGTGTTTTATTGCTTGGGTCATATATAAAGATTTTCCAGCTAATTTGAGGTTGTGCATGCTGATTTCAAAAGGGGAAAGTCAGAGCTTACTTATTTCCCTTTTGGGAGCTCGGTTATCTTCTGTATTATGCTGTATGGGTGGGGGTGTTTTTTTTATAATGGTGTTATAATTTACAGTTATTTCCATTGAAACTGTAAAAGTAATATTTTTCATGATAAGGTCAAGAAAGAAAGTCTGAGCTTTGTGATGTATTTTAATATAATAGTTTATCTGGTGAAAATTCCTTTTCTTTTTAAAGGGTAATTTACCTGTCAATCCAGCATTACACTAGCATACAAATTAATGCTTGTAAATAAAATATTTAAGTGCAGAAACAGCAGGAGAGTTGAAGAAAAGTAGACAGTCTTCATAAATGGTTGCATTGCACTTTCTAACTGTTGAAAATGTATATTGAGTCTAAAGATGCCAAACACCTTTGTTTTGGGGATATTTACTAATCCATCACCTATGGCTGTCCTAACAGGAGGATGTCAATATCTACTATATGATACAGAATGATACCTAGTGAGTAAAGGATCTGAGCATAGTTGAGCTTTGCAGTGACTACGGATTCATCTTCCCTTCAACTTAATGGAGCTGGCAACTCCAAAATAGAAAGGCCGATGTGACTGGCACCATTCAGGAAGGGTTTTAGTCTACAGTGAAGTACTGCTTTACATGCTGATATTGGGTGTCCACCCTTCTTTCTTTCTTTTTTTTTTTTTTTTTTTTTTTTTTTTTTTTTTTTTTTTTTTACAAAGAAGAAAGCCAAGAGGTCAGAGCTAAGAGCTAAAACCTTACCCTTCCTCCTGCGGTGGTCCTACCTCTCCGAACCAGAGCTACCCCTGTGTTAAAGTCTTTATATAGAGTTCCTGTTCTGCCTTCTCATGGGTTGTAAACCCAACCACATGACCGCCTCCTCACGGCCTGTCTGTATAGACCTCCAGGTTTTCCATGATTGGTATTGATTAAAGGCATGTGTATCCAATAATGGCTGTATCCCTGAACACACAGAGACTTACCCAGCTCTGCCTACCAAGTGCTGGAATTACAAGCGTACGCTACCACTGCCCTGCTTTCCTATGGCTTACTAATAGCTCTGACCCCCAGGCAACTTTATTTATTAACCTACAAATAACATTTTAATACAAATAAAATATCACCATATTTCCCCTTTTCTATTTTAATAAAAAAAGGTTATAACTAACAAAAGAAAAACTATATACAAAAGTACAATAACTATATACAATATATACAAGTAATAAATACCTAAACAATGTCTAGTCCATTTGTATTTGACAAATTCAGAGAAAATAATTTCATTATCTATCCTATTTTGGTAAGTCCAAAATGTATCTAATTCACTTTCTATCCTAATTAATCTTCAACTATAACTAACTAACCTTCAACTATAACTAACTAATCTTCAACTCCCTCAGAGACCCAAGAAGGAAATAATATTAGCTAACAAAAATAAAAACGGGAAGTATATGCAAGCAACTTCCAAAAAATTGTGAGTTGACAGAAACAGCCAGCTGCCTGAACAATCATCTGAGGTTTCTCCGCAGTGTTGGGGCATCATCTTCAACCTATAGGTTTAGCGTATTTGACAGACTCATTTGTGAAGTAGGATGTACACAAGGTCAACAGTTCAACCTCACATTGTCCACCCTTCTTTCTAAGTCAGTGGTTCTCAGTCTTCCTAATGTTGTGACCATTTAATACAATTCCTCATGTGGTGACCCCAACCATAAAATTATTTTTGTTCCTACTTCAAAGCTGTAATTTTGCTACTGTTATGAATAGTAATGTAATCTGCATTTTCCAATGGTCTTAGGTGACCCCTGTGAAAGGGTCTTTTGACCCTCCAAAAGGGTTGTGACCCACAGGTTGAGAACTGCTGTTCTAATACCAATGGTGTGAGACAGACACCATATAAATAGAAAATCAGGGTAGTTCAACCATGTTCTATAGCAGTTTCTTCTAAGATAAAACTTTTTTTTTTCTTAGAAGGAATCTCCTTAAGATGCAGAATGTTCTGGAAGTACAATATTCACTTCTAAACTCAAGTAAAAAAATCCATAGCTTCACAAAGTCTCTTAAAATGGCCAAATTCATTAGACTACTCCATTCTCATCTTTATATCATCTGTAAGGTCTTGTGAGAGAAATTCTCAAATAACTAGAGGGGCCTATAGGAGGCTCAGACCATCAGACCTGCCTGAAGATACATTCTGCAAGCTATTAAGCTGCCTTCAAGTAATGACAAGGGTTCCAGGAGTTCAGCTTCAGGAAGCCATCATTCACACATTGTGATTTTTCTGTCTTTGAGTTATTTCTGTTCTTGTATGTAATCCAATAACCCAGTAAGTAAAGCCCCTCCACAAAACTCATTAGTTTGCCAATTTGGATTTGGAGTCATCCTTCTTTTGTTCTGCCATAGGTTCTCCATCTGGGGTGAGCAGTCGTTTGTTCAGACCTCCATAGGAATAGTTTTACACCCTAGAGGATTTTTGGTTTTTAGGTCTTGTTTAGTAATCAAAAGTTTCACTTGTTCCATTCAGTCATAATTATGCACATTTAAATCCCTGTTAAAGTTCAAAAAAAATTAACTAAGGAGAATTTGTAACTTAGGTTTTTCTTTTTTCTTAAAATCTCATCCTGCTGTTAAGTGTTCAAATATAGCAACAATTTTTCAAATTCAAGCACACATATATTTTAGGAAGGAAGAATTCACCCATGGTGGTTTATGTCACTAGCAGCTGTTAATATAGTCATTTAACTATAAATGTTATCCAGATAAAATAATGAAGACATAGACTAACATCTGTTTGACAGCCAAGTTATCAACATGCTGCTATTTCACCTATTCCAACCACATCACACTTGTTTTAAGGATTAAGTCCTAGTTATAACAACAGCTTTTCTTCACTATGTATTCAATATTCATTCTTCACTATCTGTCATTTGACTTATTAGTTTAGGCAACAACATCTGTGTTTTTACAGGTCAACACATAAAGAACTCACTGTAACCTTTATGTCTCAACAGGGACTTTCTTTCCCCATTGTATAACCACTACCATTTAGGGAGGTTGAGCCCACATTCATCCAGTGTGCGAGAGTAAGCATTTCTAGAATTGGCTTGCAGCTGAACAATTACACAGAACCACAGAGAAATGTGACAATGGACATAATCAGTATCTCAAGGCTATAATGTGCTTTTTTGTGTGCATGGTTATGAGTCAGGATACCATGGAAGAAGGCTAGGCTTGACATGCAAACCACCTGCTATTGCAGACCCATAAAAGAATGTGAAAGCTTTTCAACATGATCCAGTAAATGGATTGTACAGCAATTTCATCAAGTTTAGATCTAATTGCTTTAGCCCTTGTCACATTCATGGCAACACTGTTCCGAGTCTTGCTGATGCAAGAACAGTGCTACTGTGTCTGTTGCAGCAGCCCTTCCACATAAAATTAAACACTTTTGATCAGATGGTTATGATAAGTGCAGGCAGTTAGAAAACACATGAGATCTCTCTGCCTGCTGCACAGCATAGTTGAAACATTAATAAGCCTTGAAAGTTAATGAAACCCATGAAAGACACACTAAGTTATGAAGGTAGCAGAATGACTCTCAGTATGATACCTGTTTGGGAAATACATAACCTTTTATTTCTTATTTGCTAACAGAGACTACTTTTAGTAGTCCCATGGAAGGGCACTGACAAATCATTGACTTTAAAGAAACTAGTGAGTAAATGCACTATTTAACAACAGTGTGCTTTATATAAAAATTAGTTTGGAGTTATAGTTGTCATAATTTACATATTGGTAGAGCCAAGCCCACTCATAATCAGCATATGCCTTTAAGTGCATATTTTGATTCAGGCAATATGCTAGGAGTTGTATTTGTAATCATGGTCACATACACACATCATTGCTGGTGCCTTCATTAGGATTCAGAATTAAAAATTATCATTAAATGCTTTTTTGCAGAGTATGAAACAAAACTATTTTCTACTAGTGGTATGTATCTAAATGCTAGGGACACATTTTGGGAAGAAGACATAGATTTACTAGATCATTGACAAAAAAAATAATAAAAAAGATGAATATACTGCTGTTTAAAAGAAAACTGGGATAGAAAGGGGTGGGGAAATAAACTCCAAAATTACAAAAAAGATTTCCGCATCTGCCTGTCCCCCAAATACATTATTTTATACATTTGCTCAAGCAGGTATAATTGACTTTTCACGACTACATAATCCACAATAAAAGTAAGTCTACTACATGATTCAGCTATTGTACTCCTGTATGTATATCCAAAGAACTCTACCTTACTATATAGATACCTGTTCTTCCATGTTTATTGATGCCCTATTTACAATAGCCAGTAAATGAAACAATCTAGACATCCATCAACTGATGAGTTGAAGGTGAAAATGTAGTATATGTACAGAATAGAATATTTATTCAGCTATTAAGAAAAATGGAATTCCCAGATAAATCAATGGGGGAATAAACAATCATTCTTTGTGATGAAACTCAGACTCAGAAACATAAACATTGTATGTTTTCTCTCATTTTTTAATGTATGCATTGGATTTTTAAATGCCTATGCTTCATTTGTAACATCCATTAAGGTCAGTGTGTCACTAAGGATGCATAGAGTGTATCTTTCCCAGAAGATAAGATAGAGGCCATTACTATAAAAAGTTAAAATAATGGAACATAAAGTGTTAAATTGTGGTAGCAAAAGGAAAAAGAAAAAAAAAAGAATAGTATACAGGACAAAATATGGGGAGAATAAATAACACTAAACACCTTTTTTAAATGTCATATGAGAACCTACCGCTGCAGAAGCTAGCTTCCATAAATCCATATATTTGTGTGTATATACATATGTTTAAAAATGGAGCTAAAGTATAATAGGGCAATAATTCCCTTACTCGATACTAGAGTCCCACCTGTAGGTATGGGTTACTGTTTTGGGAGTTGGGAGTTGTTGGCCAATGAGGTCTCATTTCAACCTTATAGGTTATTAACATTGTTATTGTTTTACTATCCAGAATTTGACCTCAAGGCACTGTGGCTGAACACATCATATACTTGAGTCACAGAACACATTGAAAATAAGCTGGTAATGGCCTAAAAGCTTTATCCCACCTGGCTAGCTTTTGTAGTAGTATAATGTGCTATGCAGGGTCCTAGAGAAGAAAAATAATTATTAATTATATCCAGAGGTAAACACTGTGAGCTACCATAGTGGCAGGACTTATCATCTAGTTCAATAGTGGCATGCATGAGTGGCATGCGAGTTTGCAACCATTTTCTAAATGGACCTAAATCTTGCTCCCCAAATTGAAATCCTTGCCTAACACTAATATTGGACCAAACTAGGCAGTTATTTTCCCTATGGGAAAACCTAATATTTTGCAAAATAGACAGAATATTAAAATGATTCCTAATGACTTATTTCACACACACACACACACACACACACACACACACACACACACACACACACACACACACGTCTTAGCCAGTGTTTTATTGCTGTGAAGAGACACCATAACCACAGCAACTGTAAGGTATTTTTTTAATTAGTGATGGGAAAGGGCCCATCCCATGGTGGGTGGGGCCATTTCTGGACTGGTGGTCCTGGGTTCTATAAGAAAGCAGGCTGGGCAAATTATGAGGAGCAAGCCAGTAAGCAGCACCCCTCCATGGCATCTGCATCATCTCCCTCCTCCAGGTTCCTGCTTACCTGAATCCATGCCCTCAGTCCATCTGATGATATAATGTTATATGTGAACTGTAAGTTAAATAAGCCCTTTCATCCCCAACGTACTTTTGATCATGGTATTTTATCACAGCAATAGTTACTCTAACCAGGATAGTAATGAACTCTGGGGACAGATTACAGAACTGTCACTGATCTTGAATCTCAACTTGAAAAACTTAACTGATGGGACCTCAACTTAAGAATTTTTTATATCCAATAGGCCTGCAGGTGTCTCTTTAAGGGAATTTTCTTGATTCCCTATTGATGGAAGAGGGCCTAGCTTAATGTTGGCCACACCATTCCTTGAGTGGTGGTCCTGGGTTGTATAAAGATGGTACCTGATCAGAAGCATTAATCATGATGCAGCATCCATCCATCTATGCCAGTTCCTGCCTTGATTTCCTGTTTGGCTTTTCTATACATGATGATAGATTGTAACATACAGGCCAAATTAACCGTTTCCTCCCCCGATTGATACTGGTCAGTGTTTTCGTACAACAGAAAGCAAACTAGAATAATATTGTGTAACAAGATTTTTCCTGGGGTATGCAACATCACATCCCCGGATAGGGAGCTCATGATAGACTGAAGTATGAACACCACCGAAGTCTAACTTGGTGAACTAATGAATTTTAATGAGTTACTTATAGGAATATGGCGAGGGGTTACTTACAGGAGCAGAAATGACTCACCAAAATCCACACAGGCGATAATTCACAAAATCTCTGAAGTTAGAGCACGTTGCATATCCTTCAGGGGGCTCACTGGGTTGGAGTGTCCCCTGCAGGTAGCTCACTTGATCTATAACTTCTCAAGGAAGCCAGACTGGTTTTTAGCTCCTTTCCAGGTTGCTTTGTCAATCTCTGCTTCCTTTTGGGCCGGTTAAATAATGTCTGCTTCTCATTTACAGCTTGGCTTCTGTAAGACTCTTTGCAATTTTCTTCATCTCAGAGTGACTCTCAACAGTGTTTGTCGCTTAGTTAGGGGAGAGATGGCCTGCTAATCTGGCCAATTCCAGGGACTTCCTAAAACTCTTCCTTGTTGTTTCCATTCTGTTGTAAAGAGCTTCCCTGCAGAACAGAATGTTTCAGTCAAAGATGAAACTGCTACACAACAGACAAACATGTAGGTCTTATGAGGCTACTGTTGAGAAGAGACAGAACTTCCTTCTAAATGACAGCTTTGTAGAGGAGGTGACACTAAGGCTGCTTCAGGAACGTTAGATGTGGTTGGAATCTGTACAACTAAAATTCCCTGTCTACGTGGAAGAGCTACCTACCTACTAAGCCATCTACCTATCTTTTCATCTATTGCCTATATGTATGTAGATGTATAAATAATATTCAATAGTGACTTAGGCACCAGCAATTTGGACCAGCAAAGAACTGTACATTTGTACAAATTCTGTAGGTTTCTCTACATACTTGGCTTTTGTATGATTTATTTTTAATTGTTTCAGTAAACACACACACACACACACACACAAATAAGACAACAAAAAACAAACCAAAGCAAAACCAAACAAACAACAAAAAAAGACCTGAGGCTTAATAAATAAAAGAGTGTCATTTGTTGGAATGAGGTTGGGTAACCACATCTGTGGAGGGTCTGATTTACATTGCATCATGACAGTTGGTATCAATCATGGGGTGGGAGGAGATGCAAGAAATCACAAGAGGAAAGCAAGAGACATGGAGAGTCCTAGCTCAATTTTAAACATCAGGCGCTCTTACAGGAGCTAACATTCCCTCAAGATTTTTCCCACCCAGAACAACCAGCATTTATCTCTTCATTTGGCTCATCATGACACAATAACTATCAGTAGGTCTCATGCAATAGACGAGTCCACCCTCTGATTAAATCATATTAAGAATCAACATTCTAAACCTTTGGGATATGAAGCTCATTTCCTCTGTAACAAGTAGTTAAACAAAATGGCAACAAAATAAAAGCTAGAGTATCTACTTTACTTTTCCAGCAATTTCTGAGGGACTACCGATTGCTGTTATATTCAGACCAATCCCCCTTGAAATTCTATTCTCCCTATTCATTCAAACACTTCTTGGCTTAGGCAGATGGAATGGCAAAATCAAATCTCTTCAGACTCAGATTTCATCAGACACAAGTTTATTTGCAAGTCTTGCTGCTAATTCCCAGGCTTTTCCCACTGAGCTCTGATCTGGGCAGTGATCTGGAAGCAGCTGTTTCATGGATCAGGCACACACTCCTCAGTGTGATGGACTCCTTGGGCTCTTGCAGCTGTTAGAAGCTCGTTCTAAATCTCCAGAGAATTTCACAAATGGAACCAATGCTTTCTCCTTTCCCCATTCAGCCATTGCTATGATAATCTTTGAGGCCTTACTCTTGTGATCTGAAGCATGCTTAACATTATCTATCTATCTATCTATCTATCTATCTATCTATCTATCTATCTACCTATCTATCTATCTATCTTAGATAGTCTGTCTATCTTAGATTATATATATTATATTTATATATACATATATATAGAGAGAGAGATACATAGATACGTAGATAGGTATGTTTAATACAACCATATTTATTCTTAAAAATCACCTCATTGCTGTTCTATGAATAGCATCCAACTGTACCTTTGAGTAGAATTGGACACCCATGAGCACCTGGGATAGTTCTCTGTGATTTCTCTTCCTAAAACCTAGAAAGTCTTCATTCCTGCTAGATGCATTCTTCAGGACCACATGCTACTTGTGTGAATGTTTTGTCTGTTCCTACCAGGGGCTTGATATATATCTCACAGTTGTGAAGATGATGTAGTTAAGGCACTGAGAGTTGTAGCTAAATACTAATAGTGTCATTAGTTACCATCACTACAGGCACACTCAACTTTCCCACCTTCCACATGAATGGCGTGATGCATTAACCTAATTAGTAAGACTATTTAAGGGACCGCAAGGCCAAGAATTCAGTGCTACATTTTATTTAAGCACTGTTTCATATTCTGTGAGTATGAACAATAGTAATTATTTTCTCATTTGACTCATTTTGTTTAGAAAAGAGATGAAAAAAGCAGGGAAATAAATCAGAGACCCACTTTCTTTTATCTTCGGCACATTTATGTCTCACTGGTAGAATATTGTAATAGGGATTTGTGCTTGTTTCAGGAAATTGTAGGCCCTGAAACCTCATTCTTTGAATTAAGATTTTATTGTGTTTCCAGTTATCACCAGTTTTTGCATAAGTAGGACTTAAGATGGTACATAGATGCAAAAGCCTGGCCTCAGAAAGGCATTATGGCCAATACCAAGAGGAAGCTAAGTGCCATAAAGCTCAACAAGAGGTGTTCTTAAAACTACCATGCAGCAGGCACTCATGAAACAAAGCTCATGTTATATAAGATGTCATTTTACAGCTATAACATTTGTCTCATTGTGATAGATAAAGACAACATTTAGTCTTGAAATATGTGGCTGCTGTGTTGTAGCCTACCTTTGTGGTTTGCAGTTTAGCTGATTTCCTATCAATTTTGAGAAATATTTTAGAAGAGTTGTGGTCCTCAAGGGAAAAGTTAGAAGATTATGGAGATTTTTTTTTAAAGTGTGTTTGTAGCTGACTTCTCAAGTAGAGTTCTTTATATTGCCTGTTCCTTAGGAAGTAAACAAGGGACCCTTGCTGAAAAGCTTTTAAGGAAATTTTGTGACAGTTTTGTGATTTTCAATGAATAAAACACCAAGTTTGGCTTTTACAAGCTACGGATAATGTGTTCGTTTGTGAATCTATCCCATGGCTACCTTTTAGGAAAGGTAAGTTATTTAAAGATTCAGAGCTAGCTTTTCAGGAAAAGACATGCTAAAGCTCCAGTGTATTTTCTCTCTGAGAGAAAACACTTTTATTAGTGTCTAAAATAGCATTTTAGGATTTATATGGAACTTATTAAAAATAGATAGCTTTTGAACCTCAATTGAATCTGATTCTTTTCTTTTCTCCTTGAGGAGTTTCCCATCCTTAATGTAGTAGCACTTAAGGAACGTGGTATTCAAGTCACTAGAAATGCTTTCGTCACTCATTCCTCTATCACAGTCCAGATCAGAATTAGGAAGTTTTCTAAACAAAAATGTGGATGGATCTTAGAGATTAGCTCTTGACAAAATTCTTAAAAAGTTAAAAATATATCCAGATAAATAATTTTGTGAATTACCATTAGTGTTTTCATTCATTACAGCAATATCTAAGTAATTTATTTCCGGGTTGGAAAAATACACAGTACAGGAATATCATTTATTCAAAACTAGATAATTGCAGGGGAAAAACAAATGAAAGTCCATGACTTAACTCAGGGGCTGTAAAATCCTGAAATGATTTTTATAGTGCAGTAACATGGTATCTCTGATAGAGCTTATAGAGTTTCTTTCTAAAATATCTAAATGAAAATAAATAAACTGTAGGTGTGCTAACAGTTTTAGAGATGGTTACTGTGCACCAGAAACAGCTTTTCTTACTGCTTTTTGAAACAGATACTGCATTTGTGACTCATTTGAAAGAGTCATATTATGATTTGAGAGAAGGAAGATTTCACTAGGTCTCTGTGAATGTGTAAGTAAGAGAAGGATAGTAAGTTCTAGAAACTTATATAATAGGTAACCCAAATTTTACTTTATAAAAAATAAGATTAAAAAATAAATGCCTGGATTTAAAAAGGATTCTAAATCATCCCAGATCAGTGAGCTTTCTGTGTACTTTCTAGTCTAACAAAAAATATTAGGAAGTGGCTTCCACAGGGTCCTCCAGCTTTCTATTCAGGCAGACACATGCTTTTGTTCATTGTTTTTTTTTGTTTTTTTTCCCAGTACATGTGTGGAAATGAGAGAGCTTAAGGCAAAGTTCGTGATTGCAGTCTGTTAGTAAATGTTACAGGAATTCCTCTCTTTTTGAAACAAAGGCCACCATTAGGGTTATGAGCAAGCACTATCCCAAAGCATCCCAGAAGAAAAGGCAATAGGAAACACTGCAAAAGAGAAACAGGGCCTGGAGATATGGCTCACTCTGTCAAATATTAGCCAAGCCCAAGGACCGTGGTCAAAGCCACACACTGCAGTTCTCCTGGGATTCCACAACAGCCTTTAATAAATGCATACTACTAATCATATCAGCTATTTAATGCTCAATATTCGATTATTTCAAATGTATATCATTGTTTATACATTCTACGCAACTTCTTCCTGAAAATAAAATATGACTTAGCTCCTGTTCTACAAATCATACATTTGGAAGCAGAGAGGTCAGCATAGGAACCTTCATTAAATCTAGATGATCTTCCCTCTAATCTACTTGATAAATGAAAGAGATTAATAAAATAAAACTGAAAAGAAATCACATAATCTTTATGTACATTTCAGCTGTGAATTTTGACATTTCTCTCAAGGATCCTTATGGCATTTTTCTATTTGCATTTTATAATTCACTGCAATGCTCATTTGGATAAATTTAGAAGGCTAATGCCTCATGTTATGCAGTGGAGGTGTAAGATTAGAGTAGAGTAAAATCCTTGCTAATTATCACTTCTCTGAGCTACACACCTGATCCTCCTCACAAGGAGTTTTCAGCAAATGCTGAAAAGAGGTCATCTACCCAAAGCATTGTTTTTATATTTCTACATGAAAGTGGAAATGTAAGTGTATATATGCCTGTTTAGCACTCAGACAAATACTTTGGGTGTAGGTATTACATAGTGTCACTTAGATAAAATGTTAAGAAATGTGTTGCTGAAGAATAATTCTTTTGACTTCACTCTCCTATCTTTTTTCCACAGCGGAAATTGCCTTATCTATTCTCTGAATCTCTAAAAAGCTCCTTAGTTCTCCTTTTCTGTGAGGAGTTAAGTCATAACCTACAAGAATCTTGTCCTAAGAAATGCTTCAAAGCAGTTCTGACTGTGGTTTTATCTTCAAAAACCAAGTATTTAAACAGAAAAGATGAGACATTATATATTCATTTGACAATGAAAATACAATATGGCACTTTTCAATTTCATTCAGGTTATATGGATGAGTAAAATTTCTATGCATTCATAATATGCGATGTGATCTTTGGGTCTACATACATATTGAGAAGTGATTATGGAAATGAAGCTAATTAGCATGCTAATTACTTTGAGTCTCCTCCCTTATTTTGGTATGAATTCTTAGGCTCTGTTGTTGCTTTCTGGGTTGAGGGTTTGCTCTGCTGATTTTTTATCAATTTGAAGGCAGCTTCTGACTCTGAGGAGCTGGTTAAGGGATGAGAAAGTGAAAGCAAAACTGAGCCCATCTTCTGCTTTCACTAGATGATATTCCACTTGTTTCCCTCATTTTATGTGTAGACTCCAACAGTCCCTTAGTTGTTTTCCTTTCATTCACTGTTTTCTTTTTTTTATTTTTTTTAATGATACAGCGTAACATCCTCAACCCTACCTTCTCTAAGAAATAATTGTAATCAGTTTGTTTGTTGGTCGTTTTCTAGTCTTGTTCACTATTTCCTTCCTTCTGTTTCCTTCCTCCATCCCCTCCCAAGTCCTGTCCCTCCAATCACTCTCAGGTCCCTGTAGCCAGAAATTTCTCCAGTCCTGCCATGCCCAGTGGTCTGAACGAATCTCTCCCACCTGCAGGTCCCACAGTCATTTATAAAATAATTACTCAGAGGTTTATATTAATTATAAACTGTACATTCTAAGGTTTCAGCTTCTTGCTAGCTAGCTCTTTCATCTTAAATTAACACATTCCTATTAATCTGTATGTTGCCACATGGCCATGGCATTACCAATCTGCTGGCATCTTGTTGCTCTTTTTCAGTGGCAGGCTGCATCTCCCCACAACTCCACCCTTCTCTCTGTATATCTGCTCCGATTTCCTGCCTGGCTATAAGCTTTATTGCCACAGGCCAAAACAGCTTCATTTATTATCCAATAGGAACCACACATATTCACAGCATGCAGAAAAACACCCCACAGCATTTCCTCTTTTCTGTCTAATCAAAAAGGAAGGTTTTAAGTTTAATATAGTAAAATTGCATATAACAAAACAGTTATCAAGCAAGAATAATAGTTGCAATATCTAGTCTACTTGTATTTGGCAAAATTAAAGAAAATATTCTATCTATTCTATTTTTGTGAGTGTGAATTTTCTTATCTAATTTACCTTTTATCATGACTAAGAAAAACGGTAATTATAACTATCTAGTCTTCAACTCCATCAAAGACCCCAGAAAGTTATAATATTACCTGAGTATACAAAAAGTGCATTGCAAGCAACTTCCATAATTCTAGAAATGACAGAGACATCTGGCTGCCTAGACAGTCATCCAAAGTTCCTCTGTAACTTTGAGGCATCTATCTTCAGTCTACAGGCCAAGAGTCTCTGGCACAGCTTTCCGTGAAGCAGGAAATTTTAAAGACTGTTCCGCCCATTCTGGCAAAGTTCGTCAGTTGCTTCTACCCATGTCCTGTAGAATGTCTGGCAGTTTCTTCTGTGAAGCAGGAACCTGAAAGACCGTCTCATCTTGCAAAGCTCAGTGGTTACCTTCCTATGGGTCCTGCATGTCCAGTTTATGTACAGCATCCAATCAAGCAGTACAGGCAAGGGCACCTTTTTGCCCAGTGGCTAACTTTTACCACAAAAAAAGCATACTCCATAATGAGTTTCTCAATGCTCATCATACTTTTTGAAGTAATTGGTGCTGCCAGGAGCAGACTTTCCAGAAAAGTTCAAGTTATTAAAACATTTTAAAATGCCACATTCTGTAGGTCTTTGAAGTGTTTGAAGATTACCTACCTAATTGAAATATATCTATGGATACCTAGGAAACTTAACTAACCTGACTATAAATTTGATTATCATAGATGACTAATTATTAATCTGTATTTCTTAATTATACACTACAATTTTAAATGAGTTCATAAACATAATACCTTAAACAAGAGTAGAAATATACATACAGTATAACAAAATTAATTTTAAACTTGTATCAATAAACTAAAATCCATAGCAATGTAAAACATTTCAAACAAGTTCTTGC
Organism: Peromyscus californicus insignis; assembly: GCF_007827085.1. Lineage (NCBI taxonomy): Eukaryota > Metazoa > Chordata > Mammalia > Rodentia > Cricetidae > Peromyscus > Peromyscus californicus. The sequence continues at coordinate 25,721,527 of NW_026294617.1, forward strand.
TCTTTAAAAGTAGATTCAGTAACATACCTTTCATCCTATCATATCTATATCCTACATTCCTATATCATATCCCCCTTTCTTCTTTTATAAAGAGATTGACTATGACCAATAACAATTTGTAACCAAGCCCCTAGACAAAGACAAACATCCATAATCCATTTTTTTTGAGAGTGTGGGCATAGTATTCTAGGCTACTTTCTGCTGATTAGGGGCACTGTTAATCTTATGGGGATCCTGAGAAAATTTAAGATAGCAGTCAAGTCCTGGGAAGACCTTTGTTGATAGATACCATCTGTCAAGGTTCAGGAGGTCTCACTTGAACAAATCTGATCCAATTTTGCCTGGAATAAATCCACAGCCTCTTGTTTACTATGGAAACAAAAGCAGAGCCTCCTTTCCAAAGCAACATATCCTTAGATCCAAATTCTGAAGTCAAGATACCTTTAAAATATATATATTGGGTTTAACTCAGCATGTTTTACAATCAAATGTCTCTCTCCAGTTAAAAATCCTAACAACAACACAGTCCAGACTCCCTATGTAATTTCCATCTTTACATGGCTTATTATATTTTTGTACATTGTTTTATTTTTTTAAGACTTCTTTTATTTTTATGACTATCTTTATCCTTTCTCTTCTCTCTTTCAAGCCTATGTGCCTTTTTACACACAATGTAAACCATTTAGAGTTTTATTTCATCTGAATCTACCATATTGTTAATCTATAACCCTTCTCTGATCAGGAGAGGTTTTAAATTGCTAAGCTTCATGGCTAGGACCAATGAGGCAGCCTTGGTTGCTGACTCTGCCCACCTCAGCTTCCCAACATGGCCAAGGTACGTTTACCGCCAGTTCTGGGATCTATGCTCACAACTGAGTCTGGGAAGCAGTGGATCTTTACCTCCAAGGTAGTCTAGAAACCTTTTTTTTTTTTTTTTTTTTTTGGTTTGTACTAGAAAAAGCTAAATCCATCATGCAGTGCAGTGCACAGCTTGGAGACACCTCCATGTACTGTGGCCAGAACCCCCCATACTGTAGCTCCAGCCTACATACCATGGTGTCTCTGTATCACAGCTTGCCTGAGAAAGCTCAAATAAATAAATAAATAAATAAATAAATAAATAAATAAATAAAATTCTAAAACAGAGCTAAAAACAGCTTCCTAGTTTTGGGTGGAAATTCTTGCTACCACATCTAGGCGCCAAATGTAGCCTGAAATTTCTCCAGTTCTGTGTTGCCTAGCAGTTTGGATGAATCTCTCCCACCCATGGGTCCCACAGCTGCTTATAAAATAATTACTCGACCCGGCAGGTTCCCTGCTAGCCCCACCTGGAAGGATCCCCTTCTCCAAGACCCCTGGCAGGCCCTGCAGTCTCCACGCCCTGCCCCCACGCCCATCCGCCTGAGCCCCAAGCCTCTTCCTGAGACTCAGAGGCCGGCCCCCAGCTCCCATCTTGCTCCGGACTTCCCTTTTGGAACACTCGTGAGTACCCTTCCTTGCCCCAGACCCCATCCCTGGGCACCAGCCACTCCAGGGAAGACCTGCCCAACTTGGCCCCAGGTTCTGGCCACCGGGCAGGTTCCCTGCTAGCCCCACCGGGAAGGATCCCCTTCTCCAAGACCCCTGGCAGACCCTGCAGTCTCCACGCCTTGCCCCCACTCCCATCCCCCTGAGCCCCAAGCCTCTTCCTGAGACTTAGAGGCTGGCCCCCAGCTCCCATCTTGCTCCGGACTTCCCTTTTGGAAAACTGGTGAGTGCCCTTCCTTGCCCCTGACCCCATCCCTGGGCACCAGCCACTCCAGGGAAGACCTGCCCAACTTGGCCCCAGGTTCTGGCCACCGGGCAGGTTCCCTGCTAGCCCCACCGGGAAGGATCCCCTTCTCCAAGACCCCTGGCAGGCCCTGCAGTCTCCACGCCCCGCCCCCACGCCCATCCGCCTGAGCCCCAAGCCTCTTCCTGAGACTTAGAGGCCGGCCCCCAGCTCCCATCTTGCTCCGGACTTCCCTTTTGGAAAACTGGTGAGTACCCTTCCTTGCCCCAGACCCCATCCCTGGGCACCAGCCACTCCAGGGAAGACCTACCCAACTTGGCCCCAGGTTCTGGCCACCGGGCAGGTTCCCTGCTAGCCCCACCGGGAAGGATCCCCTTCTCCAAGACCCCTGGCAGGCCCTGCAGTCTCCACGCCCTGCCCCCACGCCCATCCCCCTGAGCCCCAAGCCTCTTCCTGAGACTTAGAGGCCGGCCCCCAGCTCCCATCTTGCTCCGGACTTCCCTTTTGGAACACTGGTCTGTCTGAACCAAGTGTGCGGATAAGGCCAAGAACGAACCACAAGGAGATGGGCAGACGTCAAAGCAGAAACATATACAACAAAATGAATAGCAATACAGCATCACCAGGCCCTAGCCCTCCTCCAACACCTAGACCTGAACATCAGAAATTGGAAGAAGCAGAAGAAAACAGCCTTATGAATGACATCATGAAGAAGCTAGAGGCTTGTGTAGAGGAAAAGACAAAAAAATGTGAAGAACGCTGTAAACAACTAGAGGAAAGGGCAAACAAATTAGAAGAAATCAATAAAGTCCTGGAAGAAAACAATAAAATACTGAGAGAAAATTAAGAAAAATCAAAGAAACAAATGAAGGAAACAGTCCAAGACCTGAAAAGGGAAATAGAAAAAATGAAGAAGACACAAACAGAGGGAATGCTGGAAATAGAAAATCTGAGAAAATGATTGGGAACTTCAGATGCAAGTATAATCAACAGAATGCAAGAGATGGAAGAGAGGATCTCTAGCGTTGAAGATACAGTAGAAGAAATACATTCATCAGTCAAAGAAAACACTAAAGCCAACAAAGTCATGAACCAAAATGTCCAAGAAATTTGGGACACCATGAAAAGACCAAACCTACGAATAATAGGGGTAGAAGAAGGAGAAGAATACCAACTGAATGGCACAGAAAATATATTCAACAAGATCATAGAAGAAAACTTTCCCAACTTAAAGAAGGAAATGCCTATGAAGATACAAGAAGCCTATAGAACACCAAACAGACTAGACCCCCCAAAAAAGTCCCCTCGCCAGATAATAATTAAACAACTAAACATACAGAATAAAGAAAGAATACTAAGAGTAGCAAAGGAAAAAGGCCAAGTGACTTATAAAGGCAAACCCACCAGAATAACACCCGATTTCTCAATGGAGACTTTGAAAGCCAGAAGGACCTGGACAGATGTAATGCAGACACTAAGAGACCACGGATGCCAGCCTAGACTAATATACCCAGCAAAACTTTCAATCATCATAGATGGAGTGAACAAGACATTCCAAGACAAAGCCAGATTTAAATAATACTTATCCACAAACCCAGCCCTACAGAAAGCACTAGAAGGAAAATTCCAACCTAAGGAAGTCAGATACACCCTCGAAAACACAGGCAATAGATAAAGCCACAGCAGTAAACCCCAACGAAGAGAAGTACACCAAAAAATAACAGGAATGAACAATCACTGGTCATTAATATCCCTCAATATCAATGGACTTAATTAACCGATAAAAAGACCTAGGCTTACAGAATGGATACAAAAGCAGGACCCATCTTTCTGCTGCATACAAGAAACACATCTCAAATTCAAAGATAGACACTACCTAAGAATAAAAGGCTGGGAAAAGACTTTCCAATCAAATGGTCTTAAGAAACAAGTGGGTGTAGCCATCCTGATATCCAGCAAAATAGACTTCAAACTAAAATCAATCAAAAGAGATCAAGAAGGGCATTACATACTCATCACAGGAAAGATCCACCAAGATGAAGTCTCAATTCTGAATATTTATGCCCCAAACACAAGGGCACCCACATATGTAAAAGAAACATTACTAAAGCTTAAATCACATATAAAACCCCACACATTAATAGTGGGAGACCTCAACACCCCACTTTCACCACTGGACAGATCTCCCAAATTGAAACTTAACAGAGAAATAAAGGACTTAACTGATGTCATGACTCAAATGGACTTAATCGATATCTACAGAACATTCCATCCTAACAAAAAAGAATATACCTTCTTCTCAGCACCCCATGGAACCTTCTCTAAAATTGACCACATACTTGGCCACAAAACAAATCTAAACAGATACAAAACAATTGGAATAACCTCCTGTGTTCTATCAGACCACCATGGTCTAAAGTTGGATTTCAACAACAACAAAAACTACAGAAAACCTGCAATCTCATGGAAACTGAATAATACCCAACTGAATCACCAATGGGTTAAGGAAGAAATAAAGAAAGAAATTAAAGACTTCCTAGAGATCAATGAAAATGAAGACACCACATATCCAAATTTATGGGACACTATGAAAGCAGTACTAAGAGGGAAATTCATAGCACTAAATGCCCACATAAATAAGTTGGAGAAATCTCACACTAGAGACTTAACAGCATACCTGAAAGCTCTAGAACAAGAAGAAGCACAGTCTCCCAGGAAAAATAGACGCCAGGAAATTATCAAAGTGAGAGCTGAAATCAATAAAATAGAAACAAAGAGAACAATACAAAAAATTAATGAAACAAAGAGTTGGTTCTTTGAGAAAATCAACAAGATAGACAAGCCCTTATCCAAACTAACCAAAAGACAGAGAGAGAGCATCCAAATCAACAAAATCAGAAATGAAAAGGGGGACATAACAACAGACATTGAGGAAATCCAGAGAATCATCAGGTCATACTTCAAAAACCTCTATTCGACAAAACTGGAAAACCTAAAAGAAATGGATAACTTTCTGGATAGGTACTACATACCTAAGTTAAATCAAGACCAGATAAACTATTTAAATAGTCCAATAACCCCTAACGAAATAGAAACAGTCATTAAAAGTCTCCCAACCAAAAAAAACCCAGGACCAGATGGTTTCAGCGCAGAATTCTACCAGATCTTCAAAGAAGAGTTAATACCAATACTCTCTAAATTGTTCCCACAATAGAAACAGAAGGAACATTACCAAACTCCTTCTACGAGGCTACAATTACCCTAATTCCTAAACCAAACAAGGATACAACAAAGAAAGAGAACTACAGACCGATCTCCCTCATGAACATTGATGCAAAAATACTCAATAAAATACTGGCAAACAGACTCCAAGAACACATCAAAACAATTATCCACCATGATCAAGTAGGATTCATTCCAGGGATGCAAGGGTGGTTCAACATACGAAAGTCCGTCAATATAATACACCATATAAACAAACTCAAAGAAAAAAACCATATGATCATCTCACTGGATGCAGAAAAGGCATTTGACAAAATCCAACACCCCTTCATGATAAAGGTATTAGAGCGATCAGGAATACAGGGAACATACCTAAACATAATAAAGGCAATTTACAGCAAGCCAACAGCCAACATCAAATTAAATGGAGAGAAACTCAAAGCAATTCCACTAAAATCAGGAACGAGGCAAGGCTGTCCACTCTCCCCATACTTATTCAATATAGTACTTGAAGTTCTAGCCAGAGCAATAAGACAACATAAGGAGATTAAGGGGATACAAATTGGAAAGGAAGAAGTCAAGCTTTCCCTATTTGCAGATGACATGATTGTATACTTGAGCGACCCCAAAGATTCCACCAAGGAACTGATACAGCTTATAAACACCTTCAGCAACATAGCAGGATACAAGATCAACTCAAAAAAATCGGTAGCCCTCCTATATACAATGGACAAAGAAGTGGAGAAGGAAATCAGAGATACATCACCCTTTACTATAGCCACAAATGACATAAAATACCTTGGGGTAACACTAACCAAGCAAGTGAAGGACCTATATGACAAGAACTTTAAGTCCCTGAAAAAAGAAATTGAAGAAGATGTCAGAAAATGGAAAGATCTCCCATGCTCATGGATAGGCAGGACTAACATAGTAAAAATGGCAATCTTACCAAAAGCAATCTACAGATTCAATGCAATCCCCATCAAAATACCAACACAATTCTTCACAGACCTGGAAAGAATAATACTCAACTTCATATGGAAAAACAAAAAACCCAGGATAGCCAAAGGAATCCTGTACAATAACACAACTTCTGGAGGCATCACGATCCCTGACTTCAAGCTCTACTATAGAGCTACAGTAATAAAAACAGCTTGGTACTGGCATAGAAACCGACATGTGGACCAATGGAATCGAATTGAAGACCCTGACATTAATCCGCACACCTATGAACATATAATTTTTGACAAAGAAGCCAAAAGTGCACAATGGAAAAAAGAAAGCATCTTCAACAAATGGTGCTGGCAAAACTGGATATCAACATGTAGAAGGCTGCAAATAGATCCATATCTATCACCGTGCACAAAACGTAAGTCTAAGTGGATCAAGGACCTCAACATAAATCCAGCTACTCTGAACCTGCTAGAAGAGAAAGTAGGAAGTAGTCTTGAACGCATTGGCATTGGAGACTACTTCCTAAATAGAACACCAGTAGCACAGACTCTGAGAGAAACAATCAATCAATGGGACCTTTTGAAACTGAGAAGCTTTTGTAGAGCAAAGGATACGGTCAACAAGGCAAAGCGACAGCCTACAGAATGGGAAAAGATCTTCACCAACCCCACATCTGACAGAGGACTGATATCCAGAATATATAAGGAACTCAAGAAATTAGACATCAAAATGCCCAACAGTCCAATTAAGAAATGGGCTATAGAACTAAACAGAGAATTCTCAACAGAGGAAACTCAAATGGCCGAAAGACATTTAAGGAATTGCTCATCATCCCTAATCATCAGGGAAATGCAAATCAAAACAACTCTGAGATACCACCTTACGCCTGTCAGAATGGCTAAGATCAAAAACACTGAAGACACCTTACGCTGGAGAGGATGTGGAGCTAGGGGAACTCTCCTCCACTGCTGGTGGGAATGCAAGCTTGTACAACCACTTTGGAAATCAATATGGCGCTTTCTTAGAAAATTGGGAATCAATCTCCCCCAAGATCCAGCTATACCACTCTTGGGCATATACCCAAGAAATGCTCAACCACACCATAAGAGCACTTGTTCAGCTATGTTCATATCAGCATTGTTTGTAATAGCCAGAACATGGAAACAACCCAGATGCCCTTCAACTGAAGAATGGATAAACAAAATGTGGTACATATACACAATGGAATACTACTCAGCAGAAAAAAACAATGGCATCATGAGGTTTGCAGACAAATGGATGGATCTAGAAAAAATCATCCTGAGTGAGGTAACCCAGACTCAGAAAGACAAACATGGTATGTACTCACTCATAGCAGGATACTAGACATGAAACAAGGATGAATTGTCTGCTACTCACATCACCAGGGAGGCTACCCGGAAAACAGGACCCCAAGAAAGACACAGGGATCGCCCAATGACAGAGAAATGGAATGAGATCTACATGAACAGCCTGGACATGAGTGGGGGTAATGAAAGGCGAGGGTCGAGGGAAAGAGAGCTTGGGGGAGCGGGAGATCCCAGCTGGATCAACAACAGAGAGGGAGAACAAGGAATAGGAGACCATGGTAAATGAAGACCACATGAGAACAGGAAGAAGCAAAGTGCTAGAGAGGCCCACAGAAATCCACAAAGATACCCACACAACAGACTGCCGGCAATGGTCGAGAGACAGCCTGAACTGACCTACTCTGGTGATGGGATGGCCAAACACCCTAATTGTTGTGCTAGAAACCTCATCCAACTACTGAGGGATCTGGATGCAGAGATCCATGACTAGGCCCTGGGTGGATCTCTGGGAGTCCAATTAACGAGAATGAGGAGGGTTTATATGAGCGAGAATTGTTGAGACCAAGGTTGGATAAAGCACAGGGACAAATAGCCAAATGAATGGAAACACATGAACTATGAACCAATGGCTGAGGGGTCCACACTGGATCAGGCCCTCCGAATGGGTGAGACAGTTGATTGGCTTCATCTGTTTGGGAGGCATCCAGGCAGTGGGACCAGATCTTGTGCTCATTGCATGAGTTGGCTGTTTGAAACCTGGGGCCTATGCAGGATTGTTTGGCTCGGCCTGGGAGGAGGGGACTAGACCTACCTGGACTGAGTCTACCAGGTTGACCTCAGTCTGTGGGGAAGGCTTTGCCCTGGAGGAGATGGGAATGGGGGGGGGGGGGCGTTGGGGGGAAGGTGAGGGGGATGGGAGGGGGGAGAACAAGGGAATCCGTGACCGATATGTAGAACTGAATTGTATTGCAAAATAAATTAAAATAAATTAAAAAAAAAAAAACTCACATTGAAAACAAGTTAAAATAACATTATGAATAAAATGACCACATTTGCTTTTAAAAAAAAATAATTACTCAGAGGCTTATATTAATTATAAATTGTATGGCCTATGACTTCAGCTACTTGCTACCTAGTTCTTCATCTTAAATTAACCCATTCCTATTGATCTATATGTTGCCACAAGACTGTGGTGCTACCAGTCTGCTAGCATCTTGTTGCTCCTTTTTGACAGCAGGCTACATCTCAAGGGATGAGAAAGTGAAAGCAAAAATGAGCCCATCCCCTACTTTCTCTAGATGATATTCCACTTGTTTTCCTCATTGTATATGTGGACTCTGGAGGTACCTCAGTTTTTTTTTTTTCTTTCTTTTCATTCACTGTTCTCTTTCTTTTTTTCTTTTCTTTTCTTTTTTTTTTTTTTTTTGTTTTGTTTTTGGTTTTTCGAGACAGGGTTTTTCTCTGTAGCTTTGGAGCCTGTCCTGGATCTCGCCCTGTAGTCCAGGCTGGCCTCGAATTCACAGAATCGGCCTGGCTCTGCCTCCTGAATGCTGGGATTAAAGGCATGTGCCACCACCGCCCGGCTCTTTATTTTTTATTTTTATTCTTTATTTTTGTAACAATACAGTGTAACATCCTCAACCCTACCCTCTCTAAGAAATAATTGTAATCAGTTTGTTCCCTGACTGTTTTCTAGTCCAGTTCACTGTTTTCTTCCTTCTGTTTCCTCCCTCCGTCCCCTCTAATGTCCTGTCTCTCTAATCACTCTTAGGTCCCCTCAACCCCTGTCAGACTGATGGACTCTTTGACTTTGATATTACTGTAACATATATATGCATAAATGTTTAGATGCAGCTAACTGAGTTAAGTTCTGGTGGCTTAGTGTATATGACTTCAGGGCTGACTTTCCTTCAAGAATTTCTTTCAGAACAGCATTTTAAATTATTTCTGCCTTATTAATATGTTTTTCATTTCTCTTGGTAAACTATTAATGCTTTGTAGCAATGAATATAGCTGGAATTATTCTACATTTTAGGATATAAAATGATTTCTTTTCTAAAACTGATAGAAGGAAATATTTTTATTTTTATTTTTATTTTGCAATACAATTCAGTTCCACATATCAGCCACGGATTCCCTTGTTCTCTCCCCACTATGGCCCCCCTCACCTTCCCCTCAGCCCACCCCCCATTCCCACCTCCTCCAGGGCAAAGCCTCCCCCGCGGCCTGAGATCTATCTGGCAGACTCAGTCCAGGCAGGTCCAGTCCCCTCCTCCCAGGCCGAGCCAAGCGATCCTGCATAGGTCCCAGGTTTCAAACAGCCAACTCATGCAATGAGCACAGGACCCAGTCCCACTGCCTGGATGCCTCCCAAACAGATGAAGCCAATCAACTGTCTCACCCATTCAGAGGGCCTGATCCAGTTGGTGACCCCTCAGCCATTGGTTCATAGTTCATGTGTTTCCATTTGTTTGGATATTTGTCCCTGTGCTTTATCCAACCTTGGTCTCAACAATTCTCGCTCATATAAACCCTCCTCATTCTCGCTAATTGGACTCCCAGAGATCCACCTGGAGCCTAGCCATGGATCTCTGCATCCCGATAACTCAGTAGTTGGATGGGGTTTCTAGCACGACAGTTAGGGTGTTTGGCCATCCCATCACCAGAGTAGGTCAGTTCAGGCTGTCTCTCGACCATTGCCAGCAGTCTGTTGTGGGGGTATCTTTGTGGATTTCTGTGGGCTTCTCTAGCACTTTGCTTCTTCCTATTCTCATGTGGTCTTCATTTACCATGGTCTCCTATTCCTTGTTCTCCCTCTCTGTTCTTGATCCAGCTGGGATCTCCCGCTCCCCCAAGCTCTCTTTCTCTCAACCCTTGCCCTTCATTACATCCACTCATGTCCAGGCTGTTCATGTAGATCTCCTCCATGATGGAAAAAAATATTACATAGATGTTGAAGTATGTGTATCTATAATATGTATATGAAATATATTTTAGTTATGTCTATACAAACAAAATAATCTTAATTTTATGTATAAAGGAGGGTTAGGATGGAGAAAGGGTATGAGGAAATGATGCAATTATAATCTCCAAAAATAAAAGAAATGATTAAAACTTAAAAGAAATGATACAGGGTGGTGATATCATACTTGGGTAATATAAAAAAAGTCTTCTTGAGTTGCTACACTGTGGTTTGGAAATAATCAAAATAAGATTACAGAGTGCTGGAAGAAGACGATGAATCAGATTTCATAATTGGATTCAACTCTAAATGCTTAAACATGACAACAAATGTGTCATGTATCTTCAGGCAATGAAAACATATTTGTTCCTTTGTTGTTCTAAGAAATACTTAATGGAGGATGTGCATCCACTTAGCATTAAGTCAGCCCTCCTGAACTTGATATAACAGTGATGACTGTAGGATCTGGAAATAAGGAACCATGCTTTACTCCGATACAAGACAATGATCAAGAACTACGCATATGTTTTATATCACACAGCATACATGGTAAATTCCACATGCATCTAACAATGTAAAAAGGCTAAATATTCGTTTTTAATTTTGTAAAAAGCATTTTCAGGTTTAGCTTGTTTTCATAAATGGAACAAAGCCTGGTTGTTCCACAATTTTCATGTCAAAGGGCCTTTTCTTCCTGTTTACATTGTGTGAGAACAAGAAGCCTCAGCTGGAAAATTGGCCCACAATCACAACCTATTAAGCTTTTACTGATATTGCAATAGAAGTAATGGGTTTTTAATGAGCTTATCCATTTTAACATTTATATAATTTATTAACATTTTCCTTTCCCTATTTGTATATTAACTAAAAATTTAGGCTTAATGATTTTCTTTACTGAACTTTTGAATCTGCAGAATTCAATGATAACAGCATTTCAAGTTGCTGATGATAGTTGCATTAAATATAATCAATAGCTTCTATATTATCATTGAGCCTTGTGTATTATGAAGAACCACCTAATGTGTGACACAGCACCCACCCTATGCAGATCTTACATAAAAGGGGAATTGGCTTTCACAGCATCAATGGTAGAATCATGGTATTCAGAAACGTAAATTTAATTTATATCATGTTGCGTAGTCTTGCCTTAAACTAGTAATTGTATAACCAAGGGTATGTCTGCACTAAATATTTCTGCTTGGGTTAGATTTGGGAGGAAGGATGGTATTTTGCCTAGTCTGGTGTTAGAGAAAGAAAAGAAAGCCACAGAGTCAGGACTGTACCTCCATGGAATATCTGAAGTGGAATCCTTGAACAGAGACATCGAGAAGACAGAGCAGGTCTTCTGTCTTTCGATGATATGCGTGATTGCAGTGGGTAGAATCTCTGCTGAGGGCAGGCCTCCCCTCTTTCTGTGATGTGTGTGACTGCAATGGATACACTCAACAACACCAAGTAACAAGGGGAAGTTTTGTTTATTCTTTTATCGCTGTCATTTCAGGTCAGCAATAATTTATCCTCTCAAATCATTTTAAGAGTTTTGTACCTAATTAATAATAGACAATGATTATAAATTTCATGCTTAATTAATTTTGTGATTCTAGTTTCAAAACAAATATATATGAAGAAAAATACAGTGTTTTTGTTTCTATCATTTGTTACTCATTTGATATTAATTTACTTCTTATGAGCACAAAGGCTCTTGCTGGAAAACTTGCCTTTGTTCACAACCTATTAAGCATTATTACAACAGTTCCTCTCTTCTTGGTAAAGAAAAGTCAAATGTTGCAAAAGTTGCAATAGTGAAGTAGCTTGAACTTTTGCTGAAACTTACAGAACAATCCATTTCCAATGTAGTCCTTCCTAAAAATAATTCTTTGAAAAGAATTTACAATTTTTAATTGTTACCGCAGGCACTGAAAGGGTTTCTTCACTTTTCACAATGATCCTAAAAATTGAAAACAGACACAAATAATCAAACTAACAAACAAAGAATTGTGGAATGTCTACCTGGAGCAGTCCTCCCAACACGGCTAGCATGCTTTCTATATTGTACCTACTGAAATTCTGACACTTTATTTTATAAAGACATATTTTGTTTGATTTACATGAGTGTTTGCCTGCACGCCTGTTTGTGCACCCTGCACATGTATAGTGCTCACAAAGGACACAAGAGGGTATTATATCCCCTGGAACTGGAGTCACAAGCAGTTGTGAGCCACCAGATGATGTTGGTGATGGGAAGTGAACCCAGGTCCTCTGGAAGGCCGGAAAGTACTTTCAACCACGGAGCTGTCTCTTCAGACCTGGATATAGGCACTTTAATTTTCCTTATAGTTTGAGCAGTCAAATTTATGGGCTTCAAAAAACATCCTCTTGTCAGTTCTAGTGTTTTATACCACTTAACCACATTGTACATACACACACACACACACACACACACACAGAGAGAGAGAGAGAGAGAGAGAGAGAGAGAGAGAGAGAGAGAGAGAGAGAGAGAGAGAGAGAGAGAAATCTATTAACATGAATGAACAGTATTAGGGCACGCTGGCCTAAAAATCTGGACCTCAAAAACCTGCATCAGAAGAACCACAAGACCCAGGCCAGCTTTGATTTCAAAGTAAAACCCTTGTCTCTAATTGAAAAAGTCAATAAATAGGAAATATGGAGCCCATGAGAATCCAGGACTTCGAGAGGTGGCTCAGCAGGAAAGAGCATGCATTACTCTTTCAGAGGACAGTAAGTCTTCCTAGCACCCATGTTCTACAGCTTTCAACCTCCTGTAACTTCAGCTCCAGGGGGTATATGATGACTTGAGCCTCAATGGGCACCTGCACTCAGGTGATCATCTGTGTGTGCATGGACACACACACACACCCCTGAAGGTAATGAAAATAAATCTTAAAAAATAAAGTAATTTTTTAAGAAAACAGATAAGCAAAAGTTGCAAATACTTGGAGGTGACACAGAATTTTCAAAATGACATTCAAGAAAATGTTCACATCCGTTTTGACTGTGAAGCATGTTATACATTAATGAAACAAGTGAAATATTCTAACTGTTTGAACATCCTATGATATAAAAAATTGACAAAAATGGAGGTACTCACAAAGCTCTACTCTAGTTGAGGAGCTACTACCAATGTAGTTGACGGCTGCTGGAGTGGGGAGAGTCTGTTTTCTTTCGGGTGACATCCTAAAGACCCTAGTAGATTCCCCATGCTCCTTATAATGGCCCTACACATCCACATACAAACCAGAGTGATGGGATTCAGCATGTTATAAAAAGAGGACATGAGCTGAAGTTGGGTGAGGACATGCTGGAGGAGAAAACTGCTTGTGAGGATTGGAGGAGAATGAGGGATGAATACGATCAAAATAATTCATATACATGTATGACATTTGCAAAGACCTAATACTTTTTTCTTGTTTTTCTTTTCTTTCCTTTTTTATTTAATTTTTTAAATTCATTTTACATATCAACCATGGATACCCTCTCATCCCTCCTCCCACTTCTCCCCATCCTCCCTCTCCCCCTACACAACCCCCCTCCTCTCCTCCAAAAGGTTAAGGTCTCCCATGGGGAGTCAGCAAAGCCTGGTACTTTCAGTGGAGGCAGGACCAAGCCCCTCCCCTCTGCATCATGGGTGAGCAAGGCATCTCACCACAGGTAATGGATTTCAGAAAGCCAGCTCATGCACCAGGAGTAGATCCTGATCCCACTGTCAGGAGCCCCTCAAACAGAAGACCCAACAAATTAAACTAAAAATTTATGTTATGTTCTAGAGTTAGCGTTTAGAGTGATTAGTTTGTGAGATCTGATTTTTCGTGGCGCATCACTAACTGATGTTAACATGCTGTGGGGCAGAGGTGTCAGGTGGTGTCACATGGGTGAGCCATGTTACTCATTGGGTTCTTGGCTGCTGCCCTGCAAATGCATGGGTCATTAGCACGGGGCCAGAACTGTGAAGTCGGATCAGTGTTTGAGTCTGCAGAAGGTCTTCTCAGAGCAATGTGCTTGCTTTGCTGCGTTATTTCACAGCTAGGGCAGCAGTCTCTCGCCGCTCCATGTGCTGCTGTTATTCAAAGCTAAGCAGAGAAGAGAGACATAAATGACTCATAACGCACAGGAAGCTATGTCTTAAAAGGTGCCGTCTAATTGTACATCTTCATTTGCTGAGTGGCTGAGAACAAATTAAAATTTCCTGACCATTGGAGGCACAAGCAATGCCGGGTAAATCAGTCCCATCGAGTCCTTGTAGGGTGGAAAGATCCTTAATGAAATGTCACAGAATGAAGGAAAATAATAAGAATGCTGCAAATGGGCCAGCTTATTAGACTCTCAGTCTCTGTAGTGAAAAATTACATGTAAATTTAGACAATAAATATACTTTGCCTAAATTTAGGTGAAATAAAATAATAGAATTTAAAATGTGGATGCAATGGAAATTTTATGTACTTTGGATCAAGTGTTAATTTCCTAATAATATTTTGCCTGAAAGTTTCATAACATCTCATGATTGACTTTACAGTGCATGAGTACAGTAGATAATAGGGAGAGATGTGTTGTAGTAAGTCTCTTACTACTCTGTGTGAATGGTTTTATTTATCTATACATTTTTTCATACAGTGTATTTTGATGATGTTTTATCTTTCCCAACTTCTCCCAGATTCTCCATTTTTAACATGGTGGCTATTTTGTTTGTTAGTTTAAATGATATTTTATTAAGTCATTTGCTTTAGAAAATATTATCACTTTTAATTGTCTTATATGCAGAACATAACTCAGAGGAAAAGCAGGGACTTTCTGTATACCCCTGTGCACATCTGCAGTTTCCACCAATAATGACATCCTCTTCCAAAGATGACCTGATGAAACCCCACTGATGAGTAATTAAGCATAAAATTCTATGCTCTGGAAAAGTGTCCAACAGCAGATGTGCATCCAGCATGGAAGAAGCATCTTGCACAGAATTGTCACTTCCCTAAGTGTTCTGTTTGCTTTGTCCATGTAACCCTCTTTCTACTCTCTGGCCAGCAAATGTCTCCACACTTCAGCCTTTGTTCAAACATCAGACTGAAGTATTTCTTTCAGCAACATGTGTTCAATCATCCTTCATGTCATTCTGTGGCTTTGTATCACCTGTGCTTCAGGGCTCAGTCGTCCACTGTCTGATTGTAGCAGAGTGTTTTCTATTCATATAAGAAAGTACACCTTAATACGTGATTTTGCAATGGGTGTCCTTGGTATTTACTAACAGGAGGTGACAATTTACATCCACACAAAAGTTTGTATATATATATATATATATATATATATATATATATATATATATATATATATATATAAGTGTGTGTGTGTGTGTGTGTGTGTGTGTGTGTGTGTGTGTGTGTGTGTGTGGTGTATGCACCAAATCTTTCTGTCACCACATCTTGTGAAGTTCCTATTTTAAGGCAGAATGTTTATGTTCTAATTTTTCAACCTTTTCCTTAAGTTATCATTGAAGATAATTGACTTTTCCTCAGTGTCAAAGTTCTAGGAAAGTTAACATATGCATAACTTAATGTAACTGCCACTGTAATAGGGATACAGAAAACTCTACCAACCAAATATTCTGTCACCATCTCTTATCATGTTTACTCTCTCCTCTACCCTTAACTCTTGTCAACTACTAATACGTTCCCCATTACTATAGTATTGCCTATATAATCATTCCATATGACTTATGCATCAATCAGGTGACCCCTGAGTACTGGTTTCTGGTTGGCATAAGTTCTTTTGTGTTTATCAGAAGTGTGTTCAATTATGACAGCTTCATTATTTGAATGCATGACAAGTAGTTAAAATTTTTATCCATTGACAACAATTTAAGCATTTCAAGTTTTTGCTAATTATTAAGGGCATTGCTACTAATATTATGGTTCTTGATTTTATCTGAATCTAATTTATCATTTACATTTGAATATTTTATATGAACAAAATTTATCATTTACAGAGTAGAAATTCTGATGTGAAATTGGTGGGTTATGAATTAAATTCAGAATTAATTTGAAGAAATTATTGAACTGTTAATTACCTTTAAAGAAATATCTATAGTATTTTGTATTCCCCAAAGTAATGTATGACATTGAAATCTTCATGTCTTTATTAGTACTTAATATTGCTAGAACTTTTGTTGGCTTTCTGGTTTGTGCCTTCTTTTCCTCCTCATTTCCCTCTCTCCATCCTTCTCATCCCCCCTCCTTTCATCTCTTTTTCCCATCATCCTCACCCTCTTGCTTTACTATTCTAACAGGTGTGCACTAGTAGGTCATAATGATGCTTTGAATTCTCACTTGTTTGCTGCTAATGATGCTGAACAAACATTTAGGGCTTTGTTTTTGTTTTTAATTGGGTAATTCTCTAGTTTTTAATACTATCTTGCCTTGCATACCCTAGCTACAATAATGTCATTTACAAGCATCTGCTTCATCATTAATTTGCTTTCTTTATTCTATTAGCACTGTCTTTCTCGGAAGAAAATGTTTTAATTTTATGAAGTTAATTTTACCATTTGGAGGGACTGTGATTTCCTTTACACTCATAGATGTTTGTAAGGAATCGTATTGTAATATTTTTGAGGCATAGAACAAGCTGAAATACCCAGCAGGAAAGATGCTGAAAGCACAGTTAGTTCTATTTGCAATAAAAGTGTACATAGCCGTTGTAAACCACAGTCTTAAGGAACGTTTCAGATCTCAGAACATACTTATTATATATCAGGCAAAAAATCTGACAAATAAAAACTTTGAGCTACACATTGATATATAGGTGTGTGGATGTATCAAGATATTATATACTATGGGAAAACATACTGAAATATTGATTCTAAATTTATTGGAAGAATAGTCACTTATACTAACTTGTCTGAATTTTCTCATTTCAGTGTAAGTGTGTTAGAATACAGGATCTCTCAAGATGCTCTAATACTTTTGACCTGCATGACTTGATTAGAGAGTTACTACTGATAGGCTAGTCTTTGTGGCATGAAGGACAGATACAGTCTATTCATTTTTAATATGATTCATAACAATGTACTTAGGTTTGATTATGGCATGTGGCTTTTAATTTTACAGTGAAAGATTTCCTGATCTTGTCAAAATCAATTGCCTGTAAGCTTTATTTTCTATATATTTGAAATGATATTCAATCAAACACAGCTTATCAAACTTGAAATTCTAGTGAGTTAGAAAATTGTATCAACATTTCTAGCTTGTGTATGTATTAAACAGATAATAAGTACATTTAAAATATTTGTAATTTTTTTAGATTATAGTATAATTACATCACTTTCCCTACTCTTCCTCCCCTACAAGCCCTCCCATACACCTCTTCTTTTAGACATACAATATTTTTATTCTGTGCTCACTTTAGATTTTGTAGATTAAAAGAGTGAGAGATCCCGAAGTAAAAATAATGGCAAATAGTGTTTGATGAGGTTAGATTTAAGTAGGAAACACATCCTGTTCTTAAGTCTTTCATGAAATGTGTACAAGCTTTAAAATAATTCCTACCTTATTCCTAAATTTCTGTATAGATTTTATACATGAAGGGATCTTTCATAGTATCTTTCTAAAATAGTATCCTTCTAAAATAGTACTCAGGCAATATTTCTCAATAACGGAATGTTTTCTCGTACCCATCCTCTGTGATCCCGGCCGTGGATTTGCGTTGCAATTGCGTTGGCAGCCACTAGAGGGAAGAGTAGCAAAGTGCTGAGGCCAAGCAACCCGGGGAAGCCTGATTTCAGAACAGGTCCAGGCCTGCAGTGATTTCTCTCTCCGGTTCTGTGGCCTTCAGATTATAAGTCATCCACGTCTTTTGAGTGAAGCTCTTTGGTGGCATTATGTAGTCTTTACCTGAGTCCTATAAGCCTTTTAATTCAAGCCCCGTACAGCAGTCTGGAAGGCGATATTTGAAAAAAAGCCCTAGAATATCCTCCCAAATCCTACTGTTCTTGAAAACTGTCCTCTGTCTTTCAGTTTCAGTGTTTCATGTCTACCACTAAATCTGCAATACATTTAAAAAGTTTCTTAAGTACTTTTGAAAAGGGAAAGGTATCGTTTCTTCAGAGACATGAGTTGAGAAACACTGAATTGAAATCAACCATTTGCCAAAATATGTATCAAGGATGATGATTTTCATACATAACTTCATGTACATATCATAAAACAAGCATTACTTTTATTACTTAGATGGAAAACTGTCTAGAATTAGCATAGGGATTGTGAGTGCTAAGCCATATTGCCTTTTGTCGGAGATGTAGTAACTGGAATCATCTAAAAACTGGACAAGTCCTCCAGTGGATCAGTAACAAATTCTCATGTAAATTACTGAGTACATTTACCTAGCCAAATTATCAAAAGGAGATAAGTTTTGCTTTAAGAATATATTTGGAATGACATTGTCATTTCTTAAAATCAAATATCTTCTGGTTTTTAATCATTAATTAATTTAATAAGCATAAAATAAACACTGTTGAAGCTGAATGGCAAATTTTCTCTCTCTCTGTTTTTTTTTTTTTTTTTTTTTTTTTTGGTTTTTTGAGACAGAGTTTCTCTGTGTAGCTTTGGAGCCTGTCCTGGAACTCACTCTGTAGCTCAGGCTGACCTCAAACTCACAGAGATCCACCTGCCTCTGCCTCCCGAGTGCTGGAATTAAAGGCGTGCGCCATCACCGCCTGGCAAATTTTCTCTTCTTGTGTGTGTGTGTTTCTATGTTTGTGCTTCGGTGTGTGGAGGAGAACTGTAGTATTTTCTTCCAAGAGCCCTAAGCCTACAAGATCAGAGCTGGATGTATCTGAAAATGTTAACGGAATGCAGATGTGTTTTGTTTGTTTCTTGCTCATTTAACTAATGATTATATGAAGTCAAGCATGTTTTTACAGTCCACATGGGGAAAAGAGCAAGGAGAAATTAGATGTTAGTCTGGAATAGTTGTTTGTTTAGGAATCAAAAGCCTGCATGATGGAACTTTGCAATGCTGAGTGATTTACTTTGTAGTCTGTCACAATGCTGGAATCACAATAACTTCAGTTACACACAGCCTCTCCTCCAGGATTATTTTCCTAAGGAATGTCCTCCAGTTTTGAAGATCAAGTAGGAAGGGATACAATTTAGGAAATTTCTGCATGGGTACTGAATTATCAATGAATCATCTATTTACTGAACACATGACATTAGTATACATGGGTGAACCAAGTCTGTGAGCTGACATAAAAATCATAAGATGACGGAGGAGCCAGTCCTCAGGAAGTACTTAAGAATATAAGCATGGTATTTCATCAGTGACTTAATTATTTTTGTTTCAATGAACTGTTTGGGGGATTCTTCCTCCTCCATTGTTGCTATGCAACATCTATTTGTCTAACCATCCTCCTGCTCCTTCAGTAATTCTATACATTTGTTTCTCCCTACCTGTGTTCTATTCCACTTTATGCTATAGTTCGCTGATTTCATAAAGCTTGCTTTTGTGGAAAGGAGAGCAGTGGTGGGAACATTTGTGTCCCACTTCTCTACATAACAACATAGTTATTAGCACCACCAGCACAGCAAATAGAAACTTCCTTCTTGCCTTGAACTCACACTTCCTGAAGTGTTGTTCTTGATACTGCATTTTGGAGAGGATCCACTGTACAGTACAAAATAAATGTGGATATTTTCAGGATCCATGAAAGAAACTAATAGCATCTTCCCCAAAGGTTAACTGACCGAGAGCTCTCCATTGCATTTTTAATTTGCTTTGTGAGTGACATCAAAATTCTTGATCATTCCCTTCAAGATCTGGTGTGACTTTCCTTAACTGAGACCCCTTAACCTCTGGTTTTTCTTCCCGCTGTTGCATATGTTCTCAAATGCTGTCCCCCTTGTCATAGATGTTACCATCAAGAGTTTCTTGCTATGTAATTTTAAAAATCTAGCAACTGAGTTAAAATACATATAATATTTAGACTGTTAGCAACCTTTGGGTACACAGATTAGCAATGTTAAGCCTGGCTAGATTGTTTAGCCATACACCGTCAACTCTGGACCTTATAATCTTGCACACTGTACACCAGTGGTTCTCTACCATCCTAATGCTGTGACCCTTTATTACAGTTCTTCATCCTGTGGTGACCTCCAACCATAATTTTGTTGTTGCCTTCTTGTTCCTAAACTAGGTCCCCAAGATTCATGCTATATGTGTTACGACATCTTTCTTTTGCAAAGCCTAGTGATACTATAATTTGGCTATTATAATGAATAGCAATTTAAATATCTGTGCTTTCTGATGGTTTTAGGAAACTCTTTGAAAGGACCATTCTACGACCAAAGGGTCGTGACCCACAGGTTGAGAACCATTGCGCTACGCCATCAAACAAAACAAAACAAAAAACCCTCATTAGTCTTCAGATATTTTTCTTTTCATATGAATTTGACTACTCTAGGCTACTATTTAAGTGGAATAAAATGATTTGTCTTCTACAATATTTTCATTTATTATTGTTTGTAGTGTGTGTGCATGTGTATACATATGTGCATAGGGAATTAGGCACATGAGTACCACAACATAGGTGTATGTGAGGTCACAGGAATATTTTCAGGATCAGTTCTCTCTGACTGTGAGATCCTGGGATTGAATTAAGATTGTAAGATTTGCTTGGCAAGTACTTTTATGCCATGGCCCACCTTAATGGCTCACAAAATACTATTCGGGGCCTAGAGCAATGACTCTGGATTAAAGAGCACTTACAGCTCTTCCAGAGGTTCCAGGTTGAGTTCCTAGTATCTGTTTCAGGAGGCTCACAACCGCCAGTACTATCATCTCCAGAGGGGTCTAAAGATCACAACACTCACAGATAATAAATAGATTGATAGATAATTTTTAAAATTCTTTTAAAAATTAACTGCCTTCTTGTTCCTAAACTAGGTCCCCAAGATTCATGCTATATGTGTCACGACATCTTTCTTTTGCAAAGCCTAGTGATACTTTATTGAATGTACATGGTGCATTTCTCCATCTTTTCTTTCCATCTACGAGTGCTTAGGTTATCTCCCCTTTTGACTCTCAGACTATTTTAAATTTTACCACATATATTAGTGTATAAAGTCTTTGCATATATGCTCAAAAGAGAAATTGCTATGGAAAATTTACGTTTCTATTTTCTGAGTTTCTGCATACACTTTTTTGCTATGACTACTTTATTTATATTATCCCACAAAATGCATAGCACTCTGGTTTCTCCATATCTTTGACCAAAGACCATCATCCTCTTTGTACAGCTGTTTTTTCTCTTTTTGTCATGTTAATTTTGGTAACCTTATATTAAGCTTCATGGTGTTACTTAAGTATATTTCTCACTCTGCCGAATTAGTTTCTAGGTTGTTAATTACTTTACACTTTTACCGTGTTAGCACTATAATTGTGAATTATTATGTATTTCAATAATAAAATATGATCATTAAATATCAAATACATTCAAAATATATTTAATACTTACATGAACAAGACATTTTTATTCTATACATCTGAGACATCTTTCTAACTCACAGCATGCACATTCATATTTTTCATAAGAAATAATTCTGAATAAAGTGTCTCCTTAGATGAGCCAAAGTCAAGGATAAGAATGGTCAAATTTCTTCTACAGTCTGTTATACTTTTTCATGGGTATTGTTGCATGACTCTACCATGAAGATAGGAAGCATATATCTATGAAAAGACAATAGTGTAGACAGAGTTTTCCTGTCCTGACTGTCTGCTCCCAAATAACCACTCAGAGTCTTATTATTACTTATAAATGCATGGCCAATAGCTCAGGCTTATTACTAACTAGCTGTTACATTTTTAAATTAACCTACACTCCTTATTTGCTTTCTGCTATGTGGCAGTACTTTTTAGCATGGCATGTTCATCTCCTGCTCCCTCTGCATCTGGTGTGCAACTCCTCTGACTCCACCCTACTTCTTCCTAGTGCCCTTAGTTTGGTGTCCTGTCTATACTTTCTGCCTGGCTACTGGCCAATCAGTTTTTTATTAAACCAATCCAAGTGACAAATCTTCACAGTGTACAAAAGGATTATCCCACAGCACAATAGTCCTTTGAGATTGTAAAATAAATGCAGATCTGTAACAAAACACCAGAATACAGGCTTCTCCAGAGACTGTATCATTTGAAGGCTGGAATGGTGGCATGCAAATGTTATAGACACCAGTAGTTTTCATTTGAGCATGAATATGTTCAAACTCAACTTTTTGTCAAAGGAAAGACTCTGCCCTCTTTTCTACTACTGTATCAGCTGGCTAAGACAGTACTGCTTCTCTATTAATGTTGCACTTACATTCTATTTTACAAGGTATAGTCTTGTCTGAGAATAAGATTTTCAATGAAGCACAGTAATCATGTATAAAATTGCAGAAATCTTAAGAATGTAGAATCTTTCAGAATTTTGGTATATGGAATTATATATATTTAGTAGGTATTTCATGTAATTTTTAAAGATGTCAAATACTTTTGAAACATGAGACCAGGTGGCTAGAAAGGTAGCTCAGTGATTAACAGCATGTAATACCCTTGTAGACCATTCAAGCTTTCTTGACAGCACCCAACATGGGTGGCTCACCACTGTCTATAACTCCAGCTCCAAGGAGATGCAACACCTCTCATTTCTGTGGGCACCTATACAGATTCATATATGCTATTAAAACAATAGAAATAAATCTTTAAAGCCATGAGAAAATGATAGAAATATTCCAATAATATTACTAAAAAATAAACTACTGGATTTCATCTACTTCAGTTGGGAGAATAAGTGAAAAATACCTTAATCACACAAGATTGCAAAGTGCTTTTTTAAGCAGCTAATTAACATGCTTTGAAGAAAATAATAGCAGCTAATATATATATTGATACTGTTGTATGCAAGATATATATATATGTATATATATACATATATATATATATATATATATATATATATATATATGAATTCATAAGCCAGTGTAGCAACTCTGTGTTCTAGTTATTGGTATTCATCATGTTTACTCCAACTTAGACATGGACAAATGTAATTCCAATCTATTTCCAGAGTTCTAATGGATAACCACATATTTTTGATATGGCTATTGATTAGGGAAATCCCTTAGTTCTTGTCAGAAAAAGACACTGACACTATAAGCAGTTTACTTCACAAAGCAAAGCAAGCACTCAGGATGGAAAAATTGTCGTGAACTTTCCCAACCAGGCATGTGCAGACGAGAACTGTGCAGTGTCTTCTGTGTGGTAGATGTTAAAGAAGTTTTGTGAGTACTTATTATATAATTGGCACATTTGTGGGATAGGCTTGACCCGTTTTCTCCACTAACTTTTGTAGATGCAGATTTGCCTCTTAGCTTATTTCTTCCAATGATTCTATAGAAGAACTCATTGTGGGTAAAGTCAGGGTGCACAAACTGTTCTTTAGTGCACATGGCCTGGATACTTTGTATGTTAGTTTGTGATTTGGTGGGGACAATCTATTTGTAGTTTTAAGAATGTTTACATACAAACAGATATTCTGACTGACAGGTGGATATGCTACCAGATACAGCTTAGCTGCCTCCCCTCCTAATAGGTGACTCCTTCCTGAGATCTTCAAATCTCTATAGGTACAAAAAACTCTAGAATATACTTGAAAAGGTTTGCTCTTTACTTTTTATATCCCCTTGCCTCTATGTGTGTGTGTGTGTGTGTGTGTGTGTGTGTGTGTGTATGTGTGTAAAATGTATAATTGTATACCACTTCAGCAAGTATAACTGTTTTTCTAACCAGTTATTTATTTATAAAATTCATAACTTGAGACAGAGAAATACAAGCCTTCAAAATTGAGCTGACAGTCACATCAGTAGTACCTCTGTCTTTTTCATAGCTAACACATTTCTGTATTATGTCCATATATTCACATATTATGTGTACTAGAGAGCTGATATGTTATTGTAATTCTTAATATGCTTATAAAGCAAGACAAGCAGGAGTTACTAAGAATCATAAGAACTTATGTATATTATATTACTATGTCAAAATGGAATCTCCTAAATCAGATGATCTGAATTTGTGTTTAACACAGTCAACCATTGTGCCAATGAAACTCATAAGAAGTCAGAATTTCCGTAAGATCCTTGTATGGTGATATTTTATTTGTATTAAAATGTTATTTGTATGTTAATAAATAAAGTTGCCCGTGGGTCAGAGCTATTAGCAAGCCATAGGAAAGCAGGGCAGTGGTAGCGTATGCTTGTAATTCCAGCACTTGGTAGGCAGAGCTGGGTAAGTCTCTGTGTGTTCAGGGATACAGCCATTATTGGATACACATGCCTTTAATCTTAATACCAATCATGGAAAACCTGGAGGCCTATACAGACAGGCTGTGAGGAAGCGGTCATGTGGTTGGGTTTACAACCAATGAGAAGGCAGGACAGGAACTCTATATAAAGACTTTAACACAGGGGTAGCTCTGGTTCGGAGAGGTAGGACCACCGCAGGAGGAAGGGTAAGGTTTTAGCTCTTAGCTCTGACCTCTTGGCTTTCTTCTTTGCATTAGTTCTGTGTTTCTTATTTAATAAGAAGGTTGGATACATCTACATTTGGCGCCCAACGTGACAAGAATTCATTAAAAACCGCTTGGCTTGGCTTGGCGGCAGTTCTGGTTTCCAGCCTGGGCGGGCTGCCTAGCTTGGGCCCAGGCCTGACTGACCCGCAGCTGGAGCTACTTGCAACTGCTACAAACAACTCAGACCTGCCCTGCTGAACAGGGCCCCTGCCTGTGAAGCCAAGGCTTGACTTGGCTCAAGCGGCTACACTTTCTCTCTCTCTCTCTCTCTCTCTCTCTCTCTCTCTCTCTCGCTGGATTCACACCTCGAACACCAGGTGGCTGTGAAATTCCCTGGGATTCTACTGTTCTACCCAGACTTGGTAAGTCAATTAACATATCTATTTAAAAGAGAATTTTTTTCTACATTAAAAAAAAAATGGGCTTTATGTGTACATTGGAAGAAAATTGGGCTTTGTTTGAAATTTTAGGCACTCTGACAATGGAACAACTATATGAAAAGATTAATATTGATCGAATTATTCAGTTTATTACTTTTCTTATCCTCATTTTACTATTTAAAAAGATCGTCAACTTAAGTGCCAGGATAACAGTCTTAGAAAAACTTGTTAAACCGGTAAAAATGAATTATAGAGAAATTCAAATTCAGACAGAAGAAATAAATAGTGAAGTTGTTTCAAAATTGGATCATAAGGTTACAGAAAGAAAGCCAGTTTTCACACAATCACCCTTAATTTATCCAGTAGCCGTACAGCAGCTACCTGATGAAGAGAATGAACAAAATACTTGGGTTCCAGTTGAAATGTTAGACTTACGAAGATTTAAGGAGGCAATAGCATCTTATGGCATGCACTCCCCATATGTTAAGCAAATGTTAAACACCTGGTCAACTTGTAATAGGATTCTACCAAAGGACTGGCGGGAATTGGCACAGGCTGTTCTTGAACCCGGACAAAATCTCCAGTGGAAAATGTGGTTCAGTAATGAGGCTAAAAATATAGAAAGACAATGGAGGGATAGCGGAATACAAGTCTGCCAGGATCAGCTTATTGGCGAAGGCCAATATGCTTCAGTACAAACACAATGTTCATATGATGTCCAAACCCTAGTTCTATGTAAAACGGCAGCTTTGAATGCATGGGACAGAGTTGAAGAACCAGGAAAAAAAACTGAGTCATTTACAAAGGTTATACAGGACCCAAAAGAATCTTTCACAGATTTCTTACAAAGATTGACTTCAGCAGTACAAAAAATGGTCCCGAATTCAGAGGCTAGTCAGATAATAATTGAATCTTTAGCCTTTGAGAATGCAAATGCAGCGTGCAAAAGAATAATTAGGCCGTTAAAGGCAAGATCTGCACCTTTGGAAGATTGGATTAGAGATACAGTTAATGTAGAGGCTTATGACCATGATGATATGTGGGTAGGAAAAGCAATTTCAAAAGGTTTGAGCAATGTTAGATGTTTTGGATGTGGAAAGCAAGGACATTTGAAAAGGGATTGTAAACAGGTCATTCCTAGAAATAATGTTTCTTCAAGGAACACTGGCAACAGAATGCCCCTTCCTTCTGGAGTATGCAGAAGGTGTGGTAAGGGAAAACACTGGACCAACGAATGTAGATCAACAAGGGACAGACAGGGTAACCCTCTGCCTCGAGCTTCGGGAAACTCCCAGAGGGGCCTCAGGCAGGCTCCCACAGTAAATCCAGTTCAAACCTTTCCTGCAGTTGTAGAGGAAACCCCTACTCAAAGCAACTAAATAACCAAATGTTTATTGGAATAAATCATGTTAGTCGAGATGATGAAACAGAGAAAATAGGAAATACAGGAAAAAACATAAAGAAAATTTTTTAGCAAACTTCTATTAATGAACAAAGACCAAAACTAACAATAAAAATAAATGGTGTTTTGTTGTCTGGTCTGGTAGACACAGGTGCTGACATTACCATAATTGCACCAGAATTTTGGCATCCAACTTGGCCTCTTCAGGAGGTAAACATTCAACTCTTAGGAATTGGGACATTATCTAGAGTGAAACAAAGTGTAAGATGGCTTGAATGTATAGGTCCAGAAGGACAGAAAGGAAAATTAAAACCATATATGGCTAACATAGCTATGAACCTGTGGGGTCGAGACTTGTTACAACAATGGAATACTCAGATTAATATCCCTCCAATCTCAGAAACAAATCATAAATTAGTACATGTTTCTGAGAGAAATATTAAAAGATATTATTCTAATGAGTGCTCACCAGCCATCCATGTCATACAAGAACAGGGCACAACAACTGATAATCTTCCAAAAACATTAACAGCTCTACCTTTAAAATGGTCAACAGACAAGCCTGTATGGGTTCAGCAATGGCCTTTAACAATAGAGAAACTCCAGGCTTTACAAGAGCTGGTGGAAGAACAGTTAAATGCTCATCATATTGAAGAATCAACCAGCCCTTGGAATTCTCCTGTATTTGTTATAAAAAAAAAAAAATCTGGTAAATGGAGAATGTTAACAGACCTTAGAGCAATTAACAAAGTAATTCAGCCAATGGGCTCTTTACAATCTGGAATTCCTTTACCTACTCTGTTACCAAAAGGCTGGCCTCTCATAGTTATTGATTTAAAAGACTGTTTCTTTTCAATACCCTTACAAGAAAACGACAGAGAAAGATTTGCTTTCACAGTGCCTACTTATAATAATTCTCAACCGGTTAAAAGATTTCAATGGAGGGTTCTCCCACAGGGAATGTTGAATAGCCCAACTTTGTGCCAATATTTTGTAAAACAGCCATTAGAAGTGGTACGTAAAAAATTTCCTAAATCTATAATTTATCATTATATGGATGACATTTTATTAGCTGATTCAAATGCAGATACTTTAGAAAGAATGTTTTAAAAAGTAAAGAAAATTTTGCCTTGCTGGGGATTACAAATTGCTTTAGAAAAGGTACAAAGAGGAGATTCTATTAATTATTTAGGATATAAAATGGAACTTCAAAAAATTAGACCTCAAAAAGTGCAAATTAGGAGAGATCGACTACAGACTCTTAATGACTTTCAAAGATTATT
Organism: Peromyscus californicus insignis; assembly: GCF_007827085.1. Classification (NCBI taxonomy): domain Eukaryota; kingdom Metazoa; phylum Chordata; class Mammalia; order Rodentia; family Cricetidae; genus Peromyscus; species Peromyscus californicus. Next base: position 25,749,434 of record NW_026294617.1, read on the forward strand.
TGGAGACATTTCTCATCTAAGAACTATTGTTGGGGTAAAAAATGATGAACTGAATAATTTGTTTAAAACCTTAGAAGGTGATAAGGACTTAAATAGTCCAAGAGAATTATCACCTGAAGCTGAGAAAGAATTGTCCTTGGTAGAAAAGAAAGTACATGGCACGTAGATCGTATTGATCCAAAGCTGGATTGCATTTTGGTTATTTTACCTTCTAGGCATTCCCCAACAGGAATATTAATGCAAAGGGAAGATATTATATTGGAATGGATATTTTTACCAAATAAACCAAATAAAAAATTAAAAACTTATGTGGAAAAAATCTCTGACTTGATTTGGAAAGGAAAATTGAGACTTTGTCAATTAGCAGGAATAGACCCAGCAGAAATTGTGGTACCTTTAACTAAGGAGGACATTGAAAAATTATGGATAGAAAATGAAGCTTGGCAAAAAGCTTGTAGTAATTTTTTGGGAGAAATTAACAGCAAATATCCCAAAAGCAATAGAATTGATCTTATAAAGAGAGCTGATTGGATCTTGCCTCGAATTGTGAGGAAAAAACCCATATCTGGAGTTCGTACATTTTATACAGATGCCAACAAACAAGGAAAGGCAGGTTACAAATCAGAAAATTTAAGTAAAGTGGTTCAAAGTCCTTATATTTCAGTTCAAAAATCAGAACTGTATGCTATTCTGTTGGTATTAATGGATTTTTCAGAACCTCTCAATATAGTAACTGACTCTCAGTATGCTGAAAGAGTAGTATTACATATTGAGACTGCAGAATTTATCCACGATGCTTCAGAATTAACTTCATTATTTATTCAATTACAAGATACAATCAGAAAAAGGAGTCATCCTTTATATATAACTCACATCCGATCCCATACTGGTCTGCCAGGCCCTCTAGCACAAGGCAATGATGAGATTGATAAATTATTGATAGGAAATGTGCTGGAGGCCTCAGAATTTCATAAAAAACATCATGTCAATAGTAAAGGTTTAAAAAAGGATTTTTCCATAACCTGGCAACAAGCCAAGGAAATAGTAAAGAAATGTCCTACTTGTTCCTTCTACAATCAAACACCATTACCAGCAGGTTGTAACCCAAAGGGTACTCAGAGGAATGAAATCTGGCAGATGGACGTGTTTCACTTTGCAGAATTTGGAAAGCTGAAATATGTACACCACACTATCGATACTTATTCAGGATTTCAATGGGCAACTGCTTTGAGTTCTGAAAAAGCTGATTCTATAATCACTCATTTGCTAGAAGTTATGGCCATTATGGGTATACCTGCACAAATCAAAACTGATAATGCTCCATCATATGTCTCTGTTAAAATGAAACATTTTTTTGCTTATTATAATATAAACCATGTTACAGGTATACCACATAATCCTACAGGTCAAGCAGTTATAGAAAGATCAAACAGAACTCTAAAGGATATGCTAAATAAACAAAAAGGAGTAACAAAAACCCCCAGAAATAGACTACATAATGCTCTATTAACTTTGAATTTTCTCAATGCCAATGAGAAAGGAACAACAGCTGCAGAGAGACATTGGATAATAGAAAAAACTACAGAATTAAATCAACCTATATACTTTAAGGATGTGCTGACCTCAGAATGGAAACCAGGTTATGTGTTACGTTGGGGACGAGGTTTTGCTTTTATTTCTACAGGAGAAGATAAGCTGTGGGTACCATCAAAATTGATAAAGGTTCGATTTGAACAAGAGAGACCTCTTAATTAGAGGAGGTGATAGTTCATCAACTATCGTAAACATCCAATTTAAACTAACTTACACCAGTAACACATGCCTTTTCATTTAATCAGATAACTTGTCAAAAAGGAACATCCCCAAAAAACCTTGGGGAAAGGTTTTTGTTTTTGTCTTTTAGGAGAATGAAGGTTAAGGAATTTGAAGAACACTGGACAAATGAGACAACTGAAGAAAAGGAACAAATCATCTATCCTAAGAAACAGAGTGAAATGGCGTATGGGTATGTTATCTAAAAAAATTTTATGTCTTTCTAAATGTTTGTTTCTGCTTTTCTTTAAAGATTTAACACTATTTAACTTCTAATAGTCCCAGTTCAATTAAAATTTAAAGCTGACTTTGGAGTTGGAGAATGGCTCTCTCCTTCTTTAAACTCAAGCATGTTGTTAAAAGGAAAATGCAAACTCCCTGTATCATGCCAGAAGAAAAGAGCCATCTTCTGCTATGGGACAGGAGAAAAGCCAAATTAATTAAGGGACTATTCTATTACGAATCTCAACTCTTTGATTCTATTCTGATTCTTTAAACTTTTCTTAAAGTATGAATTTTATATCAAAATTTACAAGATCAATATATATAGATATATATACATTTTAAACTTTGTTAAGATATAAATGGTCATATAGAGTACTAACTAATTCTAAAAAGTCGCATATATAGTCTTTGTGTTCGAGTCTCTTATCAGTTTTTTGCAGGAAATCACGGTTAGGCCTAACATCAACTGAAGTCTCCAGGAAGAAGATGGGGCCCCACAACAACAACAATTCCATGTGGACAATAATAACATCACTAAGCTGACAAACATCATCTACAGATCAGCTTTGAACTACAAAGTGCTCAGAGCAATTTTGAGAAGAGCTAGCTGAGATGATCCAGTCTCAAAGACTACTTGAATAAGGATTTGAGATAAACCCTGAATTTTGGCATTATACACAGACTGGATAACGAAGGATATATTTACCTTTCCTAGAATTTGACAATTAACCTAAAATTTTTCTTTCAGGATAAAGATACCTTTGCCCATACCCAGCAGGAAGCAATTTCAAGAATACAACGCCCACATTCCCAAAGAGGTGGTGTGGGGCGGTTGGTTTTTTTGGTCTTTTAATGGGTTTTGGGTCTGGGATAATTTTCATTGATTAGGGGGGTTGGTTACAAGTTGTTGTCAAGGGTTAGGAAAAAGGCTAAGCAAAGGAGATTAGATTTAAGGTTCTTATTAAAAAAAAAAAGAAGAAAGAAAAGAAAAATGTAAATACTTTACATTGGATTGGATTGTTTTATATTGTATACAAATTATATATATTGAAATTGATATTGTTAGAAAATATTATATATATTTTTCTAATTGTACCGTTCATCTAACAATGTAATGCAATTTTCTGATCCTTGAATGTTATTACCAACTATTAGGATATAAATGAAAGTTAGTAGTTAGATATTATAATAGAACTTGTAGTTATATTAGGTATGTTTTCAAGATTGAGTAGATATATTTTAGATAGACAGGTTATCTTCAAACCCTTCAGAGATCTACAGAATATGGCATTTAAAATGTTTTAATAACTTAGAAAATTTTTCTTTTTTGTTATGACTATGAGACATGTCGGCTCCTGGCAGTACCAATCTACTTCAGAGAAAATATGGGCATTGAAGAAACTGCATATGGAGTTAACTTTCATTGTGACAAAAGTTAGCCACTGGACAACAAAGTATCCTCGATTCAACAGGACAAAATGGACAGACAGGACATAAAACAAAGGATTACTGATTCTTGCCAAAACAAGTGTGGTTATGGCTTTATCAAAAGGCATCTTCAGAGGCCAGGACAATATGGCACCATCCCTGAAGTGGCCTTCGCAATTCGAAAAAGGTACAGTGCCCTTTTCTTCGAAGGCAGCTGAACAGGCAGTGGGCCGATGGCCTCTGATGTGCAATGGAACAGCAGCTGAAACAGTTATTCTTGAAGAGTAACTAAGCTCACGCCTCTCAATAGTAGACTGGCATTTGATAGAGGGATATGGAGAAGAATGGGATGCTGAGATGAAGCCATATATACACAGCCAAGAAGAATGGACAGCTGAATTAAAAAAACCATCAACAATTTCCAGAATTTAAAATCCTGAATCATGACATGACACTAGTGGAATTCAGGTGTTTCTGGTACATGGACTACTCTCACTCAATGTGAGGTTGAACTGTTGACCTTGTGTACATCCTACTTCACAAATGAGTCTGTCAGATATGCTAAGCCTATAGGCTGAAGATGATGCCCCAGCACTTCGGAGAAACCTCAGGTGACTGTCCAGACAGCTGTCTGTTTCTGTCAACTCACAAATTTTTTGGAAGTTGCTTATGTGCACTTCTTGTTTTTATTTTTGTTAGCTAATATTATTTCCTTCTTGGGTCTCTGAGGGAGTTGAAGATTAGTTAGTTATAGTTGAAGGTTAGTTAGTTATAGTTGAAGATTAATTAGGATACATTTTGGACTTACCAAAATAGGATAGATAATGAAATTATTTTTTCTGAATTTGTCAAATACAAATGGACTAGACATTGTTTAGGTATTTATTACTTGTATATATTGTATATAGTTATTGTCCTTTTGTATATAGTTTTTCTTATATTAGTTATAAGCTTTTTCTTTTTTTTCCTTTTTATTAAAATAGAAAAGGGGAAATATGGTGATATTTTATTTGTATTAAAATGTTATTTGTATGTAAATAAATAAAGTTGCCCGGGGGTCAGAGCTATTAGCAAGCCATAGGAAAGCAGGGCAGTGGTAGCGTACGCTTGTAATTCCAGCACTTGGTAGGCAGAGCTGGGTAAGTCTCTGTGTGTTCAGGGATACAGCCATTATTGGATACACATGCCTTTAATCTTAATACCAATCATGGAAAACCTGGAGGCCTATACAGACAGGCTGTGAGGAAGCGGTCATGTGGTTGGGTTTACAACCAATGAGAAGGCAGGACAGGAACTCTATATAAAGACTTTAACACAGGGGTAGCTCTGGTTCGGAGAGGTAGGACCACCGCAGGAGGAAGGGTAAGGTTTTAGCTCTTAGCTCTGACCTCTTGGCTTTCTTCTTTGCATTGGTTCTGTGTTTCTTATTTAATAAGAAGGTTGGATACATCTACATCCTTGCTTTATTTTCTCCTTAAAAACTTTTATTGAATAAAATACACAGCAAGTTCTACATTTCACTCAGTGATGCTCAGTCAGTTTCCTTCTCATTCTCAGAGATTGGGAGCACCGTCTAACATGAAACGGCACATGTGATTTTCAACTCTTTCTCTATAGATGTACAAAAACCTCCATCACATCTGTGTAATGGATCCATAACTGTTCCACATGTTGTAGGGCTAACATGAGCTTAATTATTTCTCTCAGAAGTGTCTTTGCACAGAAAAATTTGTTAAATGTTCTACTACTATATTGTATTTTAGGTTCAGCAAAAAATTAGAAACAAAATCAAAGCAAGCATACAAACCCAACGTTTGTCACTGTTACAATTCTACAAAAGGCTAACATAATTTTAAAAATTCTTTTAAGCTTCCTTAGAATTGCAATTATGGAACACACCTGGGATCCATCCAATACAATGAAAGCAACAATAGAAATCTCTCTGCTTTCCCCCAGAACATGAAAATCGACGGTGAGCTTACCATTCTGCAAAAGAAACAAAACTGAATTACATTATCTCAAGTGATAATGACTATTAGACAGGTTAAGTAATTCTTAGCAGTAACTATGGACATAACTTTAATTAGTGAGACCTCTCAGAATTATAAAACAGCCTGAAACCTGAGATAAACGAATAAGCAATGAGTTGAGGTCCAAGGAAGCATCTGAAACACAGAGAAGAAAGGTGGCTGACTAAAGGTACAGCTCTTCACTACTCTGCATCTTCACTACTCTGAAATGAAACAAATGAAAACCTACAAGTTGAGGTGCGTAGTGAAAAACCACAGAGTGAAAGAGTACAGGGTTACATCATGCACTGAAAGCCCAAGTCAACTCTATAAATACTGAACTTCAAGCTGATGAAATATACAGTGAACCTTGACATCACGTGCTAGGAAAAATGAGACAGAAGCAGAATTTCTTCCCATCCAGTCAGGCCTTTAAGCAAGAGGGAAAGAACGGGGTGGTGAGGAGTTACAAAGGTTAAGAGGACCTACAGATTTTGCAGAGGGCCCAGAACATGCATGGTGGCTCATATCCTTCTGTAACTGCAACGCTCGGCATTCTGATCTCCATGCACAATTAGTTTCTTTAGAAAATCTGCTTTTTAATTAAAATATATTTATAACATTTCACCTCTTCCTCTCCTTTCAACCCCTCCAAACCTTCCCTACAACCTCCTCTAATTTATAGTCTCTTTTTCTTCAGTTATCACCATATATAACCTGATGGTTCGGCTTACTACTATTTGTATGTGTATGTTTATAAGACTGATCACTGGTATTCAGCAACCAATTGAACCAGTTAAGAGCTGCTTATCCCTAGAGAAGATTAACTCTCCTTTTCTCAGCAATTTGCTAACTAATTGCTTGAAACTCTTCATTAGGGGTAGGGTCTTGTGAGATTTCTCCCATCCACAAAGGCATGTCAACTGGTGTGGTCCTTGTTCAGATCTTGTTTAGGCAGCCATATTGCTGCTATTTCACAGGTGTACCTTTCCTATGGTCACTAAAAAATATAGACTCACAGAGGATATTCAGGGCATCTGGCTCTTATAATATTTCTCTCTGCTTTTCCTTTATGTTCTCTTAGCATTGGGAACCAAGGTAATTTCTTAATTGTATACACTTAAGAGAACTGGAGTAATAGGTAAATATTCCTTTAATCCCAGCACTCGGGAGGCAGAGCCAGGCGGATCTCTGTGAGTTCGAGGCCAGCCTGGGCTACCAAGTGAGTTCCAGGAGAGGCGCAAAGCTACACAGAGAAACCCTGTCTCGAAAAACCAAAAAAAAAAAAAAAAAAAAAAAAAAAAATAGGTAAATATTATAATTCAAGTCATACAAATGTATAAATTCAATTTTAATTTTGTTTTATAAGAAGCATACATGTGAAAATTTTAAATTGCACTAAGAACCTTATAGGAAGAAACCACATTGACTTCTTTTCCTTAGAATTGAAAAGTTTTATTATTTTGTATCATTTCTTGAATTTTTATTCTTTAATATCCTCTACACTTTTTATCTCTGGTATCATCCACTTAATACTTTTAGTCTATTCAGACTCTCTCTTCCTTTTGTGATTTTCCAACATAATTATTTCATAGTTTTAATTTAAATCAGTGGAACTTATTGCTTTTCTCATGTGAAATTTCCACTTGCCCATTGTCCTCCTTATCGCTGTAATAACACTCTTTGCACATTTTCTTAATTTCCCATCTTTCTGTAATTAGTTCATGTTCAACATCTGTGGTGGAATACAACATACTTAATGGTGAAATTGATGAGATAATTTATTGATCAACTTTATTTTTCCCTTCGGTATAGATCATGTGTTAAAGAGCCTCGAATTATCTCCTGATAAATCAAGGACTGTATCTCCTTCCAAATTTCTAATCATGGATGGTGATACCATTTGAAAATATGTCCACATAAAACAGCAATTGATCCAAGGGAAGATTTTTATCAGGCTTGTTTTTAAATATTAGGCATCTATGAGCCAAGTGCTGATCATGTTTCCCACGGGTCGGAGTCACTACACTCACGGACACAGTCTGTCTGAAATGCCTCCTTTGCGCTGTCACCCTCATGCCAGGAATGCAAGTGTTTGTCTCTCTACATCTTCTCATATCTTCCTTTTTCTGAATTCAATCTCTTATTCTAATAAAAAATAGTAGTTGTTTCCCAATAAATCATGCAAAAAAGGTAAATATTTTGAAAACATGCATTTCCTAATAGTTTTTAAAAGCTTTTCAGTTGATATTTTGGTGGGAGTTGGATGTTGTTTTGGATGTCATTTTTTTTTTAATGCCACAGCCTCGGCTGTTACAGTGGTAAGGATGTTAACTTTCTTTTGATGGGTGCTTTGTTATCATTTTCAGTACAAAGTTAGTAGATCTGCTTTTCTCATATTTACTTTATAAAATGCAAATGCTTCATGAGACACTGCTATTATTCATGCATCCCTGGATACGTTTGGCATTTACTAAACAAATCACCTGATGATCAATGTCAAGTAAAATAGTGAAATTCCTTTAGAAAATTTATTTTTAAAAATAACAAATATACTGATATACAGAAGTACAATAGCTATACAGAATGTAGGAGACTCAAACTAGAGCTAAAAACAAGGGTGGGGATGTGAGCATCTGGTGGAGAGGAGGAGAAGGAGACAGCAGGCTATAGAGGGTGTTGGGGAGATAGACATAGGGAGCTTTTCTTATGCAGGTGGAGTCTTGGGGGTGCAGCTGCTTGTGTGACTTTCAGTTTCTTCCTGGAGTAAGACTTTTAATTCTAGACTAATCCCTAGAGTGTAATCTTCTCTAGGTGAGACTTTTCTGACCATTGGTGTGTTTACTGTCCTGTCATCCATAGTAGAACCATTACCCCACCTCCAACGGGACAACCAGGGAGATGACTTTTAGACCAGCTTCACCACCACGGCTGCCATTCTGGATCCAGGAGCTCCTTACTAGAGAGCAAGGGAAGAAGCCCACTGCCATGTGGGGTGACAGCCATAGACAATAGTAATGCCATAGCAAGTGCTCACCTCATCTTTGAAGCTTTTACAGGCTATTCCCAAAACATTCTACAAATCTTCTGGAATGTTCCTCACACTTTTCCTACTCTGGTCATCTACCTCTCTTAAATTTATATTCATAACCAGCATTTTCCTGTGAAAAAACGAGAATATATTCTCACTATATTCTTTGTTATTTCATCATTAAAATATTTTATAACTCTCAAAAAGTTAAAAAAAATCAAATAGCAACCTATGAAAACAAATTGTGAGATTCTTAGTAATTGACTAATATTTTTATCAAATTTTCTTTTATCTAAACAGCAACACATATTTTACACATCTTCATTAATAAGATATACAATCATAACAATTATTTAATGCCCTATTCCTTATCTGACTTAGAGTCCAGTTCCTAAAACCATATTTGAGTATTAATTTCCTAAGTAACAGAGAAAAATCTGAATAGACCTTTATTATTATTTAAAGAAACCCTTCCCCCTAAAAGAATACTATACAACCTTAACATTTTTAAGGTTTCATACATACCATCTTGTAGGATTTATTTCCATTGCCAATCTTAAGACAGGCTCTTCTGCATCCCCCAAATGGTATGCAAGTAACTATTTGTTTTAGTTAATTTAGATACATTTACAATGAAAAATGAATTTGGTGAAGAAATTAAAAATGAATCTGATCTTGGGAATATCCAAAGACATTATCATTAGTTGTCTGATCTCTTTAAATTGAAATATATCCCATCAACATTCATATATTGAAACCCTCACCCCTACTATGAGGGTCTTTATTTACAGAGCCTCAAATGATGTATATTCAGGCTAACTGAGGCCCTGGCAAAGATCTCTACACCAATAACGTTAGTCCACGTAGACCAGCATTTGTGCCTCAGTGTACCAGGCAGCATTTCTCCATGCACAGATACCTAGACAGGACAACAAACACACAAAGTTGCCTGTGTGTACACCAGGAACAGATCACGCTGCAAAGATTTTGGAATTTTAGCCTCACAACTAAAAAAGAAAACTGTTCTTTCAGCCACTTGCTTTATTATATTTTGTTATGGCAGCTGAGAGATTAATACAAGAAATGTGTGAAGGGAGGAAAGAAAGAGGGAGGAGGGGAGAAGGTAAGAGAGGAGGTAGAGGAAGGAAAAGAGGGAAGGAAGGGAAGGGAGAGGAGAGGAGTGGAGGGGAGGGGAGGGGAAGGGAAGGGAGGAGAAGGGGGGAAGCACATCTCCATCAGCATTTGTCCTAATTTGAAAATCTGTATAACATGGGAAAAATCTACTTTTTATTTTAAGGAAACACCTTATAGGCAGATAATAAATCAAGAGTCACCAGATGTGTGAGGAAACTGTCTGAACTGTAAGAGAGATATTGGGAGACATGAAAACTAAACAATGGCTTTTATTGTCAAACTTACAAAGCATGAAAACAAAATGCATAGCACCAAACCAAAACATTTGGTGAGTAAGAGAAGTGTCCTTAGAACTTGAAATACAATGCAATTGATTGCGTGACTTGCTTTTGTTTTCACCGTGAAAGGATGCCTGACACAAATAATTTTATAAAGAAAGACATATTTTTCTTATTGGTTCTGCTTGTTGGAGTCTTAAGTTCTTCTGGCCAAGTTCTCTGAACTCATGGAAATTCCACCTCCAATCCAGTGTCCATAAAAGTCACATAGTTTTGTTCAATGACTCCACTGTTCACACCGATTTTCTCTTTTATTTACTTCTTATTGTGTTGAATGGATGTTTATAAAAAAGTTTATAAAAAACTTTTTATAAGTTTATTAAAAAACTTAAAGCATAGAAATATTTATATATTTTTTATGTGTAAGGGATAAACTTATTGAAAACATCTGTGTCACATACATATACACCTTCTTGGTACATGAAGTTGGCTTTTTATTACAATACCATTTCATGACAAAGGTGCTTCCACCCTGAACTTTTAAATGCTCTGCCTTGATGAGCACGGTGAGAAGATTCTGACTTATTAAAAATTGGTTTTCTTCCATGGTACTGTGAGATAAATTTTCTTTCACTTAGAAAGGAGCTTAATGGAGTTGATCAGGCTGGATGGAGTCATACTGCAGGAATAGCACATTTGAGACTGACCTCTAATTTACCGTATTTTGGGGGTCACTTAGCTTACATTGACTTAAATGCTTGCAGGTTTAGGAAGCAGGACACGCACAATAAAGAGAGTCAAGGCCAGTGAACATTTCTTACAGTTCTAATTCAGTGTTATGACACTTGCCTCACACGTAGAGGGCCCTGACTGTGTTCTTCAGTACTGACACTGTGATAAAGATAAAATTAAATACCATTACAACTCTAAGCGAGGGTGCTTCAATACAAAGGTGGATATGCAACTAAATACAAAATTTAAATGCCCCAAAGTGGCTTGTTCTGCATACTTTTTGAGCTAACATTTCCATAATTACTTCCTCATAATGCCCAATTGGCATATGTTCATGACTTACTTTAAAATATATTTACACACATATACACTTATAAAAAAAACCCAGATAATCCTGTCCTCTTCATTGCTGTTCAGTAGCTCTTTCTTTATAAAGCAGCCTCACCTTCCCATATAATAATTCAGAAGCCTTTATAATTTTTCTTTCTTTGTAAGGACAGGCTACCTAGTCTCACTCAATCTGCCTATTAATATAAACTGGCAATGTATTGCATCTAAAGAAACAACTTTTTATCCCTACAAATATAATTTTTACCTCATTTTAATATTTTGTATTCAGGTCTTGTCCTTATTGACAGCATACCCACACCAGCACAGGACTGTGTCTCCCATTTGTTTAGATACAGAATTGCATCCTAAACTATATGTCCAGTATGCCTCCGATGACATGAGTGAAGGAAAGAAGAGACTAATATAGAAATTAAGGAAGGGGAAATGAAAGGAAGGAAGGAAAGGGAAGGCAGGGAGGGAAAAAGGGAAGTAAAAGAAGGAAGTGGAAGAAACGACAAAGGAAGACAAGGAAATGGGCAAAAGGCAACACGACCAAAGTGTTTTGTCAATAATGAGTCAAAATGTGCTATTTCTTGAAAGTTATCAAATACTGATTTCATACAGCACAGTAAAGTGGAAAGAATAACAGAACTCAAGTACCATTTTTTCAAAAGCAAAACCAATGAAGTAATATTGGGGAAAGGTGGTGGTCACTGGATCTAATAAATCACTGACAGTTTTTCTTAGTAAGTTGTTTTATGTCTTTGTAGGACACAGCATATAAAATGTTACAGAAAAGAAAAGACATTTCAGTTCTCTGCAATACCATTAAACCCTCCTAAAATTTAAAATATATCAGAATGAATCATCAAATGCTTTCAAGAACTCATAGCTGTTGTCAAATGAATTGATTGTTGTGGTGTCTGTAAGTTGTCCCCACCATAGTTAATCAGAAACAATTTGAAAACAATACCCCCAGTTAGAATAAAATTACTGTTGATGTCATTATTTTTCAAATGATACATTTTGTTTTGTCATTTTAAAAATAATCTTAGATGAAAATAGATTAGTATCAGAGACTTTCTTTGACATAGATTGCTGATTCTTTTATATAGAATCACTCCATTTATTTGAGTTTCTCAGAATTCCTTTTAATTCTTGATGCTTATAAAAATGTCTTTCCCTAAATTACTCTCTCCATAATGTCTTGTGCTTGTGATTATGAAAGATTTCTCCAAGCATAAGAATGTTCTTGCTTCTTTAAGCAGATTTATTCCACAGGGAGGCTACAAAACATTGTGTGTTTCTAGTGCATTCAACAAAATACACATATCTAATTAGAGAGATTTATTGTATTTTCTAATATATAGTTTGTAGGAGATACGTATTTTAATCAGTTTCTTTGTAATTTTGAACTATCCACTGATAAGTATGCAAATGATATATTTCTTATTCTTTCATTAATTTAATGTACACCAATTTTGTTCAAAGACTTTAGAAATATATAAGATCTCTTCAAAAGCTTTCAGAAAAATAGCGAATTATTACCTCAGAGAATGTACATGTTTATTGCAGGAGTATACAGGAAATAAGGACAGATTTACCCATTGAGGTCAGGGACACCAAGAAAAACTACAGTGACCCTCAGTGTGGAAGTAAAGGAGGGAATATTGAATGAACTCCTAGAAAGGACATATCAAGGTAGAATAACATGAAGAAATATGAATATGAAAGTGATTGTAAACTCTTTTATAAAGGGATGTGAGATATGACTGGGGTGGAGAATCAGATACAAAGGACAAATCAGAAAGGTTAATATAGCCCATATACTTGGGTTGGAGAGAGGGCCTAGCAATCAAGAGTGTTTGTTTCTCTTATAGAAAACCTGAGTTCAGTTCCCAGCAGCTACATTGGGCAGATTCACAATTGTCTATAATTCAAACTCTAGAGGATATGATTCTCTCTCTTGACTCTGGAAATACCCACACACAATTCAGCAATGATATGCACTTACATAAACATATACATATAATATACATATATATGTATGCATAGTAATTTTAAGTATTTTAAAATATGAAGCAGCTTGCATGGCAAGCAAGTTAAAAGCTTTGTACTTTAGTGGGATATAAAATCATATTTTAATTTGTAAAAAGATAACTATTGACTAAGTAGAGAGATTTGAGTAGGTATGATAAAAAATAAAGTAACTGAGTGAGGTTGAGGTTTGACCAGCATGTGATTTTACAACTTTTGCTTTTCATTACCAACTTTATTCTTGTAACATAAGACTCAAGCCTAGTGGCTTCATTTTCTCAAGGTAATATCAATTTAAGCAAAAACACAGTTCATCGTATACATTTGAAATGTAACAAAATAATTTGAAGAATATGAGGCAATGCAAAATTGATATAAAATCCCTCTTTGGGTATGCTGACTGGCCTGCCATTTTGGAAGCAATGTTCAAAGTATAATACTTGTGTAAACGTAATTGTGACTGGTTTTCTTGTAATATAATTTCCTCAACTTGCAGACAAAGCATTTGATAAAACTCAGAGTTTTAAAAGTCTAGTCAGCCCTGAATAAATACAGTCTCTTTTTAAAATAAGATTATCTCAGCTCTGTTTCATACTCTATTCCTCTTATGTAATTCAATAGAAATCTGCCCATAAACAGAGACTAACTTAATAATGAGTTAGCAGACAATCTGGAAGACAGATAAAAATAATTCGAGCAAAAACAAGTATGAAATAATCTAGGCACATCTTGGTGTATTTAAAAACAAATTCATTTGAACATATTAGGAGTTAGATTTCTGAAAACAAAGAAAAGTCCAGGAAGTTACCTACAGACATAGACTTTGAACTTTTTTATAGTACAATGGAAAAATATTTTGTGATTCAGTAGTTCCTGTATATTCAATATTGTATTAACTATTTATATTCCAGGCCTTTAAACTCTCTATATGATGATGTTTAGATTTTACTATCATTATTATTATTTTCTGGAAATAAGAATTGCATGTCACTAGACTACAAATTATATTCAGAAAGGAATAAATGAGTACAAAACAGCACACTCATAAAATGCTGACTTCTACAATTGTAGATTTTAGATAATTTCTTGCCACTTCAAACTAATTACTGTCTTTCAACTTATTTCTCCATTTTGATTTGCTATGATAATACAATTGTAGAATTCAGATGACACTCAGGTGATTGAAAATTTCCAGTGTCATGAAGTCCATACATGTTCATCACAAAAACATAGGTTACTATTTATACAATCCTGGTAGTAGGAAAATTGCCTCTCAATGTAAGTTCTAAGGTAATGAACATAAATAGTTAATAGGTTTGCCATCATTGCTGACTAGATTTAAAGTTCTACATATCTGTTGTGTGATATTTTGTTTGTGTTCTGACAAATAAAGCTTGCCTGGAGATCAGAGGGTGGAACTAGCCACTAGTTAATCATAGAGCTGGGCAGTGGTAGCTTATACCTTTAATCACGGCACTTAGGAGGTAGAGACAGGAAGTGATAAGGCAGGGTGGAGAGAGGATCTCCTGCCCTTTTGGTCAGAGGATCCAGAGAGGTAAGAAGTCACTGATAGCTCCTCTGCTTCTCTGATCATTCAGGTTATCACCCCGTATCTGACTCCTGGTTTTTATTGACAGGGTTAGTTAGATTTATGCTTCACTTGTCATAGTTAAAAATCAGATACAAATTAGAAGCTGTACACATGTTTTACATTGCAAAAAGTATATTTGTCAAACAGAAAAATCAATAAGCAACCCAAAAGATAATATTACAAATGAAGACAAACTTTTATTTTGTAAAAATGTATAATAACTATAACAGTATAAATGTTGAACATTAACTAAAATCAAATAAATAAAATAACTTTTGAGGTTTAATCCTGTGGAATTTTTTTCAGTAATTATTTAAATGCTAATATATAAGTATATACATTTACATCTACAGGTGAGTTTAAGAATGCATATAAGCTTCATTTAAAAAAGACAACTTTTGAAACAATACCTCATAACAATAAATGTATCTATAGGAAAAGAAATTCTTTAAAATGATATAAGACTAATGTTATAAACTTACTTGAAATGGATATTCTTTTTTTTTTAAATTTTTGATTGTTTCTTCTGGATTTCACATGCTGCATCCCGATCCCACTCATCTCCCTGTCCCTTCATTTCTGCCCTCTAACCTTGCAACCTCAGGCCCAAAACAAAACAAAATTTAAAAGTAAAAACAAACAAAAAAAAAAAAAACAAAGCAAAACTAAAAAAAAAAAAAAAACAAAAACAAACAAGAAAAGAAAAAACAAAATATTGGCGTGCAAGCTGTAATGTGGACGGTGGGTCACATAGTTTACCATTTAGCTCATACATTTGTACTTGTAAGTGTTCATTGCAGTAAGTCCTTGTTCTGGTTTGAGGCCTCTGGCTTCTGCCACACTATAGATACTGGTCCCTCAGTGGGAATCCTCTCAGATATTCTGTTGTTGCCTTGTGTCATGGAGATTCTGTAGATTTGGAGCTGCAGGTCTTCACCTGTTGTATCAGCTCCTAGAAGTGGATGTTGGGGTGGGCAAACTCACAGCCCTGGTTCTGGGCCTGGTTTCTAGGTTGTTCAGCCCGCCAGCTTTCCCACATCACCACCAGGGGGAACTCTCCAGCACTGTCTTGGAGAGCTCACCCAGTGTAGCAGACAGCAAGAAGCTGGGCCAGTTGGTGGTACAACATTTTGTTGGTTTCCAGTTTTAACCGGAGGCTCTACCTGGACACTAGCCACAGATTCCAAAGGCTTCTCACTCTCTTGAGATGGCTTCTGAGTCAAAGCAGAAGGTTCTGTTGATGGTTTCTCTGGTTCTGGCTGAACTGGTGGTGGAGCCAGTGACTGCCTGAACTGGTGTTGGAGGTGGTAGAGGAAGACGAAGCTCTTTCTTCTCTGGTTTTTCTGTTTTAACGACTTTTTCAGTGACCTTTTCAACCTTCTCTCCTTCTTTCCCCTTCCTCTGCTCCTGCTCCTCTTTCATATCTCTAAGCACAGGTTTTTTAATGGGACCGGACCTTCTTACAGGCCTATCATTACCATTCTCTCTTCTGTTGGAGCTTGGTCTTGGACCCCAACGAGTTTCTGACTTAGATTTGTATATTTTCTCTGGTTTAGGTCCTTCAGAAGATCGCAGAAAGCCATCTTTTCTTGGCTTCTCCTCTGGCTTTTCTACAGTTTCTTTAGAATCAATATACCTGCTGCTAACTTTAAGAAGGCTAACAGACGGCTCGTTTCTTTGCTCCTCTGCTTTTGGAGCATGGTTAGATCCATGACAAACACTTCTTTTCCGGGCAGGTTGACTTTCTAGTGCCGAAATTCGCTCTTCTGGAGGAGTAGGTAAGCTCTTTTGATCTATCACATCAAAACAAGCAGACTGATTATTTGTATCAGCATGGTGAGGTCTTACATCTTCCGCTGATCTGCTGTGACTGTGCTTTATCAGAGCTGTTTTTAATGATGTTATGTTGCTCAGAATGTTTTCTTTCCAGATGATGATTGAGAAACTAATTAAAAAAAAAAATGGTGCCAGGTACCACAAGAGTAACAGGACTGTGCTGTTTTCTGGTTTTTTTTTTACTTTCTTTCTTTCTTCCTTCCTTCCTTCCTTCCTTCCTTCCTTCCTTCCTTCCTTTCTTTCTTTCTTTCATTTTTTTTAATGGAGTGTGCTGGATATCTCTACAATTTTGTTCAAGTGACTGCAGAACCTGGAAAAGCTGTTGCTGCTATTGATGCATAACATACTACTATTATTGGTCTCTTTATATAAATATAAATATAAATATAAATATATATACATATATATAATTTGAATTTTTGGAAAATAGCTGTGCTGTCAACTTTGGAAAAAAGTATCCCAGTTTACCGTGTTGAGTTGGCATTGTACAGAAATTAACAGCCATGTTGGTGTAGAAATGTTGAACTTATTTTTTTTTCCATTTGTACAGGGGTAACGAACTGTATTAAATATGTAAGGTCTTATCTACGTGGGTTTGACTACAAAAACTAATAAAGTATTCTCTAAATAAAAAAAAAGAAGAAGAAGAAGAAGAAGAAGCTGGGCCAGATCTCCTGCTTTCATGCTCTCGGGTCTGGCTGCTCTTGGGTCTAGCTCACCTCCATTCACACCACCAAGTCCAGCTCTGCTGTTTTTCCTAGGCAGTGTGCAGGGCAACACTAGAGAGAATTGGCCCTGTCCCTCACCAACTGCAGCATTCAGAAGAGGGGGCCACGAGCCTCGACCAGGCAGTACAATAGGGCTGACCCTGTTGACAGGGAGCAGATGATCATGTCCCACAAAGTTCATGGGAGATCTGGTCCTCCCCGCATCTGCCATATGGTGGAGTGCATGAGGGAGAGATGACCTCTTTCCTCCCCCACTCCTTGGGGACTGTGGCGGGTAGGAGAGCTGGCCTTAGGTTATGAGAGTAGCAGAATTGACACTGGCAGGAACACTCAGGAGAGTAGCCTTGCAGCTCGCCTGGGCAACACACTAGAACTGACCATGTTAGCCAGGGCGCAGGTCCTTTGTGTGGCAGAGAAGACAGCTGCACCCCCCTTGTGTGCCATCTGGTAGCAAAGTTGAGTGAAATATGCCCCTTCTCCGACTCCTTGCCACCTGCAGCCCGTGGGAGAGCTGCCTTGAAGGCCTGAAAATGGAAGAGCTGACTCTGTCCCTCAACAAGGGCGCCAATGCGGAGATTGGGCCCTGCATCTTGCCTGGGTAAAATGAGTATTCTTAAGAAATTAGAAAATTCAGCAAGCTGTATGAAGAAATTTTAAAAAGAAAAGAATAAAATAGTAGTATAACTGAGAGAATACAAAGATGATAACAAAATGAGATATAAGTGGAATACTTAAAATAGATAAATCCATACTAAGAAGGAAATAAGGAGAAAAAAAAACAAGAAAACAACAGCACAAGTTACAGATTAAGGTGAACACAATGGTATAAACTCTGCACATAAGATAGAGAATGTGTTTTCAGAACTTGATGGCAACTCTTTGAAATCTGGGCCTCACAGTGGGAAGGGTGTTTCGCTTGGCTTCTCCATCTATCTCTGTTTGTATTCATGAGGTCTGTTTTTCCCTACTTATCTGCTGTAGGATGTTCTCTATGCTGTAAATGTGTTGCTCTGATTGGTTAATAAATAAAGCACTGATTGGCCAGTAGCCAGGCAGGAAGTATAGGCGGGACAAGGAGAGAGGAGAATTCTGGGAAGTGGAAGGCTGAGTCAGAGAGATGCTGCCAGCCACGGCCATGAAAAGAGAGATGTAAGGTACTGGTAAGCCCTGAGCCACATGGCAATTTATAGACTAATAGATGTAGGTTAATTTAAGATATAAGAACTAGATAACAAAAAATTCTGCCACGGCCATACAGTTTGTAACCAGTATAAGTCTCTGTGTGTTTACTCGGTTGGGTCTGAGCAGTTGCAGGACTGGCAGGTGAGAGAGATTTGTCCTGACTGTGGGCCAGGCAGGACTGGAGAAAACTCCAGCTATACTTATCTGTAAGTACTAAATCTGCTTCATGTAACACAAGAAAAGATGGATTCCTAGAACTGACAACTTGTTCATAGTATTCCTGTGTGGTGATATATTGTGTCCCCCAATATATTGTGCACTCTAATAAACTTATCTGGGGTCAGAGGACAGAACAGCCACTAGATAGACATAGAGGCCAGAAAATGGTGGCACACACACCTTTAATCCTATCACTTGGGAGGCAGAGATCTATCCGGATCTCTGTGAGTTCAAAGCCACACTGGAAAGAGCCAGGCATGGTGACTCACACCTTTAATCCCAGAAAGTGATGGCAGAAAGCAGAAAGGTATATAAGGCATAAAAAACCAGGAGCTAGAGTGGGTTAAGCTTTTAGGCTTTTGAGCAGCACCGTTCAGCTGAGATTCATTCTGGATGAGGACTCAGAGGCTTCCAGTCAGAGGAAACGAGATCAGCTGAGGAACTGGCAAACATTCAACCCAATACCTGGCTCTGGGTTTGTTTTTATTAATAAGACCTTCAAACCATGCTTCCTTATACCTAGTAGCTAAAAATCTCAAAGTAATAGTAAAAACTTTTTAAACAAAATACGTATCTCACTGAAGGCTCAAAGTTCATGCATTCAGTGTTCTAGTATTATCAACAGTTCTAAACCACACTATGTATTTAACAGAAGATAGCTCTCTCCTATTGTCTTTCTCATTGGTTACCTTGTTTCCTGTCCAGTGGGAAAGCCAAACTGAAGAGTTACAGCTTTCCCAGTCATATTTATCAGTTGTTGTGCTGATATTAACCTTTTCTACCTTTTGTTTTGATGGACCATCTGTCTGTAGCTAAGGCATCAATGTCTCCTCCATCATTATATGCTGTATGTCCGTAGTCTTTTCCAAAAGTAAATAAACTGTTTATTTATTACATCCTTATTACAAACAAAAGTAAAACCCTTCCCAAATACATCTCTTTTTCTATTGTGAATATAATTATTTTTGGAGCCACTCTGTTTCTTTATTTGAATAAATCATCAAAAATGATTATTTATATCCTGTGTCTCTCATATCCTTCCAATGGGTTTCTCTTGAAGTTAGGCCACTCTGGATGCCACTCCCACATGATACCAGAAGAGTTCTCCTATCAGTAATCTTAATGGAACTAAATAATTCAGTTTTCCACCTCTTTGAAGAAACCAATAATTTTTACAATACTGATGACTTCCTCATGAAAAAAAATTTCTTTATCAACATCCAATATCCCATTATTCATGTGTTCTCCTGTCATGAAAAGAATTCTTCTTTCTCAGCATCATGCTATGGAGACCTGGCTAACCTTGTGCTCACAACAATCCTACTGCTTCAGACTCCAGAGTGCTAGGATTACACATGCATAACCCCATCTAAAGAAGCCATTATTCATTAGTCTTTTTTGATTACTCTCTATTATCCCTTCCAACTTCTGTTGTTTAAAAGGCTAAAATGTATCCCTCAGATCTGACTTTTTCCTAGCTATAGACACTTGACCACTGATATTTTTTAACATAATAGTTTTAAATATCCTTATAAACAACATTGATTTTTCCTTTTCACTTTGTATCTTTGTTTACAGTTTCCTATGTTAGATATCTCTCCTGCTAATAACAGCATCAAATTTTACATGGGTCAACTGATCTGATAGTGACCATTCTACCATCTCTTTCATATTATTTCTCTTTCTGACTCTAGTTTTGAGTTGTACTGCCAGAAGAACTCAGAGCTGTCTATAATTTTATTCTCACAACTCATATATTGTCTTTTCACCAATCACATTGGTATTGATTTAAGAATATATCTAGAATTCAATGCTTCCCTGTGCCTGCTCTCTTTTTATTCCTCTGATAAATGGTGACTCTCTCTACTTGTTCTTACCCGTTCTTCTTAATACATCTTTAACAAAGCAGCCAAAGTTGTCCTGTTGCAAATATAAATTAAACCTCATCAATCATCTGCCCATATCCTCCTAAGAGTTCCTGGAATTGTAAAACACAAGAGAGAAACCAACAAGATAGCTCAGCAGGTAGAGGGACTTGCTGCCAATCTTGATGACCTCAGTTTTATCCCCATGACACACATGATGAAGGAGTGAACCAATACTTGCAAGTTTTTCTCTAACTTCTCCTTTTGTACAGTAACACTCCTGAGCCACATGTACACAGAGACAGACACAAATCACAAACACACACACACAAACACTCATATACGCACACACACACACACACACATACACGCATCATTCACCCCAAAGTATTGTAATTTTAAAAATGAAAGAATATAGAATAAAAGAGAGTCCAAAACTTCCTCTTTACCTAAGTTATATACACACTGTAGAATCATTCCCTCAAAACAACCTGTCAAACATCATCTAGTATCCTTAAGTGTAATATGGTAAGATGTAAATAGTTGTTTGTTGTTTTCTCCCCTTACTAGAATACAGTCAGGCCAGAGAAAGAATGAGGGCTGAGACATTTCCAACATTCTTATTACAATCTCTTTGTTAATTACATGAGAGAAAACTCTGGATGAGTGTTAGAATCAGTTTAAGTTATCTCTGCAAAGGTAGGAAATTATTCTTAGATTGGAACATTTCTCACTATAGTGGACTGCAGCATCATTAACTGATTCCTGAGTAAAATGTGAATCCTGATTTCAAGAAAAACTGGAGAGCATGAACTGATACATTTAGGCAGCATACTGTGTCTTCCAGACACATACTGATTAAAATAGCTAGAGTGAGTTTGCATTTTCTCCTTTTAAAATTAACCATGTGGAAATCATGGTGATCACAGTAATTAGAAGTAAATGAATATATTTTAACATTAATTTGTAGCTCTCATAAATGATAGTCTGAGCTTTGGGCACTTTAGCAAAATAAAAAATAGTATTTTGAAGTCATATTTCATAGCATTTAAGTAAGTGTGCCTTTTAGAACACAGCCAAATCTAAAATTTATATAAACGAGACATACTTTCCTGAAGTGAAATAATACTTTTGATGAAAAGATAAAGAGGTCTGCTAGTGTTGTTAGGGCAGACACTGAGATTACAGATGTAAGATGATGAGCCCTGCTTTTTATGTGGTAGGGATCTGATCTCAAGTCCTCATACTTCTACAAGTCAGCATATTACTGACTGAGCTCTCTCCCCAGCATCTTAAGGTATATATTGAAATGTTGTAGGGCCACAGAAAACAATACAAAGTTCCTTTCTCTCTGATATCATCTACCTGTATTCACCTAGTGAGTCTAATTAGAACTTCTGTGTATGTGTGTGTATCTTTGTATCCATGTATGGTGTGTGTGTGTGTGTGTGTGTGTGTGTGTGTGTGTGTGTGTGTGTGTGTGTGTGTGTTGCATATTTCTTTATAATTTAGTTCTTGTCATTGAATTTATAATCTATACCTCTTCCCATCCCTGTGGAACTTATGACATCATAAACGAAGCACCTCTACTCTTGAATTCTGTTTGCTCTAAAATTCAATCCATGCCTTCAAGTCTTCACCACTATGCTTAAGTTTCCATTCAATATTCAAGTCAGGTATCTAGTTTTTTGCCTCGATTAGAATAAAACAAAAATTGTCTAGAACAACTATGTAGATATGATAGAAATAAGAGATGTTATCAAATAATTGTTGAACATTTATTAAATGAGTAACATTTCAAATCTTAGTTTCTATATCAGTTATCCCTCTGGAGTAGATGCCCTTATTTTATAAGTATACTGTGACTCATAGTCATGAAAAATTCACAACTTACATTGGACAACACACCAGACCCCTGTGAATTAGCAATATCATTATATTTATGTGAGATCTTCAGCTGTACAATACACATTTTACTCCTAAAGAAAAGCAAACTAGCCACACGATGGTGGCACATGCCTTTAATCCCAGCACTTGAGAGACAGAGGCAGGTGGATCTCTGTGAGTTTGAGGCCAGTCTGGTCTACAAAGCAAGTTCCAGTATAGCCAGAACTGTTACACAGAAAAATCCTGATTGAAAAAACCAACAAACAAAAACAAAAAAAAGAAAGAAAATCGATTGTTTTCCAAAATCTAAAAATTGAATTGTTATATAAGCCAATTGATAGACTATTTTAATATTTTAAATATGTTATCTTATATGACACATAAAATTTTAAATATTTAATCTTGTATCTACATGCACCATATATGTATACCATATATATATATATGTTTATGGGTTCTCTTACATCTACACATTTACATATAGTCACAGACATTTTTAAATGATTATAGTCACAGACAATTTTAAATGATTAAGTGGTGTTAGCATTAAAACAATTTTGGATTAATGAATTCCTTTCAGATGAAACAGCAGGTAGAGACTCAATTATCATTTTTCCATAAATATCATGCTATAAAAGAATAAGCTTCAAAATATAATACATTTGTCATAAAAAGTTGAAAAATTGTGTTAATATAAGCAAAACAGCATGAAAGACAGGCCCATTATATTAAAGACCATTTACATAATCTGATGCATTTTGTATGTGAAGACCAATTTCAGTGTACACTAAAGGGCACACAAACTTTTCTACCATAATTTGAACAAAAGTATCTTTGCAATTCAGATTGAGTGTCTAGGAATAAAGGAAAATCATAGGGACTGAACTGCTATTTTTTTCAAGTAAGCTTTCTGATCACTTTAAAATACCTGTGTCTATTTATTTTTACTTAGGAAATATCACAAGAATTCATTGACACTATCAGATGCAAGGCACTTCTTATCTCTTAGTTTTAGAAGATTTAATTACAGCATGGGATGACAGTTAGCCTTTTCTAATAGCAGGTTCATGTAATTGAACGAAACTAATTGAAGGTATAAAACCATGTCAGCACACTGGCTAATATAAAGAGGTTAAGACCCCATGGAAAATTAAGGCAATTGAATTCAAAGTGGCACTACATAATTAATCAAAACTCAGATTATTTTCTTACTAACAAGCCTAAGTGGAAGCCACATTTTTATACTCATGAAATAGACTGCAAAATAATGTTTGTGTACTGAAGTTGATTCATCTACTTTTCACTCTGTCCACTTATTTTTATAGACAGTGTATTTTTTCAATCCACATATTCAACAATAAAATATCGATGAATGATATGTATGACAGGTATCTCTGTACATATGTACACCATCTATACCACAATTGATACAATTTACCTGTTTGTGTATGTGTGTGTCTTCTTATACATGATCTCAAAATATCCTCTAGTAGAGTACAAGAGTTGTTCTAATATGAATATAATAGATACTTATGAATGGTTAGTGAAGGCTACCATGAATGTAGGTGTCTGAATCATTTTCGATGAGAAAGATCAATTTACTAAGGTTGAAATGCAAAGGTAATCTCAAGGAAGGAGATTAGAAAGACTTTGCTCAGCAATGCTTTAGAAAAAAATTGCCCTTTACCATTATTGCCCATTGGTTTGTTTGACATAAACATCATGCAAATAGTGTAACAGGTAATATCACCATCTGATGAGGTACTGGAAGAATCTCTCCTAATTATCAGAGGTGATAGATGTTAGGGTTTCCAGCAAAACCCCCTTTAGTGCTTCAAGATAACTATGTTGGGAGATAAGGTCCAGCAGTGTTGGTCTGCTTCTTTAATTTTTTAAATTTCATTCATTTATTTATTTTGTGTTTGTATGTGTATGGATAAGAGAGCCACAAAGCATGTGTCTTCAGAAGACAATTTATAGGAGTCATTTCTCTCTGGCTACTGTTTGAATCCTAGAGATCAAGTTCTCAGGTTTGGTGGCGAGCTCCTCGGTCCACTGAGCTAGCTTCTCAGGAATTCTGAAAGCCATTAATAATAAACGGTTGGTTTAAAAAACTTCATAATATATAGTTCATAAAATTTTCCAATTGCATTTTTCTTTTTGGGGGGGGCTTATTTGTTGTTTTTTCAAGACAGAGTTTCTCTGTTTAGTTTTAATGCCTGTCCTGGATCTCTCTCTGTAGACCAGGCTGGCCTTGAAATCACAGAGATCCACCTGGCTCTGCCTCCCAAGTGCTGGGATTAAAGGAATGCACCACCACCGCCCAGCTGAAATTGCATTTTTCTATTTTGAATATATTATTAAAAATTCAGTAGATTTTGAGTTAGTCAAGCAAGATTTTAGGGATAGAAATTTGAGCTGGAATGTGTCAGGGTAAGAGCCCTTATAGGATTGGGAAAGATGTGTGTGAGGCAATTGATCCAGATGTGAATCAGAAAAACTGATTCTCAATCCTGTCACAACCAGGAATGTGAAGTTGTGCACAACTTCACATGTTTTTATTTTTTTTCTCTCAGAAAAAAGACACCAGATTTTCATTGCTTCCTTTTACATCCAGACAGAGAATTGTTATGAGAAAATAGCCCCTGTCATTTCCTAACATTCATTTATCTTTAATTATTTTTTGAATACAAGGTTTGAAAAGATAGAGAATCCTCCCAGTAAGGCTCACTGATCTGGCAAACTTTTCAATTTCTACCATAACAAAGGGCAAGTGTTTGAGGCAGAACTCAAGCCCTGTCAAGGAAACTAAATTGTATTTATGGACTCTAAAAACATCCTAGTTTAAAAGTCACCCAAGAACATGAAAAAATAGAATAAATGTTATGCACAGAATGTATGTCTGTGAGAGTAGTGTACTTGTAGAGTGGGCTCCTGTCATCTGGGTGTACACAATTTAAGACACCTCAGTAGAGGTCTGCACCTACAACATCACCCATTCATAAGTATACTATTATATTTTTCACTTACATATACCTACAACATTTAATTTATAAATTAGATATAGTAAAATATTACCAATAATAAAACAGTAAAATCATAAAAATAGATTATAAAGAAATCTGTCACTATGAGCTGTCTTCTTCAATAGACATTAGTCTTTTATGTACAATGCCGATATCCTTGGTTTCCAGATCACCAAGGGTAGCAGAGGTCAAAGAGGACTAAATGTGGATAATATCAATCAGAAACTTTGATAAAGAGATCATTGAACAAATGGGCACTACACTTAGTTAATCCATCTTAAAATGTTGAATTTTCAAAAGGAAACCTCAAGAGGGCATGCCAGAGGAAAACATGGATACAAGAGCACAGGTCACTGGGACAGAGTAGAAAAGATGCTTGTTATTTGCCAAAAATATTAAAATAAAAAGACAAAAATGTGTAAGAATAGACACTTAACACAAAGGAGGATAGATTTTTTTAACTGTGGTTAAAAAATGGGTTTATCGGCCGGGCGGTGGTGGCGCACGCCTTTAATCCCAGCACTCGGGAGGCAGAGCCAGGCGGATCTCTGTGAGTTCGAGGCCAGCCTGGACTACCAAGTGAGTTCCAGGAAAGGCGCAAAGCTACACAGAGAAACCCTGTCTCGAAAAACCAAAAAAAAAAAAAAAATGGGTTTATCACAGTCACCTGAGTCTGTGTTAAGGTGGGAAATCTTGGGTATTTTGTGGTGGGGATGCAGAATGGATGGCTCTAGCCTTCAACAGAGGGTGTCAAGTTCAGTGAAGGTCATTATGGAAGGCTCTAACCAATATTATTGGTATCCTTTTAAAGAGAAGAGAATTAAAGTCAGACACACATTAAGACATACATGAACATGGAAACCACCAACTGTAAGCCAAAGAAAGAAATTCATGACGAGTCCTTCACTTTTAGCCCATAGAGAGAAACAATCTTACCCATCCCTGATTTCAGACATATAAGAGCCTTTAGGACACTATGAACTTGGAGGAGTCAATTATAAACCAGTACGATCGTCAGTTTAAAGAAGGCCAAAACACACTGTAGATCATATCACACAACAGACTTTAGCCCAGCATGAAACATTTCTCTTCATGGTTCAGAAGCCTGCACAAACCTTAATTTGTTTCAAGTCTCCTCATTCCTTTCCCTTCAACTGTGTGCAGCTTTACAAGAACCTATCTCACAAGTAATTACTTAAAATGGTCATTTTCCATCTTTCTTTAGAGACAAAAAGTGATGAATGACAAATACTTTGTACAATAACATCTTCACATGTTTTGTGACATTAGTATATTCTACAGCATAATTTATATAGAATTAATTTGAATAATACATTTGTTATACATCTGTGTGGTGATGGAGGTAAAAGATAAAGTCTAGCTTATCTAATTATCATATAGAAATAACTCTTATTTTGTCACAGATCATAAAATACAATAAAATTGACAATAAATTTATTATAATCTTATTTTTAAATCTTTGAAGGATAGAACATCATTAAATAGATGAAATCATTAGCAATGCAAAGTCCAGTGATGCATAAAATATTATATATTCAAATTTCTAACACACAAAATATTTCAAGAAAATTAGTTTTATTGATAATTTACATTTTGAAATAACTTCACATTTAAGTGTGACTTAAAGAGTGTTGTATAGAAACCTTGCATACTTCTCACTCAGTATTGCGTTTAATTTTCCTGTGAGAAAATGCATGTTCCTCCAATTGGATTCAAAGGATATGCCAAAGTAATAATTTGAACTAATTCCAGGTTGGATTAAACAGTCCTTACTTACTGAATCATGAGTTAGACTTTCTCACAAGAATGTCTGTGACCAACAAACTGCCACATCACTTACAAGCATCACCCCAGGTTAAATGACACCTTCCCCAACACTCCTTAGATAGACTCCTCCCTTCTGTTAGCCTTTTGCTATTTATACACTGTCTAGTATTTCCTGAGACCATGTGTCTGGGATTGAATTATCAAAAGTTGGGAGAGAGGTGTGGGAGTGACTGCCTTTAACTTCAAGTGAGGAACTAATAATGCTCCCCATTTTTTTGAGTGATTGCTGAGAGGCCTAAACATGAGAATCTCTTGAGGTAATCAGTCATAGCTGCTCTGATTAAGACAAAAAAGGCCCAAAGACAGAGTTCCACAGCATCCAGGTTAAACATGCATACTTTCCCTCCTTGACCATTTACGTTGAGACATAACATAATAAAATATATATTTACAACTTCTTTGTGAAACATTTTCCTTCCAGAGGACTTACCAGAGAACTTCTTGGGAACTGCTGGGGATTCATTACTAACTTCCTGAGCTATTGCATTTTTTATACAACCCTGTAATTGCACACTAACTTTTTTTCATATATAATTTGATATTGAGTTATAGACATCCAGTATTCTCTATTGAATTATATTCATCATGGGCAGTTCAAACAATACTGGATATAGTCATTGGCCAAATGTAAACATGTGTGATTATAAAACCACAGAAGTTGGAAAAGTATCCATTTGGGGGAAATGACTACTCTGTCTTCATTCCCTGGCAGTTTCTATGCTGGCAACATACTGCAGGTGCCTTTGTTGTTTATCTTTCCAATTGTATTTAGAATATAAGGGAGGCAGAGGGAATTGCATGAGCAAGGGGAGACAAGATCGTGATGGGGAATTCTCAGAGACAACTAAACCAAGCTGGTGGGAACTCACGAACTTTAGACCAACGGCCGTGGAATGAATCTTCATGGGACCAGACCTCTGCATACAGGAGACAGTTGTGTAGCTGGGTCTGTTTGAGAGGCCCCAGTAGTGTGATCAGGATCTATCCTGGTACATGAGCTGGCTTTCTGGATCCCATTACCTATGGTTAGACACCTTGCTCACCCTTGATAAAGCAGGGAGGGTCTTGGTCCTGCCTCAACTGAATGTATCAGGCCTAGCTGTGCCCCGATGGGAGAACTTACTCTGTTGGTGAAGGGAATGAGGGGCGAGGGGAACAAGGCAGTGTCGTGGGGAGGGAAGAGAGGAGGATCTGTGATTGGTACATAAAATAAATAAAAAAAGACTATAAGTTAGCAGAAACATGAGCAAACACTTGGGAAAATTCATATTTGGTCATCAATGAGTCCAACAAAATTTGAAGTTGGTTTTATGGCTCAAACTTGAGCTTATTTATCAAATTTAGGGATGAAAATAAACTGATACTAAAATAAATAAAATAAAGAGAAATATGTTCATAAGTTTGAATAAAGAAACATGAAGTTTTAGAATCTTAGGATGTACTTAATGTCAAATTCTGGACACATAATTCTTGATATGTGCAATTTGAATTTGATGGTCTGACAGCTAGATAGCTAAGCTCTTACCCATTTTCATGCTGATTGCATATCATTTTATTAAATTCAGAGTATTCTTATAAGTTTGCCATTTGTCTTCTGACTGTAAATCTTTCGTCAGAATTTTTTTTTTCAGAAGCACTGTTAGATTTTGATTAAGAAAGTTGTTTTAGTTTTTAAATGATTTTCCTACTTTAAATCTTCAATACATACAAAATTACTCTGGATATTGCCATAAGAGAAGCATTATTTTATAGAGCCACATAGGCAGTTTCTCCAGCAAAGAAAAAAATACATGTTTTTTATAAAATAACTAAAAGAAAATAAATTTGACTGGATTAGGCCCTCTGCATAAGCAAGAGAGTTATGTAGCTTGAGCTGCTTAAGGGGCCCCCTGGCAGTAGGATCAGGATCCATCCCTGGTGCATGAGCCGGCTTTTTGGAGCCCACTACCTATGGTGGGACACCTTGTACAGCCTTGAGGCAGGGGGAGGGGCTTGAACCTGCCTCTCCTGAATGTACCAGGCTCTGCTGACTCTCCATGGAATGCCTTACCTTCTTGTAGGAGGGAATAGGGGGTGGGTGCGTGGGGGGAAGGCTGGAGGGGTGGGAGGAGGGAAGAGGAGCATCAGTGATTGGTATGTGAAATGAATAATAAAACTTCTTAATAAAAAATAATAAATTTAAAATTTTATTAAACATTCATATAAAACATTCTTCTCCATCAATTATTCTGTAAATAGTTAAATGTATAATATCAAGTAAGAATATTATTATTTTATGTATTTCTTACCTGAGTCCTATAAGTGTTATAATTAAAGTTAGTCATGATATTAGGTCTTCTCAGTAGAAATATGAATTTTACATGTATTTGAATATTTTATAAATTTAAATTTACATTAGTCAAAATGATGAGAAACATCTATTTTATGAAATTAACTAAATCATATTATTTTGTTTATATGACTACTTATTCTCAAACATTTTACATGTTGTTGGAATTTGAAATAGAATAGTTTTACATTTTTGAAGCAAGATTGAAGTTTAATAATGAAAGTTTAAATAGAGCTTTGATCATTGGTGTTCAGAGAAAAGAGAGTCATTTAAGAGAATGAGAGACGTGCCCACTATAGAGTGGAGTATCATTATCATTCTTCTATTGTAGATTAAATTTTTTGGCCAAAGTAAAGCTTCCAACTTAAGGATTATTTTCGTGTCTATTTTCCTATCAAATTTTCTTACATGTGTAGCAGTCAGTTTAAAAATTAAAGTTTAAGATACAGTTATACCAAAATCATTTCTTTATTAGCACAAACCACATTGTTTACATTTCTTAGTGAGTTAAGTACCACCTGTACTCAGTGATGGTAATGAAGTCAGTATATTTTGATAACATACAACACATGTGTATCTTTATCATGTTCAGTGTCAGTATTGTATGATAAAATTGTCTGGAAATTTTTAAAGAAGAGAGATGCATTTAACCTGAATTAAATTAATGGCATGTATATTGCATAATAATACTTTATTTATTTTCTTATTTATTGAATTTGCCAATTGTATCATAGTTAAATAGCAACATACACTTTAGTTATGCAACAGAGACTAAAATTCAAAGATATATAACTTCATAAATAAGTGAGCAAGAAATTTATCTGAAATGTTATCCCAAATTCAATAACCAACAATAAAACTAATAAGTATATAAATGCTTAGAGAATGGTAGAGTAAATATAATGAAAGCTTAACCATCGTAACTCTAATTTGTTGTGATACATTTCTTACAGTGAACTTTTTTTCTCTATAAAGTTCCTTAATATGAAATAAATATAGGGATTGACTTAAGACTCTTATTTACATTCTGATATTGATGAATTATTTTATTATCTTTACATTTCATGAACTATTTGTTCTTGCATTTTATTAAACAAAATGTTTTATAAAGAATATTTTTGTATTCAATGAAATATTTCCATAGTCCTCTTTGGATGTTCCCTATAATCTGTTGAGTATCTTATTTTTCTCATATTATATTCATAAATACACTCATATTCATAAGTAACTATCAAGTATATTTTAAGTCTACATCTATATCTATACATCAACCAGAATAGAAGATTATTTGAATAAATTAAATTTTCTATCATGAATAACTTATTAAACCAATTAAAGTATAGTATTACATTTTCATTAAATTAGGAGTAGATGAGTTCACTACTCCTTAACTTTCAAAATCATACTATTTCATTCCGTAAAGCCTAGGTTGGAAGATATAAAGATGACACTATAACGATTCATTTTTAAAACCAAGTATAAGTGATCAATAAATAAATGAGTAATAAATGCACATTAAGGAAGCAGGTCATAGTATTTGTTACTTTCTGTGTCTGTGTCTGTCTTGTGTCTGTGTTCTTGTGCAAACCATAGTGTAGGTCCGGAGGTTAGAAAACAGTTTAGCAGAATCCCTTTTGTCTTTCTTTCTTCCTTTTTTTTTTTTTTTAAGTGTTCAGTTGCATTTAATGGAGTAGTATCAATTTTTTTTTCTTCAGTCTAAGCTCTCATCAGCACAATATTAGGATCATCAGCTTATGAAAACTGTAGACAAATAAGCTGATGACCCTTTTGTCTTTCTAACATGTGGGTTTCAGTGATTAAATTTAGATTGCCATGTTTGTTAGCAAGTATCTTTACCCATATCTGTGGTGTTGTATTGTGTGCCCCAACATACTGTGTGCCCTAATACACTTATCTAGAATCAAAGAATAGAGCCAGCCACTAGATTAGACAGAGAGGCCAGACAGTGGTGGCCCACACCCTTAATCCTACCACTTAAGAGGCGGAGATCCATTTGGATCTCTGTGAGTTCAAGGCCACACTGGAAACAGAGCCAGGCGTGGTGGCACACACCTTTAATCCCAGCACTAGAGATCTCATGTCTTTTCTTGGGAAGGACACACGCTTTTAATCCCAGGAAGTGATGGTAGGAAGCAGAAAGGTATATAAGGCGTGAAGACCAGGAACTAGAAGCATTTAGCAGCAGTTCAGCTGAGGTCCGTTCAGGTGGACTCAGAGGCTTCCAATCGGAACAGACAAGTTCAGCTGAGGAGTTGGCGAGGTGAAGTTGGCTGTGGCTTGTTCTATTCCTCTGATCTTTCAGCGTTCACTCCAATATCTGCCTCTGGGTTTTCTATTGTAAGACTTTTTAAGATTCGTGTTACACATGTCATCTCATTCTCTCATCCAATTTTCTTCATAACACTCATAGCATTTAATATAGTGTGTCATCCCTATATTTAAGAGTCTAGTCACCTGACTTCTTGCTTCTATGAGTAACATAAGGCTCGTTCATTGGTGGTGATAGTAACAAAGAGGAAATGAATGGGGAACTGGCAAAAGTTGAGATGGCTATGTGATTGCTTTTGTAAGTGTGCATCATAATTTCAGTAGAACCTGCCAGTACTCAGTTTGGTGTCCTCAGAACATGTTCTACAATGTGACTTCTCAATCCAAACACTTATAGCTAATGTAAGGTGATACTTATTCAAAAGATCATAATAAATACTGTGAAATACTTGCTTATTTGACTAATTAAATAAATGATAGCTACTTGAACTGTCTCATAATTCTTCAAATAAAAATGTCTCTCTTATAGCTTCATTTCGTTTGTGCATTATTTAATGGGATATTGCCATGAATTCCCACCGTACAATGTAGCTGTTATTGCAAAACTATAAATGATGGCCCACTATATTACTGAGCACAAGAGAAAAGGGATTAGTTTGTGAAGGAACAAGTGGATCTCCTGCCACCCCCAATCTTCATGCATAGTCATTTTGTGTTATTAAATTTCAGTCCTTAAAGCAGAACAAAATGCATATTGTTCTAATCTTTTGAAACATGTGACTAAGCTTATGTGGAAAACTCAGTTTTGAAAAGTATTTGATAGCCAGGCTCCTTATGTGAATGAATGAAGTTTTGTTTATCTTGATATTTCCTTCATAAGTAAGGGAACTTCTACTGGGTCCCCTTTTTAAGTAGATGTGATGTAAGGAATTTCTGCACATTCTTCTGGGAGAGCTATTTCAGTGCATTTTCAGTTCAAGTCAAGAGAAAAATAGCAATTTAGAGATGTGTGGTTGAGAAAATGGAGGGGGGGGATGAGTCGCAATGAATCATGTTAAATTCCTCTCCTCAGAATATCCTATATTTGAGAAAATATTGAAGAATATGTATGTAAGCATATATATTCTCTTGTAAACAAGATAAGCTTCAAATTTTTGTAGCTAAAATTATTTGCAAATTCTTCTTGTCTAAGTTGTCAGTGTTATCTGCTTTGCTCTTGTATTGTAGCTTTGCTTGTGGATGTCTTATAAAGAATTTTAGTTAGCATTCACTAATGTGTACATATGCGCTGTCTGAATTTAGTAGCGAGGAAAGACTCTGTCCATGTTTTACGGTGAAAATTTCATACTTTAATGAAAGAGTGTGCTTTAAGGTAAATTAGAGAAAAGTAACAGCTATTTGCTTGGAAGCCAACATTTTTCATGTTCATACTGATCTATGCCAGGTCTCCAGCAAGCCAACCCATTTTCAGAGGAAAGAATATCAGAGGTCCAACTGGTTTTTCAACCTAGGTGTAATTTCCAGTCTTTGAGGTTCTTTAGCTACAATTTCTTAAAAAAAACAAAACATGTAGCTGAAGAAGCTGGGTAACTGTTTCCCACACTACTTAAATAGCAATTCCATAAACCTGTGAATTTTATCTGATATGGCAAAAGGAATTTTAAATGTTTATTTAAGGATATTAGGATGGCAAGGACATGACCAATTAACCAAGTAAGTCATAAATATAATCACACATATCTGTGTGACAAGGTGATGGTGGGGCTGGAGACTGTTAAAGAAAAAGCAGTGTGATACAGAAACTGCAGTGTGGGGTGATGCCTGTGGAAGATTCAAAACCCAGGTGGCCACGGGAAGCTGAAACATCACGAAAATGGATTCATTCTTAGAACTCTGTGGAAGAAATAGCTTTGCTGATGCCTTGATTTTAACCATATACAACTCAGTTTGGACTTATGATAGCTAGAGTTGTAAGAGAATGTATTTAAATTGTCTAAATCACCACTTTCCAATTTTGTTTTTGTTAGAATATCTATTGACAATAAATATGTTTATTTTGCATTAGAACATCTCCTTCGACCATTTCTTCTGAGTATGCATGCATAGGAAAATGTATTCTGAAGTCAATCATTGCCTATTTCTCATACAATGAAGACAATGAACCAGACCCTGTCACTGTGAAGCAGATTCCAATAGTAGCTCCTTGACTCATTGGAGATAAAGTCCGTGGGAATTCAGAAAGCGAGAAAGAGAGGCAGGGAAGTTCCCAATCACAATGCAGTTTGGACACCTCTGGAAAAACAGGCATAAAGAAGAAATCTTGTCTGTGAATAGACTTAGTTTCTGACTCATTTTAACTCTCACCTGAACAGTAAGAAATTCCAGGCAAAGTTTATGAAAGATGAAGTAACAAGCAGGCTGTAGATGGGCCAAGCCCTTTCCCAGCACAGGCCTTAACTGCTGAAGCTCAGGGAGACTGTGTTCCTGTCTAGAACCCGTGCCAGATTCTTAACTTGTTCTTACTTCTAATTGCTGAGGGATTGCCTTCCTCACACACTACTTTCTCTTGTGAGAGAGGCTAGTGTACCAACATGGCCCTGAGAATCGGTATGACATTAACTGAAACTCATTGTTGGTTACCCAGAGAGATTACATCAGACAAGTTCCAAGGAGTGAAGGATGAACATATAAGTTCATAGGGACACAGTCTTATTAGAGTAATACCTGATTCTTTGATAGTCATTTGTTTTTTCAAAAGAATAATCCAAATACGCAAATTCTTGAATATACAGTTGTCACATTGATAACCACTAATTTGAAAACTTGTTGTAGTAACAAAAATACCAATACAGTGATCCTTGGTGTGTGTGTGTGTGTGTGTGTGTGTGTGTGTGTGTGTGTGTGTGTGTGTGTGCACGTGCGCACACTCCTGGGCACACCTGTATGGCTGGCATGTAGTACTAAGTAGACAACCTTTGTGCTAGTCCTCTCCTTCCACTTTATCTTGAGACAGTGTCTCTCTTGTTCACTGTGATTGCACTGGACTATCTGACCTATAAGTTTCAGAAAATCTGTTCTCTCTGCCTCCCATCCTCTAGGAAAGGCATGCTGGGGTTACAGATGTGGTACAGTGCCCAGATACTCATGTTTGGTCTGCTTATCTGAATTCAGCTAGTTAGGCGTGTACAACAAGCATTTTATCCACTTAAGCAGCTTCTTTGGTCTTTTCCTCTGCTTTGCGACCCAAGTAGCTATATTTAATGACTTGATTGCTTTATGAATGTCCGTTGTGATGGGCGAGAACTTCTGAGATTTGAGTGATTCATAATCTAAATCTGAACTATCTAAAAACTTCTTTTCTTTTACTCCAAAACATATTGTGTAGTCCAATGAAAGAGCTAAAGTGGAGAATTTGTTTCCTGTTTTATGCAACAAATCCTATGAATGCCAGTCTTTAAGTTTAACTTCCAATTTTATTAGCAAGTCTTTTGCACTGACAAGTGTTCCTGTCCATCTTGGTCCACTGACTAACATCAAATGTGCAACACCATTGTTATCACTCTCTACACAAGTGTGTTTACTAGTTCCACTTACCAAACCTTAATCTTAATCAAGTCTTTACACACAAGATTTAGACTTATCTAGCCAAAGGAATCTTGTTTCTTTAAAATACTTCTGTGAATTATTTTTGACAAAAACATATGCTCAAAGGTGTTATTATAATATAGTAATATGCCACATTTTGAAATATACTTCAAAAACACTTATTTTTAGTTATGTAAGGGGGGAAGGAATGTGCATGTAAGTGCAGGTGACCATGAAGGCCGGAGGAGGATGTCAGATCACCTGGAGCTGGACTTATAGGCAATCGTGAGCCACCTGATGTGATGCAACTGCTGGGAATTGGACTCGAGTCCTCTTCGAGAGCAATAGGCTTGACTGAGCTTACGATATTTCTGAAAGAGTTTAGGGATACAATTACCATCAGTGTAATTTACTAAGAAAGAGCTCCACCATCTAAAACTTTCATCATAACAGAGGCAGCATGAATAAAACTTCCTTTGCTTACACACCCTTCTACATGCATTTTAAGTGAATGAATTAAAACATTACAGAAGAAAAATTGGATTGGGAATTACATGATACCAATCTTAAGTTTCTATTCATTCCTATTTATGTCATTCTATCTTTCTTCACTTAGATTTTCTGTCAAAAAGTAAAACCCAGTGATATGTGTGTTATTCTACTTGGGACATATACACATTTTGATGTATATCTCTGTGTGTGTGTTCATCGTGATAATATAATATAACTATCAATAAAATAGAATGGAAATATTAACTGAAGAACATATTTTTTTTGAAGAACATATTTTAAAGGTGTAACATTTAGCATATGATCATCATATAATTACCCTAAAAATTATACAATATATGAATTAATATATCATGATAATGAAGAAACTCTGCTGCACCTATTTCTTACTAGCTATTTATGTATTTCCTTGACTTCATGGATGTAACTGAACACATAAATTCTTTATTACTTTTAGGTATTTGTTAAATTACTATATTATACTTGATTTTACTTTAGTGCCTTTGAAATGAATTATATAAACAACTTTTCGATCAAAATCATATCTAATAATCAAATACCATTTATGTCACTGGAGAGTGTGTCCGTGAAAATATAAATTAAGCTAAACTACTTTGACGTTATTAAGGTTTAATATTTTTAGAACACAGAAATGCTACCCTGTGTAGTAGCCATTTTCCCTTTTATGTAAATTATTTCATTTCAAGAGTATATTAGTGAGCAGAAATCCTACTGATAGAGGTGGGAAAGAAGAGAGAGGAGTTATAAATGTACATTTAGGTTTGCATTACATGCAAAACCAAATCTTGTCAGTACCAATAGCAGGTGCCTTAACGTACTAATTTGTTTCATCTTGTGAATTATGCATTAGCTTTCTCTTTCTCTGTAAGGTGTCCAGAAGGCTGCAGACTCAGCACATATATAGAAAACCCAAAGGTTTTTATTTCTGGAAAGAAATTGTTATGCTTTCAAATGCTTCTGAAAACGAAATATATAAAGGATAAAAAAAGGCAGGGATGACCAGCAAATCAGATTGCATGACTGCTTGTTCCCTGTGACCTGTCTGTTACAAATATCATGTAATTGTTTTTTTGTGATTGCTGTAGCCAGCTATAAAGTATGTACCATATAGGATGTACTATAGATGGTATTGCAATCCTTGTATTACCTTAATATCTTTCATTTATACTAAACAAAATCACCATGAATTTTGCATTTGGAAGTGCTAAGATGATTTTCCCATGCATAATTCTTACACATGCCCATATAAATATTATTCATCAGCTAAACAAGAAAAATAAGACACATATTCTTAAAGTAATTTTTTATTTTAATGCCATCAGGGTAATATAGAAGAACCTGATACATTTATGATTATGAAACTCATCACCATGTGTAATGAATATACAGTAATAATTAATTAATTAATTAAATGACCTTGTTTGAAAGTTTTTAAAATTGTACTACAGAGATAATTCTTGTCTATTTAATTATTAATTAAGTACATGCATATTAAACAGTATGGGGAGGGATGTTATAACTCCAAAATATGGGTAACGTTATTAATAAGCTGTGCTTTTGTTGTAGCCAAGAATCTATTTTCACTCTGTGAATAACTCCTGTAATTACTGCCTAAATTGAAAGAAATTATTTGCATATGCTTTTTTTCTTTCACTGGTGCTTTTGGGCTACAACTTACATTGTTTCTGATATCGGCTGGCTGATATTTATACAATGATCTGCTTCTCATTAAATGTGTGGTAACATGATACTCCATTAGTGAATGCAATATTTAATAGAAATGTATTTGCCTCAGAGTCTTTTTAGAGGCAGTCCTCAAAGACCATCATGAAATGTGCTGGTCAGGATATGTTTCCCTCGGTGTGAGCTGAATTTACTTATGTTTGGTGAGTAAAGGCTGTGGGGAGATTTATAGCAGAAACAATCAGAGTGGATGTTCAACTGCATTGTGCTATTAGGAGAGGTTTTGTTGAGCTCATGGCATCCTTTGATTAACTGCCATTGAAGGCATATTTTGTAAAAGGGCTATGTCACAAGGCTATGTCTCCATGTTTCATAAAGTTCCTGGTTGGCCTTGAGGGACGGTAAGTGTATAAACATCCACTTAACAGCAGATGTATGGACAAGCTGTGAAAGTAATGAGTAATTGAGTGTCGCTCAGGATTTATTTGGTAATCTTTTGACTCCAGCTCCACCTCGTGTTATGATGAATGATTCCTCTTCCTCTAGTAGAGTGAAATAGCAAACTTGGGCTCCAAGTAGGCGTCCTAGGATGTGAGTAACAGTTGCAGTGTTTCTGTCAGTAGACGTGAACAAAGGCATAGGATGGGAGCCTTCCCACTTTTATTTTTTGACAGTGACTTTAGTAAATTAGCTGTATAAATTACAACATTGATTTCTCTTCATGCTTATGGAGCAAATATAATTGAAAAAAATGGGATTTAATTCAATTAATCACTATTGTTTATTTAAAATACACTTTCTTATGAGGCATAGTTTGTATTTTATTCTTTGTGTTAATATATAAAATGGCCAAGATGTACAAGTCTTCTTATTCATTTCCATGGTCTTATTAATAGACACTAAATTATACTATAATTTATCAGTAATGATCTGCATTTCATTGAGGACCAATTTCTACTCTCTATGTTTGGTTGTCCTCATCTGATAAACAGGGTTCTGAGTAATAGTACAGACAAGAAAGGCTTACTGAACCAGTAATCCTGGGATTACTAATTGATACTGTATTGCTCTTCAAATATTTAATATTTAATTTTTATTTATATTTTGAGTCTTTATAAAATTATCACATTGTCTTGATTTGAATTTTTAAGTTATACAAATTCTACCATATATATATTCAGGTAAAAATTCAGGTAATTTGGAGGGACACAACATAGAAGATTGCCCTCATCTATTGAGCTGGATTCCTGAGCTTAGTTTGGATCAAAACAATCAAAGAATGGATTTTCAATTTTCTCTGTGCTCAGATATGTCCCACCAGTTTTATGATTTTGGCAAATTGAATTCATGAATGTAAGTCTTAGAACCGATGTGCATTCCATCAACTGAGGGGAGCGTAAGCATGTTTGCGACCTATTCTCCACTGTAGTGGGCATTCCTTCCACCTATGACCTTGGGTTCCCAGCCCTCTTAGCTAGCTTGAGACCTGAGAGCGTGTATACAGGCCTCATCTCTCTCAAGCGTTCTTCGGCGTGGAGATCTACTCAGGTGGTGTGAAGCAGCATGGGATTCACTGTGATGGATTTACCTTATCCTGTGTTAGTGAGTTCTCAATATAATTCTTTAATAAGTAGTTCCTTTACCAGTTATCTTTGGACTTCCTGTTTTACTTCACTTGTTCTGTCTTATAAAGTTAAAAAAACAAAACAAACAAAAACCCCCAAACCCTCA
Organism: Peromyscus californicus insignis; assembly: GCF_007827085.1. NCBI lineage: Eukaryota > Metazoa > Chordata > Mammalia > Rodentia > Cricetidae > Peromyscus > Peromyscus californicus. The sequence goes on from NW_026294617.1 coordinate 25,788,780, forward strand.
GGAACACACCTCCCAACACTCAAACTCAAAAATGCTGCCCACATGCCCACTGTCATTTGTTGCTTTAGATATATTCTCCACCATCAGCAGTTAACTACATTTAATCATAGATCTAAGACTTTTGCAAACCTGCTCAACAGTGGAAGCCAAGCCTTTTATAAACACCTATTTACGCCTGGCAGTGGTGGCGTAGGCCTTTAGTCCCAGCACTCGGGAGGCAGAGGCAGGCAGATCTCTGTGAGTTCCAGGAAAGGCTCCAGAGCTGCAAAGAGAAACCCTGTCTCAAAACCAAAAAACAAACAAAAAAACCTATTTACAATTTTTGCAATGTTTAAATTTTTATAATTTTATAATGGAAGGTTATTATAAAATATTATGTGAATTGGTAAAGAAAAAAGCATGAATTGAAAAGAATAGAAAAGTGAAAAGCTAATAAGCTTTTCCTCTGTATAGAATAGCTTCTAGGCAAGACAGCTATAATATAACAAAATAAACAAGAAAAATTGAGAAACATAAAGACTGTTGAAAGAAAAAGGTACTGTTGTTGAGAACTGTGAAGATCATTTCAACTCATCCTGATTGTGAGCTTGGTCTCAGTGGAGCAGAAGTTTAGACAATCTGGTGAGATACAAAATAATCACGACTGAGAGTCATGTCAGCACAGTGGAGCCACAGGTTAGACAGGCTGCTCTTTCAGGTCACTTTTCTCTGGGTCCCAAGAGGGAAGTGTGGGCAGGATGCAAATGAATGATCTTCACACAGTGGGTCCAGATCACAGGCCAGGAACTCCAACTCTACTAAGACTCCATGTTTCCCGTTGAGATGAGAGCTAATCTTTTCCAAGGGGACATAGGGACCTCATCTTTATCAGATGTTCCAGGAGGATGTGGGTACTCTCAGTGGAATGAGTGCCTGTGTCTTCTATTACTGCTACAACACAAATGTCTTGAATTCACACTCCCCACTGAGAGCTGATGAAAGTTCAGCATGAACTCTTTGCAGAATTGTCTTCCAACCATTAGAAAAGGCTACAAACCAATGTAGAATCACAAAGCTTCTAAAGTTACAAAACCAATGCAAACAGCTTTAAAAAAAATACAACACTTTAAGAAATATCAAGTTACAAAAACACACAAAAAAGAAACAATGCACTATAGTGATGACTCATAGGTTAAGAATACTTGTTGCTCTTGCAGCAGACATGAAATAGGTCCTCAGCACCCACGTGACAGCTCACAACCGCCTGTAACACTCATACACATAAAAATACCATAAATATACAAAAAATGAAAAAAAGAAATACAAAATGAGACTATGACAAACATGATATTGAACATATTACATAGCTGAATGTAAGTATCATTATTTCTCTTTTTAGAGAAAAAGTACTCTTAAAATTGTTTGCAAAGGAAGATATTGTTTGCTTAATCAATGGAATTAAGAAATGAATTCTGAAATAAAATGTATGTAAACATGGACTGAGGAAATGTCAGCCACAGAGGTAAAGAGTTTCTTAACTGAAAAAGATAAACAATACACCACCCCCCAAAAAAATCAGGAAGAGGAGAGATTTCTTATAACACATTAAGATACAATTTCTACAGATGAGATCTCCTGGGTAAACTGGGGGTGGGGTGGAGGGGAATAGATGGGAGGGGGTGGGGAATGGAAACATGAGGGATAGGGATAGCCCAGTTGGAAGAGGGGGACAGAGAAGCAGAGCAATGAAAGAGATATCTTGATAGAGGGGGCCATTATGGGGTTGGGGAGAAACTGGTGACAGGGAAACTCCCAGGAATCCACAAGGATGACCCCAGGTAAGACTCCTAGCAATAGTGGAGAAGATGCCTGTACTGGCCTCCTGTAATCAGATTGGTGACTACCCTAATTGTCCTTATAGAACCTTCATCCAGCAACTGATGGAAGCAGATGCAGAGATCCACAGCTAAGCAGTGGGCTGAGCTCCAGAAATCAAGTTGAAGAGAGTGAGGAGGAATTATATGAGCCAAAGGGGTCAAGATCATGATGGAAAAACCCACAGAGATAGCTGACACAGGTCTTGGGAGCTCATGGACTATAGACCAACAGCTAGGGAGCCTGCATGGAATCTACCTAAGCCCTCTGTGTGTGGGGGATAGTTGTGTAGCTTGGTCTGTTTGTGGCCCCTAGCAGTGGGACCAAGATCTGTCCCTGGTGCATGGGCTGACTTTTTTGGAACCTATTCCCTATGGTGGGATGCCTTGCTCAGCCTTGATGCAGTGGCAAGGAGCTTGGTCTTGCCTCAACTTGATATGCCATGTTTTGTTGACTCCCATGGGAGGCCTTACCCTTTATGAGGAGTGGGTGGGGGTGTAGAAAGGAGGTGGGGGGAGGGACGAAGGGTGTAGAAAGGAAGAAGGGGAAACTGTGCTTGGTATGTAAAATAAATACAAAAATTTAATAGAAAAAAAGATACAATTGCTATAGTTTAGAAGCTATAACAATGACACTTGTCTGTACGCCCAAAGCACTGTTGATATTTTGACAAAGTAGTATGAACAGGAATGACAGGAAGTTGACAAGCCTAGAAATAAGAGTTGATTTGCAAGAATCAGTTTTGGCCTAAGACAAGTCAAAGAGTTAAAAAAGTAAGAATATATAAATGCATGAATGTAATTAAAAGGGCAAATTCTATATACGTGTGTTGATATTTGCATCTAGAGTCACACTATTTATTTATTTATTTATTTTTCTATTGTTTTAGTTTTCTCTTGGCAGAGTCTCATGCAGCTTGAACTGAACTGAACTTGAGCTTGAACTGGCTTGAACTCTTTATGCAGCCTAGGGTTCTATTTAGCTCTTGATCCTCCAGCCTCAAGTGCTGGGATTGCAGGCGTGGATAGTTCCTGGGATACAGCCTCTTTACAAAAACACATAATTCTGAAGGGTAGTGCAGAAGGGGTACAGTATTTGTTTTATTTACATTTACTAATTTAAATGAGATATTTTCATTAAAATGAAGTACTGAATCAATTCATTACTCTCTTCTCTCTCACATAGCATATGGTAGGCATCATGAAGTAATTCATTGCTATGGCTCCATTACCAAGCTCTCTCGGCTGTTCTTAACCTATCACCATGTCTGTGTGCTATTTCTCTATTGTCCCTTGATATCTACTGACAGACCAATTATATATAGTTCTGATCATTTACTAGTCCAAGAATATATTTTTTAAACTACGTGTGCACGGGATAGCAAACACTATCGATATCAAGGCTCCTTTCATAAATGTTTTCTTGATATCAGGCTGAACACAAGGTAAGTGGCTGAAGAAATTTCTTGTGGTAATCACAATTATAAATAGTTGCAGAAACCTTGAGGTTGTAAAAACTAAAGTGAAACAGAAGTATTGAGGTTTAATCTTGAATAAAACGGATATAAATGCCAGTATAAATAACAGTAAATAAGGCACGTGGTTGAACATAAAAGAGAAAAATGAGATTATTAAAGAAAGTGGATCAATGATTGCTCAGTTCCTCCATGTAAGCTTCTGTAATGCATCTGCAAAGAAGTTTATACTTCCATTATTTTAGTTTCATTTCTATGCAATATTGCTGAAGCACAAGAGAAAATTGATATCAATGAACTATTATCAAGCCTCTTGAGTTATATTTTTCATCAGTCCTTTCTGAAGAGAACCAAAGTAAATATTTTAAATTACACGCGCACACACACACACACACACACACACATACACACACACACACACACCCCTTCAGTAAATTCCAGGAATAGAACTTTTAGCAATAGTCAAAGAAGGAACTATAACATAATTTAATTAAATGGATATCAGTTCCATTGATGTATTACACAGGATTAGGAAATAGCAAGGCTAAATGCAAGTAAAAGATTTCCAGAAACCAGACTATTACCACAACAATACTATAGTACTCAAAAGAAGAGTAAGGTGCCTGATAACTTATAATGACTTCTATACTATCAAAACAGGTACACTAAATAAATGTATCAAATTAATTATATAAAAAATTCAAATTAATATCACCTTAAAAGTGTTCTGCCCAGAGTTTACATAAAATAAAAATGAAGCAATAATGTCTCTCCCTCAATAGAATTTAGCTCTATTTTTTTATGTTGATGCTGACTAACATATACACATGCACCTTTATTATTTTTGCATAGACATACATTTAATTCAGTGGACACATTCAACATAATATGTAATTCAACTAAATAGGAAATGATGTGTGGAATTGTATAATGGGAGACATACATGTTTACTGACTTAGTAATTCATACACACATGGGCACACACACGCCACCCATTATCAGTCAGATTTAGTATATTATGTAACTACTTTTCTCATTAATGCTTATGCTCTTTTGTTCTCATCTTGTGTCATTACTTGGAGACTACTGACCTTCATTTGAAATATCACCAAGAAAAAAAGGTCAATTCCAAGATAAATTGATTTTTATCACAGGGATTATTTTCACCATATTTCCACCTGGGTATATCCTGCTAAAGATATGTGTTTTAGGAAAATTGAATGCACTGAATTGTCAAAGCACCCTGTGTATATTCATGTAGTATGAATTATTTACATGTGTAGAAGCTTTATTAGGAGTTTGTTATAATCAATCCTAATTAAATTCCTTCTTTCTCTCTCTTTTATTTTGAGCTCATCTTTGATATAAGGAAGATAATCATAGAACACATGTAAGGCTGTTCTGTTGATCTATAGTAGGTTAACCTTCCATATGAGTCAATACAGAGGTTGGTCTCCTTAACTATAGTAGCCTAACCTTTCATACGAGTTAATACAGAGGCTGGTCTCCTGGTCTATAGCAGCCTAACCTTCCATATGAGTCAATACAGATGCTAGTGAGCAATGTCAAGAGTTACGAATGGGCTTTGGGGTAGACCAGCATGTTTCTTACTGCAGTTCTTCACTGTAATAGCTCAACATATTGACTGCTCTCATTCTTGTATGCTATTATTATTATTATTATTATTATTATTATTATTATTATTATTGGTTTTACTTCCTTTGACTATAAAATAATAACAATGGTGGCATAGACGATCCTTGTTATTTCTGATATGCCTTAAATTAAATGAAAGTGCTCATACATATTATTTGCCACAATGTCAAAAGAACAATCAAAACCAACCAACAAAGAGATTAACTATGTGCCCTAAAACCTGTTAGCAGAATCTTCATCTATAAAAATAAATGAGTGTATCAAGAGCTAAGAAAGAAGTGAACCTTTTCCCATTGCAGTCATGTCTGCACTCCACCCACCAAACAAGTCCCTCAAATCCACAGGTTCAGTGCCATGTGGGGTTATTGCTAAGCCTTGGCAAAGATGAATTTATGAATAAATGAATTTAAGATCTATGACACCAAAAAGAAAACTAATTTTCTAGTTCTTTCCCATGAATTAGAATACTAAAAACATTTATTTTAGGGAACATTTCATTTACTTACATAGTGAAGCCGCTTTAGATGTGCTACATTCAACACAAAATCACATACAACATCCTTTTATGAGATGAATTATATAGTTTTTAGATAATAAAGGTAGTTTTGTCAAGCAAAGAGATGATGCTAAGAAATTCTTTAGTAGTGTCTCCTGAGAAAACACTGCGAAAGGATCGCTGCAATAGGATCATCCAGAAACTTTAAATTTTACTTAGGAATAAAGACTATTTTAGGATAGCAAACATTTAAATTAGAACTCTTTTAAGAATTTTATTCTTAGACATCAAGACTAAAGACCCCTATATATTTTATCTAAAATAAATTGTAGAGCTCTATACTATTTAAAGCACAACACAACACTGAAACAAATGTTTCTGAATTATGTTTTGTGAAGCATTGTGTAATTTCTGTTTTTGAAACCTCTTTTCAATTAGAGAGGCTGCTGAGGGTTGTCAGAACTGACATTTCAATGGTCAGTACTGAAATGAACCTACTAGGCTTCGGATTGGGAGGAGGAAGGACAGAGTAGTGGATGTGCTGGCCTTCACATGGGTGGTGCAGCTACGCTGAATTGAAGGATTAAAAATTGCCTTCATGAAGTGTGAAATTGAGTGTGTGCTTGATTGTGTATACCAACTGAACAGACCTCCATTTAAATAAATTCTGTAACAGTTTCATTATTTTGATGGTTGCTAAAAGTTAGATTCCTGCCAATTGCTGAAGGGGTGTGTGTGTGTGTGTGTGTGTGTGTGTGTATTTTGTCCATCAAAATTAGTGGGATTAGTACATGACTTGTAAATGTGTACAGAATGTTAAGTACATCAAGGTCAAATCAAGGTGACTACTCTGTCTTTTCAAGTTGTTAGCATGAGTGAGACACAGAACTTTTAAAAAGAAGTGTAAATTTTTCTGAAGACTAAAAAAGAAATAAAACATTTTCTGAGTCTGTTTTGTGTGCATTTTAAATCAATCCCAGTTATCTTTTATTTTAGAGATCACAGATTCCTTTCTATTTTCCCTCTAGACTAGAGATAGTTGCCATCGTGTCTCAAATGGACTTCTAATTTCAGATTACTTGCTAAAAGCTATTCAGGTCTCAGTTGATATTTTACCTCCTACTCACACATGTCTGGATTTACCTTTTTCAGTCCTCATCCACACAAGCTCATCCCAACCCCACATGTCATATTGCGGCATCTATTTAATAAAGGAATTCATGTAACAATGGGAGTTTTAACATGCCTTACTCAAAACTAGAAATACATTTTTGATATATATTTTAAACAGAAAGAAGACTTCTGTCACTTCTTCAATATTCTTCCAAGTCAAAGGAACAAATCAGGAACTTATTCTAATCTATATATGTCTAAGACATCATTAAGCATGAGCCACAATGTGACGCCTTGCTCAGCCTTGATGCAAGGAGGAGGGGCTTGGTCCTGCCTCAACTGAATGTACCAGGCTTTGCTGACTCTTCATGGGAGGCCTTACCCTTCCAGAAGAGGAGTTGTGGGCGGGGCAGGGAGTGGGAAGAGGGATGAAAGAGGGATCTGTGGTTGGTATGTAAAATGAATAAAAAAAATCTTAATTAAAAATAAAACAATAAATCATAAAATAAAAACAAGAATGGTCTACAATGTATGACAAAGGTTTGTGCATTTTGTGTGTCAGATATGTTCAGAGAGTACTGGAATTGGTCCCTTACAGTTTTATAACACATACCATAGCCATACAGCTTTAAAATGAAGACATATGCCTAAGGTCATATGCCAGAGAAATGTAAAAGACAACATACACTATGAACAAATCTGTGGACAGTACAGCATACTTACACCAGAGTAGAAAAGGAGTTATATCTTTATGTAATTATGAACACAAGAAAGGAAAAACATAGTCTATTTTCACAAGAGAAAAAGTAATGACTTTGGGGGACATGGCTCACTGAATAAGAATACTCACTATGAAAGCATGAAGACCTGAATTCAAACCCTCAGAACCCATGTAAATGGCCAGGCATGTCCACATATGCTTGTTACTCCAGCACTGTTGGGGTGGACACAGTAAAATTGCTGGGACTTGATGACTATTAGCTTAACTCTAGGTTTAACAAGAGACCTGGTCTCAAAGGAATAAGACAGTGTGTAGATGCAATTCTAAACGGTCTTGTTAAATAAGAAACACAGAACCAAATAAAGAGTTAAAAGCCCAGAGATTGAGCAGTAGCCAAGAGCTAAGACCACCTTATCTTACCACTCACTGCTGTCCTTCCCCTGAGAGAGAGACCTTCTTCCTGTGTCCTGTCTTTTTATTGCCTTTCTGTTCTGCCTTCTCATTGGCTGTAAACCCAACCACATGACTTCCTTGTCTATACAGACCTCCAAGTCTCTATGGTTGGTACTGAGATTAAAGGCGTGTGTCACTATGCTGGCTGTGTTCTTGAACACACAGAGATTCTGCCTGCCATGTTATCGGATTAAGGGCGTGTTCTACCACTACCAGACTTCTGCCTAATGGCTTGCTCTTAGCTCTGATCCCCAGGCAACTTTATTAACATACAAATAAAATCACATTTCAGCACAAATAAAATATCACCATAACAGTGTGATAGAGAAATACACCCAAGGTCTCCATCTGACCTTTGCATGTATATGTTGTACACATGGACATTCACATACATGTGAGTACACCACACACACTCACCATATATACACACACATATACAGACACACAAATGAAGTACAGCTGACAGAATATTTTGACTACATACTTATGTACCTTCTGTCCACTGTCTAGAGCTTTGCTGTGTGAAAGAAACTTTCTCAGTACATTTCATAAGGCTTATTAGTCAGCTACTTTGGTGGATCATTTGTTAATACCAAAAGAACCCATCATCTTTCTTAGTAGTTCTTTTAATAAAACACAGGACCAATTTGAGTTCAAATACAAAAAGACTTTGGAAGAAGTCTCTCCTAGAATTGCCAGAAAATGCTTAACATCTAAAGTCAACAGCTGTTTTTAACTCATTGATAACTGAAGTTATAAATCATATGCCAAAGAGAACACTGAGAGGCAGACAAGCGTAAAAGACCATAGGTTCCTGGTAACAGGAACCACTAATGGAGAACCAGGTAGAAGTAGGCTGGTGATTGGCTAGTTGCTGGAAGAATGGAAGGACATATTCACTAGATTTAGGAGTCAGAATGGTACAATTGTCTCTTTCAACACATGGAATATGTTACTCAACATTTCCCCTCATTACTTCATTGTTTCAGTTAGTTGGCTGCTAAGTGAATTTTTGCTTCCAATATTTAATTTGCAGTTTTTCTCTTGCTGTTTTCATTGTTTACTTTTCATGTTTGGCTTTCAACATTTTGGTTCTGGAAAAGCAAAAGATTAGTTCTCTTTTTCGTTTATTCAGCTTGAGGTTCATTCAATGTTCATTCTCTTTCACAAAATTTGTGACGTTTTGTGGCCATTTCTTCAAATATTTTCCTGTCTTTTCTCTCATTTTCTGAATAGAATTACAAGTCTATTGAACTATTTTTTATAATTTCCCAAAGGTTCCCACATAACATTTTTAATCGATTGTCTCCTTTTCTTTGGATGGTGTCTAGCACCTTGCCTCCTGTCCAGTTCATTAATCCCACAGTCAGTTCTATGCAGTGAGTACACTCACCTTTCTTCTATAATTATGAACATTTTGCTTTTAAGATTTATTATTCCCATTTAGTTGATTTTACCATTTTTGTTCCTTTACTATGCACCATTATGAAGCTACTTTGCTTTTATACATGGTGTTTTTCACATTTCCTTTAAAGTCTTTATTAATAAAATATCATCAAAGCCAGAGTTTCTTAAACATTTCCCACTTGAATCCATTTTTAATTATTTTGCATTTATTTATTACTCACTCACTCACTCACTCACTCACTCACTCACTCACTCACTTATTATTTTAGTGGAGAAATATTGCCGGCGCACAAATAGTGCGTGGTCAAAGAACATCTTGCAGTAGTCAGCTGTCTTCCTAACGGGCTCTAGGACTGGAATTCAGTTAGTCATGTTTGGGGAAAAGGACTCACCTTGGGAGCAATCTCTCTGGTCTTTGAAACTCACTTTCTTCTGAGAAATTTTTTACACAACTGCAGGTAAATAAGCACATAAAATAGATATGTATACACATGAAAATTTACTGATATAAACTCCTAAAAATTTTAAAACATTCCTTTCTATAATACAATATTTTTACTTGTTAGAGATAATGAACTATGAAGAAATTTATTGTAAAACAATCTTTGGGTATACATATAGACCTATAATTTATTAAAGATGAAAGGAAATGCACATACTAAAAAGATGGCTGTGCTGGGTTATATTTTCATAATAATGTAAATCTTAGTAGAATATTTGGTATTACTGGATGCAGAATATCTTCAATGCTTTTTGAGTTAATTAGAAAACTTTCATTTAATATTAACAGAAGCACATAGAGCAGTGGTTCTCACCCTTCCTAACCCTGCACTCTTTTGAACAGTTCCTCATCTTGTGGTGACCCCCAACCACAAAATGATTTTCATTGCTACTTCATAACTGTGATTTTGCTACTGCTATGAATCATAATGCAAATATCTGTGTTTTCTGATGGTCTTAGGCCATCTCTGTGAAAGGGTCATTCAACCCCCAAAGGGGTCATGACTTACATGTTGAGAACCACTGATATAATGGGTTTGGATCCAATCTAGCTTCATTATTTTCCTCCATTTCCTCCCTTAGTCCCATCCCCATGTTTTCCCTCTTAACTTTATCTGCGTTCTCTCTCTCTCTCTCTCTCTCTCTCTCTCTCTCTCTCTCTCTCTCTCTCTCTCACACACACACACACACACACACACACACACACACAGTCTTTCTCTCCACTGAGTTAATTTAGTGTTGCCCTTGTATACATGGGTAAATGGCCATCTACTAGAGCAAAGAAAGGTAACCTTTCAGAGCCCACATCCGTGAAGAAACTAACTTTCCTTCCCAAAGTAGTCATCAACTGCCATTAGTTCCTCAGCTAAGGGTGAGTCTTCCTAAGCCCCTCCCCATTCGTACTGGGATATCCTGTATCTCACCTCCTGTCATGTCTGGCAAATACTGTTTTCCTGAAGATGTCTACTTCCTCTGGCTCTTGCAGTCTTCCTGCCCCTCCTCTGCAATGCTCCTTGACCTTTAGATGTGGGAGTTGTATTCTAGATGCACAATTGGGACCAGGTTGCACAGGTCTGCATTTTGACTGGTTGTAATTTTCTGGGATGATCTGCTGCAAAAGAGAGTTCCCTTGATGTGAGGTGAGGACTATATTTACTTGTGAGTATAGGGCAAAGATTTAGAATGTATTTAAGGATTCAACTGACTTAGTAAAGTGGTGGTTGTAGGTTCTTCTCCAAGATTTCTTGATTTTACCTTTTAAAATTCATTTTATTGTTTCTTCATGTGTGAGTGTGTGTGTGTGGGGGGGGGGCGACATACATGTTCCACTATGTGCATGTAAAAACCATAAGAGTACTTTTGGGAGGGCACTCTTTCTTCCCATCATTGGTTTTAGTGGTAAAACTTTGGCTCTCTGACTTGCTGTGGAAAGAACTTTTACCCTGCATGCCTTCTCATCGGCCCAATATTTTCATTCAATAATTGTCAGTGCTGAAACAGCGTCTTCCCATCCATGTATCATCTAAATTGGAAGCATACGTATATGACCATTTCAGCAGTTTGTGGAGATTCGGTCCTAATGCCCAGTCAAAATTCATTTAATATTTTTTTATGAAATTCATCAAGAACTCAAAGCAGGATTCTAAAATAAGCACTCTAATGCAATAAAATTAAACAGATAATAATTCAATATATGCTAAGAAATGACAGTGAGATAATGTTAAGCCTTTGTTTTGTATATTTTAGTCAACACATCTCCACAAGAGGAGAAAATGCCGTAGGTTCTATAAAACATTGCGATTCATTATATAAAATGATCATAAATGGTGTATAGGGTGGTGTTTTCTGGTGCTGTGTGGTGTGATAAAACAGAGAGCAAACGTGTGTGTCATCTGTTCAGAACGAAGGTTCTAGTGGCAGTGCGCACTGGTAGACAAGAGAACAGTTTCTGAAAAACCCACAATTCATTATGTATTTAATTTTCAGTTAAGATTTGGTTTTTACCAAACTAGAGGGAACTCATGAACTGTGAACCAAGAGCTGTGGAGCCTCCATGGGACTGGACTAGGCCCTCTGCATAGGTGAGACAGTTGTGTAGCTTGACCTGCTTAAGAGGTCCCCTGGTAGTGGGATAAGGATCCATCCCTGGTGCATGTGTGGGCTTTTTGGAGCCTGGTGCCTATGGTGGGACACAATTGCACAGCCTTGATGCAGGGGAAGAGGCTTGGACCTGCCTCAACTGAGTGTACTGAGCTCTGCTGACTCCCTCTGGGAGGCCTTGCCTTGGAGGAGGTAGGAATACGAGGTGGGTTGAGTGGGGAAGGCTGGGGGGCAGGAGGAGGGAGGAAAGGGAGATCTGTGGTTGGTATGTAAAAATGAATAGAAAATTTAATAATAATAAAAAATAGATAAAAATTTGGTTTTTAACGTTCAGGAACTTTTTACTGTAGACAAACTTTCTCTACCTCCACATTCAGTTATGCCATTCCGTATGTGGTCATAATCCACAGTTTCAGAAGCTGGACTCTGAGCAATGCAGATTGGAGTCACCTGAATAAAGCCCAAGAGGACGTGCTCCAACTTACTGAGTTTTGCAATTTCATCCTGAGTATTAAATAGGAGAAAAATTATGAAGACACTGATTTTATTTGTTCCTGTTGCTGAACATGACCCATTTGAGCAGTATTTACCACTGCAACTGCCTGTACAGTTTCTTCCATTTTTATTTATCAGAGGGAACTTGAGTCCTCTCACAATGTCGTCAGGGTCACTCAAACATTTTGTTAGACAATATTTGTTAAATATTTGGTGCCCCCTTTGCATGGTAATTGTCTGCCAGTATTCAGACACACCATTAAGTAGCCATAATATCCAAACCAGTTTTTGGCTTCTCCCAGTCAGGTGGATTTTTTTCCTGTCTACATTTTTGTCTCATTTTTTTGTGTGGCTCCAATTTCACTTCACCCCTGACCAAAAGTGACAGAAGAATTTATTTTTGATTTAAAGATTTATTCACCTTTATCTTACACGTATGAGTATTTAACTGCACGTGTGTATGTGCACCACATATGTATATTGCCCTAGAGGCCTGAAAACAGCATTGGATCCCCGGAACTGGAGTCACACTCAGTTGTGAGCCTCCACGTGAGTGCTGGGAACTAAACTCAGGTCTTCTGGCAGAGCATCCTGTACTCATAACCACCACTTGGCCATTTCTTCTGCTCGTAATACCTACAAAGTTCCCCTTCTCTCATCATCTGACTGTCTTTTCCACTGAACACAATGAAAATATGTCCACTCTTTAGCCCTGTCACATGGCTGCTTTTATTATTTTATATGGATTTGCAGAAATCAGAAAATATATCAAATAAAACATAAATAATCAGTTATAAAACATAACATGTACAAATAGAAAAGCTTAAATATTTTTTTTTAATTTTAATTTATTTTGCAATACAATTCAGTTCTACATATCAGCCACGGATTCCCTTGTTCTCCCCCCTCCCATCCCCCTCACCTTCCCCCCAACCCCCCCCCCCCCATTCCCATCTACTCCAGGGCAAAGCCTTCTCCACAGCCACAGACTGAGGTCAACCTGGTAGACTCAGTCCAGGTAGGTCTAGTCTCCTCCTCCCAGGCTGAGCCAAACAATCCTGCATAGGCCCCAGGTTTCAAACAGCCAACTCATGCAATGAGCACAAGATCTGGTCCCACTGCCTGGATGCCTCCCAAACAGATCAAGCCAATCAACTGTCTCACCCATTCGGAGGGCCTGATCCAGTGGGGACCCCTCAGCCATTGGTTCATAGTTCATGTGTTTCCATTCATTTGGCTATTTGTCCCTGTGGAAAAGCTTAAATATTAACATGAGACAAAAATCAAAACTTTAAAAATGCATATCTAAATCAAATTTATAAATAAAAATCTTGAAATTATAGTAAAGGGAATTTGACATTGATATGGCTTTTTATTCTATATGGGGCTATAAAATAAAACGGTATTTTCATTACTTTATTATAAGTAATTATGCTTTATGAGTGCATACTTACCATGTAGAGTTAATTAAGGCTGTCACAAATAATTGCATGGAAAGAACTGGAAAGGTGATTTCCTGTAGAAGCCCAGGTCTTCATGGAATTAGAATGAACTTGAAAGGAAAGCAGGTTTGGTGTTATAATATTTTGATGCACAAAAATTATTTCAGTTGTTTTCGTTTCAAAGTTTAGTCCTTAGATATTATTATGTTTACTGTTTAAGAATGGGGCTTTTCCTGTGTAAAGCATAGCGTCTGATATCTAATACATCATTTCTTTGAGCTATCAGGTTTACTATTGTAACATTTACAAATCTTATATTCTTGACCTTATAAGCCAACTTGGGCTTTTGTCTAGGGGCCTATAGAATAAATGTTAAATACAGATTTATGCAAATACATACATTACTTAGAAAGTTAAATGTTAACATGGTGCTTTGAGAATGGAAAACATGATAAAATTAAGGGAAATATGATAAAATTGATCAAGTAATATGAAGTTGAAGCATTTGCTGTACTTTTATTATTGCAGAGTTAACCCGAGGATTATTATCAGGTGCATAAATATAGATAACTAATTAATATCAGCAAATGTCAATACTTGAGAATACTTGATTTTATTAAACTTGTGCTCAGGTATTAAATGAAAGTCTGTTCTACAACATTCACATTAACTTCTGTTTTATCTCTAAAGTAATAAAGCAATAAGATAATATCCCAGAATGTTCACTCCTTTGCAGTAATTAAATACGCCAGGCAGCCTTCAAGCTGAGAACTTTTATTCTTATAAGAGGCCTACATTGTTACTTAGTTCAAGAAAAAAATGTTTAGAAAATCATATTGATACTTCTCATTAATTTCATAATGAATGAGTAATATAAAATAGTTAAAGAAAAGTATGAAAGCCAGAGAATATAAAATCAGTTATTTTTATGTTCCTATGTTTCTCAAATTTCTAAAGGTCTTATAATAAAAACCCAGAGCCAGATATTGGGGTAAATGCTGAAAGATCAGAGAGACAAAGGAACAAGCCACTGCCACGTCTTACCTCGACAACTCCATGAATCCTTTGACTTAATGCTGCTGAGTTCTCAGCCAAAAGGCTTCCACAGTGGAAATGGCCTCCAGCAGAAAGGGGTTTAGTTCCTGTCTCCTCATGCCTTATATAACTTCCACCGCCCACGCATATTACTTAGTTGAAGGTTAGTTAGTTATAGTTGAAGATTAATTAGGATAGAAAGTGAATTAGATACATTTTGGACTTAACAAAATAGGATAGATAATGAAATTATTTTCTCTGAATTTGTCAAATACAAATAGACTAGACATTGTTTAGACATTTATTACTTGTATATATTGTATATAGTCATTGTACTTTTGTATATAGTTTTTCTTTTGTTAGTTATAACCTTTTTCTTTTTTTTCCTTTTTATTAAAATAGAAAAGGGAAAATGTGGTATTTTACTTGTACTGAAATGTGATTTTAATTGTATGTTAATAAATAAAGTTGTTTGGGGGTCAGAGCTATTAGAGCCATAGCAAGTGCATGGCGGCAGTGGCGCACGCCTTTAAGGACCTGGAGGGCGGTACATTCAGGCAGTGACGAGGCAGTCACATGTTTGGGTTTACAACCAATGAGAAGGCAGAACAGCTAGACTATATAAAGACACACACAGGAAGTAGGTCCCCTTTTTCGGAGAGCTCTCTTGGCTGAAGAGGATCCCTGAATCAGGAAGGGTGAGGCTCTTAGCTCTGACCTCTTGGCTTTCTTCTCTGAATCGGCTCTGTGTTTCTTATTTAATAAGACCGTTGGTTACATCTACACGGATTAAAGGCTTGTGTTTCTCAAGTACTGGGATTAAAGGTGTGTGACAACACTGCCTGGCTCTGTTTCTATCCTAGACTGAGTCAAATCCCATGTAGTCCATGGTGGCTTTGAACTCACAGAGATCCAGACAGATCTCTGCCTCCTGACTGCTAGGATTAAAGGTGTGTGCCACCACTGCCTGGCCTCTATGTTTAACCTAGTGGCTTGTTTTGTTCTCTGATCTTCAGGCAAATTTTATTAGGGCACACAATATATCATCACATTCTTGGGCATATTCTCATATTAGTACAAGCAATTTTTTGTGAATACCACTAAAATACTTAAAGTTTTAATTATCTTTAGTGTCAAAGACAAAGGCATTCTTACTTGTCTTTAACATTTCTTTATATTTACTCTGGTGAAACTGTATTTTTCTTTAAATACAAGGTCTTATTATGTAAACTAGCCTGGCCTCGAACTCACCAAGATACACTTACCTCTGCCTTATTTGTATTGCATTCTAGGCACATACCACCACCCACTGCTGGTGAAACACCATAGATAATACGTATTCATATGATTAGAAACAGAAAGGTTCTAAATAGGACAAAAAAAATGATACTAGATTGTTTGAGAAGCATATTTTCCATAAACACAAATGACAAGTCTTAGATATTATTGATTCCCTCCCTACCTGAGAAACCTAAATTCTAATTTTATGAAAAGTAGAAAGAAGCAATAGTCACCTGACTGTCCATTGTAATGAAATGGGCACTAAAACTCTTCTTTAACCAGCAAGGATATTGGAGAAAATAGCATCAATGTGCTGATATGGAAACATATCAGAGGACCAGAGGAGAGTAAGAACCATGCTTCAGTTGGAACAAAGACACTGATTCTATTAATTAGGTGGTAGAGACACAGGCACGCGTGTGCATGCACGCATGCACAGACACACACACACACACACACACACACACACACACACACACACACACAGAAAGAGAGAGAGACAGAGACAGATAAACAATTTTGCATAAAACCTGACATGTGGGACTTACATGCATGCTACATTCCCCAAATTTATGGTTTTTATGCATCAGGATAATTGATACTTCTTGAGTCATATGCTAGTAGAATGTTCAATCTGCTAACATAGAATTTCCTTCAGAACTAAAATTAGCAAAAGAATGTTTCTTATAGAAAGAAATAGAATATTCAAGGTATTTGTTTAGTATTTTAAAGGTATGAAAATTGAGTTATTTTTAGAAATTGAGTAGATATCTAGCAGTAAATATTTGGAACAGAAACACTCTTTTAAAAAGAATCATCTATCTTAAATTATTTTTATTTCTTCAGTTATACTACTCTAGGGTTACTTATTCAAGCAACAGAATTTTGACCCAAATAATCCCTGGTTTTCATTAAGCATGTGGTGCTTAATGAAATGTGGCAGTTAAGAGAATACTTGCTGAAGTAGACCAGGACAGGCTTCGAGTCTTGTCTTTTCCACTGATATATTATCATAATGTCACATTCACCTTTTAATGAAAAGATTGATGATATTCCTTTGAAAGACACTAGTGGAGTTAGGTTCAGTTTTATGACCAAACATCTAATGGGACTTCTATTCAGTGAAATACAGAGACACATAGAAAGACTTAGCAATGACAGAAGAGAGACACATCCCAAACTGGTGACTGTACCATTCAGTGTGGCCCTACTTGTAACATATTTCAGGTACAAGGATTATATGTAAAATTGGTTGGCTCTAAAAACCATAAATGTATCAAGAATTTAATATTCTGATATATGCTGTGCAATTAAGCTTAGCAAGTACTACCTTTTCATTTTCATGATAAAATCAATCAAATAAATGGATTCATGGAATGCCTGCTTGGCCAACCCCCTGACAGAAGTTATTTGGATCTCTGTGAGTTTCACAAAGCTCCTGTAGTTGAAAAAGCACCTTTCACATAACCATAAATTAATCAGTATTCTTCTCACTCATTCCTATAATTGTAATGTTTAAAAGAGGTTACCTAGACAAATAAACACCGCTCTTAATACTCATGATAGAGATTTTATTATGCAAAGGTATTTATTAATAAGTAAATAGCCGAGAGAGTATCTTCATATGAAAGCAGTTTTCCCTTTCTTCAACTTTAATACATTCTTTTTCTTTTCTCGCCATGATTGAAAATGGCAGTTTTAAACACAAATGTGCACAGGGCCAGTTGAATTAGCAACAGGAAGCAATTAGACTTGACCAGATCAACTGAGAATTTTCACAGATTTTGTCAGTTTATAATAATGAAAAAACCTGTGTGAGCATTCAAAGAAAAATGTTGACATAAGGAAAATATTTACATTTTATTATGCAGGAAATTCCCAGTGAAGTTATTCAAGCCTCATTTCATCTCTTATATTTGGTTTCAGATGAGAATCTGGAAACCTTTACAAACTGGAAATGAGTCATGCAAGGGGACATCGAACTTCAGATTCACATGATGTCCAAATGTGTTCCTTTGGGAGACTTCACTCTGCTTTTATGGAGTCAAATTTATTGTTGACTTAAGTAAACTTTATTTTGGAAATATGCAAATCCAGTGATGGAAAATGTAAATGTTGTAAGTAGGTAAATTGCTTTATCACAGGAACATTCACAAAGTACATAATGCTGTATTCATTTAAGGAGAATATTTTATTTTATGGTTTTGAATTTTTATGCTTTTTTTATTAAAATTTTTTTTTGAGATAGGTTCTCATTGTGCAGTCCTGACTGGCCTGTGTTGTGGGATGTTCTGTATGTTAACTGTGTTGATATGCTTGGTTAATAAATAAAACACTGATTGGCCACTAGCCAGGCAGGAAGTATAGGCGGGACAAGGAGAGAGGAGAATTCTGGGAAGTGGAAAGCTGAGTCAGAGAGATGCTGCCAGCCTCTGCCATGACAAGCGAGATGTAAGGCACTGGTAAGCCACGAGCCACGTGGCAACTTATAGACTAATAGAAATGGGTTAATTTAAGATATAAGAACAGCTAGTTAGAAGCCTGCCATGGCCATACAGTTTATAAGTAATATAAGTCTCTGTGTGTTTACTTGGTTGGGTCTGAGCAGCTGCGGGACTGGCAGGTGAGTGAGATTTGTCCTGACCAGGCAAGAAAACTCTAGCTACAGGCCTGGAACTCACTTCGTGGACCTGGCAGGCCTCCACTTCCCAGGGATTCACCTGTGCTAGGATTAAATGTGTGCATGCACTACCATGCCTGCTTCTTAATTTTGATCTCTCTCTCTCTCTCTCTCTCTCTCTCTCTCTCTCTCTCTCTCTCTCTCTCTCTCTCTCTCTGTGTGTGTGTGTATGTGAGAGAGAGAGAGAGAGAGAGAGAGAGAGAGAGAGAGAGAGAGAGAGAGAGAGAGAGAGAGAGCTATGAACTCAGGTCCCAACAGAGTGTAAGAGAGGTGTCAGATACCCTGGAACTGGAGGTAAAGGTGGTTGTGATCCATTCAAGTAGGTGCTGGGAACTTAGCTTGGGTCCACTCATGGCAGGCGTCATCTCTGCAATCCAAGTATTTTAACATATGCAAAATTAATTTCTAATTTTTAATCTTAAACTATACACCAACCCACAGGCTAATTTTGTTTCTTTCCCATCACTATATTTATATCTAGCATTTCACATTTATAATGAACGTCAAATCTAAGCCACCATCAAGTCTTGCCAGAGAGGGGTGCAGCATGTCTCCCTTCTAACAACTAGTAAAATTGAAATTAAGACTTCAATTTTTCTCTTTCAATGACAATATGACCACCTTCCTCAGTGGCACTTTCCGAGTAAGATTAGAAGTCTATTCTGTTTTTTTTTTGTTTTTGTTTTTGTTTTTTTGGTTTTTTGAGACAGGGTTTCTCTATTCTGTAGGAGATTTTCTGGCATAAGGGTACCTTAGTAATCAGGAACCAAGAAATACCACAAAGTTGCACCACACAGCGGACTCCACACAAGAGATTTACTGCAAGGAGATACAGAAAGGTGGCTGCTGGTATGTCTTTGCACCCTGAAGGCCTCTCAGACCGGAAGAACCATGTGTCTGTTTTTGGGATGCCACTTACATACCCTGTGGGAGTGGCTTTGAGCCTTTTTGGGAGAGGAGCTGTGTTTGTGGGCTTTGAAGGGGCGGGATTAGGGGAAGAGATGGGGAGGGGAATTGAGGTGGATCTTCCCCCAGACTCCTTCCAAACAGCTGCCTCTGAAAGTGAATAGAGACAGAGAGGGTTAAGCAGAGGGGGGCTCTTTTATAGGTTTATTTGGAGCATGCGCAGTGAGCTACTAGAAAAGAACAGCAGAGACGAAGTATTGTTTGGCTGTTAACTCTGAGTCAAAGAGTAGGAATTTCCAAGTCTCAGGATATCCAGTCAAGCCCGGGGCAGCATGTTTTGTGCTTAGTCTTGGGCTTAGGCTTGGGGTCTAGTCACACACAGACAGGGTGTTTTTCTCTGGCTCCTTTTCCTTACATGATCTTTGTCCTATAAGTCTGTATTGAGTCCTGACTTACCTTAGGCCTTTTTTTTTCTTCCTTCCATGTCCCATGATTTCAGAATACTTGCAGATTTAGAAAAAAAAGAACAACTCACTAAAATTTGATTGGAAAGATGAATTGATGTGATATTTCATCTACAGTAAAGAATGAGGTTCTCAAGGAGGTCACCTATAATTTGAGACAAGTGGTTGGGGCCGTGAAGATGAAAAGAGTAATGAGACAGAGGCAATATCAGTGAAGTTCTGACCGTCATAGGAAGTGGGATATGAAGACATAGAGATGAGAAAGAGTGATTGATAGATGGAGATGGAGATGAGAGAGAGAGAGAGAGAGAGAGAGAGAGAGAGAGAGAGAGAGAGAGAGAGAGAGAGAGATTAAGCCTAGACGACAATTTCTAAATGTGAGAATTGTAGTAAAGAATGGTCCATAAGGATGCAACATGAAGATGATGGGTGCAAATGCAGATTCAGTAGTTTAAGAAAATGTGGTGTGACAACATCCAGCAGGAGTATGGTGTCTACAGCTGGAATGAAGAAAGTATGAATGGGGACACCACCCAATAGCTGTGAAGTGCAACAAGCTTGGGAGAGCATGGTAGTGTAAACGGGCTGTTGCTGGGGACTATGGGAGGAAGGGAAAGGTAAGGACAGCTGCATCTGTGTGGAGTGTTATACAGACCCATCTGTATTACATTCATATACACATTCATCCCATTCTGATTAACTCATGGCAGAAAACGAATGGAAAACAAAGGTTGTTTGCGGTAGATACGGGAATGGCATTGAAAAACTTGCTGAAGTTGGGACACATATTTGATAATGAGCCCTGTAGCGTGACAAAACTTGTCCAGTGAAGATGCAACACACATCTATTTACCCCACGTAGGGATCCCACAACAAACTAAAATATAGACACCACTATTCTCTGACTTGGGGAACCAATGAGTTTTATTGGGATTACATAAAGGAGTATGGGAGAGAGGTTACTTACAATAGCAGAAATGACTCAAAGACTGCATCACCAATCTCCACCCCAGAATGACAGCTCACAAAAGCTGGAAAACCTGGAGCACACTGCACACCATATGACACTGGTCTAAACCACTTCCAGGCAACCTAGCTGGTTTCTGCTTCTTTAGGCAGTTGGTCTAGACTCAGTCTTCCTTGCAGCTTTTCTCTGTCTGAGTCTTCTTTGAACTTCAACTTCCTTCATTCTGAATCTGATCAGTTTCAGTGACCTACTGAAGCTATTGTTTGCCCTCTTGCTTAGAAGCTTCCCTTCAGGATAGAATGTTTCAATCTCAGAGAAAACTGTCACACAACAGCATTTAACAGTTAACAGAATAAATTCACTATCTATAAATTATTCTGCTTTGGGGCATATACCTGAAGATGTTAGTACAGGCAAGATTTAATAATAATAATTTAACAATTTAATAATAGTAATTCTTCCTGGAGTACTCATATGATAAAATAAATAGATTGAAGAGTGAAAATGCTACAAAAATGTTTTAGCTTTGTGTGTGTGTGTGTGTGTGTGTGTGTGTGTGTCTATAAAAGAAAAAAATTTAATCTTATCACCTAGAAATAATCCATACAAATATTAAGTGTGATTTTTAATAAACCCAATAATATTTTACTGTTGACTACCACAACTGCTTTGATGGTTAACTCAAGACACTAAAGCATTCTGCTTTGTTTTGCTTAGAAAACACCTTATAAAATTTGTTTTATTAAAAAAAAGTTTTGTTTATGAAATTTACCTTACAAATGCAAATTAGCATTAAACATAACATCTCTAGATTTTAAAAGAGTCCTTTTGGTACAATTAACTTGATTAAGTCACCAATGCGCTATGAATAGAATTAACTTTATTATTATTTTTTTGAATATCCAAGCGGATAAACATACTTGAATGAGTATATGTAATTAAACCAGTTACATGTTACAATCATCGGTTTCATAGTTTAGTAGATGACAGAAACTTCTATTGCATCGTCAGGGAGTGAGCCTGTTAGTAACAATGAGTAACAATAAGCTACAAGACTGTACACCAAAAACAAACGAAGCATAAAGTGAAATAATAGAACAACATGACTAATTAAATGTACGTCTTCCTTTTTTTTTTGCTTAATGATGTTCTTCCAGTAGGATATAGCATAAACAAAAATGTGCTTTTGTATGTTAATTTCATGAACAAAAGCATAATTAGTAGACCAGTTGATTTACAGTGTTGAAATTCATTTGATCAAATCAATGTCTACAGCCTTCATGTAGCAATTATATGACACGTGTTCTGTCACATATCTAGGAAAATTACAACTCGTCTATTTTTACAGTGTGTGTTTACATATCCTCTTTAATGTAATAAAACGGTCATTTATTTTTAATATCTTGTTAAAATGTGTGAACTTCCTGAAAATCTGACTGTGTTCTTACCATCCAAGCCACCTGTTTTTTATACATTTAAAGCAAATTTGCTTTTTCAATTTAATTGAATGAAAGATTTTATTTTCTAGCTTCTATTAATTTGTAAACATATACTCAACAAATTAATATAACCTGAATAATATTTTTTAAAAATGAATAAATGTTTGAATTATAAACACAGCATAATACATTTTCCAGCTTTCGGTGGAAATGTCTAAATGTAACATGAATTGCTAAATGGTCTTAATAAAATCCAGGAGCCAGATGTTGGGGTGAAAAATTGAGAGATCAGAAAAATAGGACAAGGCACAGACAACCTCACCTCACCAACACAGTCTCCAAAGAGACCTACTTCCTGTATACCCACACCTATATGCCTTTCTGTTCTGCCATCTCATTTCCTCTCTTTGCCCATCTACTTCACTTCCTGTCTGTCTGTACAGATCTCCAGACCTTTATGGTTAACTAGGGTTGGAATTAAAGGATGTGTCACCATGCCTGGCTCTGTTCCCCAGTGTGGCCTTGAACTCACAGAGATTCAGATGGGTCTCTTCCTCCTGAACGCTACGATTAAAGGCGGGTGCTACCATTGCCTGACTTCTATATTTAATATAGTGGCTGGCTTTTTCCTCTGATCCTCAGATAAAATTTATTAGGGTGCACAAAGAAAATATCACCATAGTCTAAATATATCAGAGTAGGGTTAATAAGAAGAGAAATATTTCTTTGACATCAGTATAACAAATATCAACAGAAATAGGTCAAATCCATATCCTGGAATTCAAAAATAGAAACTGAGAAATACAAAGCATCCCATTTGCTGCAAATGAACAAGCATTCCTTCCCTTCCTTTAGAGATTGTGTTGTCAAGATGAACAGGATAAGAGGTTCTGATTTAAATCCAGTCTTTGTGCTGGGAGATAGACTTAAGGTATAACTTCACAGATAGAGTTAAAGGGCACACAGGTCAGAAGTATGAATTCCTTGTGTACAGGAATAGTGGAACTGCCTACCTCTTGCAGTATTTAATATTCTAATACAGATTCAAAATGGAGATACTGTGAGACCAGAGATGACAATACGAGGCATTCTGGATCTAGCATTTGTTGGCTGATTGCATTCTTCCAGCTATCAGCTTATTTCTTGATGACTGAAAGGATAAAAAGACTCCTTCCTCAGAAGGACCAGCCTGTCCTCAGCTGCAGACCTGAGGAATTACCTCTGCATAAGAACATGTGAATTTCCTAAGAAGAGAAATCTTGTAATGCCATAGGGAACAGCATAGGCAGGATGATGATGGGTAGGAATACATATAAAAGGTCTATGGTGTGACAAAGATAACATTTGAATTTGAGAAAGAACAAAAACTGGGAATGGTGTTGTCTGTGTGACAACATGAAAGGCTTTAAGACTGACCTGCCATTCTAGACTTGAATTGCAATTGCAATGGGGAATTTTTTTTTCAGAATTTCAATTTTATATTTTAACAATAAAAGATTTTTTTTTTCTACAGGAAACATTTTCCAGCGGTTAGAGATGCTGCTACAGTTATAACTGGGAGGAACAGAAAAGGCTCTTCAACAATTCCGGATAAGGAGAGTAATTAATGACTGGTGGGTTTCTGATATGGGCAGCTGTGCCTGTGTGCCCAAAAGCCGAGGTCCTCTGATGCCTGATTCTGTTCACATCTGTCACCACAGAGGCCTGAAATCAAAAAATGCACCACATTTTTGGCGGATAGGAAACACTGTATTTGCCATTGTGTGAATTCTATTTTAGATCACATTTGCAAACTACCAATACATCTAGGGCGTGACATGTTCAAAAAAGTATTCATCAATACTGTTTTTAAGGTCAAAACTTACAAGTTAGACAATTTTCTCAACTGCTTTTGTTCAGAAACTTAAGTCAAAATATATAAAATGAAGCTTGGAATTGGAAATGGTTAATTAGCAGTAAAGAATTTTTAAGGGAAGAGTTTTACTATTCATTCCATAGCCAATTTGAGGAGATTTCTGTTTAAAAAGACTTTGAAACTGTGTACTTCATGAATAACCTTAGATTAATCAAAACTTACAGTTTTGGCTACTGTCACATTGTCATTAAAGTCGATGAGAAAATTCACTGAATTTTGCATAAATGTTTAATAAATTGTATTACTTTTAAATACGATTACTGGAAGGCCTGAGAAAAAACGCATTTCTTCAGGGCTCATGCATGACCAGTGGCTAATTTTTCAAGTTTGTTGTATCAGGGATGTGCTTTCTGAACTTCAAATGCGATTAGATCAAATTAAAAGTTTGGTAAATGACACAAAATTGGGGGAAAGTTCTGAAAGCATTTATTGAACATCCAATACAAGAAGGAACGAGCCATGTGCTAAGTGAAGCAAAGGTAGCCACAGGAGCAGAGATGGCAAGATGGGTTGCTTGTTGTTCCTGAGGTAACAAGCTTTCCTACACAGTTTAAGAACTGGACTTATCTTCAGGTGACAATGAAAGTGTGTCTTTGTTAAGGCCAGGCTGGCCTCGAACCCACAGAGATCTGCCTGCCTCTTCCTCTCGAGTGCTGGGGTTAAAGCCGTGTGCCACCACTACCCGGCCTTATTTTTTTTTAATGTTTATTTATTTTTATGTGCATTGCTTGTGTAAGGGTGTCCAGCCACCTAGAACTGTAGTTACAGACAGCTGTGAGCTGCCATGTGGCTGTGGGGAAGTGAAGCTGGGTCCTCTGGAAGAACAGTCAGTGTTCCTATTTGCTGAGCCATCTCTCCAGCCTAAATTACTTTTTAAAGTAACACAATGAAGTAAAATCCAGAAACTCATAGTTTATCCTTATTTAGCTCTGTCATCCTGCAGGTAGTGGGCAGAGCCATAGACCCACTGACCAGTTTTCTCTTATGTAGTGGGAAGATCAGTAGACTCAGTGATCAGTTTTCTCTTACATAGTTTGAATATCTATTTTATCTTTGAATTATATTGATTTCCACATCTGTCTACATAATTCAGTGATAACATCGTAGACTGAACAGAATAGTACTAAGATTAATCAAAATTGTAATATTCTTCAACTATGATACTCTGCAGTCATAAATTGCAAGGTGGGCTTTCACTCCCATATGTATCTTAAAACTTCCAAACCACCAAGGATAAAGTCTGAGTTTTTTGTTGTTTTGGGGAGGGTTTGTGTTTGGGTTTTTTTTTTTTTTTTTTTTTTTTTTGGAGGGTCAGGTGAGACAGGGTTTCTCTGTGCAACAGCTCTGGTTGTTCTGGAACTCACTCTTTAGAGCAGGCTGGCCTTGAACTCACAGAGATCCACCTGTCTCTGCCTCTGGAGTGCTGGGATTAAAGGCATGTACTGCCTCCTGCTGGCAAAACTGTTTTTTTTTTTCTTCTAATCAAAGTGAAGTATCTGGATTTTTTGCATGAATTATTTGGAAATATTTAGTTATATTGCTCATAGATTTTTTTTGTTAAAATAGTTAATATATATTCCTGATTTAAAAAAATCAGAGAACAGGAAATTGAGCAGTAAAATTCAAACAGGCTTAAATTCTTAATTAAAAATTAAATGCCCTTAAAATTTCAAGTGAAAACACACATAC
Organism: Peromyscus californicus insignis; assembly: GCF_007827085.1. Taxonomy (NCBI): domain Eukaryota; kingdom Metazoa; phylum Chordata; class Mammalia; order Rodentia; family Cricetidae; genus Peromyscus; species Peromyscus californicus. Next base: position 25,814,868 of record NW_026294617.1, read on the forward strand.
GTATGCAATTTATACATATATACATGTGTATCTCTGGTTATCATTTTTAGAGAAATAATATACTTTCATTAAATAACAAGATATACATAGAAAAGATAAAAATTGTTTTTGTGTGTGTGCACACTGCATGGAAATGTGTGGAGGTCTGTGGTCTTAACTGAGTATTCTTACAAGTTATCCGTTTTGTGTGTGTGTGTGTGTGTGTGTGTGTGTGTGTGTTATGTTCTTCCTTCCTCCCTCCCTCCCTCCCTTCATTCCTTTCTTTTTTGTGTGATAGTTTTCTCATGAAAATGGCAGCTCACTGGTTGACTAGACTGACCCGCTGGTTTGCTCCAGGGCTCCTCCTCTCTCCACCTCCCCACTCTGAAATTAAAGGCATAAATCTTCCTGCTCACTTTTCTACTTGGATGCTGGGGATCTGAACTCGTTCTTCATGCTTGCACAGCAAGCTTTTTAGCCATTAAGCTCTTTCCTTAGCCCCAAGCCTTAATGTTTGTTTCCTGAAATGATTCACAACTAACAGTTAGTTGTGTATATAGTCTGGCAGAATCTTTATATAATGATTAGTGTTTGTTGCCAACTGGATAAAATCTAGAATCACCTGGGAGAGAGACCTGTGGGTCTGCCCTGTGTGTGTGTGTGGGGGGGGGGGGGGATTTTTCTGATTATCTTGCTTTGTTTTATAGGAAGTGGCGATTCAGTCCACTGTGGGAAGCACAATTTCCAGGCTGGGTCCTGGAAAGTCTAAGTGGAGAAAGGCTGTTGAGCAGCATGAATGAAGTCATCCATTGTTCTCTGCTTTGGTCCTACAGATGTCATGTAACGAATTCCCTCAAACTCCTGCTGCTGTGACTTTTCCATAGTGATGGACCTGGAACTGTGAGATGAAATAAACCATTTCTCTCTTTTTTTTTTTTGTAAAGATTATTTTACCATGCCAACAGAAAAAAAAAAAAAAAACCCTAAGAGATTATATGCTATTGTGTTTGTTTTTGTTCATATACACTAAAACTACATGACTTTCTTTTGTAATTTCCTTCTACTGAAATTTTATTTTTGTAAAAATTATGTATAAAATGTCCTAGATCCTTTTTTAAAATATAGATTTTAGCCGGGCGGTGGTGGCGCACGCCTTTAATCCCAGCACTCGGGAGGCAGAGGCAGGCGGATCTCTGTGAGTTCGAGGCCAGCCTGGGCTACAGAGTTCCAGGAAAGGCGCAAAGCTACACAGAGAAACCCTGTCTCGAAAAACCAAAAATAAATAAATAAATAAATAAATAAATAAATAAATAAATAAATATAGATTTTATTGTTTTTTGTTATTTTAAATATGTTCAAGTTAACAATGTACTCCAATACAAAAGTAAATAAGCAATTTAAAGCATATACAATAATAACTTCTGACATTACTAAAAATATTCTTTCATATTTTCCAGGATAAGATAATCTAATGTTTTAAACTCATTTCTGTTTCAATTGAAATAAACTATCAAATGTTTCTCAATTTTTTCACATCAATGTTCTCTAATTTTATCCTATATATTTTCGCATCAGCACCTAACTGAAAACATTCTGGGAGTCTTCTTTTTTCCCTCTTTTCAAATGAGTGTTTACATATGTCATTAATATGAAGTAACATCTTTTTAAACAATAAACTGTCGGTGAAAGGCTTATTATTTCAAGTAGTCAGTAAATGATGTTTTAAAGTAGAATGAGTCCTGGTTTGTAGCTAGTTATACAGACTTTAATGTGTTTTATGCATTTTATTCTCTGAGATACTTTTTAAAAAATGTTAGTGTTTTTCACCCCAGAGGTTTGGGAGAGTACAGAGCATAATAGTAGTAAATTCTGAACTGTTTAAGGGTATAGTTCTGTGGGACTGACCTAAGTTTGTACTCCGCTTGTAAGCAGTAAATTATGCTAACACAGGAAACAACTTTCTTTTCCTTCTTGAGATTAATTCTAGTTCCTCACCAACAACTGAGATATGCATACTGGTTCTCTGGCTGTACAGCACTAGGTGCAATTTTAGCAAGACATTGTTCTCAGTGGGATGCATAAACTATTGATATATCTACTTTTCCTTTTTTCCTTTTCGTTTATTTATGTCTGCTATACATAATATGTATAAAATGATGTACTTAGGTGTAAGAGCACAAATATTAATATTATCAGTCATAAGCAGTGGAGATACACTATACATCTGATGAATTCTTAGAAGAATGAATACATAGTTAGAGGGGTTCACTAGACGCATGCTTGAGAAAATATTTTGTCAAAGTGTCTTAGTTATGGCTTCTATTGTAATAAACAACATGACCAAAAGCAAATAGGGGGTGGTACTTGGTTCATGTATTAGAGGTCAAAGTTGATTGAGAAGCCAAGTCAGAAACTCAATGCAGGAAAAAAGATGCAGGAATTGAGGCATAAGCCATGGAGTAACATTGCTTACTGGCCTACCCCTGTGGCTTGCTCAACCTCTAATCTGAGCATTCAGTCCTACTATCAAGGACCAGCTGCCTACAGGTAGCACGGTCCCCACTTCAAATACTGTGAGCCAGGCCCTTCCACATCAGTTATTAACTGAGAAAATGCCCTATAGACTAATGTACAGGTCAGTGTTATGAAAACATTTCCTCAATTAATATTCTCTCTTCCCACATATGTCTGGGTTTGTGCCAACTTGACAAGAGCCAACCAGGACAGTGCCTATCGAATGCCACTGATCTTTCTCACCTTTGACAGTTTACCATTCATGTTTTGGGGGTCATTCATAAAAGAGTTTAGTTCTACTTTTTATTCTGTGGTTAGAAGATTTGATATTCACTTATTTTTCTGTCACCAATTGTCTTTTCTAGTTCTTATGATTTTCTCTAGTTCCGACTACCAGAAATTGCAGGGGGAAAGGTAGAAAACATTGTATTTGATGCTGTTTCCACACATTTCATGCTTCATTTGGGCTGTAGAAAAATGAACACAAGCTTTTCAAACAGCCATGTCTTGCCCAAATGTGTTTTTATAGCCTAACTCTAAAGCTCTAACTAAACTCCAAAGCTCTCCAGCACTTTGGCTCACCATCAAGAGCAGAACTGTGAGCGCCGCTTCCATAATAGAGCATTGCTTTTGTTATTTTATGACAATCTGCAGGCACTCAGGAGAACTGGATGGGCCATTCGTATAATTCTACCACATAATGCAAATGTCTTTGAACTACAAGGTAGCATTTGTCTTAGTAGTAACATGAAGGTGAAGCCCGAGTACTGTAGAAAAGCAAATGATTTATGGTTCATGGGAAATGGTTATACCCCACCGGCTGTTTTAGTGTGGGGCTCTAACAGCTCTAAAGCATAAATCTACTGCCGATGAGGCTGCTCAGTTTTATTACTATTTTTCTAACTTGAGAATTTTCCTGTTGGGGATAGAACCACCTTGCCTGGTCGTTTATTACTCATGCTTAAAGCTTTAGTTACAGTGTGAGTCTTTGCATACAGTAGTATTAGGATTTCTTAGTTCTGTGGAATAACAGGTTGGTTCTCATAGGCTTTTTCACTCTCCTTTTATTTAATAGTTCAAGGAAGGAAACAGGTAGTTAAAAGAAGCATATTAGCAAAGATTCAAGGCTGCAGAGAGTTTGATTCTTAGTAACAGAAAATAATGCAACACACACACACACACACACACACACACACAGTACAGTAGTCTTACTGATAAGTAAAGGAAGTAAAATCTTTCAAAGCTGACAGAGGGAAACCAAAGGGCAAGAAAGTATTAGTTTAGTATATTTCTTCCAAGGGGCACAAAAGAAAGGGAGATAGTGGCCTGTGGGTCATGGAGTATGAAGAAGGAGTTAAATCTATTTCTATGTACAGTTAATACTTGGTCTATCTGGTCAGTTTTTTTCTTGATGCATTTTTCTTTCCACTTGGAATCTATTGCTAGCAAACCATTTATCCTAGCTATATGCTTTGTTTATTTTCTTTTATCTATTTATTGCTAACAAGCCATTTATCCTAGCTATGTGCTTTGTTTATTTTCTTTTATCTATTTATTGCTAACAAGCCATTTATCCTAGCTATGTGCTTTGTTTATTTTCTTTTATCCATTTGGACTTAATGGAAACTTTATTTCTCAATTTTAGCCTTTTGATAAATAAACATTAATGCATGTATGTGTACATCATACAGGTATTGACACTTTTCAAAATTATATTTTCAGTTTTCCCTGGTCCGAAGTTTTGAAGTCATTTCTTAGAAAAAAGAAATATATGTGTTCCTATAGCAACTGCTAGCTTCAGCTACATACATCTTACCCAAATAAGTTAGAGAAAATAAAGTTAGCAGTTAATTCTAAAATAAAATAAATAGGTCAGATTTGAATCAATTAAGAGGGTAAATCTCAGATAGGGTTTTTAAGACTTTTAGTAATTAATTACTTAATTTCTTTCACTGATTTATAGATGGGCAAGTGTTAATCCTATGCCACCTTAGACAAGCTGAGAGGATGTTCAATACATTTCTATGCCTGTATACTGAGATGGTATTAGCCTTTGTTAAAGAGGGTGTATGGTTGATTTTGTGATACACCCTTATTCATAACATCAATTCTGTGGTTTTTGGAACATCTCTTTATTCATTTACCCTGTTGTTTCCTAATATGTAAAGGAAATAAACCTCTCTAGTTGTCAAAATCCATTAGTCTAAGTATATAATACAGTAATATGAGGCCTGGATAATTAATACTGGTATTGAGTCTGTTTTATTGAATTAATCTCGGTTTTATTAGGGATGTGGTATCCTTCTTCACCTGGACCTATATAGCTGATTAAATAAAAAGGTTATTTCTTTTCCCAAACCAGTGTCCTGCTGAGACACTGTAAGTCAAATGATTAGACATAGACCTGTCCTGACAATACTTCCTGGGGATCTGGGATCACACTCAGCTATCACGGAACAGTGAAAAGGTCACTTTCGTTACATGCTTTAGTGCCTGACTAACATTCAAAGTTCACGTATCAGACATCCAGTTGAAATGTTTATTTTCTCTGTAAAAATAACAAAAAACTTTTTGGAACTAAATACACCCAATGAGCAAGGCTCAAAAGCAATACGTTTTTAGGACTGTTTTTCCTCTAAAGCTATAATTAATTATCTCAAGTAGTTAATTAAAATCTTTGAAGTACAACTAGCATAAAACTAGAGAGGTATGTTATTTTTCTGTGTTGAGAGGCATTTCCAGATTAACAAACTAAATGCCTTGGGGAACTGAGAAGTGTAAGTATAGTTCCATGAAAGATGAGATCATAGTATGATATGAACAGGTTTTAACACTTAAACAGGTGAATCTCTGCTCTTGAGTGGCAAGATTCACTGATGGGTTATTTTCATACTGCTATCTCCAAGACAATCAGATCCTTTCAAAATAACTCACTAAATTATCTGTCAGAATGTAAGATGGGACTTTAAGATGGACTGACTCTAGCTTTTACAATTCAGTACATGAAAGGAAAAAAAAAGAAACTTTAGTTTGTTTTGATTTTTGGATGGTTTGTTTTTGAGACAGGATCTCTGCATAGCCCTCTCTGTCCAGAAGTTCTCTCTGTTACCAAAGCTGTCCTGGATGTCACAGAGACCTCCCTGCCTCTGCCTCCTAAATACTGGGATTAAAGGCATGTGCTACTATACCCAGCTTTTTTTTTAAAGACAGATCTGAAGCACCCTTTCTAATTTCACTGGTGTTTAAAATAATTTACAATCATGTATCATGGTAATTTAGAGTTGTGCCGTGTATAGCACAACTTACTCCTGATAGCCTGACTGAGGCGGATAGGGGAAGGACAGACACAAAGCTAAGTAAAGAAAAGCAGGGATCCATCCGCAGGATCTTGCCCCCTCTGATAGAGCTGATCCAGCTTTGCAGCAAGCTGGAACCTCAACTACTGTATTATGCACAAGATAGGGGGATAGGTTAGCTAGATAATACACATTCATCAGAGCTTCAGCTGCATGTGAATGAGTATGCTTTCAGAGGGCAGAAGGGAGTGTCAGACCCCTTGAACTAGAGTTACAGGTGGTTTTAAGCTGCCCAATGTGGGTGGTGGGAACTGAACTGGGGTTCTTTATAAGAGCAGTACACAGTCTTAACCATTGAACCATCTCTTCAGCCTCTGGCCCAGGTTTTATAGTTTCAAAATTCCTTGGAAAACACACACACACACACACACACACACACACACACACACACACACACACACACACACACACATACACATACACACACACACACACACACACACACACACACACACACACACACGCAAAACTGATTTTTAAAAACTGCTGTGTGAAAGCAGCAATTATATAATACAAATCGTGTCCTGTTGTGTTCAAACTTTTCTCTTCTCTCCCATTTTAAGTGTCTCAAAAAGATACAATAAAGTTGGCGACAGGCCATTTCTCCATTTATATTTTCCATCACTGTCCTACAGATAGTGTGGCATATTTTAATGTGAATGTACCATCAGTTATCCCCATGTCTCAAACATTGTCAATCTGAGATGAGACGGGAACAGATTTATTAGCAAGACTACAGACTCCCTTGCAGCTGCCAATTCTATTTATAATGCAGTTCGACAGAATCTTAAAACTGTGGTTGTACGTGTACTTGGTGTTCTAATTCTTGACAGTTCCGTCCATCAGTTCAGATTCAGAACATTCTTTCTTATTCAACTCTCATTAACAACAATTATTTTACTATTAATGTATTTAGTCGTGATAACTCCAGAAAAAAAATCATTATTTCTAGAATAATGCTCTATGGTTGATAAAGAAATACTGGAAGTTTCTATTGACTTGAATATAAGGTCATTTGGACAGGAGTAGGGTGCTTGGCTGATCATCAGTTTTTACCCAATAAAAACCTCCTGAAGTGTTTGTGGAGCTCTTAAAACAATAGCTAGCTGGTATTTTGATGGGGGGAAGGTGAGGGGGGCCGGAGTGGGGAGAACAAGGGAATCTGTGGCTGATATGTAGAACTGAATTGTACTGCAAAATAAAAATAAAAAATAAATAAAAAAGTCAATTAATCAAAAAAAAGCTAGCATTCTTGAAAACAAAGTCAAGGGGCTGAGAGTCTTCTCTGGAAGAACAATAGTATTTCTTCAATAATCTGAAGTCAGTATTAAAATATATATTGTTTGAAAAGGTAACTGAATGCACAAGAGTTTCCACTAGGCTTACTAGGCCCCTAACCTGCGATGCTAGGACCATTCCAACTTAATTTTCTCAAGTGCAAAGCCTAGTTTTTCCGCTTTCTCTTCTGACTTTCACATAAAGGCAAACAAGCACACATATGAGACATCATTTACTGTTAAGATGAGAGAAGAGAAAGGAAGCAGTACTGCTGAGAAATTACTACAATAAAACTTATCAATAACTGAACAGCAGAGCTAGCTTTATGTCCTGCAGGGTACCTTGAGTTTGGTAGTCTCCCATCTTCTGACTGTTACAGAGGGAGAGTCATCAGCATCCCTCTGATCCACTTCAGACCTCTACTGTCCACCTTGTAGCTTCATACCCAGGTTTAGTGATTTGTGTGTTATACTGTCTTTTGTTACTGAACTTTGATTTTCTGATGAAATTTGAGAAAGTGATTTCTATCGCAATAGCTGATACTACTGAAATGTAAAGAATTTTCTATAACTTCCATGACTTCCCAAGGATCATTGTTGTAACTCCTGAGAAACTATAATAAAATTTAGATGATTTTCTCAATTTTATGTGTTGGAAGAAAATGTAAGTACTGAATCCAAATTATTTGACCAGAGAAATGTATAGATCTCAGAATGTCATCTTTCCCGAAAATGTATCTTCAGGATAGACAAATGCAAACAATCCAATATGGATCAACATATTTGTCTAAACTCACTTGGTTTTCTGTAACAACAACAGTGTTTTCTACCTTAGTGGTAGGCAATGTATTGTTCTTTGTCATGGCATTCATCCAGTACCTTCTTACTCTATTAATTCTTATAAGTGCATATTCTTTTTCTTTTTTTTCTTTTTTGAGACAAGGTTTCCTTGTGTAATAGCCCTGGCTGTCCTGGAACTCACTCTGTAGACCAGGCTGGCCTTGAACCCACAGAGATCCAGCTGCTTCTGCCTCCCAAGCGCTGGGATTAAATGCATGTGCCACCACCCCCTGGCGTAAGTGCATATTCTTATTCTTCTCTTTTTGCTTATGACTTTCTGTAAAACATTTAAACGTATTATCAGTTTTCACTTTTCATTGCCTGTACCCTGTTCTGATAACATTGCCAGACTCCTGCAGTTTCCTAGGCTAAGAAGAAAACACTCCTTTCAGAGATGGGCAAAATGAGAAATTATAAAGTTGTCCTTATTGTTTTACTTTTATTCTTATCATTGTTATTAGTGTTAAGAAAGGATCCTTCTAAGCACAGCAGGCTGACCTTGATTTTCAATCATCTTCCTTCCACACTTAAAATGATTGGACTACAGGTGTGTGTTGTCACATCTGACCATTCATGAGTATTTCAAAGGCAAAAAATTGAAACCTTTTGAAGAATTTTAACTGACATACAAAAGTTTGGATTTGTCCCATAATAATTAAGACAGTTTAATTTACTAGAAGAGGTAATTTTTTCTGGTCCAACTGCATGCCCTTTGATGTGACTTATCCAGAATTTAATTATGTGGCAGTGATATACTACTTGTTAATGGTCTATGTCTCTGCTATGTTCAGCTTTCTTCAGCAAGAATTCCTATTGCTTCTAAGTGTCCCTGACACTTGGCAGAAGGCTATTAATAATTTTGCAGTAAAAGATTTTTATTTTTACATCTGACTTTAGGAGGAGCTCAGTGTGGCTCCTATATCTTTGAGACCAAGATATTAGAGGTTCAAACATTGTAAGGTAAGTTTTACTGTGCATGTATAGGTTTTACAACATGATGTTGTGAGAGCCTTGTAGATAAAAATGCAAATTGCATTGAAATAAATTACCATTTCTAACATCTTATGTAGTTTCTTTTTAATAAGAAGAGTCAGCTCTGCATATTTAATATTATCCCCTAGTCCAGTGCAATTTCATCAACCATAGTCCCAGGTCACACAGCAGACAACTTGAACTCTAAAGATATTCATGCTATGCATCTGTTTCGTTGTATCTTTCTGCCTCCTTTCTTCTCCTTCCCATTCTTCAGTATTTGCTAATTTGTTCTCTGTCTGGATGTGTGGCTTCATTTTTTTGTCTCTACCCCACATCAATTCCATATATAATTGAATCCTACAAAGTTGTTGTTTGTTTGTTGTTGTTCTTTTGTTTGCTTGTTTTGTCTCTGCAACTTACTTAACAGCATAATGCCCTCCATCTCCATCAATGTTTGAGTGTGTGATAAACGTTAGGATCTCTTTTAGATCCTCAATTAATGTCTGTGTGTGTGTGTGTGTGTGTGTCTGTGTGTGTGTGTGTGTGTGTGTGTGAGAGAGAGAGAGAGAGAGAGAGACAGAGACAGAGACAGAGAGACAGAGACAGAGAGACAGAGACAGAGAGAGACAGAGATAGAAACAGAGAGACAGAAATCTCATCTGTGTATCTCTTGGATTTAACTCTTGCAATGGGTATAAAGTTCAGTAATCTTGACAAAATGTTCATTGAGTGTATACTTGGGGGAAAGATCACTGGACCATGCAGTTACTCTAATCTGTTTATTTTTATTTGGAGGGACTTGCAAACGGTTTTTTATAACATTAACCATATTCTAGCACTTTCTTACATCTTTAGTTAATTTTTGCATATATATGTATGTATATACATATATATACATACATATATATGCAATTCTCTCTATATAAACCACTCTAATAAGTGCAGACATCCAATAGAGATTTATATTTTTTACACTTCTGTTTCCTTAAGGTTTTGTGGGACAGGGTTTTCATATACTCATTAGGTCATTTCCTTGTCTCTATAGAAGTTTCTATTCCTATTATTTGACAAAAGTTTATGTTTATTTTTCAGAGCTGAGTTTGAATTCAAGGCCTTAAACATGCTAGACACATGCTCTACCACTCAGCTATAATTCCAACTCCATTCATTAAACATTTAGTCTTTTTTTTTCCTGATTTTGAATAATAAAAGTTCTCAATCACATTGAATATTAACATATTGAATATTTATAACATTTGAATATCAGATATGTAATTGGTAAATATTTTCTCCAGTATATATGCTGCTGTTTGTTTCATTGGTAACACCCAGCTTTGTAACTAGATGTACTTCCTACTAGCTAATCAACAACAGCAAAGTTTGAGTGGCATACCTTGCATTTGTGTATAATATTACTTTCAGAAGCAATAGGTTCTTATTTTAATTTTTGCAAACTGAGATTTTGGTGTGTTTTTCAAAAAATCATTGTTAAAGCAAAATTTAACCACCCTCCTTTATGTTTCATGTAGGATGACATAGTTCACATAGCACATTGAAGACTGCATTCATGTTAATGGATTTTAGTGTATGGGGTCAGATAGAGATCTGACTTCAAGCTCTTGAATGTGAGCTTCCACTTCTAACATAAGCAGTACTAGTTAATCATATGTAACTTGAGTTAATTTTGGAGATTTATTTTTACATTTATCTATGTTTCTGCTTTATGCCTTTTCTATGTTTATCCATGTTTTTGTTATTGGTTTTTGGTAGTTTTCTTGTTAGTTTGTTTTTATGCCAGTTTCTGTCAGATCTGGCCTGGCTCTGAAAACTTTGTATTGTTTTTCTTCCTTAACATTAGAAACAAACAACAAGAAAAATAATCCCAGAAGTCTTTCTGAATAGGAAGGAACTGTCTACCTTGGAGTTCACCTGTTACTATTCTCTCTTCCTTACTTCTAGGTTAATTCTAATGAGTTTTTAATTTAGGCACATTAGACAAGCTATGAGAGAGCATGTTCAATAGATTTCTGTTCATGTATACAGCGATATAATATACTGAAATGTAAAGTATTCAATGGCAAAACAAAATATATTTTAGTTTCATGTCTGTTTGTTCCCAAATTTTTATCTATTTATATCTAAAACAAGTTACCTTAATGGACTTCATACAAATATGTCTACATTTATGTTCTTTTAAAGATGTTCTGAGATAATACCTAAAGAAGAAAGTCTGATATAAAAATGGATACATTAACCAATGGAACAGATCAGAACATCTAGAAAATCCCCAGTTATCTACTATCAATTGATGTTTGACAAAGAGGTCAGGAATATACAGTGAGGAAGGGATGGTCTTTCTAATAACTACTGTTACTAACAATTAGAAAGAACATGAAGAAGAACAAATGTGGGTTCTCACATGAAATCATAATGAGGACATCACAAAAAAAATGAGTAAGTGGCAAACTTGAGACTCACATTGGTAATGCCACAAGAACAGAGCAAACAGCCAGCACTTTGTGATTGGGTTTAGGGCCTTGGTGATGATTTCATAGCTGAGATGCCCATAGTACATACAAATTAATAAGAAGAGATACAAATATTAAGACCAAATCAAGAAAAAAAAAAGCTTGAGCATAGAAAAGGAAGCTACAGAGGGAAAATAATGACCTGTACATTGAACAGAAATATTTGCAGGAGAGACTAATTTCCAAAATGTATAAGGAATCCAAAGAGCCATTAACTTGAAAGAGGGCAAGGAAGGATATATGGGAGGATTTGGAGGGAGCAGAGGGAGTGGGAGAATGATGGAATTATATTCTCAAAACATAAAATAAGTATTTTTAAAACTTCAAATTGTAGAGATAAAGGAATAGAATGAAAAACTTTGAAATACACTTCACAAAAAGAGTTAAGGATGACCTACAGATATATGACAAAATGTCAAACCACTTTAGTGATGCAAACAATTAAAGACTCAATGATGCACAAGTAAAAAACTTAACACTCAGTGGAAATGTAACTTCATGAAGCCATTTGTGAATAGTCAACAGGTTCTTCAAAACTGAAATGAAAGTTATGAAACTGTTATAGATTCAGCTATTCCACTTCCAGTAAATGTTCAGAAGAATTGAAACTGGTGTGTTGCATACATACACATTTTCCTGTGTTCAGTTAGGTTGGAGTTATCACTTTTAATGGTCACATATTTCAAAGTTACCAAAATAGATTATTAATATTCCCACAAAAATTATTATTTAAGGAAATCGGTTAGGCAATATATTGGTCATTAGATTGGCTGAATATTTCTGCCATGTACATAGATCAAAATATTTTTATGACTGGTATCACACTTACTATTTGTCAGTAAAAATGTATTTTAAAGCCCAGCAAGATGGCCTCACAGGTAAAGGCATTTGAAGTTCAAGTCTCTTGACTAGAGTTCAAACTCTAGAATCCACGTGAAGGTGGAGGGAGAGAGAGAGAATAGCAACAACCAAGAAATGTCCACTCATTTCCATATGTGATTATCCATTGCATACTTATGCCCACAATACACACACACACACACACACACACACACACACACACACACACACACACACTGAATATACTCACACAAAGAGAGAGATACAGGGACACAAACCCAGTATCAAGAATAGAGATGGATGACTTTTTAAATTGCAAAATAATTGTTGTCCTTCAAAGATTGAATTCTCATAATAGCTAATAACTGATTAGCAGTATATATTGGCATATTTTCATCCATAGGAAGACAGATGTTTTCTTGATAGAAACATTGATTTTCAATATGGCTTTAGTCACTATGTATACCTGAGCCTATGAGTCTTGATAATGACCTCAATAGTCATCAATTCCTACTTCATGTATGCAAAGCCATAAATCATAGTTATCTGACACTCTGCTGTTTCTGTTTTCTAATTTCCCAAGACATCACAAATCAATACTTCCCTATTTACAAAATGAAGAAAACAGTTTATTCTGATACCTAATTTGTAGAACATAGCATTTTAAAATAGCAAAGCTGAAATGCAAGCATTTGTAATTCCTAAAAGCCCTTACAGGATAGAATGTGATCAAGGGAACTGACACCTTTGAATTTTAAATAATGTGTTCCATAATTGATGATGGAAGCACATTTTTCTTTCTAAGTGTGAAGACTACATAAACAAATAGGTAGTTATGTTATTTTATTCAGAGACATGCCACTTAATGCAATATTATAAATGCAAAATACTTGCAATTGAATTAAGCAATTTAACCTAAGCCATAAAATGAGTAGCAGGAATGCAGAGTTAGAAGGTAATTGCCAGATTTCAGCATCCGTCTGTCCCATTCTCTAAAACTTTAGAAGTGTTATGACAGTATTTAAAATATAAAAAGCTGCACCTAGATAAAATTGACTCATCAAAAGAAACATCCAGCAAAGAGACTACAGAATGGGCTTGGAAAATTAACAAGGCCTGATGCTCTCCACCTAAATTATTGTCACACACTAATTAGCGATGTGCTCCGATTTGAGTCTTTAAACTTGTTCCTTTGAAGATTTTCTTAAAATTGTATTCAAAGGAAAGCTTCTCTTTAATACAACTGTATAATTCTCTGTTCACTTGGGAAACAGAGCTTCCCAGCATAACATTGCTCAAATGCAAGAGCTGACTTTTAATGGAGGTGCTAATTATTAGCATTCCAACACCAGCCAATGGCTGCATTCTTTCAGATGGATATAAAACAATAGTGCACATTCCAATAAGCATTTGAAAAACTCAATAATCTTCATTAAATACATAAATGTGCATGTTAAAAATAAGGATTCCCTCCTGTGATTTATTATGAACTATTATAAAAAGCAAAGCTGGAGAAGAGCAGCATTATAAGGCAGGAGAAGGGACTCTGGCTGCTAATTAGGATGTAAATTTATTATTACAGCACTAGAAAAGAGTTACTTCATATTAAAAAAAAGCAACACTGACCATAGCTTGGTCACTCAAAATATAGATATATTAGCCTTTAACTCACATGGTACAATAAGAATAAGGACCATATTAATTGATGAGGTGCCTAAAAATGACTTAAAAGAAAAGTCTAGAAATGGCCTGGTATTAATGGAAGTACGACAGAAGAAAAGAGGGCTTTCTATAATGTCTGGAAGATTGTGTAGTTTACAAGAAAACTCACATCAACCTTACCGTCACTATCTGCATGACACCTTATTTACTACCTTTTCCCTGCCAACTTTCTTGTGACATTGAATGTAATCTCGAGTCCCCTTTCTCAGTATAAAAACTCATTACTGCTAAGGTGGGAGAGGAAGGACCTTACATTGGGAGATAAAGTGATAAACTGGTTGAGACATGAGTCAGTGTGTGTCCTTGGGAAGACAACCTTCTCAGCACTGGGCCCCTTCACCTGTGCAGTAGGAGATTAAGATGAGCTCATACTGAAATGTTCAGATTTCACCCTTGATGTTACGGCAGAGTTTTTCCCGACAATGTAGCAGCTGTGGGGTGTAGGTCCTTTTCTATTCTGTGGGCTTAAGCTACCAATAAACTATACTTCCTGGGGGATTGATAGGAGACAAAATATACTTTTTCCCCCTGAAACTGGGGAGAAGCAAAGTGAATAAAAACCACTGTATTTTGAATGTCCTAGACAAGGCAGTGAAGGAGGATGGCCGGGATCTGTAGTTTTTCACTTCCTCCTGCTCAGCTGCCCTTCCTAGGAACCTGACTTCCTCCTGACCAGCTCTAAGACAGTGGTGACAGAGAGCAGGGATGGCCGCCCGCTCTGGGCTTTTGTCCTATTAAATTCCTCACACTTTTTTGTCATGTCCTCCAAGGATCTGCAATGATTCTGTTTCATTTTTCCTGGATCCTCTCTGTTTCTTTACCGTAACAATTCCTTCAATAATTTTGTCAGACATAATTTCTCTAGGTACTGCTCTTCCTAAAACTTAAGTCTTGCTTTCCTGATAGAAGGCTGGCTGATATAGTTTGTAAGCGTTTGTTGTAGCGGCTGTATAAAACAGTGATAGATAATATATGTACAATGGTGAAAAGAAAATACGGAACTATATGTTGCTGTGGATATCGCTCTATATAAATAAAGCACTGATTGGCCAGTGACCAGGCAGGAAGTATAGGTGGGACAAGGAGAGAGGAGAATGGAGGAAGGAGGAAGGAAAGGGAGACCGGCTGGAGCCACCGCCAAGACAAGGAAGATGTAAAGTACCGGTAAGCCACGAGCCACGTGGCAAAGTAAAGATTAATAAAAATGGGCTAAATATAAGAGTGAGAGCTAGACAATGATAGGCCTGAGCTAATGGCCAAGCAGTTTAAATAATGTAAGAGTCTGTGTGTTTATTTTATAAGTGGGCTCCGGGACTGGCGGGACTTGACGGTGGGAGCTGGAGAAAAATTCTCCAGCTACAATATGTATTTAATTTAATCAACACCAGGATGCTATTACAATATTACAAAACAGTGATTGTATAAGGGTAAATGATTTCTGTGTGTGTAATGTATATGTATTACTGAGTGTGTGTGTGAGAGAGTGAGTGTGTGTTTGTATGTGTTTATGTGTGTGTGCTTGCGTTCCTGTGGGTGCCCAAGCACGAGCACGAGCACGGGCATAGAAGCTAGAGGTTAATGTTGGAATGTCTTCCTCACTTGCTGTCTCTTTTTCTCTTTTGAGACAGAGTCTCTCATTGAATCTGGAGTTCAGCAAATAGGTTTGATTGACTGATCAATGAACCCCAGGGATCCTCCTAGCTCTCTCTCTTTCTTATTGATATTCCAAACACATGTCACCACACCTGACTTTTTGCATGAGATCTGGCTTATCACACTCAAAGCCTCATTTTACAAAGAAAATGATTTCCTGACTGAGTCATCTCTCCAGTGCACTAATCTTGAAGGTAGTTTAAATCCACCCACTCTACATGTACATCTTTTGGATTTTGCCATCTGTTTAAAATTCTACACAAATTTAATCAGTCAGTGTCCTTTTTTAAAAATCTTCAAAAAAGGCTTGAATGACATACTTGTATAAACTAACTAAAAATAAACAAAAACTTTTAAGATATCATATATCTAAGAAAAATTAATTCCAAATTTAAACCAAACTATACTGAGAATAGTATTAGTGACCTGAAATGATGAGGTCATTGAGAAGCTTTTTCTTTTGGTATGTAAGTCTCAACTGGGTGGAGTTTTTTGTTTGTTTGTTTGTTTTGTTTTTGATCAATATTTTTTCCTAACCATTGATTCATGTACGTTTCTTTTAAAAATATTTCATATTTTGCTTTCCTTCTTTCAGAATATATGCAACTCACTGTGATAAAATTTAATGGGATTCTGTAGGCCATTTTCTAGGAACATTGCTAACTATCAAAATTTTTGACTGATGAATGAAAAAAGAGAAAAGTTATAAGGACACATAGTGGTTTGTGTCCTCTCAACCATGTATCTCCATTTATATGACTCAAGCGTAAAAAATAAACTATGACTGTAAGAGAAACTCATGTTCATGAGTGAGGATTTCTCAGAACAAATGCAGATACAGAAAAATGCTGAAGTATTTTGAAGTTAAGTTCATGGTTATGAATGTGGGTAAAGTGAGGCAGTCAAAAAGTAC
Source organism: Peromyscus californicus insignis (assembly GCF_007827085.1). Taxonomy (NCBI): domain Eukaryota; kingdom Metazoa; phylum Chordata; class Mammalia; order Rodentia; family Cricetidae; genus Peromyscus; species Peromyscus californicus. The sequence goes on from NW_026294617.1 coordinate 25,831,465, forward strand.
AACTGACAGCTCCACTGTGAGCCATACAGAGAAAGAGGAGAAAGAAGCCATTCTCTGATGTCATAAATGACATGAAAGGGATGCCAAGAGCTCCCAGGATCACAGAAATGCTGCAACTTTACCCTATCTCCAACAGTAAACTATCACAGGAATGCTGAACAGCGAGTTAAACTAGAAAATCTTTCTCCAAATAACATTTTAAATTCACACCTTATTAATTTTTTTGTCATTTTATATGTATGTTTTTATTTGGTTGTCATTGGGTTTTGTTTGGGTGTTTTTTGTTTGTTTGTTTGTTTGTTTGTTTTCTGGCCAGGTTAGCATCAAACTCAGGATCCCTCTTATATGCAGGATGGAGGTGACAAGTATGCTCCATTATATCCAACTCATAAAATTTTATTAATTTGGTTGGAGCTAAAGTAAAGAAGAACAAGTTTGAATATGAATGTGAAATATCAGACAAGTATTTTTCTAAAGTATTTATGATAAAATACCATTTTTAATGTTCTATAGTCGCAATGGAACAAACTAGAAAACATTTTGTAAAGTTCAATTCAAATTAGTTCTATAGCCATATGTTGAATATTTTATATATTGATTTTTTTTGATGGATTATCGAGCAAACAACTAGCAAAGTTCTAAGGGGGAGAACTGCAGATGAACAGAGTATGAGACAGCAGGGGACAGTAGACAAACATGAGCAGCTGTGTAGTATTATTTTTCTGGGGGAAAAGGTGAGATATTGCTGGTGTGTTAGTTAGAATTATCTTTAACTACAAGTATTCAGAATATTTGCAAACAAAAACAGTAAGCAAGACAGCAAACATATTTCACATACAGAAGCAACTGGAGCTCCTTGGTACAAATTTCTTTTTATACCTCATGTGTGGGAAATCATCAGTGTGTAAGACAGCACCTTGGCTTCTGAGCAGTCCACCCTCATTTTCCCTATACACCAAATGTAATACTCAAGTTAGTAGTAACTGATGTTCTTCTAGATTTAAGATAAGGAAAGATGAAGGGATTCTATAGATGCGGTGTAGGTATCTAAACTGTGGACTGTTGTGTAGTCAGAAGTTTTCTTGTGTCCCAGCCAGCTGGTGGTCAGGACAAATCTCTCCCACTCATATCCCCCAAGTAAACACACAGAAGCTTATATTAATTATAACTTTTTGGCCATTAGCTCAGGCTTATTAATCACTAGCTCTTACACTTAAATTAACCCACAATTCTTATCTATGTTTAGCCATGTGGCTTGGTACCTTTTCTCAGTTCTGCCTTGTCATCTTGCTTCCTCTGTGTCTGGCTGGCGACTCCTGACTCTACCCTTCCTCTTAACAGAATTCTCATCTGCTTGCCTGCCTATACTTCCTGCCTGGCTACTGGCCAATCAGTGTTTTATTTATCAACCAATCAAAGCAACACATATTCAGTGTAGAGAAAGTCATCCCACATCACTGTTGTTTATCAAGGGCAACATATGCTAGCAGATTAATCAGATAAGACCTTCAAAAGACACCATAGACTGTCTCTAGTATGACTTGCAACACTGGTGGAATGGATTACCATGCAACACTGAAGGATATGAAATAGAGATAATGGCCAACTCTAGTACCTAGGACTTTGATTCAATAACTGCTTGAAACTCAATTCTGCCCTCAACTATACAACCCTAACAGAGGAGAATGAGCAACACATGGAACTGCAGCATTTATTACTGACCCATGAAAGTGTGAACTGAGGACCACCTCTACCATTTGCACCAAAAATTATAAATACCAAATGGCTGCTACTTCTAATTTTTATCTCAAATAATTTGATGACAAATATCTTCATATCACTTATAAAAATAAGAAGGAAAAGCTACACAAGAAGATGAAGGAGAAGGAGGACCACTGACTCCCTTTAAGGACACTTCCTACATTTGAAGCAACACTATCTCACTCATGTCTCAGTCACTACAATGTTATGTGATCACACATAACTACTTAGTTCTTTAGTCTGTATAATCATTGATATTTCATTACTGAGAAAAGTGTGAGAATGGGAAATCAAATGAAACTGAGTGTTTCTGCCACAATTTTGGAATAAATTGTGTGTTCAGGAGGGTAACATTATGATGGTGTACAAGAACTTTACCAAAAAGATACTTCCAATTACTGTGGATGTAAAAAAGATAGAAATTCAGAAATCTATTATGTGAGCGACCTCTCAAAATTCCTGTCTCTCTCTGATAATTGTGATGTAGATGTGGTAGCTGTTTCCATATTAAGAACACATCATTCGGTAAATAATACAATATTAAAAGCCTGCTAATAATGTCTCTGCAGCAGCAGTATCTTTCTCAGAGTACACTTGTGTTCTTATAATTTATGTCTGGCAAAGTTTTGAAGAAGCAGTTGACAGCTTGAGGGAAATTTTGTAGCTAAAGCTTTCTTGTATCCCGGCTTGCCGGCAGTCAGGACAAATCTCTCCCACTAGTGTCCCCCAAGTAAACACACAGAAACTTATATTACTTATAAACTGTATGGCCATGGTTCTTGCTAGCTAGATCTTACATCTTAAATTAACCCATAATTCTTATTTATGTTTAGCCACGTGGCTTGGTACCTTTTCCCAGTTCTGCCTTCACGTCTTGTTTCTCATGGTGGCAGCATCTGGCAGCATCTCCTGACTCAGCCTTCCACCTCCCACAATTCTCCTCTCTCCTTATCTCGCCTGCCCTATACTTCCTGCCTGGCTACTGGCCAATCAGCATTTTATTTATCAATCAATCAGAGCAACATATTCACAGCATCCCCAACACTTCTCAACTTCTACTGTCGTGCAAATTATTTCCCCAAATTCCTAATAGGCTACTGATTCTCTTTCTCTAGAACACCTTAATATTTTTTCATTGGTTATTGTTAGACCCTGTCAATATTAGTATGAATAAATTTCTATTATTTTACTAGAGCTTTGGCAGCATGTGACCTGCAATGGTAATTCTAAGATACTCATTCATTCTTGGTACTAGAGACTGGAAGTTCTCAGTAGAGGAGTCTGCAAGGCTGGTTAAATCTGTAGGCTGGGAAAAAGAATATGTCAGTGCTGCTCTCCCACTTTTCAGGGGCAGCCAGAAGCTTTTCTGTCTCTGGGTTGTACATAGTCTCTGTATCTACTGCTGTTATCTGGTATCATCTGTGTCAAATCTCCCTCATCTTATAAGGGCACCCTACCCACAATGATGTTTATTGTAACCTAGTTATAGCTACAAAAATCCAACATCTGAACACAGTTGCAGTCATGGGATTTAGGGAGACATTACTTTTAGGTGGACAATTTCCTCCTTAGCATGACATCTTAGCAAAAGCCATGAGATCAAATTCATTTAACTGACAGATGTTATAAGGAAGAAGTTTGCAGAAGGAGAGACCAGAGGAATAGGTAAGACCAGTGAGATGCCATTTAAAGGGTTTAAAGTATTTAAACGATTTTTTGGAGAATTATGCTACGTTCAAAGTAGCACAGTATATTGCATTGGATCTTTTGAACATCTCAGAAAATCGCTCATATTCTGACATCTCCACAATTCAGGTTCACAGGAGGTGGGTAGTAAAGTAAGGTAGGAAGAGTCAGCTGAGAAGTTTAGGAACCCAACTCCCCTCCGTGCACCCCCCCAAAAAAAAAGAGAGAGAGGAGATTAAAAAAATTAAAAAAAATTGCTCCGGAGTAAAAGACAAAAAACAAACAACAACAAAAACCCCACAAAACACAGCTGTTTGTCCAAATACATTTATTCTCCTCACCAGAAGTGAAAGCTATTTCCAGCTTTTATAACTTAGAAATTACAATTCTCTCTCTCTCTTTTTAATTTTTTAAAATTTATTGTCTGTCTTTCATATCATGTGTTTTGATCCTATTCTGCCTTCGGCCCCTGCCCCCCTCCCAGCCCTATGCCCAATAAAACAAAATTCAGGAGAAAAAAGGAAGAAAATAAACTGAAAAAAGTTTTTTTTGTTGTTGTTTTGTTTTTAAGGCAAAGGAATTAAAAATCTTGTCATGGGAAGCCGTAATGCCACCCAACAAGTCACACCACATACCCTTTTGTCTACACATCTCTGCTTGCAAGTGTTCATTGCAAAAAGTCACTGGTCTGCTTCCAGGGTCCTGGTCACCAGTACACATTCGGTGCTGGGCCCCCACTAGGACTCTTCCTGGACATCCTGCTGCTGCTCTGCATCTTACCAGGGTAGCACAATAGAGCCAACAGTCTTAGTGTAGGTGTGGGTGAGCAAGCCCTGAAATTGCGACCATCAGAGAGCTGTCCCCATTTCCCATCTAGGAGATCAACCCTACAGCTGCCCAGGCTCACACCCAGGGTTAGGACTTGGCCTACCCCAACACCCACACTATCTGTGATGACCCAGAGACCCAAAGCTGCAGGATATCTACAATCCTCTTTCATGTGACACATCTCCCCTGCTTTCAATTCCCTTCCATTGTCTTGGTATATTGGTGGATATAAATGGTCTTTATTTTCATTGCCTTCCAGAATTCACAACACAAATACCTTGTGAAATTTCTTAAGTCATAAAAGGGTTGTAATGACCTGACATGGCAGAGCAGGAAATGGATCCTAAATGAAGTGCCTAAGAAGCCAGCAAAAATGGATTACATAGAAGCAAAGAGTTAAACAAAGCCTGGGATTAATTTACTTGTCAGAAAAATGTACAGATGTTAATATTTTTAGTACTATCTATATCGGTAATAGGTGCCATGATCAAATAAAAACAGTGTGCAGACACCCTTCTGTAAAGGCTATTAGATAGTCATATATTTGACTATACCTGTTAATAATCTTCAAATGCTGTAGGTTATAATTTCATAAAACATAACTTCAAGAAATTATATATATATATATGTGTGTGTGTGTGTGTGTGTGTGTGTGCGTGTGTGTGTGTGTTATACATATATATTAAGAAAATTTAGGACATGGTGAAAGCTTTGCTGCAGAAGACTACATATACAGATTTAAATAGGGTTTACCTTCTGAATAGAATGTTTTTCAAGATGACACCAAAACAGAGAACTAGAAGTATTCAGATACTATATACGGGCAACTTTTGTTTGCTTTTGATATTTGTTTTCTGCTTTTTCACACTAAATTAGAAGGTATCAAGCTTTTGTCCTTCAATCTAAGAATTAACAGAAGTGTTCACTGGCTCGTTCACTTGAATTCCTCAATACCTGCGGATGTGCTGCCTCTCATAGAACACTGAGTGGAAATGTGGTCCCTGAATAGAGTAATTGTTGAGAGCTCTGCTTTTCCTTCTGCTGATTTTACACTATACAACTCCTCTAATTTCCTGTAGAAGATATAAAGAAATCCTGGTTAGGAATAGAGAAGGCTTCTTTTGAATTTTATCAGAATCACTCTCCTTTTCATCCTTAACATTTAAAGCATTCCTGACCAGGTTAATTCTAGGTCATTGGCAGTTCTGTTAATTATGTGGGTGCATCTTAATTTGAAAATTGTCTTTTTAAAGTGAATCTTGCCTGAATGAAAAAAAATTATGCCATACCCAGAAACTGCTAAAGTTAGCCATTAGATTTTTTAACTATGCCATCTCATATCTAAAGCTTGAATCTGAGATTTCCATTCATTTATATTTCCTGACATTTTTTACTTATTCCTATAATTGTTATGTGCATTTTCTTATATATTGTGTTTCCAGTACTTTGTTATCATTTTAGTGTGTGATGGCAATATTCCCAAAATTGAATCCTAAGTGATTTTTCTGCAAAAATCTCTTCTTAAAGTATAATTCCTTGGCTCATTTCATTTATTTAAATAACTGTTGTAATTAAATTCTTCCTATAACAATTAAATACCATTTGTATAATTTCTTTGAATCCAGGCTCTATAAGAAATTACACTCTTATTTATCAGTTTTTAAAAGGTATACTGTTTATAAAGTTCTTCATACGATTTGGCTTTGCTGGTTACACTTTCTTAGACATACATGTAAAACATTAAAGTTCATTTTTAATGGGAAAGAAATTAGATAGCTGTTTATAAATTTTTGACAAATCCAGTGATTTATACATAACGTTACTAGTACTTAAAACTCAAGGAAATTTTTAACTTTAATACTAAAGAAAAAACTTTAGAAGGAAAGATTCATTTTCATTGTCTTCGTTCTTTAGGAAAGGATATAATAATATCATAGACAGAAAAAACTAGTAAAAGAACACGACTAAAGGAATAAAGAAATAACTCTATTTTAAAAGTCCAAAATAGTTAAATAAAAAAACCCTGCAATTACAATACTAGCTTTTTCAGTTAGGCAATAGTGTTTCCCAAATACAAACATTTCTTTTCTTATCATATTTATATGCAGGTTTTATTTATTTCCTTTTAATGGGAATAGATATTTTTCCTCAGAGAATATATCATAATTCTGATTTCCCCTCCCCACCTCCTCACATCCAGATCCACTCCTTTTATGTCTTTCATTAGAAAACAAACAGGCTTAAAAGGAATAGTAAAATAAAATAAAATAAAGAAAAAGTAACACTTTGAAATTGAACAAAACAAATGAACAGAAGGGAAAGAGTTCAAGAGAAAGCACAAGAAATAGAGACCCACTCACTCACACATCAGAAATCCAATAAAAAGACTAAACTAGAAGCCATAATATACACACAGAGGACCTGATGCAGGCCTACACAGGCCCTATATATCCTGCCTCAGTCTCTGTGAGTTCATTTCTGCTTTGATCTTCTTGATTTAGAGGGCCTTGTTTTCTTGTCCTTCATCTCCCCTAGCTCTTAAACTCTTTCTGCCTCCTCTTTCTTGGATTTCCCTGATCCTTGAGGGGAGCTATTTGTTAGAGCCATCCTAGTTAGGTCTTCATGCTCCCAGGTGTCTCATTATCTGCCTAAAGTCTGGCTGTGAGCTCTATGTTTGTTCCCATCTTTTGCAGGAGGAAGAGTGTTTGATGGCTGATCTATGAGGGTAGAAGAACATTATTAGGAGTGATTTTATTGATACTTTTTCCTTCCTTCCTTCCTTCCTTCCTTCCTTCCTTCCTTCCTTCCTTCCTTCCTTCCTTCCTTCCTCTCTCTCTCTCTCTCTCTCTCTCTCTCTCTCTCTCTCTCTCTCTCTCTTTCTTTCTTTCTATATTATCTCAGGTGCTTGTTCACCCAATCAATATGGAATGTCTTAGTCACTGTTGTATTCTTGTGAAGAGACACCATGGCCAAGGCAACTCTTATGAAAGAAAGCATTTAATTGGAGGTTGCTTACAAATTCAGAGTTTTAGTTCATTATCATCATGGCATGGAGCATGGCGACAGGCAGGAGGAGTTCTGTAGAAGCAGCTGAGAGTTACATCATGATCCACAAGCAGGTGGAGAGGGGGGAGGAGAGACTGGGTCTGGTATGGGCTTTTTAACCCCTCACTTCTTCCAACAATGCCACACCTTCTAATCCTTAAAATCCTGTTAAAGGTTTCATTTCCTTTGTGACTAAGCATTCATATACGAGCCCTTTAAAACACTTCTTCCAACAATGCCATGCTACTTAATCCTCCTAATCCTATTGAAAACTTCCACTCCCTCTTGAATAAGCATTCAAGGAGCCTGGGGGTGGGAGCATTGTTACTAGAACCACCACATAGGGTATGCATTCCATCTCCTAGAGTTGTCCTTAAGTCAAATGAGATATTGGTTGGTTATTCCCACAAGCTTTGTTGTCCCATTGTACTAGCATATCTTACAAGTAAGACACCATTGCAGATCAAAGGTTTTGTGGCTGGGTTGGTGTTTATATTTCTCTTTTGGTAGCATGCAGAGTATATCTTCATGTACCAAAGACACTAGATTATAGGGATGAAGGTTCTATCTAGGCACCAGACCTGCTTCTTGTTGTTCCATAAGTTGTATAGTTGTTGTTTTCAGAAAAAGGGGTCTTGCCTTCAGTTTGTGGAGAACAATCTCTAATCTTAACAACTTGTTTGGGAATTCCCATGGGACCTCTTTGGCCAACAGTTTGATTAAATGTGACCTAGTCTCAGGAAGAGGGTTCCATTTGTTTACAAGAGATGGCCAGTTGGGACACTGCATTCCCCAATATTTGGTGATTTTAATTAGATCACCTTCAAATACGTATATATTTTAGGAAACTTCTACTGTATTGTTTCCATATTACCCCTCAAATGGCCATTAATTTTATGTCTCTCTCACTCTCTGTATTCCCCCCCCTCATCCTCCAGTTCCACCCTCCCACTTGCTTCTTCCAGTCAAGATACCCCATCCATCCATAAATACCAATTTTGTTTTCCTTCCCTAACAAGATTTAACTGTGCCCCCAGTCCCTTACTCTTGCCTAACCATATGATTCTACCAATCACAGCATGGTTATCATTGATTTAACAGCTAATATTCACATATAAGCAAATACATACTTTGGGGAAGATTTTTTTTTGTATTTCCATTCATATACCTATGAATTACATGATTTCATTTTCTAATGACTGAATAATAATACATGGCATAAATGTATCACATTATCTAATCCATTCTTCTGTTGAGGGACATCTAGTTTGTTTCCAATTTCTGGCTATTATGAATAGAGCAGCAATGAGCATGGTTGAGCAACTGTGTCTGTGGTACAATAAAGTTTCCTTTGGGCATACGCCCAAGAGTAGTGTCTTAGTTAGGGTTTCTTTTGCTATGAAGAGATACCATGAACATGACAACTCTTATAAAGGAAACCATTTAATTGGATGGCTTACAGTTCTGAGGTTTAGTCCATTATCATCATGGTGGGACAAGGTGACATGAAGGCAGACATGGTGCTGGAGAAGGAGCTGAGAATTCTACATCATTGATCTGCAGGCAACAGGAAATGAACTGAGACAATGGGTGTGGCTTGAGCATATATTAGACCTCAAGGCCCATTCCACAGTGACATACTTCCTCCAACAAGGCTACAGCTACTCTAATAAGTCATGCCTCCTAATAGTGCCATTCCCTATGAGTTTATTGGCATCAATTACATTTAAACTACCACAATTCACTTCCTGACCCCCATAAGATTGTAACAATATTGTAGCACAACAATGCAGTTAGTCCAGCTTCAAAAGTCTCTATAGTCTATCAGTCTCAACAATGTTTAAAAGTCCAAAGTTCAAAGTCTCTTCTGAGATTCATTCACTCTCTTAACTGTATCCCCTATAAAACTGAAGTTAAAAAAGCAGATCATATACCTCTAACATATAATGGAAAAGGATATACATTACCATTCCCAAATGTGAGAAAGGGAGCATAATGAGGAAATACTGGCCCGAAGCAAGACCAAAAAACAGCTGGGCAAACTCCAAACTCTGCATCTTCATGTCTAATGTCAAAATGTTCTTCAGATCTCCAAATCTTTTCAGCTTTGTTGACTGTAACACACTTCTTTCTCTTGGGCTGATTCTACTCCCAGTTAGCAGCTTTTCTCAGCAGGTATCCCACAGCTCTGGCATCTCCAACATCTTGAGTCTCCAAGACAATTCAGGCTTCAACTTCTCAGCTTCATACAATTTCAACTTCATAGCTTCACATAATGGGCTCTCTAGGCCTGCATTCGGGGACACTCTTGATACATGCCTGGCTTCAGCAGCTTTCCTTAGTAGTGATGGCAAATTCCATAAACCCTCTCTTCTATCCTTAACTCTTAAAGCCAGAGCCACATGGTCAAACTGCCAAGTTCTGCTGCTTTCTAGGGCTGTAACATGGCCCCCTGTTTCAATTACATCTCCACCAGCTTTCTGTTTTTAATGGTTACCTTCACTGCCTAAGCTTAGTTGTCCTTGATCTTGCTCTGAAGACCAGGCTGGCCCCAAACTCAGAGATCCACCAGCCTCTGCCTTCCAAATACTGTGATTAAAGCCATGCACCATTACACTCAGCTCTAACTTTCCCTTTAATTCCATTTTACAAGTTTGAAATTTAGCTAGGAGGGGTCTTACTCTGAGATCATCACTCCCTTTATACCATTTCTTAATCTGTTTATCTCCTTGAACACAGAACTTTGCTCCATTCCACTTAGTGGTGCTCCATTTCTCCTCAGATTGTACATTTTGTGTATTTCCTTGCTCAGTTTTTCTTCTTTTCACTATAAACCTCCATTAGAGTTACCATTAATAAAAATATGACAGAGTCTATACTAGGCTGCTTTGAGATTTCCTCTGCCAACAGATTTAATTTAAGTCTCTTCACTTTAGCCTCAGGCAGATTTTGGGACAAGGGCAAAAAGCAACCACTTTCTTCACCAAAATATCACAAGAACAATTTCTAGGCAACATACTAAAATTCTTCTCCTCTGAAATCTCTTGAGTCAGACCCCCTACAGTTCACATCATTCTAAGCACCATTGTCTTCAATGCTCCTACTAGTATGGCCCATTAAGCAGTGCTTAAAGCATTCCACTGCTTTCCTAACCCAAAGTACCAAAGATCAATTTCCTTCAAACAAACACATGGTCAGGCCTATCACAGTAATGCCCTAGTCCCTGATACCAACTTATGGTTTAGTTAGAATTTTTATTTCTGAGAAGAGACACAAAGAACCACAGCAATTCTTATTGGAAAAAAAATAAAAAAAATAAAACTTTTAATTGGGTAGCTTTCATTTTAGATACTCAGACTGTTATGGCCAGATCTTGGGGACCCTAAAGGACCACCAAGGAGGACAAATCCCATATGTAAAAGCAAAGAGCCTTTATTTTTAAGCTCAGAACCTGAATTCTGTCTGTCCGACCCAGCAGTGAGAGCAGAGAGCCCAGAGTCCAGGTGGGGTGGAGTTTTTATCATAGCAGAGGTTGGATGAAGGGATTTCCAGGGTTCAGGACCCTGATTGGCTGACGTTTGTCTAGGGGTAGGGAATGTTTGGAATGTCAGGTATTTCCTCTTAGATGCAGGCCCCACTGGGTGAGGTCAGCTTATGGCTTTTCCTGGGCCCAGGTGTTGCCTGCCAGAAACTGTGTCTGGGCCTCTAAGCTTGTCACGGCAGTTGTGTGGTCAAGCTATCTTGGGCTCCCCCACAACTGAGTGTTGCTTGAGCATATATGAGATATCAAAGTCCACCCCCACAGTGACATACTTCCTCCAAAATGTCTACATCTACCCCAAGAAAGCCACACCTCCTAATAGTGCTACTCCCTATGAGTTCACTGGGGCCAATTACATTCAATCTACCACAAGCAGTATAGCTAGAACTTGAGGTACATTAATTCCCATCTTTTTGAGGAACAGCCACACTGATTTTTTTATGGTGGCTGCACAAGTTTGCACTCCCACCACCAACGGATGAGTGTTCCCTTTGCTCTATATTAATGTCAGCATGAGCTTCAACTTGCTTCATTGACCTTAGGCATTATGATGGGTAATAGATAAAATCTCAAAATCAAAGATAGTTTTGAGTTGCATTCCCCTGATGATTAAGGGTATTGAACATTGCTTTAAGTGTTCCTCAGCTTTTGAGTTTCATATTTAGAGAATTATCTGTCCAGATATCATCACGTAGAATTACAATCTTTCCAATCCCAAATTCCTAGACTTCAATGTGAAGCACAATCAATAATGAACAGGACTTTATGTATCCAATATATTCCAGCAACCACCTCCCACAAGACGTTCTGAGTATTGCAACATAGCTGAAAAACAAGAGCAACACCTTCAAATAGCATTTAATGAATGTAATAGAGATCCACAATGAATAAGCTCTTAATAAATTCATTAAGATACAAACAAACAGTAGAAAGAAATGAATAAATCAGTTTGAGATCAGAAAGTAGAAATAGAGTAAATAAAGGAAACCACTTATCTGTGGTAAGTCTTGAAATGGAAAATTTAGAAACTCAAACAGGAACTTCAGAGACAAGTATCACCAACAGAATACAAAAGATGGAGGAGAAAATAACAGGCTTTAAAGACAGAGCAGAAGAAATGGATACCTGGGGGGGGGGGAGTTAAATCTAAAAGATTTCTGGCATAAAACATACAGGAAACCTGTGACACTATGAAAAGACACAATCTAAGCATAATAGTAATAGAGGAAGGAGAAGAACCTAGGTCAAAGCACAGAAAACATTTTTAACAAAACCATAGAAGAAATTTTTCCTAACATAAGGAAGGAGATTCCTAGCAAGGTACAAGAGGAGTATAAAATATTAAATAGATTGCACTAGAAAAGAATGTCCCCTTTGCACATAATAATCAAAACACTAGACATAAAGAACAACAACAACAAAACAAAGCAAAAAAACAAAACAAAAACAAATATTAAAAGTTGCCATGGAAAAAGACCAAGTAAAGGCATACCTTTTAAAATTAAACCCAATTTCTCAATGCAGAATCTAACAGCCAGAAGTTTCTGGACAGATGTGTAGTGGGTAGCCATTCCAGCTTTGATCTGGAAGTTCCATCCCCCATTGAGACTTCGGCAACTGTCACGCCTACAAGGTGGGACCAAGGGAGGTGCCTGGAGACCTGAGATCTGGATGGGCTGTGCTCTCACTCTGTTCCGGTACCCTGGATGGTAGAGGTGGGCCAAGCAGAGCTCCAGAGAACACCGCTGGACTGCGATACACCTTCCCCAGACCCTGCGACCTACCTATCCCTTAATTTGTAAGTTATGCCATTAAATAAATCTCCTTTTAACTACATGGAGTGGCCTTAATAATTTCACCAACAGCTGGGCACCAGATGTAGCAGGGATCTTAGAGTCTTATTAATGAAATCAAACCCGAGGACAGTAATTGGGGTGAATGCTGGAAGGTCAGAAAATCAGAACAAGCCACAGCTATCTCACCTTGCCAATTCCTCAGTTGGTCCTGTTTCCTCAGACTGGAAGTTTCTGTGTCCTCATCCCAATGGCTCTGTGCTGAACTGCTGCTAGAAGCCTGAATGCTTAACCAGCCAAATGCTTAACCAGGCAAATGCTTCTAGTGTCTGGTCCTCATGCCTTATAAACCTTTCTGCTTTCTACCGCCACTCCTTGGGATTAAAGGCTGCTTTCTGGGATTAAAGGCGTGAGTCACCATGCCTGACCGTTTCCAATACGGCCTTGAACTCATAGAGATCCAGAGGGATTTCTGTCTCTGGAAAGCTAGGATTAAAGGCGTGAGTGCCACCATTTTCTAGCCTCTGTATCTAGTGGCTGTCTGTTCTCTGACCCCAGATAAGTTTATTAAGGTACACAATATTTTGGGGAACACAATACCATCACATTTCCTCTCTTTTTGTCTAAAATTAAAAAAGGCTTATAACTAATACAAGAAAAACTATCCAATAAGTATATGCAATATATACAGCCAAAAATTACATTAATGATGTCTAGTCCATTAACATTTGACAGATTCAGATAAAAAACTCCGTTATATATATTAACAATGTCCAGTCCAGTAACATCTGATAAACTCAGACCAAAAAATTTTCATTGCTTATCTTATTTAAAACAAGTAGCTCCTTTTTAAAAGTAGAGTCCATATTCTCCCTTTTTATCTTATCATATCCATATTCTCTCTTTTCTCTTTCCATAATACATTCAGTAGTCTACCTTTTGTCATTTTTGTATCTTCCCCTTTTTCTTCAGTGTAGATTCAGTGATCTACCTATTTATCCTATTATTTCTTTATCTTTTTTCTCAGAGTAGATTCAATGATCTATCTCATATCTTATTCTCTTTTTCTTTTTGCTTTCTAGGGGTGAAGATATCTTTAGGGAATCTTGAAGAGACAATTTTTGGGTTAATTGTCAAGTCCTGTGCTGTGGGATGGTCTGTATGTCAAATGTGTTACTGATTGGTCAATGAATAAATCACTGATTGGCAGTGGCCAGGCAAGAAGTATAGGCAGGGCTAACAGAGAGGAGAATTGAGAGAACAGGAAGCTGGGTGGGGGAGACACTGCCAGCCGCCATCAGGATAAGGAAGATGTAAAGTACCGGTAAGCCACAAGTCACGTGACAAGGTATAGATTAATAGAAATGGATTAATTTAAGCTGTAAGAACAGTTAACAAGAAGCCTGCCATGGCCATACAGTTTGTAACCAATATAAGTCTCTGTGTTTACTTGATCGGGTTTGAGCGGCTTGGGACTGTCGGGTGAGAGAGATTTGTCCTGACTGTGGGCCAGGCAGGAAAACTCTAAAAACAGTCCTGTATCATTTGTCCAGTCTCTGCATAAAAAGAAAGTTCAGGGCTTGTCATAAGTGCTTGCTCAAGTAGTCTGTCAGGCTGGATCATCTCAGCTAGTCATCTCGAAATTGTCCTGACCAGTTTGTAGTCCAACGTAGATCTTTCCTTGGTGTTAACCAGCTTAATGGCTTTATCATAGTCCATGTGCAATCATCTTTGTGGAGTCCTTTCTTCTTTTTGAAGATTTCAAAGTTACTGTTAGATATGGTCATGGTTCCCTGCAGACTCTTTTTTTTTTTTTTTTTTTTTTTTTGCCTCCTCTGTGGTTTGGAGCAATCACAGTCTGATAAATGTCTGTCTCTCGGAACCATGAACATTCTTTCCTAGAAGAGAATATTCTCACAGCAATTTCTCCCCACCATTTGTCTTGCCAAACTTTTCCAAACTGACCTTTGCCGATGCTTTCTTGTAACATGATGGTCCTGGCAATTCTTCTCTGAACAAGCAGTAGTAAACCCTTCATCCCAGGTAGCAGCATCACCGAAGTCACCAACACGGTAAGTAGCCAGCAACGTGGAGCAACAACTGCTGCCTCCATGGTTCCACAGCCACTGTTTGTGGTTTGGTCCTGACCAAAGCTTCTCCCAAGTCTCCAAGGCCGGCCTCAAACTCAGGATCCTCCTGCCTCTGCCTCCTTCAGTAAATCCTACAGGCGTGCACCACCACAACCGGCAACGTATACCTCGGGTCTGAGCTGGGGCTCGCAAGGCCCTAACCAAGTACCTTTTTCAAGAATTCGTAGCACGAACATTGGGCGCCAGATTGGTGAAATTATTAAGGCCACTCCATGTAGTTAAAAGGAGATTTTTTTTAATGACATAACTTACAAATTAAGGGATAGGTAGGTCTCAGGGTCTGAGGAAGGTGTATCGCAGTCCAGCGGTGTTCTCTGGAGCTCTGCTTGGCCCACCTCCACCATCCAGGGTACCAGAACAGAGTGAGAGCACAGCCCATCCAGATCTCAGGTCTCCAGGCACCTCCCTTGGCCCCGCCTTGTAGGCATGACAGTTGCCGAAGTCTCAATGGGGGTTGGAACTTCCAAATCAAAGCTGGAATGGCTACCCATTACACAGATGTGCAACTACAAACCATAAGAGATAAGAGATGCCAGCTCTAGACTACTACAGATTCAACACAACTTTCAGACATAATAGATGGAAAAATAAGATATTCCACGAAAAAACCCAATTTCAGCAATATCTATCAACAAATCCAGCCCTACAGAAGACACTAGAAGAAAAACTCAAAGCTAAAGAGGTTCACCACACTTAAGAAAACATAAGAAATAAACAATCCAGACAAACAAAATTGAAGGAGGGGAATACACATACATACCACCACCAAAAACAACAACAAAATAAAGGGAATCAACAAACACCTCCTATTGATAGATCTCAACATCAATGGTCTCAATTTCCCGATGAAAAGACACAGACTAACAGAATGGATTAGCAAACAGGATCCATCTTTCTGCTGCATCCAAGAAACATACCTTAAGATCAAGAATGTACATCACCTCAGGGAAAAACAATGGGAAACGATATGTCAAAAAAAAAAAATGACCTAAGAAGCAAGCTGGTGTAGACACCTTAATATCTGACAAGCCAAAACTAATCAGAAGAGAGAGGAAAGAACATTACATAGTCATTAAAAGAAAATTCCTCTAAGAGGACATTGAAAATATTAACATCTATTCCCCAAACACAAGGACACTCAAATTAATAGAAGAAACAATACTTCAGCATAAATCACATACTAACCCTCACACACTGATATGGTGGTGTGACTTCAATAAACCACTGTCACTAATAGAGGCCATCCAGACAAAAACTAAACTGAAATGCTGGAGCTAACTGACGTTATAACCCAAATGGAACTAACAGATATTTACAGAACATTTGACCCAAACGCAAAAGAATGAGTCTTCTCAGCAGCTTATGGAACTTGTTCCAGAACTGACCATATAGTCAGACAAAAAGCAAGTCTCAACAGTACAAGAAAACTGAAATAATACCATGCATCCTGTCTGAACACCACAGATTAAACTGAATATCAACAGCAATAGAAGCAACAGAAAACTTACAAACTCATCAAAACTGAACAACTCATTGCTGAATGAAAAATGGCTTCCCAGAATTGAATGAAAGTCTATACAAAACATACCCAAATTCATGGGGTACAATGAATACAAATCTAAGAGGCAAGTTCATAGCACTAAGTGCTCTCATTAAAAAGGAAAAAAAAAAAAGAGAGAGAATTGGAGAGCTCTCCTAACAGTAAATTTACAGCACACCTGATAGCTCTAGAACAAAGCGAAGAAATCAAAACCAAAATTCAACAGTAAGTAATTATCAAATTCAGGGCTGAAATCAAATAAATCATCAACAACAAAAACCATTAAAGTATCAATAAAACTGAGAGTTAATCCTTTGAAAAAAATCAGTAAGATTGACAAACACTTATCTAAATTAACTAAAATGTAGAGAGAGAACATCCATATTAACAAAATTAGAAATGAAAAGGGGCATAACAAAATATTGCATAAATCGAAAGAATCAAAAAGACTTACTTTAAAAATGTGTACTTCACCAAATTGAAAAATCTAAAAGAAATAGATAATGTTCTTGATACATACCACTTACCAATGATAAATCAAGATCACATAAACAATTTAAATATCTCTATATCTTTTAGTGAAATGAAAATAGTCATCAAAATTTCCCAACCAAAAAATCCCAAGCCCAGATTTTCGAAGAGTTAATCCAATACTCCTCAAATCAATCCACAAAATAGAAACAAAAGGAACATTGCCCAATTAGTTTTTAATAGGCCAACTCAATGACACAGGAAAAGATTTTCTAAATAGAACACTGTGAGCACATGCATTAAGATAATTAATAAATGGGAACTCATGAAACTAAAAACTTCTGTATAAGTACTGCACACTAATCAATTTTCTCACAACTAAGAAAGAAAATCTTTCATTTACAATGCTACCTTGCCTGCAAAATATGCCAGGGTTATGGTGGCACCAAGCTTGTGGGAATAACCAATGTTTGATTTGACTAAAGGATCACTCTAAGAGATGGAACCCACACCCAACACTGCTTGAATGACCAAGAACCAGAGACTAGATTGCCCAGGACCCTAGGGCAAAACCAAATACTATTGGTCTTAAAATTAATTTAGTGATATACTGATTCCTAATGATATTCTGTTATACAAATAGATCAGTGCCTTATTCATCATTCACCAGAAAAGCTTCCTCTTGCAGCAGATGGGAACAAACACAGAGACCTACAGCTAGACATTATCAAGAGAGAGAGAAAGAGAGGCAGGGGGGAATTGGAACACATAGCTCTAAATAGGATGTCTAACCAAATCCCTCCCCTCAGAGCTCAGGGAATCCCGAAGAAGAGGCAGAAAGAGTGTAAAAGCTAAAGAGGATGGAAGACACTAGGACACTAGGAGAACAAGGCCCTCTACGTAAACTGAACAAAGCACATATGAACTCATAGAGACTGAAGCAGTAAGCTAAGGGTCTACAAGGCTCTGCACCAGGTCCTGTGTGTATATAACATAGGCTTCAATTTAACATTTTTATGGAACTGAATATATAAACAAGTGGGACTCTGATTCTTGTGACTTTTCTTGGTGCTCTTTTCCTTCTGTTGTTTTGCCTTATCCAACTTTGATGTGATCTTTTATGTTTCATCTTATTATATTTTATTTTTCTATGTTTTGTTGTTCCTCTTAAAAGCCTATTCTTTTCTAATGAGAGACATAAAGAGAGTAGATTAGATGTGCATGAGTGGGCTGTTGGGAAGGAAATAGAAGGAATGAAGGAGGGCAAAACAGTAATCAGGATATATGTTTGAGAAAATGTCTACTTTCAAAAAGGGGGGATCAAAAAACAGAAGAGAGCAAACAAAAAAGCTGAAAAGCCTTTGTGCAGCAAAGGACAACATGGCAGCCTACGGAGCTGGAAATTATTTTTACCAATTACATATTCGATAGAAGGCTATTATACAAAATATATAGAGAACTCAAAAAACTAGATATCAAGAAAACACATAATCCAATTAATTTTTTTTTTTTTTTGGTTTTTCGAGACAGGGTTTCTCTGTGTAGCTTTGCGCCTGTCCTGGAACTTACTTGGTAGCCCAGGCTGGCCTCGAACTCACAGAGATCCGCCGGCCTCTACCTCCCGAGTGCTGGGATTAAAGGCGTGCGCCACCACCGCCCGGCTAAATTTTTAATGCTTATTTATTAGTATAATTTGGGAAGAGTACTTAAACGTGCACATGCATATTGCCATGCTTATGTGGCCACATGTGAGGGGTTCAAGGAGCAACTACTAGATGTAGGTTCTCTTCTTCTGCATGTTCTGGGGACTGTATTCAAATCATCGGGCTTGCTCAGTAAGTGTTTTTACCTGCCAAAACATCTAATTTGCTTTTGAATGTAACTTCATGCAAATAATACTCTAAGATTGGAAGTCTCTAACCCCATAAATCATTCATCAGCTTCTGATACTCTTGTTCATTTCAACATTTGATCTAATTATATTTAAAGTGCTCAGTGAGAAGGTGGATGTCCAAGTGTAAGGGTAGAGGACACATTACAATCCCTGAGATATTTAACCATTTACTTTTAGTGAATTTGGGGAGAGTCAAGCTTAGAGTCAAGTCTTAAATTAATGTCTTCCTATAGAATTGTTATTACAGTTCAAGACTTAAAATAGGAACCAATAGTAGAAATGTAATGAGCATGGAAATGCTGAATTGGATTGAAAAATAACAAATGGTACTTGGTAACTGTGCAGGTTTTAGTGAATGATTTAATCACTCTTATCCTTCTAATTCTCAAGGGGAGGGTACCAGTAATTATACCCATGTAATGTTTTATAAATTCATAAATGACATTTTAATGCAAGGAAACAGGTTTAAAAGGCTTGGGGACACAATGGTAGTAGATTCCAGATGTGCAGGATGAAATGGCATTTGTAAGATTACAAACAGTAAGACAATAAGTCATGATGGAAAATGCTTCTGTGAAATTCTTTTTAATGATTTCCCATAGCGAACTGTTGAAAGAGAAACACAGATCCCCACTAGCTTCCATATATTTTGATATGGCTAAAATAATGTCAGTTATTTGTAGTGCCCCTCACGTATTTTCCTTTTAATTTTGATATTAGTGAGCAAACTTTTTTTAAAATTTGGAACTTGAAGTCTTCTCTGTTACAGATTTTCTTTCTTTCTTTCTTTTTTTTAAATTGTCAAACGGTCATGCCACAACCCCATTCAATGTGATTTATCTAGCACAACTGATAATTCATATTATGCATAGATTTTTTTACTTAGTGTTTATATAGAAAGAATACTATTACCAAACTATGGGTTTGGATCACTCTGACTTACTATTTTGCTTACAGGGGTCTGTTGCTTTTCTAATGCTCTTAAGTTTCCCTGATCTAAATGAACTCCATTCGCCTTCTTGAAACAGAAGGACAAAGGGTCACCAGAAATGAACTCAATTGGAAAAAAAATTAAACTGCCTTTAGTTTCAACTAATACAATGTGGCACAGGGCTGGCATTTAATTCCCATTTGTTTACAAATACCAGACAATACCGAATTTTTGAAACCTCAAGAGGGACCCTTAGAAAGAGAAAATATATGAATAAGAGAGAATAAGGCCTCTTTTATCCTTATCCACTTCAAATTGTGGTATTCCAACTCATTCACCTAACTAAAATTCTCAACATTGAAAATCATGTTTGAAATCAAATCTTTATTTGACAAATTATTCTATTGAAATCAGGTGCCATATCAATGTGTGTTAGTGAACTGATCTGTAACCATTCTATGTGTTTGGACATAGCATCACTCAGCCTCATTTTATAAATAAGGGCATATACTTTCATGAATAAACATGAAGTGGGATGTGGATAAATCAGTAGGGACATGGGGAGAGGAGGCATGGAACCTGCAAACTGATGAGGCTGTGGAAAAAGCATTAGTCTTTGATAATAAAGAGGAATAGAGTGACTGTCATTCAGGGCCGCTTCTGGTTACTGGCCTTTGGTTCCACACCATTCTTCAAGTGAGTATTTTTAAAAGTTTAAAAAGTTCATAAATCCCCCATTTAGATTTCTAAACTGAAAAGGTGGATTAAGTTCCATGCTGACATGGGAATAATGAAGCATATCTGAAATCACTTAGCAACACACACTCTATCTACTGATGGCTAATGCTTCAACATATCTGTAACAGTAACTGAGGGTTTTGTTTTCACATTGAGTTCGTTGATTACACATTATCATCTCAACAAACTCCCGGATCCTCTGGCTCTTAACAATCTTTCTGTCCCCTCTTCCACATGTTCCCCGAGTCTTAGCTGTGAGAGTGTTTTGTGCATTTGGATTGAGCTTCAGAGCTTTGCATTTTGATTGGTTGCAGTTTTCTGTAATGGTATCCACCTGCTGCATAGAGAAGTTTACTTGATTAGTGGAGGAGACTACACTTACCTGTGGGTACAAAGACAGATGTCCATAGATCGTCATTAGGGATTATGCTGGTTTAGTGAGGTGGTCTTGCTCATGGAAGGGCATACTAATTGGTTGTCTAGTACCAAATGGTCAGCCCTGAAAACATAAATACAGGTAACATCATATGACATAAATGCAGGTTATACTTAGAAATATACAATGCGTGTCATAACATTTTTTTAAAAAGCCATGAATTTGAAGGAGAGTGAGGAGGAGTATATTGGAGGAATGAAAGGGAAGTGAGAAATGTAATAATATTAGTATCAAAAGTAACTAAATAAAAACCAAAAATGACCAATTCTTCGACATGTCAAACTAAAGGCCTAGCCTTCAACACATCTTTGGGAACAGTAATATCTTCACTCTAATACATACAATGCCAATACCTAAAGGAGGTAGATAATGCTCACCTAAGGAGTTCATATCAGGAAACCCCATGACCAGTATCAATACTGTTGAAATGGATTCAGCACATAGGTTTGCCTCTTTGCCTCACAGTTTAGGGACTGTGGGGTTTTGAAATTTGGATGTGTAAGTTCAATTGACGTGGACAAATGTGGAGTATGCTCAATAGAAATATGAAGGTTAAATCCTGTTGATACTGCAGCAATACCATAATAACACATTTATTACTTTCATGGTAAAAAATATTTTTTTGTTAACCTGACACAGACACACACACATACACACACATAAAAACAAAACAACAACAACAAAAAATCAGTAGTAGTAGTAACTGTGAAGGTTTATGGTAGAATTTTAAGAGCACAAACATATTAAAATATTTTTATTTTACTTATCTAATCTTAATAAAACATCTCACAAAGAAAATGCTTTATTACCAAAAGTTCAGTAGGATAATTAGTAGGATATGCCATGAGTTATATAATCAAATACCTAAGAGGTAATTTCCATTGGGAAACTCCATTGAAATTATTTCTGGTTTCTCTTTGAAAAATCATTTAGTCCATAGATTTTAGAAGCTGAAGTGAACCTTACTAAGGCTCACTCATTGACGTAAATAATCCATAAACTATCCTAAAGAAAGTCCCCTCTGAAGGAAGCTGAGATTTTACATATGAATAGATAGAACAGATTTAACAACTTTTACCC
Source organism: Peromyscus californicus insignis (assembly GCF_007827085.1). Lineage (NCBI taxonomy): Eukaryota > Metazoa > Chordata > Mammalia > Rodentia > Cricetidae > Peromyscus > Peromyscus californicus. The sequence continues at coordinate 25,853,359 of NW_026294617.1, forward strand.
AATCATGGAAGATACTTTTATTCAAGACAGCAGTAGACTTTACAGTCTGGGTAATACGTTTTCTGTAGACTTTATAGTTTGATAAATATGTGTGTTTCCTACCCTAGAAAATACAGATGCAAACTGCTTTGTTTGAACAATTGTACAGCAGGCTCTATGAGTCGTGTTACTTCTTCTACACTCTCCCCAGTCAACCAGCTCTTTAGAAAAAGGAATGTGAGACGGCTCATTAGGTAAGAGTCTTTAGTTGGTAGCCATAAGATCCTGAATTTGATCCTAATGCAATCACATATAAGCCAGGCATGACTATAGATGTCTGTAATTCCAGCACTGGGGGGTGTACTCTTGTGTAGAATTCTTCATGCTTTTATTTTGACCATGTGTCCTAAGTATAAAACTGAATACTTGAAAGTATAGCAACTAGAGACAAAAAAAAAAATGTATAAAGACATATTCTTTATAAAAAGCAGTGAAACAATTGAAGGTGTTTTTCAGAGTAAGTTTTCCTCACAGTTTTCAGTGATTACCAGCCAGATTTGGGCTTTCTAATATGCCTCCTATTATCACTTTTTCCTAATCGTCTTTTAGCACTGGGATGAGTTGACAGTTTAAGTACAAAGAAAAATAGAAGGAAGGAAAACTATGTATTGTCCTCCACCAACTAATGAGCATTTGAGGTAAGCCAGTGAGAAGAAAGAGTTATAAGACATAGTCACGAAGCTCTCCAAGAAATCATGAATTTCAAGGGCATAATTTTTGAGCACAGGTCAGCAAGGACCGTACTGGCTATATGGGTGTTAGGGTTGCTGGTATATGGAATTTCAGAGCATAAATTTTTTTCTTTGTGTTTTTTCTTGTCTATCTTCCTCTTATCAGGAAACAAGAGATTAAACGAGAGAGGGAAGATGACCTGTCATGTAATGTTCCAATTCTTTTTATTTAATTCTACCATTACAGTGCTTTATTTGTTAATAATAATATTATTATTACCATTTTTCCAGTCATATTTATGCGCACTTATTTCTGAAAACCAATTTCTTTTCTGAAATAAAATATTGAATGTTCTTTTACCAAGTCAGCTCAGTAAAAAGAAATCACAGTATACAAGAAATCCATTTAATCTGCCTAGGTCCACATTTGGCCTTAATATCTTTGTTCCTTTTTTGACACAAATATCCAGAACAAAATTTCATTTTCCTCAGAGCAAAGAAGCACATCCTGCAGCTTTCATGTTTAACAACTCAACAACCTTTTGCTCAAGATTAAATACTTTATTGTGTCTACAGGCAGGTGCATATTTATTACTCCTGAGGCAGTGGTATTTGAAATAACTGGAATTGAATGACTCTGCACAATAGTTTCTGAAATCCATATATCTTGAGTTTTCTATCTGAAAGGAAAATAAAATATCTCTGATTCCCTATTAGAAGCGAGTAATCCAGGTGAGACACACCATGGCCAGGAAAACTGAGTGCATTTTTAATTGTGATTCCATTCACTTTGCTCTAGGTCTGAATTCTTAGAAATAAAAGAATAATTCTCTGTGTTGTCTGTTTGTTTTCTTAAAATATATAAATTTATTTATTTCAGATTTTTAATGTTCATGTATGCTGTTTAATCTTGATAGACCTGCTCCAGGGACTATCTTACTGACACAAGGACACATCTCAGAATAGGGCCATGAATGTGCTTCTAGACTGGTTTAGTAGAGATTGGAATACTTACCCTAACCGTGAGGGACACTCACTAGTCTATGCACTAGGTCCTGGACCAAATAAAAAAGGAGAAAGTAGCTGAACACCAGTATCCATCGCTCTCCTTTCTGACTATGGGTCTGATGTGACACCTTCCTCAAGCTCCTGTCACAGTGACTTGTGGTGATACAATGTATACTCTAATAAAATTTGCCTGAATATCAGAGAACAGAACAAGCCACCAGATTAAACATAGATGACAGGCAGTGGTGGTGTACACCTTTAATCCTAGCACTTGGGAGGCAGAGATCCATATGGATCTCTGTGAGTTCAAAGCCACCCTGGATTACATGAGATTGATTCAGTCTAGGAGAGAAACAGAGCCAGGCATTGGTGGCACACACCTTTAATCCCAATACTTGGGAGTCACATGCCTTTAACCCCAGCACTTGAGATCTCATGCCTTTGCTGCTACGAGTATTTGAGTAACACACATGCCATTAATCCCAGCGCTAGGAAGGAAGGAATATGGCTGGAGTGGAGAAAGGTATATAAGGCCTGAGGAGACAGAAACAGAAAAAGGCTTTTTGGCTGGGATCGCTTTTCGGCTTAGCCCTTTTCGGCTGGACTCCTTTGGGCTGAGAGAAGCCTTTTGTATGAGGACTCAGAGGCATTAAGTCAGAGGATTCATGGAGTGGGCAAGGTGAGTCAGGCAGTGGCTTGTTTCTTTGTTTCTCTGATCTTTCAGCATTTACCCCTTATCTGACTCTGGGATCTTTATAACAAGACCATTTAGATTTCGGGCAACAGTGACTTTCTCACCATGATAAATTATATACTCGAACTTTGAGAAAAAGAAAAAGTTTGCTTCCTTAAGTTATTTTTGTCAGCAACTTTTTATCATAGCAACAGCAAAAGCAACTGATATGTGTGTTAGGATGACATAGAGCCCTTAAATTTTATTATGTATTTTAATAAGTCTCATATTATTTCCCTATGGCTCATTGACAAAATAAGTTGTGATGATAAACATATTTGTTATAAGTATAAAAATATGTATACAGTGCAAATATATACATGTATAACTTGTATATACATAAGTATATGTCAAGATACATTCAAGTCATGCTGACTATGACTGTCCAACCTCACTTGAATCACAAAGACTCCATGCTGCTTTGAGATACACCTAAGGACAGCATGCACACAGGCTTTTTCTTTTATTGTTCTTTCTGATAGAAGTTTTCTCCAACATATATCTGCATGATGTATTCCCTCTTTGAAATCTTCTTCTAAAAATTCTAGCAACTGCGAGCTCACCTATGACTCACGTCCTCTGTTCGTGCTGTCTTCTTTCATGAAGTTTAATAGTCTAATCACCGCCCACAGTGTCTTCCTCTCCTCCAGTGTTCCCACCCCACAAGAAGGGACCATGTTTCAGTCTTACAACAATCTGAAGAACAAAGCATGTGGGTTGTTTGAATCTCAAAAATATCTTTCTTCTGTGCATACTGAACCTCAGACACCTTGAAGTGATCTAATTTTATATTTTACCCAATTCTGCTTTCTGAAAAGTACCCAAAATGTTAAAAACTTTAATGTGAAATGACTGTCTTCCAAAATTTTAAAAAAAATATATGTATGTATGTATGTATATATATATATAATTAAGAAACTTTCAAAAATATTGTGTTGCCATGTGTTTATGGTAATATCACATGATCCAGATGGTAACATGATGATTTCACATATCAGCATTGTGTACAATGGCCCCTATGGTGATGAGTTTATAAAGCTCTTCCATAAAGATAACTCGGTGGTTAGAATATGATATCCCACATGGTCTGTGGCATTTGAATACCGTGGTCCACTGATGGTAGTGTTGTCTAAGAGGAGTGGTCTTGCTCCGGAAGATCATCCCTGGGGATGGGCTTTAAGGTTTCAAAGGTTTTACCATCTCCGTTGTCTCTGTTTTTTACTTAGGGTTCAAGGTCTTAGCCCTTGGCTCCCTGCTCTTCCCACCATTCCTTCAATCTGCCATCATGGACTTTGAGTCTCAGGAACCATAAGACCAAATAAACTCTTTCTTGTATAAAATTCTTTGTCTTGGTATTTTATTACAGCAACAGAAAAGTAATTAATATGTATGGTGTAATGAAATGCCATAGAATTGTATAATGTTTATTTAATTGAGCAAAATACAAGTTCATGTTTATTACTTAATTGACATTGAGAATTTCATAGGAAAATTGATTTAAATTTCTTAACAATGAGACTAATTCAATCACCATTTTGTCTTGTCAAGTCAATCAAATGTCTAAGGTCAAAGAATACTAATACAATGCCTTATGTTCAATTTCCCACCTTTTATGGAAATGTTATTTCTTTATTATCATTTCTCCCCAGTTAGCACTACATTAAAATCCTCCAAAAATTTTAAGATGTGACTGTGTTTATTCAGATGACATTATTATAACAAAAAAAAAATGACTTCATTATATAGAAACAGATCTATGGGGCTAGAGAGATGGCTCAGTGTTTAAGAGTGCTTGTGACTCTTGAAGAGGATCTGAGTTCGTTTCCCAGCACCTATGTGGCAGCTTACAACTATCAGTTACACAGTTCTAGAGGATACGTCCCCCTCTTCTGGCCTCTGTTAATATGATGTGTGCATGTGGTGCACATACATGAAAGCAGACCAACACTCACATATGCAACAAAAGTAATTTTTTCTTTGTTTTTTGTTTTTTAATGGAGCTGAGAACTGGGGCATTTACAGCATTCTGGGGATTCTTTGCAGTTCTTTCCTTTTGTTTTCCCTTTTGCCGGTGTTATTCTCATCATTCTTTGTTTGTTCATTTCCTAAGAAAACCACACAATTGTTTTTCCTTATTCTTGTCACACGAATTCATCTCTTGACTCTAGGTATATTTATCTTTCTGCTAATGTTGATTTCAAGTTTTAGGCATTGTTATCCAAACTAATATAACGGTAACAATAAAAACCATGAATAGCTTTTAAGCATTTATTTCTTTTGTGGACATTTTGTATATGACTATGGATATCATCTTTTATTATGTGTAGTTTTGTAGACTGTCCTCTTTGTTCTTTTCGATTCTTTTCCTATAATGTGAATTTAAATTTCTATCGATCAGGCTTGAGCAATGAGAATATTGACAAGTTACATAGTTGTTTCTCATATATTTTGAAGTCGTGTTCTATTTGTAAACACTGAGATTTTCATCATAGAGAAAAAAAATCACTACTTTAATAAGGACTATATCTACTACTAGAGCATACCAGAATCACATCATCCACACAAGTGTATGAATGTGGTACATAAACACACTGTTGTAAGATTATCATTCTTGTTTGGTATTCAATTGCTTCTTTCTCTTGCACTTTTATATTGTCCATTAATACATAGATTATTTTTTGCACTTGTCTAGTATTCTATGTTCAGATTTTTCCAGTGTGCTGTACTTCACTAAATTCAGTGTTGCCTGGGATATAGCTGAAATAGAAGCCAACCGATTGCATCCTGCAGGAGGATGCAGAGGATAAGTAATTTATCAAATTAATGACTAATCTGTTGGTGAGAGAACTAAGGATTACAAGAAGACATTTCTGGGGATTTTGTTTGTTTGTTTTGTTTATTTATTATTCCCACATGCCAGATTAGGCTAACAGTGGGAAATGTTTTCCCAGAACTAGTCTCACTGATAATAATTAGGACAATAAGGCCCTAAAACCATAGTGGCAAGTCATAATACTTAACTTTTGGATGACAGGGGTTCATATTGCCTTCAACAGTGTTCAGATCAAATGTGCACCAAGAAGAGCTGATGGCAGGGTGAGAAAGGTAATCAGCACAACATGGTATTTTTAAATCCTACTAGATCAGCAGTCTGTACAAGTGTAGCTAATAGATAATTCAATATAAACAAAGAATGAGCTGCAAGGAGGAGAATGCAGATGGTCTTCCTGATAAGAAGACACCAGTGTTTGCCTGGTTTCTCATCTTGCTAACCTTTTAACACCCTGGCACATCAATTAAAGGAGAAGCCAACCCCTTGAAAAAGAAATGAGAGGTAACAATAGCAGTTATTCCGTCAGACCTTCTCCAGAAAGTCTGTGTCCTCATTTTTGGATACTTCATGCTGAGAAAAGAGACAGTGTAAACATAGAAAACACTTTGGGTGTGCAACAAGCATCAGGGCCTAATGGCCCAGCAAATCCAATGTTAATCAGATATCAGTGATATTTGACCCTGTGACAACTTCTCAGAAGTTCAACCATAAATGCTGAAACAGACATTGAGGATTAAGGAGTAAGGTTTTGTCATTTACAGCACACATTTTTAGGCAAAATGTGAATATCCTAGTGTGCTTTGAAGTCCTGAAAAATTATTACCAACAAAATTTTGAAGTTCTGGATAAAATGATCTATTGTAAACTGCCTCTGTAATGCAGTGAAGGAGACAAGTCAGGGTGGTAGTGCACACCAGTAAACTCAGTCCTTGAGAGGCCGAGGAGGCCAGAGTGTCACAGTGACTATGAGCCACATAGGGGAATCATGTTTGAAAACAAGAGAAACTAAATCAAAGAAACTAACCAACTTATATAAATAAATCAAATTAGACTTTGTTAGATAAAGGGAGGGAGAGTAAGGAATAGAAGGGGTACAAGAAGGAGGCAGATTAGAGAGAGAGACAAAAAGAGGTGGGAAGGAGGGAGGCGGAGGGAGAAAGAGAAGAGAGAGGATGAGCAGAGGTAATGGGGAGGGTAATGCAAAGGAAGGGAGAGAAGAAGAAAGGAAAAGAGAGGGCAGGAGAGGGCAGGAGGGGACAAGAAGGGGGACAAAGAGAAATAGAAACAGATGATGATTGACCTTATAGAGATGAATTGCACCTTGGAGGTAACAGCTCTTTAGTAAAGTTGACCACACAGTAGGGTCTGAGTTAAAGAGTTTCAGGGTACCCAAGGCAAAGGAGGTCTCCTCTCTTCAAGATTTCCAGTGGTGGAGAATCTTCTTTGCACTAGGAGGAAGTATATGTGACTTAGTACACTGAAAAGAAAGGTAGCATAGTTCACATGTGACCTGTGCTATGGGGCATATGTGACTTTAGACTGTGTGATGAGACTAAACCGAGACACTGGATTGAGAAGTGAGGCGAGTTACCATGTGACAACAGCTAAGCCGCTTGGGAATCTGAGTGACAGGAAGGGACAGGGTGGGTGTGCTTTTCCAATTCTCCCTGCAATCTCATCTGGTCTGACCACTCTAGCCAATTGTGTTCTGAAGAGATAAAGACCAGGAAAAGTATCAGAAGTTCACAGTGAGAGGGGAAGGACGCTGGGAAGGATGGAGAAACAGAAAAGTGACAAGGAAGAAGAAATAAGCCCGGGTGAGAGTTAGGAAACTCTCCTTGGACAGAATCCTCCAGAAACAGGTGCCACTGGGGACGCAGACTCACGGCTTTGAGTGACAGACTGAATCAAGATCCTGCGCTAAGAATGAGGACCTAAAGACTACATCCGTGCCAAGAAGAGGCTGCTTCCTTCTTGGCCCTGACCCTCACCCCATCTGGCGTCCTCGACTGAAACAATGAGCTGGAGAAAGAGCGACTGCGTGGGGCAGAAGGCAGCGCCACAGCAGCATCGGGAGCAAGATGGGTAGCCGGGGTTGTCTTGGCTGAAATTACAGAAGGTGGGATATGTGAGCCCAAGGATTTGGCCCAAACTACCGCCCTTGTCCACTCAGGACAGATTTAGTGTCCTGAAGGACCACTGCTTGCTGTGAGCCACAACAGTGGTGACAAATGGAGCGAGCTGAGCAAGGAAAACTCCTGGCAAACAGGTGCAAATAAATATTCTCAGGCAAGGACTGTGAGGCACTAACTAGCAGAAGACTAAACAAAATAAATAGTCTGGGTTTGGGTCAAAGAATGGAAGAGAACATCCGGCAACCAAGGTTAGCACAGGTCAGGTCTTGCTTTTCCAAACACCTCACAGCTTTGGCACTAAAACCTGTGCACTTAGTAAAGTACCATCCTAGCACTGTGAAGTCTGCAGCTGGCGGCAGCAGCAGGGTACCGAGGGAGACACCCCAAAGCTCTGAACTGGGAAACTCCTACCTGAAGCTGAGTCTGACAGAGAAACTCCTCTCGGCAGGGAAGCCATTCTGATCTAACTGTTTTGAATTAGAGGATTAGTAGCCTCTCCACACCTGCTGAGCCAGCTTCAAAAGGCAGCTTAGGGAGCAGGGAAAGCGTGACTTTCCAAGCAGGAGAAATACTGATGCTGTGGTACTTTCTAGTCCGTTCAAATTGTTTGCCTCCGCTTTTGTCTCCCCTCATAGCCCCTTAGGACTGCCCTTTATTTTTCTACACTTATTCCATAGTGTTCAATTATTATTCATCGTTCATTCCATTTTTTTCCTTTAGTTTATCCTTTACTCTTTCTTATCCTTCCTACACGCTGTTCTTGTCCTTAATTACTCCTTAATTATTCCTACCTTCAATAAACTCTAAATTTCTAAAAACAACCTTTTAACTCTCAATATCCAAGAAACTTTGGCTCTGAAGCCTATTTGGGGTTTTTGACACGAAAGTACAGCTCTCACTTCAAAGAGAATAAATAGGAGGTTATTTACTCTGGAGGTAATGATAAGTGGCCATGGCCAGAAGCACAGATTCAGGTCACCTTGCATGCCATGGTCTAACATGGTAAGAGTTTCATGGAAGTTTAGGCTAACAGAACAAAGAAAGTCATGAATCACGATGATATTCAAATACCTTAGTGGAGGCATCAGGGAGGTAGGTCACAGCAAATTGAGAAAACTTCTGCTAGACATTTCAGATGCTAACTGTTGACATTTTTAACTTCTGGGTTGGTTGTTTGGTGGGTTGGTCTCAAAATCCAAAAGGGTTTACCTAGTAGTCACACAGCCGTTTGGTCACTGGTTAAAGGTTATGTAAGAGCCAAGATACCTCAAAATAGTTCAGTTCTGAACCAGCAGCACACCCCAGGCACTGAACTTCTGCTCAGTCTGTCAGCTTTGTGGAATGTTTTGTGGCTATGTGGCTTCTTTCCAGGAACTTCAGTTGCCAGGGTTCAATTAAAGCACATAAATATTTTCTGTTTTACTTTAAAACTGATTGCTTGATCAAAATATCTGTTGTCTTATTGTAGGTGTCGCCTCACCTTCACTAATATTAAATGATATCAAAAGCCAATGATGGTGAACATATACACTGAAATTTTATTCTGCATTAAAATATGAAGTAATATTTGGAGGAAGACAGATTGACTCATTTTGCTAAGCAGAATGGTTAAGAGAGACTCAGAACAAAAAGTATTCATATTTTCTATCATATGCAGAATGCATATATAAATTTATATAGATTCATACATGTCTGTGTGTGGAGGGGTGGGACATGAAGATATAAAGAAGTATAGAAGATGGAAGGAATAGGTCCTGAGACCAGAAGAGAAATAAGAGAGGGCCATAAGATTTGAGTCCATCACCTTGCACAGCCTTGGTGCAGTGGGAAGGAGCTTGGACCTGCCTAGGCTCAGTGTGCTGGGCTTTGCTGACTCCCCATGGGAGACCTCGATTTGGGGGATGTGGGGATGCAGGGTGGCCTGGGAAAGAGGGCTGCAGGTTGGGAGGAGAGAGGAGGGGGGGATCTGTGGATAGTATGTGGATTGAGTAGAAAATTTCTTAATAAAGAAAAAAGAAGAAAAAAAGATTTGAGTCCATGAAAGTGGAAGAGAGAACTACGTGCAGATGTAAAAGGGAATTGGCAAGATTGTATATTTGGAAAATGGTTAAGGGGTGAATATGAGTAATTATATATGTATATATATATATACACACATATGTATATATACATATATATACACTTAATGAAACCCAATAATTTGTATGAGAACTAAAAATATTAATAAAAATATTAAAATGTATACCTCTTAAGGTGTCATGCAAATAATGCAACTGATAAATCAGATTCTCTTACAAAGTTGAATGGATGAAGAGCAACGTGTCTTGTAAGCTTTAAGTTTGTAAAATTGTATTCTCTGCAAAATCAAAATAACGCACAATGTCAAATTTGTTGAACATGGCTTCTGCTGCGTATTCCATTTTGGGGCCTGACTGAAGTTTCTTAAACACAGTCATATACTTTCATCTTTTGCTTAATTAAAACATTTTTTTTTTGTTGTCTGTTTCTGATATAATCTGCTGGTTCCTCGTCTTCCAAGTCAAACACATCACAAAACCACATGACTATTACTCAGGATGAGATTCAGTCTCACCAGACTTGGCAAAGCCTTGGGTAAAAGTACAGATCAGGAAAGTGTACAGTCTCATAGGCTCTCCCTTCTATGACTCTCTTTGTCTCTTGTCACTTAACATTTGAAGGCTCATTCTGCTTCTGGACTTCCTCTGGACATACCCTACTCCTCCTACCTCTCTGGGATCCTTTATATATATATACAGTTTGGCCTTGCCTGCCCCTTGTGACTCACCTAATTGACATACTGGAACCTAACTTACTCTCTTCCCTCTGATCAAGAGGAGAGTAGCTAAGTTGGATTATTGCTATTCAGAGTGAATTTAAGACCAATGTAGAAAACACAACAACAGAAATCACAGCATAGCCAGGAAGCTGTCAGTGAGATACATAAATAGTTGCCCTAGCCACCCACTCTCTTTCATTGTCTTCACCTGACATCAATATCTGGAGTATAAATAGGTATCTTGTGGCTCACAGCAGTGGAAGAAAAGGTTTGGATTGGCTTATAGACAGGGTGCATTCGTATGGACATTGAGTACATCACATCTCATTTCAAGAGAAGTCTTGAAAGAGAAGACAAGTCTCTTCTTGAGAAGAACTTTGTGTGATAAACCAGTAATCCATGCATAAAAAGAGAAATGCCAAAGGGTATGGGTTCAATGACAATTGTGACTGTTATCTCTGGTTTTTTAGAGATCAGGAAAGAGTTATATTGAAGCTTTAGGATGGCTAGGATACAGACACAGAGAGCTTTCCTTAGAGAGAGTTCTGAAAAGCCCAGAAAAGTAGAGGACTTTGCCTATAACAATAACCCATATTTATATTATTAGTCATCCCAGTGTACAATGTGTGCATGAAAAAATTCCATATGTCAAGAATGAAAGATGTATATGTATCCAGGAACTTGTGTTTCCACATATCATCATTATTTCCACAGTCCACTTGACAGACAAAACAATACAGCTGAGTCCCAACATCATTTAGACTCATAGAGACCAGTCTGTGGCAAGTAGACTATTTTGTTTAAGGGGTGGATCCATGATGCTCTTCCAGAGTGAAGGGCTATACTTTTGTCAGCAAAAGACTCTGAAACTCTTGGCAGAATTGTCTTTACCTAAAAGAAATTCAGTGTTCAAGGCACACTTCCCTCTAAGAGCTGACTTGAAAACCAAAAATGTCCCACTGTCTGTTGATACTTCTTTTGAGACTGTCAAATAGCTCAGCTTCTCCCTCTCATTAACTTTACTCTCCTTTTTCAGGTTCACACATGTTAATCCTAAAAGAGACCGTAATAAGATACTCACATACATACTCCATTTCAGAGTCTGATTTACAGCCTACCAGAAAATCCCCTATCCATTCATGAGGCCTTAAAATCTAAGTGCCAATAGAGTTTTGACCATCTGTCAACTGAAATATCTTACTTAATTTTCTATTGCTGTGATGAGACTCCACAACCTATAGAAGAATGTTTATTTGGAGTTTACAGTTTCATAGGATTAGAGTCCATGACCATAACAACAGAGAACATGACAGCAGACATGTGTGTCACTAGAGGGGTAGCTGAGAGTTCACATCTTGAGACATAACCATTAAGCATAGAGAAAAAGAGAGGGACTTTCAAAATGGTGCAAGTCTTTTAAAGCCTAAAATCTTGTCCCCAGTAACATACCTCCTCTACTGAAACCACACCTCCTTAATTCTTCCTAAATAGTTCCACCAACTGGGAACCAAATATTCAAGCACATGAACCTACGGGAGCCATTGACAAACGGCCCCATGAGCTTATATATTTGAATACTTAGTTACAAGGCCTGAAATTATTTTTTTATAAGGATTAGGGGGTGTGGCTTGTTGGAGTAGGTGTGACATTGTTAGAAAGGATGTGTTGCAGGTTTTGATGTTTCAAAAACATATACCAGATTTCCATTCCCCTGCTCTGCACACTCTATCTCTACCTGTTGCCTATGTGTGAGAATGTAGCTCTCAGCTACTTCTCCAGCACACCTGTCTGCTGCCAAGCTCCCCACCATGATGATGATGATGATGGATTAGACCTCTGAAGCTATAAACAAGTCCCCAGTTAAATACTTTCTTATGTAACAGTTGCCTTGGTCATGCTGTCTCTAAGAGATTAGGCACGAAAAAACATGACTTTCTTCTATTGTCTATAACTACTTTTGGTAGATTTTGGTTGTGGAGTGATGGGTTCAAGTAAAGTGCCAAAATAGAAAACTTCTCTCTGTAACTTGTAGTCAAAAGTCTTCACATTTGGGCCAGATAAGATGACTCAGCAAGTAAAAGCATCTACTGCTAATTTGAGTTTGATTCCTGGGTCCTACTGGTGGAAGAAAAGAACTGAGGGCCCATGTTGTCCTCTGACGTCCACGTGTTTGCTGTTGTACACTCCATTCCACTCTAGCTGAATTAATAAACAAGTGCTGAAGATTCTTTAAGTCTTTTGTGTTCTTAATATCCATGACCAGTTGAACACAGGCAGATCCTATACACGTCCTTCCTCATCGTTTATATGTTAAATTGATTATAACTTACTGGGTTTATGTGAGCTTTGGGCTGTTCTTGAAGGAGTTGAGGGTGGAGTCTATCACTGAGGCCATCACATCTTCATGTGGGCTCTTGCTCACATGGCCTAATTTAATGTTCAAAGGTCAGATCACTTTTTTAGAATCATCAGAATTCTTTAGGCTACCAAGGTTTTTTTTTTTTTTGCCTGATATCTTGCTTATCATTCGCAGGGCCACCAGCTCTCTCTGTTGTTCCTGCATCATCTACTCTCCATAGCAGGGCTCACAATCCTATTGTAGTGCCCCTGTCTGGATCCAAGTTCAAATACATACATCTCTATCCCTGACACAACTCTATTGGCTCCCTAGATATTCCTGTGTGACAAGATACCCTCTTGGAGTTCAAAGTTCAAAGGGAGCATCCAAGATGAAATCTTATGGATCCCTCTATTTTATAAAACAGTGTTCTTCCAGTCCTGAAAAATGAAGATTAAGATGTAGAAGACACAGTATATGCCTTAACAGTATCAAGTACGTCTTGATTTTGTCCAGTATATACGAGCTTTATCAAAATTAGAATGTGAAAATTATCTCTTATTGTCAAGTGTTCTCAAATCCATTGTTTATGATGTAAACATCACTTTAGCATTCAAAGCCAATTTCTGTTTTCTCACAACCTATTTTTTTTTTTAACAGAGCTTCCAAAAAATCGCTTTTAGAAACTGAAAGTTCTTGGCACATAAACTTCTTAGGAAGGCATGTTTTTGTGTTAGAAGAAATAAAGATTTGTTTTTGAAAAGCTGAAAAACATTTCCTAGTAAGGAGTGGGTATTTATTGTACCTTCATAATGCTTAGCTAACTTGTAACCATGACAAAGCGCTTGACTTAAAAAAAACTCGTATTTCTCATCTTCAGTCACTGCTATGCAAAGCCATTCCCAGGGAGGTCATCTCACCCCTTCTAGCTTCCACCGTGCTTTATATTAGCATTTCAGGTATTGGTTTTTAAAGCCAAATGAGATATATTAGAAGAGTACACTTCATTAGGATTGATGGAATCTTATTTGAGTCTCCTCTAGCCAGAAGAGAGTGCATTATTTATTGATCTCCTACCCACATTCTTCCACCATACTATTACTGAATAAATTTTGATATATGCAGAATGACCCATAGCACCAAATGTCATCTCATACCCAATAGAATGCTAATTCCTGTTACTCACATGGCCTCTTTCTCATCCCAGAAATGTAATGCATGTGTTGCTTCTTATAGGATTTCAATAAAATATTGATGTGCTAATACTTTATCCACTTACAGGATATGAGGTCAAGGGTTCAAGAAGGAGTGAAGTCTATTCAAAGCTTATCATAAAAAGACACTGAAAATACAGCAGCTCCAGATAGAAAGAAGAACACACCCCATGCTCACCCTGCCCACGGACTTTTATCAGACAAGGTTTGTGCCATATTTCAATTCTAAAGGGGATTCTCTGAAGTGAGATTTTGAAGTAAATTTTTTAACACTTTAAGTGGGTCACATTAAGTTATTTTAATGTAATTGTCTTTTGTGTATGCCATATTATTATTTTGTAAGTTCATTTAGTACCTCCTGATATTTTCTGGAGTACAGGAGAAGCTAAAATCTGTTTTATATACCAGTTGCTAATTAACTGATTCACCCTCTTTTAGGTGAGAAAAATCCTTAATTAGAGTGATACAGGATTCCTTTACTTAAATATCTATGTATAATATTAGCTGAAAGTTGCAAAATTTTATGAACTGCAAAAATATTACTGAAAGTTAAAATTTAATATTTAGTGTAGGAAAGACATATATCTAAGAAAACGATTAACAAGTAAAATACCTGTGCAGTGGGCTCTGATGCCCAATTTTCCTTGCCGTGGCTTTGGAATAACAATCCAAATAATTTTTTAACTTTTTTGATTTTTGTTGTTGTTATGTTTTATTCTGGCTTTCTCCATTGTGCTATTTCAAGGCTTTGCTTCCTTTCATGAAAAGCTGGGTAAATTTCTTTTACTGTGCTGTAGAAAATGCATGTCAAGTCAGAAGGTCTTAGCTTTTCTGTTTTATGCAATGAGTCAAAGTGGAGCCTTTAATTTGCCACATCTTCATCAACCGTCTGCCACACAGAATGGGGGGTCCTTCCAATAGATTCTGCAAATTCTGGCATCCTGCTTTCCCTGTTAATGGTGAGGTTACCTGTCTTGGCTTCTGTCTCTAGCCCCAGCACTCTGAATCACCCTTGCTGATGGGGTTCTATGTGTTAGCTGCATTCTTAATTCTAACACTAGCCTTTTGCTTTGTGAGGGGGGAGAATATTGAAACAATACATTTTTTCTGCTTGTATATCTAGGTGTTTGCATGTGTGCATGCATTTTCATGAGTTTGTGGATACATGCATATGTACAGGTGTCATTGGATATGTGTGGAAGCCAGAGAAGTTGACATCTAAAAGCATTGAGATGAGAGACCTCTCACTTGACCCCAGAGCTCATCAGTTTGGCCTGCCTAGCTAACCAGCCTGCTCTCAGTATCTGCTTACCTTGTGCTTAGATTACAGATAGACTGCTATGTCCATCTGGCATCTTACTGGGTGCAAGGCATCTGAATTTCTGTCCCCATGCTTCTTACATAGCAGCTCTTTTATACTCTGATCCTTCTCCCAAGCCCAAGAGCACTGTTTTTAATATCACAGCAGGAAACAAGTATTCCACTTAGTGAAAGAGGAGAAAACAAAACCTTATTCTTTTCCTGCTTCCTAGCATGTCCTTTCTAATAAAAAAAAAAAAAACAAAACAATTCTTCCTCAATAATGATGGTTGTGAACCATGCTGCTTAATCACTTCATGATTACTTTTATGTAAACTACTCTTTCTTACTAATCATTTCACTTGATCTTTATCTCACATGTGAGAAAAATAAAAGCGGGGCAGGTGATGTAACTCTGTACTTAACAATGTTTGCTGCACAAACACGATAAACCCTGCTGTGCTTAGAACCCTAGTGCCAACATATAATTGAGGTGTGACAGCTCATATCTGTAACCCCAGCCCCGGTAGTGAGGCAGACTAGGAAGACATGGAGATTATGGAACATGGTATGGGAAGGACACCCTCATCACAGGGCCGATTAAAGTCCCTTCCACTGAGAAGCAAGCATTACACAATTACTATTGCCTGTAAAAGCTGCTGGCATAGAATTATTATGTAGATAATCTATGTCAAAGTAGCAACGACCCAGGCCCAAATTTGGCATAAATGACCTTGAGTAGAGTCTTACTACTTTCCCCAGATATCTTCTGAGAACATCAAACAAAACTGTTTAAGTTAAATACCCTACCACCCTATATCCTCCTAATGATCAATAAGACATGCCTCAGGAACCACGCAGAGATAAGGGAGTGACTTCAAACTCAACTCAAATCCAGAAACAATGTGTTTCAACTACCCATTGAAGAGACTGTGCCTGTAGAGGAATAGTCTGACTTACCCAGGTTCTTTTTAAGAACCCCACATACCTACTTTTGAGTAAATCTTACTTTCTTCTAAGCGCCCCTCTTTCTCCTAATCTTAACTTTTAAGCTTGTATTAAATTATCATTAGCAAAATATGCAGTTCTTGTTTATAAACTGGCTAGTACTGAAATTATTGTCCACATTGAAATCATGTACTCCAATTTAACCTAATTCAAAGTCCATAAAAGTCCAAAGGAATGCCTCAGGTTACTAAGGGTGAGCAGTAAGTATGGAGCTGTGTCTCTGTCACCTCATTGCTGATTTGTCATGGAAACAAGCAGATCCTGGGAGCTCACTGGCCTGCCAATAGATGAAGTGTAAGACTTTAGTCTCAAAAAATAATATGGGGAAGCAATAAAGAAAGACATCTGACATCAACCTCTGGACTCCACTTGTACCTGAACTGGAATGTAAATTCACACACACATATATATGCATACATGTATTCACCATACAAACATACACACACATGAAAAGTAAATGCACGTTTCTTTTTGGTCTTCATCATATGGGCCTTACAAAACCAAATTTTATGATATGGTGTTGTAAGAGTATTATCTCGAATGGGAAATAATGTATTTAACCACCAAGAATATAGTCAAACAACACACTTTTAAGTATTTAAATGTTCTTGAAGATCAAGGTTTGGATTTACAAGGACAAATTATTTTGAGAGAAAGATTTCAGAATTTGCAAAGCCTATTTTTGCATATCAAAAACAAAACTCCAAAAGAACTGAAGCTTTGGGCTTTTGACATTAAAGATAGATTTTTTTTTTAAAGCCAGCCTTTTTCTGTTGTTTACCAAGTAGAACAAGAGAAAAAAGTTATAGATAAGGTAGGGAAATTAATAAAGAATTTTCTTTGTGAGCATCAGAAAACACGCCAGATGTTATCACTTTCACTAGCAGTGGGGAGCAATAAAACCTGGGACTACTCTGTTTTAAATAAAGAGTTGAGATAATACTACCTGTCACATGCTATTGATGCCCGAAGAATAACAAATCATGTGGGAAAAGAAAAGCTTCTCTAGCATCCTGTTCTAGGTTCCAACCCTTCAAATTGCAAAATAAAGTTCCTAGGTTAAAGATTCTACAAGGTGGATTGACTGATCAGAACTTCCAGACTGTGGAGAGTAAGAATGTGAAAGACCACAAAACAAATTACATGAACTATCTTTCATCCCCATGGACCACCTCCGGTCTGAATTGGCATCCATTCAAACCTCATTTACAATTTTTAAATGTATTAATTTAATAGACAACTAGTTATAATCAACCCTCAAATTAAGAATGCCATCAGATAACATTTGAACCTACATCAGCTATTCCTTATTACTTCGTAAACCACCTATCAAACATATCTTCAGTGTATTACAAATACTATTTAAAAGAGATCCAGAAACAGATATACACATATGTAAACACGCACGCGCGTGTGGACGGACACACACACACACACACACACACACACACACACACACACGAAAAGGAGTTTCATATGTGTATGTGTGTGTATAACATTTTAAGAATGCTGAACATTGCTCTGATGTTTTAGGTAACAGATAGTTACAAGACAACTCAAGTGACAGAAAAAACAGTCTTGTCTTCTGTCACTGTACTTTTTGGCTCGACAATGATTTATAAAATTCCTATGCCTTGGCAAAAGATATGAGAGGGGTTTGAGAGAGATATGAGCTGTGTTGAGTCACTCTTCACTCAAGAGATTTTTCAACATTGTAGCAAGCAGAAGGTCAGAGTTTGAAGGAAGAAGATTCAGTCCCACCATACAAAGTACAGTGTCAACTCTGAAAGCGTCCAAGAAAAAGGGAGATAGTATATTGTGAGGAAACAAGGCTAAATAATATGTGAATTATGCTGTGTAGCAAGGCTAGAGAAGTGGGGTATAAATGACTGGGCTGAGTGGCAGCACTTATTCTCTGGATAGAAAAATGGATCTTGGTTAACGTAACAGAGTGGTGATGCCTTTGACCCTCAGGCTGGTTTTGCTAAGTGTTTCCACCTTTCTTGTTGCCCACTCTGTTTAGGACTTCTAACCTGTGCCCCCAAATTCAGCAGATCTGGAATCTGTTTTTGTTTTTCTTTTAATAAAGAGAATGAAGTTTAAAGATGCTTATTGACTCTAGCAGAGTCTCAAAGCATATGAAGTGTAGTAGAAGGGCAAGAGCCCATGGCATTTTTTAAAATTTGTTTTTGTAAAATATTTTATATTTTTCCAATATTTCTGATAGTTGGTGCTCAGTTTATATTTTCTTAAGTGTACACTTTGCTCCTTGAAGTAAGGAGACCAGTTAACACCAAGTGAGGGTGCTGGTTGGCAGGGTGAGATGGGTGCCGGATAGATTTTTTTCCTTGGCTGCTATCTTCCTCAGAGTGCTTCCAAGTCCCCATCAAAACCAGTGTATTCTGAGATTATTTCCATTCCTCTGACAGAGAAAATACACATTCTATGAAAATAAGAAATCTGTTTCTTTTTTTTCACTTTTATTACCTTGTGGTTCAAACATATTATGCACAAAATAGGTATTTGTTGAAGTCATTCATTAGAAAGAGGTAGGGATTCTCATCAAGAATGATGCCAGACTACATAGAAAGTGGACTCATACATTTTGAGCTTCTCATTAGTGAGGGGCATTGATTTGATTGGCTAGCATGTGAAACAGCCTATAATGCCACACATGGAAGAGTCATATGCAGTCCCTGGAGTGCAACATAATCATTTGCTTAACATTGTTAAACACCCCAATTTTCAAGTCATATCACTCAGGGCTCTGCTTTCATGGACCCACAGAACAATCTCCAACCCAGTTGTCATTTCCTAAGTTCCTTCAATGTCCTGGTCAAGTTGTCATTGTAGTTCAGCCTCCAGATTCACTGATGGTGTGTGATTGCAAGACCAGTCTAAACCATCTTTTTCTTGTGGATGAAAAGGTTATAAGAACCAAAGAATCATTCGGATAATCAAAATGTCCAGGATGGTAGTAGTAAATATTCTCAAGAACCTTGGGTAACAAAATATTTTGAGTTCTATATTCTGCTTTAAGGTTTTATTTTTCACTTGAAAAATTTTATGCAAAGAAAAATTTGTATGTTTCCTCTGATTATTAAATGTTGATTTTTATAAATTATTTCTCTCTAAAATACATATATACTGTCTAAATAAATACCTCATTTGTATGCATACTTTACTAATATATTAGAGGATATTTTGAGGAAAAACTTACACGCTCAAAGTTGAGATTACATGATCGGTTGGAACTTCATATTAAATATGTTCAAAGAGTAAGCTGATAAGTTAGTTATGCACAACGAGTTCTAGACTTCCAGATTCAAAGAGACATATTTGGAGTGTACTTTCCAGCAGCATACATTATAAAAAATAAAATAAAAGTCATGTTTCATGGGTAGACTCTCTTTGGTGAACTAGCAGCAGCACTTATGTAAAATCTACTTTTAAGAATTAAAGGGTCAGTGATGTTGACTTTATCAAGAAAAAAAAGGACATTACAGCAACTCATAAGTTCACAAGAATGAACCTTCCACCGAATATTTTGATGACTTTATGGTATATTATTTACAAATAAACAAACAAAAAATAGAAAAATATTGCCATGAATTTTTTTCTTCCCTTCAAAATATTTGTCTTTGGGTCCTGGGAAATTGGCTCAGCTGTTTTCCTCCTGTCCCTATGTCAAGAGCTGCCAGGGAGAGACACTAGAGTAGTAACAAGGCCTGTGGTCTTCCACCTGTTCTTAGGAGGACATGTAGTAATGAGCTCTGAACTCTAGCTGTCCCATGCCTTGAAGTTCCTCTTGAATCTAATCCAACAGATATTTAGTTCTCCAGAACATGAAAACGATGTAATTATGATATCAATATGCCCACAGAAACATATGGCTCAGAGGAACCCAACATAGATGGTCTATTTTCTGTTGACATCTTACTAAACCTGGTGAAATTTCTTTACAAGGCAGACTTTTGATACCAGCTACTCTCTGACATTGCCTAAATATCCTCCTCAGGCCTCATATGACCTAGTCTCTTTTAGATTCATTTTTGCAAATGTAGTAAGATTCTGTCTGCCTAATTTAAACTCCAATTTGAAGTCCATTTTGAATAACACAAATCCTTGTGCTCTGTTCCTTTGAAAGTTTGCATTCATCTGTCACTGATACTCATATAACATTCAAAGGCAACTGACAGACAAAATAATGGTGCAGAGTTTGCACAGAACACATTATATTGATAAGCATCTTGGAGAAATAAAGCTAAGTAATTTTAATGACCTATACATATATATATATATATATATATATATATATATATATATATCATACAATTTAAATGCCTTTATATTAAAGAAAAACTAGTCAGACATGGAATATGTATAAATGAGATTGTTAGAATAAATGTTAAGAATGTAATTGTGCAATGTATGGTATATGGGTGTGTGTGTGTGTGTGTGTGTGTGTGTGTGAACATGAGTGTGTAATTGTTCATGCATATGGAAGTCAGAAGTTAGTGTGAGGCTTCCCTCAGTTGCTTTCCATATTATTGTTTAGATGGCATCTCTCACTGAGTCCAACACTCACCAATTTGTATAGATTGACCGGCTAATGAGAAGATCTGCCTCTCTCTCTGCCTCCCCTGTGCTGGCATTACAGGCATAAGATGGATTGCCTCACTTTTTATGTGACTTCAGGGAATGAAACCCAGTTTCTCATGCATACATGGCAAGCACTTTAACAATGCAGTCATCTTCCTATCCCCTATGAACTAGGTGTATGTCTGTAACTATGTAGCAAACATCTTTATCTAAAACTCTAAATAGAATAGGGAAATACTTTCTGTCTAGTCATGGGAAATAGCCATCACAGATACGAGGCATTAACATGTGATCTTGGAATGCATTGTATTAAAAGCATTTGATAACATCTGAGAGAAGTGAATTACCAAATGGTTTCTCTGGCACACATTTAATTAACTGAACTAATAATGAACAGTGACATTACAGAGGCTATCCAATTCATTTACTATATAATAATATGCTGGTTAATACTTTAAAAAAAGTGGCCCATAATTATCAATGTATCATTGTGCATTGTGGGAACATTAATCAGATCAAGTTAATGTAGTGTTACTTTTAACATAGGCAGGCATTAATGAACGCTTCATCACTTAAAAATGTCACCGTGACATGTTATCAAAATATCAAAAGCTTAACTTCATGTTTAGCATAAAAAGATTCATTAAATACTCATGTTGATGAGAACTTTGTTTTTTCTTTTATTATAATGGTAAAGATCAGTATCATACAGTACTTTAAAAATTTTATATAACAGGGTATCTTCAAAGTTTTATTTATGAGGACTAATACTACATTTAAAGCTATTTCACCTTCCACTTTTAGCCAGTGGATCAGTTCATTTCTATTAAGAAACAGAACTATGACTTCATATTAATGATGGAATCAAAACAGATGGAGCTATCTAATGGTTTAGGCAGGAAATGAGAGGAGGAATTATAGCTTCTTACACTTATATCTACCACTGATTCACTCAGTGACCTTGGGCAAATTACTTAAGCTGCCAGGTCAAATTTTCTAAGTGCACATCTTTTTTTTTTTTTAATGCCCAGAGCACATATTAACAGAAAGGAAACTCTAGAGACATAGAAAAAGGAAATGATATAATATAGAGAGGAGAAAAAAGCCTTTGGCATGAAAGAGATTAAGTGGCTTACCCAAAGTTTCACAGTCAGTCTGTGGACTACCTGAGATTCAAATTCAAGTTTGGATGAATGGAGTCTCAATTTCTGCCTCCAGTGTCAGCAAAACAGTTACCATGAAAATACATTACAATAATGGGAAATTTGTCTAACAAACTATAAATGTGAATATGTTATATCTTTTCTCTTTTCCAGTAATTAACAGTAATAATTTTTATTCTTTAATATAAATGTGGTTTTTTCTATCTGTATGTATGTGTGCTTGTATTACATGTGAGCGTAAATGTGCGGAAGCCAGAAGCAAGCATCAGGTACCTAGAAGCTGGAGTTATATATGATTATGAACTGTTAGCTAGATGCTGGGACCTGAACCTGGGTCCTCTTCAAGAGCTGAAAGCCCTCTTAACTGATGAACCTTTTCTCCAGCCACAGCAATTTCCATTCTTAAAATAGCTTATGGATTCATGTTTATCTAAGCAAAACTTTATCATTCCAAGTCTATGTTTAATAGACCTGACTAGGCATTCATTAATCTAAAGATTGTTCTTCCATAACACCATTGCTTTTCCATACCCATTTCATGATAGTGCTGTCCAGAGTGCACACACAGCGTTTTAGACCATAGTACTAGAACATCTAGAAAACAATATAAAGAGAGCCAAGACCTCTTTGCAACAGGAACACTTAGTCTTGTAAAATATGATGAAACAAGAGCAAAGCATATGCATGCTATTGTTATGTCTGGACCATCATTTTAATACCCAAATTCAGTAAATTTGCAGGGTACTGATTCTATTTCTGTCTTATTTGAACCTGTCACCCATCAACATCAATCCGAATGGACATTTCTCAAACCAGCCATATATTATCGTCTTGGAGATTGGGCTAGTTCTCCAGCCTCTAATGTTTCTTCCATGTGTTCCCCAAACTAGAATTCATTCAATTCCACTTGTAGCCTAACACTGATAGTAAATATGTATGCCATAACATTACATAGTGCCCTGTCTTAGGGTTACCATTACTCTGAGGAGACACCATGACCAAAAGTAACTTAGGAGTAAAAAGTTTATTTGACTTACATATTCTGAGTTACAGTTCACTGAGGGAAGACAAGAAAGGCAAGAACTCAAATTAGTTAGAAACCGGGGGCAGGAGATGATGCAGAGGTGATGAAATATTGCTGCTTACTGGCTTGCTCCCAATGGCTAATGGCTTGTTCAGCCTGCTTTCTTACAGAATCCAAGGTATCATCCCAGGGGTGGCCTCACCCACCATTGGATAAGCCCTTGGCCATCAATCACTAATTACGAAAATGCCCTAAAGGACTGCCTACAGCCCTATCTTATGGAAATATTTTCCCCAGTAAGATTCTCTCCTTTCTGATAGCTTATGTCAAGTTGACATAAAACTAGCCAGCACATGCCCCTGGATCTCTCTCTCTGTATGCTTTCTCCTCTACCAGACCCATCAAACTTGACTTTCCATCTTCAGGAAGCCTGTGTACTTTGAAGACGGCAGTTACTGGTTGTCTACTTTTTCATAAACAATTGGCATATACCCACAATTAGACTGATTCCAACTTTTAAAATTTATGAGTTCCATTTAGTTTTTGTTGTTGTTTCTGTTTTTTTTCTTTTTCATTTTGAGACAATATCTTGATTGTTTTAAACTTTACAGAGAAAATGTTCCAAGTGGAATTAAACAAACAAGGAAAACAATTGGTTCAATATAATAGGCATGAGGGTGAACTCAGTTTTGTTTCAACAAAACACAGGAGATTTTACAATTACTGGGAAAAATACTGAAGTTTGCTTTAAGAGAAGTCAGTGACCAAGTATCTGTGGATTGGCATTAATACTTAGAATGCTGAGGCTTCAACTTGCACCAGAAGTCTCCTGGACATCCTCTTCCTTGGTGATCCTATTTTATGATGGCTTTCAAGCCCTTTAAAATGCTTTTTCTGAACTGTGAAACTAATAAAAGGCTGAGAGATTTACATCTCAGGGGGGTAAAACAAGCATTTACCACTGCTAGTTTTCTGAAGTAAATGCTTGAGGAAAAGGGAGGACAGAGGCCTGTGGTGAGGCTGAAATCTGTCTGAAGTAGCTGAAGCCCAGAAGAAGTTAAGGCCATTTGGATTGATACTTACTTTTATGGATTCCTAGGAGGGGCAAAAAACTATGAACTTTGTATTTTGTATCCATGCTGCATCATGTGCGTAGGACGCTTGGCACTATTATGTTGCTAATCACATGATTTATTGTCTGTTTGCCTAATTATAGATACACCAGAACTTCATACATTGGGTTGAATCTACACATTTGCTTAAGTTCTCTCTTTGTGTACTGACGAGTCCATTTCTCATTTCCCTTCACACTTTTGTTGCTCCCTTTTATTGGTATACTATAGTCCCTGCCTTTACTGGTTTTTGCCAAGGAGACCCAAACAGTCTTTGCTTAGGCCAAGCTTATTTTCAACTCTCACTGGATGTTTCAGGGCAATTCTTACGTCACACTAAGTAAAACGTTGTTAGTGAATAAAGGTCACTTTCATACTAACATGGATCTCCACACACAGCCTAAATGTGAAGTACGATTTTCACACCCACACAGGTGCATGATATACACCACACTGCATAGCAGAGGTCAAGCCCATCCTGTCACATATACAGAGATTGACCAAATGAATGAATATTGGAGCTGACTACTTCATAACTTTCCACCACCTACTTTATAGACACTACAGCACATAAGGTTTTAATAAATAGGAGGGGAGCAGGAGGGGGGAGGGGAACAGGGGTTGGTATATAAAAAGAAAGAAAATTTTTAAATAAAAAATATAAAAAATATATAGGCATATTATTCCAAAACCCAAAGTGAAAAATCTCATGAAGAGGGCAGAATAGCTCCACACTTGTTCTACCAGAGTCTGCAAGAAGTAAAAATGTTAGTTGGATGTAGTGGTGCACCCTGCTAGATACACGAAATTAAAAGTTTGAGCAGAAAGATTATGTCTTTGAAGCCAGCTTAGACTATATAGTGATACTCTATCTCAACAAATAAATAAGCAAAAATTTGTCAGCCATAATTGCAAAGTCAACAAATTCTTCAAGGAGTGTCATTTTTCATACACAATAGACAATTATATCTAAGTAAATACACTTAAGTTTAAAATAATTTTTATTACATATAAATGTTGGTTCTAAAAGTTATTTTGGAGACTTTTGGTTAATGACTGTTACAAAAGAGATACATGGTCATTACTCCTAACCCTCCAAGAAGAAGAAAACTGAAAAGCAACTACTTGTCCTGGATACATCAACAATCGAGGTTGCAAAGCAAGCTACTACTTTGAAATGTAGATGAACAGAAAAGCTCAGAGTCATTAACGGGAGCTAGTTACCTAGAAAAGAGGGTACAGTTGCCATTATATGGTAGAACTCAGATATATTGTTTAGGATGACTATGGGTTATTGAGAGCAATTACTCAAGCCTAGTTCCAGTAATTTCAACCAGTTTTGAAGGTGAAGATCAAAGAATTTCTTCTTTGGCATGACTGAGGGAGGAGAAGAGTAATCACTGTGAAATGTGCTCAGTGCATTTACTGTGAATAAAATTCGGCAAGCAAGCAAATCCCCATAAGCCTATTCTTTAAACCCACTGATATTTCTTATCCTATCTGAGAAGGAATTGGGGGGGGGCACTCATAAATATTTGTAATTCCATCTATAGTTGAAATTATAATAACTGCCTTATGTTTATGAAGAGAAGCAGGATGAAATAACAATATGAGTTCTTATTTTGCATCACAAGTTGAAAGAGTGATTTCTAGACTTATCATTTGTTATTTATTATTTTCATTTAAGCTTGATGAGGGAGAAGCTCACTGACAAGTGTTTTTTGGATGGTTCTATAACATAAAATAGAAAAAGACACAAGAGAGAAAAAGTATAAACCTGTGCCTTTTAATTCAGTAAGAAAAGTAGAGAAACCTTCAACAAGCTAATAATACAAAAGAAAAAAAACTTATAAAAGAAAAAGGACGGGTATAATCAGATAAAGACAACCTCAAAAATTATGAAAGAAATTACATCCATCCAAAGTTAGCCAATATATTTTCAAATTTGAATGAAGATTTTTTAATGAAAACAAAATTTCCAAAATGTCCTTAAGAATTTCAAAAGAAATCTTAAAATTACAATTATAATAGTAGTGGATAAATTGCTTAAAATTAAAAACAATAAAATGACAAGTTCAAAGCTAAATATATTCTATCTTTTTCAAAACATTACATATCTGTGCTCTAAATCAATGAAGATATGAGGAAGATGGAAATTTCGTCAATTAATTTTATGAAGCCAGCATAAAGTATAATTATATCAGTTGAGGAGAAATAGGCATTTAATGAAATTCAAATGTCATGTTTAATAAGAGATCCAAATAAAACAAGAACAAATGGTATGTTATTTAAATATCATAAGAAATACTTAATAAAATTGAATTGCAAATATCAGTTTTAGAGAGACACTCACATAATTAAGTTAAAACAGTAATGTCCTTTACCATCATCACCATTAGTAAGTTTTTGAGAAGTTCTAATAAATTCTTAAGTTAAAGAAAATAAATAACTGGAACAAATATTACAAAAGAACAGATGATATTATCTACCTATGCTGATAAAATGATTTTATAATTTGAAAGCCACAACAATAACTTTCGAAACACTGTAATTATAGGATTTTTGTGTCATCCATATCTAATGTCTATTCTCTACTACACCAAAACAAAACAAAGCAATTCAGATACATGAATAATTCCATTCCAAAATAAAGACTAAACATGTGGTTATATTGCATGAAGATAATCTTTTTAGAGGGGATCAATTTTACAAAAACAAACTTATAACATGTATTGAAACTTCTGTGTTTGCTTTCTATGGCTGTGACAAAATGCCTACTCTAAGACTGCAGTCCCTGGTCGATCAACTGTGCTCAAGTGGAAGCCCAGACATCCCAGAATAGTTATGCAGCACAAATTGGACTTGATGAGGAAAATGGGGGAGGGAAATACACAGTTGGATAGAGAAGAGGGTAGATCTGGGAAGAGCTGAGGAGGGCCATGGATATTATCAAAACACTTTGCATGAATCTTTTTATTATATTACATTATTTAAAACAAAATTTAGGTTCAAATATATTTAATCGTATCTTCCCCTTCCACTAGTCCTTGAAATTCTTAAAGTATGTACTGTTTTAAAAGTTGTATTGGATATCTCTTTCCTTGCTCTCCCTTGACTCCCCATGGGAGGCCTTATCCTCTCTGAGGAGTAGATGGGGGGAAGGTTGAGGGGGAGGAGGCGTGAGGGGGACGAGAACAGGAAAGGCACGTGCGGGGGGGGGGGGGGGGGGGGCGGGGTGGTACCATGGTTGGTATGTCAAGGGAAAAAAAAGAAACTTCTAAATTAAAAAAAAAAGAAGTCACACTTCCTATAAACACAAAATACAAAATGACAAAAAAAAATAAAGTTGTGTTGGAGACTTTCTGGGTCATGACTTGCCCAATAACTGAGAAAAAAAACATAAGGAAGAAAGACATAGTAGCTCATGGTTCTAGAGACTTCTGTGGTAGTTCACCTCTATTGTTTGAGAAGCTGTAGTGGAATAGTGGAGAACTTCTGACAGACACAAGCTGCTCACATCACAGGTGACTAGAAGCTAAAAGAGAGTAGAAGACGTTGGGGTTACAAGGTCCCCTCAAAGGGAACACCTGCCTTGACTGTCTGTTATGCCTCACCTTCAAGGATTCCGTCACTTGCCAGAAGTCCCACAAGTTGAGAACCAAACGTTCAACACTTTAGCTTTTTGCAGATCTTTATGATCTAAGCCACAACTACCTTTAAATGGGTTTATTTCCTATTTCTAACATGTTGACAACTATAATTCTCATGTTGTCTGCACATTTCTTAATTTATAATGGGTGCACTCAGAATAGATAATTGTTAATTGACTTTGAGCTAATTTTCTCCTTTAGTGGGAAGGTGCTTGACCTGGCTCCAGGTGCTTGGAGGAGATCAAAACCCAGGTCCTGCTTTTATGCAGTTAGTAAGTGAAAGAAAGAAAAAGAGCAAGTATGGCATAAAGAAATACAGACATCTCACAATTATCCATGTGGGTGCAATTGACCTGCTCCCACTGCAGCAACTCTCTTCCACGATGGTTTCTAAAGCCTTTGAAAGGACCAACATGGGAAGAAAAAAGTGAACTTTAGGGAATAATCCATTGTTCTGGAAAACTTGGAGAAAAAATTTCAAGAAGATGATGCCTGGAAAAATTGGCCATTCTATGCTTTCCTTCATTATTTTACAAGAACCTTCATGAATTCAGCTTTTGTGAGTTGTCACCTATGCTGGGGTGGAATTTAGTGTGTGTAACGGCCTCTGAATTATTCATTTGGAAGTAGCCCCTCAATCTTATTCTTGTAACTCCATAAATCATGCCAGTTTAGTAAGTTACACTAGTTAACATCATTACTTTGATAACTCCATAAATCATGCCAGTATAGCAAGTTACACTAGTTAACATCATTACTCTCATCGGGTTTGTATTTTCTCAGGAAATGTGTCAGGAATATTCCATCGTGATTACTTTTTGTTTGTTTGAATCACATTGGTGCATTTCATTCAGCTTTGCTTTTTAGCCAGGGTGGCTCGATTAATGTCATTTCTGCTGATATTACTGTCATTAGGACTCTCACATTACCCTTATTCACCACTTGAGTCCTGGCATTTGGCTGTATTGTCTCTAAAGATGCCAGGTGCTCTGCATTCAACACTCATGTGTGATATAGTCCATTAACTTACAGTCTTTCTGAGGTTGGCTGAATAATCTGTATTTTAATTTAGTTCACAACTTTATTGCCTGAATCATTGTTGGACTACCCTGGAAACTTTCTGTCTTTTACTGTATTAATCCATTTTGCTCTTTGCAAGTCTTTTGATTTCAGAATATTTTATTGTCTTCGAATATTATATTGGGTTAGGTAGTGTTCTCACTTGTAAAATATCCTACATTAAATTAGACTTACTCACTGAATGCTATGCTAATTATCTTCTTTTGATGCAGAATTATGAAAGTGTTAGCACTAGTTGGGCAATAAGCATAATGTAACATTTATTATTTAATTATGTAGTATAAAGTTGCTAAATTTCATACTGAAAATTGGAAGAGGAAACAAGAGTACAAGAGAAGTGCTTCCTGTTGATATAAAGATGTAATGATGATACTTAATAATTTGAAAATGATGGAACTGGCCTTTCATTACATTATTTTTCAAGATTTTAATTTTTTTACATTTGTGAATTTCTAAATGACTGCTATCTTAACATCAATCTGAAAAACAGATTAAAAGAAGGAAAAATAGTGCCACTCAAAATCCATTAAATTCTACAGAAGAATTTAAAGGTACAGTACACATCAAACTGCTCACATGTATGTAGGGAGAGAAATTATACACCATACAAGGCTGCCATCTTTAACGTCAGTGCAAGACAGAGACAGAGATCCACAGGATAAGGTGCCTGGCCCATTTAACCAGAATTGGTGAGCTCCTCTTTCAACAAGAGACCCTGCTTCAATTGACATGATGGTATATAATCAAGAAAGGTGTGCTGTGTCAGCCCTGGGCCTCTACATGCCTATGTGTATAAGTACATGCACACCTGAACACCTACACCTGTGAAAATGCACACAGATTGAGCACATTCCACAGATTGAGCACATTCCACATATATAAACATACAAATGCAAAAATAAAAATAAAAAAGCAAATATACAAAGAAAGAAAAAGGAAACAAAAATGGGTAAATATAGAGTAATAACATAATAATAATAGCATTGTTTCCCCACAACTAAAGATAAAAGTAGATTTAAAACTGCAATATCAATAGAGAAGTGAGTTTTCTGCAAAAAAATTTATAAAGACTGTAAAAGCTACAAAAGTATAATTAGAATAGAAAAGAAACATCATAAATTCTAAAAGTTGATGAAAGTGGCCACAGTAAATATCTCCATATAAAAAGAGAATTGGGGCCGGTGTCAGTGGTGCACGCCTTTAATCCCAGAACTTGGGAGGCAGAGCCAGGCAGATTCCTGTGAGTTCGAGGCCAGCCTGGTCTACAGAGGGAGATCCAGGACAGGCATCAAAACTAGACAGAAAAACCCTGTCTCGAAAAACAAAACAAAACAAAAGAGAGAGAGAGAATTGGAAACAATGTATGTGAATGAAACAGCATTATCAAGTTTACACCAGACAGAGTCATACTATCAATAAAGTGATTTAATTCATTGACTGGAAGATTCAGACTTGTGCACAGCTGCCTGCTCTACACAATGCAAGAGCTACACACAAAATGATATGACTGGAAAATCTAAGTAACATGGGCAGGGACAAGTAAGCATATTAAAGACACAAATTCTAAGACAGCAGGCATGGTGGCCTAGATACCTCTGGAGGAACAATTGGGGATAAACTGTTATTCTTAGAAAATGAGAGAGTTTAAAATACTCAAGGCTATAACTTCAGTGTAGACAAAATAATTATGTGTATTTATGAATTTAATAACATAGAAGTTGTCCAGTTAACATAGAGCCTGCAAAATCAAAAGGAGTGACCAAAACTCACTAATAAGAGACTTTAACACAAAATAAAAAAATAAAGACAATTACAAGGTAAATCACATTTATATATTAACTTTTCTAAAATGATGATAAAGAATGTATTATCAGCTTAAAATATTCTAGAAAACTGACAAAATATTAAGCACCGGAAAAAGAAAAATCACAAGTACCAAAGGAATTATACATGTATCACTAGTAGTATTCTGGTCATAATTCACATATCATTACACCTGGATATTAATATCATATTACCAAGAATAAAAAGAACTTACTTTTTATACAGGTTTAGATAGTCTTAAACTGCTTGATTTAAATGCTAATATTAATCAAGTTTACAGTATTTATGGTAATATTGGTCCTCGAAACACTTGGAATCAAAATCTATAATTTGAAATTAAAGCTGGAAGTCCATAGCACTCTCTTATCTGTGCAACACATCAATACTAGTAATTCAAGGAAAGCGACTGAGATAATTCTCAAATAAAATCTGTAGTGGGAAGTTAGTGAGCATAAATGAAATAGAAGTCCAAAAAGGCTTTGCCAACAAAGTTTAACATCCAAAATTAATAATGCTGTGAAAAATAAAAGTTATTACCAAAAATATCATGCATAGTGATTCTTTGAAAGCATTAATGTCATCTATAAACTAGTATACCTTTGGAGTTAGAAAACTTTAAATATATAGAAAATAAATAGCAAAATTAAAAAATGACATTAAAATGGTTAAGGTATAATTGTATAGCTGCTTTGTTTATCTCTATGTAAATTAACTTTATAGCAGAGTGATGTTTCGGTAACACAATATTAACAAAATTTCACCAAAGTAGAGATAATTTAAACTGTAAACTTTGTATAGAAAATATGGATAAAAAAGCATAGTTGATTTCATGCATCAGGAAAAACTTTACTTTCAAAATCTGTTAGTGAACATTGCAGAAAATAGGCCTGAATAATTATCTGCCCAACACTGAAGATCTTATAAATGCAGTTAAAAATCAGACTTATCAGGCAAATTGTTAAATAATAATCAAATGGGATTTGTTTTGGAAATTTAACTCATGTGTGGGTCAATATTAGGAAATGTAAAGCACTTTTGTAATTCTTCATTCTAATGGAAAATGTGATTATCTTCAAAGACAACATGTGCTTGATATTAGCCCAATCTCGACACCCATGAATTTACACACTTCACACACATGGAGAGTTAATGAGAAAATGCTGGCCATGAGTCCAGAGTAAAGACAGAAAGACTGTGTTTTATTTGACAGTATTTCAACATTTCTGTAAATTTAAAATTAAGAAGCAAAGCCAGTCGATCCTACAGCCAGTTTCTCAAAAGAAAGAAAGGAAGGAAGAAAGAAAGAAAGAAAGAAAGAAAGAAAGAAGGAAAGAAAAAAGAAAGAAAGGTTCGTTTAATATGATACATTTTTAAAATGGCTGAGTCAAAATTAAAAATTTAAATACAGACTGTAATATCACCAAGACATATACCTAGTTTTGAGAAATGTCTGAGTTCCAGAGAAAATTTCCAGACCATAATTTTCCATACGTGTCAGCAAAACTTCGTGGATTCATTGCTACTGTGTGTAGAAACATTTTCAATATCCCTCAAAACGTACGTGTTTGACATTGCTACAGAGTTTCATACGTTATACAAATCATGGTCTGGCATAATAATCTACAAGCCTTAAGTAAAATTTTAAATTGCACTTGATTTTTTAAAATATTTACTGCAATGGTTTAATATGCTCCAAGGGTAGGTAAGGGTAAAGTAGTTTTGTTGTTGTTTTGTTTTGTTTTTTACCCTAGACAAATTAGCATTTTACAAGATAACTAATATAAGATATGAAACAAAATAATTATTTCAGGGCTCAATTTTGTACATAATAACTCAGTGCAGTATAAAGTCATAAATGAAATAATTTTACTTTGAGTTACATGATTCATCGGTTTTTCTGGCTGCAATTTTTTTTTTTTAAAGATTTATTTATTTATTATGTATACAGCATGTATGACCGCAGGCCAGAAGAGGGCACCAGATCTCATTACAGATGGTTGTGAGCCACCATGTGGTTGCTGGGAATTGAACTCAGGACCTCTGGAAGAGCAGTCAGTGCTCTTAACCTCTGAGCCACCTCTCCAGCCCTGTCTGGCTGCAATTTTAAGCAGAGTGTTCATCTAAAGAGGTCTGAAAGTATTTCTTTTTCTTAATATTTATTTTTATTTATGAGTGTGTGTGTGTATATATATGTGTGTGTGTATATATGTATGTGTATTTGTGTGAATATGTGCCACATTTGCGCAGGGACCGGGGTGGGTAGAAAAGGGCAATGGTTCCCCTGCAGTTAGAGTTAGAGGCTGTCATAAATCACCTGATAGAGGTTCAGGGAACCAATCTCTGCCCCTCTGGAAGAGCAACCGGTACTCTTCACCATGGAAACATTTCACCAGCCCCACACACTGTTTCTGACTTACTATTTCAAAAGTACACTGGACTCAGTTGAAATTAGATTGTGTGCTTGCAGAATGTGATTTAGGGAATTGTTTTAAGGATAAAAGAGTAAGATATATATGCCATTTAGCAAACAATCATGACTCAGAGATAAATTTGCTTCTACCTCTCAATGATTCAGTCTAAACCTGCCCAGACCATTCACTACAGTGGGAAAGAGTTTGGTTCACCGAATCTTGGGGATATTCCTTCTCTGCCAGCAAAGCTTCTCTGGGCAGATCAGCTAGTCCTCAGACTGGTGGACAAAGGGTAGATGCCGTATCACAGAAGGGGTTCTGCACATCCAACTTCCCTGTACTAACTTCTAACTTCTACATTTCTGAGACAGAGGTAGGGACTGGCCACATAGCTCCGTGGGAAAAGTGCTTGCCATTCAAGATTGAGAACCTGAGTTCCGTCTCCCAGAACTGAGCTGGGCTTGGTGATGGGCTGCTATTTCATGTGATGGAGAGGATGAAACAAGTGGATCCCTGGATCCTACTGGCTAGCTATCCCATCCTGTTTATAAAATTCTAGGCCAATGAAAATCTTTATCTCATCAAATGACGGATGACACCTGAGATTTTTCTCTGTTCTCCTCATATATGCTCACATGTACTGTTCCCAACCAAATGCACACATGTACACCTGCATACTACATGCACATACACATGCACCAACAATACTGAAATAATATCAGAACATGGCTTTCGTGGCTTTAAAAAAGGATTTTGGTAGTTCTGATTTCTGTTACGTTATCTCCTTTATTCTACTGTTTTATGTCATCTTTATTCTCTATATAAACAGCCAAGATCTTACCAATAAATAGAAATTCAAATATTATA
Organism: Peromyscus californicus insignis; assembly: GCF_007827085.1. Lineage (NCBI taxonomy): Eukaryota > Metazoa > Chordata > Mammalia > Rodentia > Cricetidae > Peromyscus > Peromyscus californicus. The sequence continues at coordinate 25,887,167 of NW_026294617.1, forward strand.
CTTACTAGAATGCAGAACCAATGAGGAAAAGCAGTGATTTATTATAATGCTTTTTGAAATCATAAAAAGGAAGTTAAAAGAACAGAAGAAGATACATTTTAAAGCAGGGGAAGGAGAAGAGTCATACAATATGCTGAGGACATGTGATTAAAAAGCATCTTCATCAACTCTTGCTCACATACATTGAGAATGAGTAGAGCTGGTTAGCATCTGACTATACTATACAGCTGATACTATAAAGCAGTCTTTCAGCCACACTTGTTAGATAAATGTACTTGTTGTCTTATAGATATATTCATGGTTCCATGTTTATAACTTCATTTTTTAAAAGAATGCAGAACTAAGAAGTTACAGGGCCAGGTGGGAAGTTCCAGGAAAGATCTGCTTTAATTATGAAGGATATACTTCTTTCATTTCTTCTGTTTGCCTCTTTTTCTGACGAAAGTAGGAGACATGGATGATACAGTATGAAAGCAAAGTTTCATATTACAATAAAGAGAATTTAAATGATTAAAAACATAAATTTTCATTTAAAGGAGTGGTTCTCAACCTGTCTAACTCGGCAACCCTTTAAGACGGTACTTCATGTTGTGATGAACCCTAACCATAAAATTATTTTAATATACTTCATATCTGTAATTTTGCTACTGTTATGTATCATAATGTAAATACCTGTGTTTACCAATAGTCTTAGGCACCCTCTGTGAAACGGTCATTCATCACGACCCACAGGTGGAGAATCACTGCTAAAAAGTGGAAGTTATAAAATCCTTCCTAAGACACTGTCTAAATAGCTTGTATGTATGTTTGTATAAGTAAAATTTGAAAAGACAATATGCAGCTAAATTTTTTACATGTATTTTGTAGTATACTTACACTTTAGTTTTGAAAAATAAAGGAAAGATACTTATTAGAAATAAAATTAATATTTATGATTCATTTTTCAATGATGATGAAATTCACAAACTGTTATTTAGTTACATTGATAAAATATAATTGATAAACTATATAAATTTTATTAATGTGATTATGGAATTGACTGCTCATTTTATTATACTTTGGATTTATTCAAACAATAAAAACTAAAATAAAATTTCATATTTAATGGGAGGTAAAAATCAAAAAGAGAAATAATTAAAATGAAAGTAAATCCATATGCTTTGGTTTTAGAATTACTGAAATGAATCTTTCTGCCATTTAATTATGTCTTGCAGAACAGTGTAATCTCTTAATTCCCATGAGCTTCTCATTTATCCTGGTAACTGGCACCCATGCCTCCAGCATTCACAGTCCACTTTTCATGTCGGGGACAAGGCGGACTGTGGAATTAGAGGCTTTTCAGAAGTGGAGCTCAGCTTTTTAGCTGCTGATATATGAATCACATTGAATATCCCATCAAACATCACCCTTTGATGGGGTTAATCTATATGTTAATGCTGCCTCTTCTTATTGTGCATATTCTTAGCCTTTTCATTTGTTGAATATGTTGTATCCTTGAAGTGTATGTTGTTCAAAAAGAAATTTGCAAGTCAGTGAAGAGTGTAGCATCCTCTCATGACAGGGAAATTACATTCTGTAAAACTTCGATTTTAATGATATATTCGCATTAGCTTAAAAAGTTCATTTTCAGAGGGTTTTCTTTATAATAGAAAAAAAATGAATGGGAATTGCAGGTAGATTTTAGAGGGGCAGAAGGGGAGATGAGTTGCAGTGCAGAAAACTGATGCAGCAGCTGAAATGAATTTTTCTGCCATTTAATTACATTAATTCAATTAGAGTATGAGGTCTGCTATATTTTAGCTCTCAGAGATGGTAGATGTACAATGTACATCCAGCTGACAGGTGCACTGTAAATAACATCTACCTCTAAAATTCTGACTCACATCTCTCCACAACCTCATCAGTTTAAAGATGGTCCTATGGTATAAGGAGACAGAGACCACTGTTAGGCCATCAGGAAGATCCTACTGTACTAAGACAGATGTGATGGAACAAAGGAGTAAAATTTTTTTGGGCGTGGGTGGGTAGGGGTTTGTTTGTTTGTTTGATCCTGTTTTAAAATGGCACAATGTACCAAGTTACAGGTGTTGTCTGAAATCTGGTCACTGACTGTCAAGAACCATTTTATTTCATATATTTAATACAGTATTAATTACAATTATAGAATGTACTCTGCATGTCATTTTTACCAGTTATGCTTTCTTGGTTGATCTATTTAGTTCACATGTTTCCTTATTTGTAAAGTGATGGTAATGTGTATGAGTGTGTGCGAATAGTAAGCTTTTAGTAAGTGAGATGAAGCATGTGAAAGCATAAAGTTCTTGTAACAATGAATGTAGTCATTTTTATTATTTATGCTGTTAACTCTAAGCTTAACAATGTGCTGTGTGTTAGGTGTTGACAGAGCTGTGGAATCTCCTCTCTTTGTTCATGAATATCAAAGCCTAGGCTGTTCTGGAGGGGCTATGTGGGTTTATTTGCCAAAATTAAACGTACATAACTGCAAATATTTGACAGTCTTGGTCTTTCCAAATTTGCAGAGAATGAATAGCTAATTTATTTTAGAATAATGAGAACTATGCATTTTCAAATCATTTTGTTGACTCTTATCTTTGTATTATAAATTTGATTTCACTTACTTTAAATGTTCTAAAATTATAATGCAATCAGCCTTATCTTTATCTAGTAAATTAAAACAACTATGATTAAGTCTCATTTGATGTTCTTTTTTTGCCTCAAGAAAGTGCCCTCCTTAGTCAATTGTACCAGGCCCTTGCAGTAGAGCTGCTATGCATTTACATCTTGTGTGTGTAGAAGGATGTTTTTGCACATTGAAAAGCATGCTACTTCTTAAACCCTTTGTATACTTCAATATTTATTGTTTATTTGTGCACTCAAATCTGCCTCCATGAAAATTACTTTAAAAATTATATCTTTGTTATGTTGACTTAATGCAATGCCTTACTAATGCTTAAATTAGTTTCTTAGAATTTTAAGAATTCACCATACATATCAATTTAAAGTGCCTATTAAGTAGTGTTTGCTTGTGTAAATCAGTTTCTTGGACATTCTTCCAACTCCTTCAGTGTGTCTGTGATGGGGCTGAAGTAAAGACAAGAAGGGGGTGTGGTCCTTGGGAACTGAAGTCCTGGGAAAGAATGAATCTTTAGGAATAACTTTGTAAGCAATGGGGCAATGGAGCTGTGGACCAATGCTGTGTCACTGAGGCTGGGTGTGCTTTAAGTGATTTGCCTTGCTGAATCATCCATGATAGTAAGTAATCCATCTGTCACACTCCTGTAGGGAACTCTGATAAGTTCACTGGTTCACCAAGCTAGGTGTGGTAGAAACACGTCTTTGCTCTATCGTCAGTGTCCTCTCTGGGGAGAGGAGATGTTAGCTTATGTTTTTCTCAAGAGTAAAAGTCAAATAACAGAAACCTAAGACACTCTTTTCCCTAACATACAATACACCAGCAGCTCTCAGTGATAAGAACCACTTAGGATTATAAATCGAAGAGATGGCACTTCTGTAGATATGTAGCGCACATTACAGTGGCAAATTCGCAACTGTCAATCATCTCTTCCTTACTAATCTTTTCCTTCATTGTTAGGACAAAGCCTTGAGGGGGAAAAAGCCCTGTTGAGATCCCTATCATCATTTTTTACATCTTCCCTCTACTCGTCTCTTTTATCATATTGTCATACCCTTCACTTGTTGAAAGTGATAACAGGAACAGTGCCATAGAGCCACTTCAGGGTCACAGGTGAGAACAGCTTTTTCTTCACTCTCTAGAAAAACAGAGTAGGGACTTGAAACTATTGACTCAGTTTAAAGGCGAAATAAAGAATATGAAATATTTTTATCAACACACTATTTCTGATAGTTACTTTTGCATTTTGGAAGCTATTATTAAGCTCTTGTTTGTAATTCTTTCTGTCTCTTACTTCTCAAAGACACTGTGCAAGGTCAAAAGACAATATCCTCTTTATTCCATCTCCAACTTTCAACATCAGCAAACTTAATTAAAAAAAATCTGTTTTATTAATGTTCCATGCCATTGATACATGTTCCTTTAATATGGTTTAGGTTGGAAGCCCTGAGCACCAGCACTGCTCAGCTTAGCAATCATTGAATCGCCTAGTAAGAAGTGTCAACAACATGGCGAAGTGAACAAGGCTGTGCTATGGCTGTCTGCATTTCCCTGTCTTATCACCATGTATGCTTTAACCTAGGGCAAGATCTCATTCCGGTCATTTAATGACAGCACCAATTTTGCTTCTTGCATTCAGATACAGCAGTGTCCAGAGGCAGAAATAGATGGTTTCCCCCAATGTGCTTGTTAGAGTGAAAACAAGAGGGTAATCTCCTGAAGTTACCTTCTGCCCCTAACAATGCCTCAATAAACAATGACAAACGTGTCCTAATGCCTAAAGCTGTCACTCACAAGGATGGCTTATACTTGACATATATAAATTGGATCTCAGCCAGTCCATGACAGCATCCTTGGTTGAAGGAATAATTGACCTTACTGGGGGTCTATGGCTATTGGGCAGTGGTTGGGATCTGCATTCATGAGAAGCTCTGTGATGGAGGGGTTCCAGGAAATCTATGCCAAATGCTGTCTGGGTAAACAACAATTTCTATTATACTTCTGGAAGGAGAAAAGGGAACATTTTCTCCCTTCTAAGTTTCCTCAGATGAAGAATAAAAAGTGTTAACAGCAAAATAGTTAAGGAATCAATAGAGAAGTGAAATTGCCTAAGGATAAAATCCAGCAAGGTTTCTGACACAGAATTGGAGTTTTTGGACTACTAGTTTTAAAAACTCAGTCACATGATTACTAGTAAACTCCATGAAAATATATAAGTTCATATATAATACTAATTTTAGTGTTTCATATAGAAACAAAACAAAGTATTTGTTATCAACAAGCCAATTATAAAACAAGACATTTATTTAAACAGTATGGGAATTCACAGGGTAAGTGTAAGTTCTGAACACTGGTAGCAGAGTGAACGGTAAATCTTCTTTCTGCAACAGAAAATATGCCTGAAGCCAGTTAAAATGTCTTCTTTAAAGCTCATAATTTGAAATAGAGAAAATGAACAAACATTCAAGCATGGTATTGTGAACTAAGTCATGGTAAGTACAAAGAAATGGATGGCCTGAAAAGCAGTGAGGCCGCTTAGAAAGTCACAATTAGTGCTGGTGTCTTTATTATATATGATAATTGGTTAACGTCTACCTTTTAAGATGACCTTTTGTAAATAAAGGAAGAGTTTCCCTAGGTACCAGGACATTTGCATTCCACAAATGAAATGTCCAAAGAAACAACCCGAAATAACTAGAAAAAAAAGTCAGGTGACGTTTTTCGTTTAGAGGAAAAAATAAACAAAAAACATAAACCAAAAACCAAAACTATCTTTTTACTACTTATACTTTAATTTTTTATGTACTATTATAGGAGCATGAAATATAAAATTTTCACTATTTATTGAAACTTTCAGTTACAATGGTAGTCTTGTTCTCCAAGGATGTGGCAACAAAAGAAAAAATGAATCAACAGTATTTGGATAAAATTTTATTGGATAAAATTTCTGTATTTTAATCACTAACTGTAGTTTTTCTTAGGTACATCTTCAGAGTTTCTCTAAGTGGCAACATTTCTGTGCAGTTCATGAACATAAAAATATAGAGATCCAGATAAAAATATGTCAGAGCCTAAGAAACAGCATGTGAGAAAAGCTTACTATGTCTGTTGTAACTGAGTCAGAGGGAGCGATATTTATCCAAGGTCTAGTCTAGTATCCTTGGTGTGGCTCCCAGATGACCACATGTACTTTCACATCAGTACTATAAGATAATTAGTATAAAGCGTTTAGCATAGACTATGTACTAAGCCAACAGTTCTATTGTCATTGAGACATCTATTATTCTATTTCACATTCAATGTATACTTTCTATAGGTGTTCACTTTTCCTACTGTACACTGAGATTCTGGAGCAGGCTGCCCATGAAAAGACCATGCCTTTCTTTATTGCATGAAATTTACATATTTTTGTCTTGTAAATTACAAGAAACTTGGTAGAAAACTTTGGAGTATTCACACTATCCAGCTCCCAGAACCATGTCTCCACAGGTCAAAATGAGTCATCTCTCATTTAGAAGGAAAAAGAAAAACCTCCTAATTTTCTCTTCCCTAAAACCCTGACCTCTGCAGTATTCTGTGTGACTGAATGTGTTCAGTGTACACATTTTCTCAGAATATGTATATATTCATGTAGATGTATTTACAGATATTGGAATACTTTACATTATAGTGTGTGTGTGTGTGTGTGTGTGTGTGTGTGTGTGTGTGTGTGTGTGTGTGTGTGGTGTGTGCATGCATATTCTAGCATCCCAAGTTCATGGGCAGTTATTTTTCAGGTTTACTTTTATTAATTCTAATTATATATATGTCTGTGTTTAGGTGAGGGTATGCGAGATTGCAGATACCCACAAAGGCTGGAAGAGGACAGCACATCCATTGGAGCTGGAATTACAAGAAGTTTTTTTGCCATTTTACATGGGTGGTGGGAATTGAACTCAGGCATGTATTCTTAATGGTTGAGTCATCTCTCTGGCCCCATAAAGACAGTTTTTAAGCTGTAATCATACCCTCTTGTTCTCTATCCATAATCATGTAAGTTTAACAAAAGCCCATGTCCCGTGTGATTGGGTGCTTTATGAAAAGTTCAAACTACTTTAGTTCCTTCCCATGCATGCATGTCCATAGTCGTATTGTCCCCATTAGCTAGTCAATGAAAACAATCAATTTAATTGATAAATTTGGAGTCATCTCAGTCTACCAAAAACCTTGTTCTTATGTTACTGCACTTCAATATGTTCCTAAGTGCTCTTTGAAGAGTCATGGCGTTACTGCTGATTTTCCCAATCACATTTCTTTTCCTAATTTCATTTTTACTCAATATAAGAAATACTGTCTTTATGTACACATATACACAGAGCAATTCTGTTTATGTAGAGGGTTTTATTTCTCACAGATACGTGGTGTTTTGTAGTATAGCGAAGTCTATCACATTTCACTTTCTTGAATACATGTTGGGGGACAATGACTCAGAAACAACTGTTAATCAACACAAGGAGTATCGGGCTATCTAATTTAACTTTCCACACTACACATCTAAACAATGCTCTCCGAGATACATTTCCAGGACTGATGCTTAATGTTTATAACCTTCAGGTAATTTTCTATTTCTACTCCTTCTTTTACTGGATTGTCTTTCTGTAAATTTTGTATGTATTTTTTTTATGCACATCAATGTAGCCATTAGTTTCTCCAGTCCCACTTGCCCTCCATGGTCCCATGTTTCTTCAGTCCTGCCCAGCCCTATGGTCCCACAGCCTCTTATAAAATAATCACTCAGAGGCTTAGTATTAATTACAAATTATATGGCTTATGGGTCAGGCTTCTTGCTAGTTAACTCTTAAATTAACTCAATCCATTTCTATTAATTGATATGTTGGCATGTGACCATGGCGTTACCAGTCTGCTGGCATCTTATTACTCCTTGGGCGGAGGGCTGGTGTCTCCTCTGACTTCGCCCTTCTCTCTGTATCTCTGCTTGGATTTCCCACTTGTCTCTAAGCTGCCTTGCCATAGGCCAAAACTGCATTATTTATTAGCCAATGGAAGCAACACATATATTCACAGCATACAGAAAGACATCCCACAGCACTTCAATATTTTGCCTATATATATCTCTGTGTATCATGTGCATGCCTGGTGTCCACAAGGTCATAAGAAGGTGGTTTTATCTCTTGGAACTGGAGTTACAGACAGTTGTGATCTACCATGGGGGTGCTAGGAAGTTAACACAGGTCATCTCTGCAAGAACAAGTGCTCTTAAACACTGGACCATCTTTCCAGGGCTCAGGATTGTTTATCTTGTTTTATGTATTACACCCTTTGATATTCACAAAACTTCTCCCAGTTAATTACTACTGTGTTAACATGGATGTCTCTCTTTTGCACCAACTCTTTCTTAATTTTAAGATATAAAATTTACAATTTACTTTCTACTTGGCCAAAGTTTGTCTTCAAGAAGTATCTTCCCAATCTTAGAAAATTAAGGTGTTCTGAAATGCCTCCTCTGTTTAAAGTCATGCTTTTATTTAGAACAGGATAAAAATATAGGCTTCTACCGGGCAGTGGTAGCACACACCTTTAATTCCAGCACTTGGGAAACAGAGCCAGGTGGATCTCTGTGAGTTTGAGGCCAGCCTGGTCTACAGAGCGAGATCCAGGACAGATACCAAAACTACACAGAGAAACCCTGTCTTGAAATAACCAAAAGAAGAAAAAAGAAACCATATATAGGCTTCTTTAGTCTTCAAATCATGGACTGGGAAGATCATCATCTTCATCTTCATCATCACTATTGTTACTGTGAGAGTCTTATTACCCTGGCTGGATGGCTTGAAACTCCCTATGTAGATCAGACTAATCTTGAATACACAGCAGTCTACCTGTTTCTATATTTGGAGTGCTGGGATTAAAGGGGGTGTCAACATGACCATCTACCATGCATTCTGTCTACTGTGAATGCTGTTTTTGATATCCTCTGAATGAAGTTGCCACATAGTCATACATCATGGCTCAGCTCCCTTTTTATTCTGATTCATTGTGTTGTTCTGTGTGTAGCAATATTTACTAGATTGTGTTAAACTATGCCCTTTGCTTTTTCAAAGATTGCTTTACTATTTATTGATGGATAAAGTATGATGACGTTTGCATTTAACTGGTAGTTTAATTTGAGGAGGAAATATCATTATGCAACTCATTTATGTGTTTTTTGTTTATTTCAGAGCTTTTTAATACAGTATTGTGGGGTTTTTATATAGTCTATAATCATAAATTTCCAATGATAGTGATGATAGTTTATTTTTTGACACATAAATACTACATTATTAATTGAGTTGTATGCAAATGCTATATTCAAAATATCATAAACAAAATGTGAGCTGATGAGATGGCTTAATGTGGTTAAAAGCACTTAATGCCAAGCCTCATGTACTGAATTTGATCCCTCAGATTCACATGGTGGAAGGATAGAACAAATTCTTGCTGCCATAAGTACATTTGCACAAAAGTACTGACTGCCATAAGTACATTTGCACAAAAGCATGCCACCCCTTCACACTAGCACACGCACATGCACTAAATAAATGTAATAAAATGTTAAAGCAAAATGTCTAGGCAATATATAAAATGAAATGTGTATATAAAAATTTAGGTAATTTGGTTTCTTTTTCTGTCTCTCCACACACAAATCAGCATGAGATATATGTAATCATAGCTGTTGTTTTGTATGAGTCTGGGTGGAGAGGTTTGTGTCCTTGGAGAAATTTTAGATAATTTCAGAAGCAGACCGTGTATTCTAAAACATCATCATTGCCATCTAAAAGCCTGATCTTCCTGAATTTAGATGAAAATACTTGTAAGATATAGTTTGATATTCCAGGAATTGTTGCTATTGGAAGCCCTGTGTGTTTCAGGACCGGGATCATCCTTCTCAAAATTAAAGTCAGAGTAGATACTTACCCATGGGTTCATGTCAATACATGAAGACCAGGCAACAGAATCCTGAAAGTCTAGTAGCTTTACTGCTAATATCAATCAAGTCATTTTGTTAACTTATGATAATGTATTTTTAAATTATGTGTGGTTTAGACTGTATATCCTGTTTGCCATATTATGAAAAGTCATATTGTAGATTTTATTGGGTTAGTAGTGGGCAGACAATTTCATCCAGTGTTTGGTCAACTGTTTCCATTATCTCAACCCTTTAGAAGTTTGTTGATCTTATTGTGATTGCCATAGCATTGATCACCTCATTTTCAACAAATGAGGGATTTTATCAATTGACTTGTAATTCATTCAGTTTACAGTTATCTTATAGAGATAACTGACAATGACAGAGAAGTCAAATCTCTGTGTGCTTTCCTCCTGTGAGATGAGTATGTCTGAAATTTTCATCCAGTGTGATGTTTGCTCAATATTGCCACTATGCAACTAGAATCATTCTGGTTCTTTCCCAAGGCCACCTAACATAGGGATCCTTCCCTTAGAAAATCTCCCACAAGAAAGAGAAAAAGCTAAAATTAAGGAAAATTAGAGGGGCAGTACGGAAAGAATACAGTGGATGCTTGCTAAAATATATACATATACTAAATACATATAATGAAATAAAATCACCAAATAATGAGGGAAACAAAGCTTCAGTTGGTCAACTCTTGTCATCAAATGAAGTTTTCCAGTCCAGGATTGGGTTATATCTAGTTGAGCTATTGGCCAAAAGGATCCCTTGGAAATTCACCAAACAACCCAGATTTTTTCCAAGCCTATAAATGCTCTCTACAACCTACAGAAAGGCCCCATTGCTGATGACAACACCTATATAATTCTTTGACCATGGATAAATCAAGCTGGTGCCCATATAGAGCCTTCAGCCCTGTGTTCCGGGATCTGTGATACAGAAAGTTTTTGTGTGTGCTAACAATGAAGAAAGATCAGTTCCTTGCTGAGTCATCATCAGACAAGCTTCCTCATGCAGAAGATGGAAACAAATACTCAGACCCTCAGCCAGAATGCAGAGAATGAGAACACTTAAAATACTCAGACCTAAACAGGATTCATCCATCAATTTCCTTCCCCTCAGAGTTCAGTGAACCCTGCAGAAAGGGATGCAGAAAGATTGAAAGAGTTAGAGGGGTTGGAGGACACCAAGAGAACAAGGCCCTTTACATCAACATGGTCAAAGCACACATGAACTCACAGACATTGAGGCAGAATTCATAGGGCTTGCACCAATAGGCATTAGGTCCTTTGCATATATATTATGGCTCCAAGTTTAGTGCTCTTATCATTTCCTGAGTGTACAAATTTACACTGTTTCTTGTGCTTCTCTTGGACTCTTTTTCTCTTGTTTGTTTTGTACAAATCAGATATGTTAGTTTTTGTCTTACTATATTAAATTATATTATATTATAGCTTATTATTATCCCTTAGAAGCTTGTTTGTTTTCTAATGAGAAATGGAAAGGGAGTGGATCCAGATAGGGAAGAACTGGGAGGAGTAGATGGAGGGAAAATCATAATCAGGATATATTAAATTAAAAAAAATTCTATTTTCAATAAGGGAAAACAAAACAAAACTTCCCCAGGAATGAAAGGAAAGGGAGAAATAGAAGGATGTGTTTTGAAGGGTCAGTCAGCAAGCTAGTGGAGAATAAAGAGTGAGACGCGCATGACAGCTTAGTTCTACCAGGATGAAGTGAACCTGGGAGGGGAAAACTGCGTTGTGTCTTTTGAGCTAACCCAGGAAGAAATAATGAACTGCATTCTATTATGGTTAGTTGTAATATTATGGTCAGCTGAAGGCTGTCCTAGGTAGCCCAGAAATCAGAAATATTTAAAAGAAGAATGTTCAAACAGCAATGAACAGTGTTTAAGGCCTAAGGGGAGGCATCCTTTTACTTTTACCTTACTTGTTTCTCTTCTGGAAACATCTAGCTTGCTGAGAAAATTATAAACAAGATTACAAACCCTGTACACAGTCAAAATATACATATGGACAGTGGAATTTAGTTATTAAAATGAAATTAAGGTATTTTCAAGAAAACAGATGGAAACAGAAATGATCATGTTAGGTGATATATGCCTGAGTGTGTATTGGTCATGGACATCAGAAGGAGGCTATTAAAGAAGCAAGAAAGATATGTAGTGAAAAGGAGAGAAAAAAATGAATGTAAAGGAAGATCTGTGAATGAAAGCCACGAGAAGCAAGGCAGTAAGCAAGAAACCTCCATGGCTTCTGCTTCACTTCCTGCTTCCAGGCTCCTGCCTTCATTCCTTTTGATAATGGACTGTGAAGTGAAAGTAGAAGAAGAAAAATAAAACCCTTTTTTTCCCAAGTTGCTTTTTGGTCATGTGTTTTTTCTCAGCAATAGAAACACTAAGAGACTAAATATAGTAAGGATTTGTGGATTCTTTTGCCTGATGTTTTTAACTGAGCCTGTAAACCTGAACAATGTATGTCAGAAAGTAATGTGATAACATTCACTAAAGAATTTTTTGTTTATAAATAAGCATAAAAACATTTTTACTTAATATCTGAACTCTTTGTCAATTAAAATTTCAAAGCTAGTTGGATATAAATCATTGTAATATAATTATTAGATAATGAACCTATCTTAAGTCTTAACATTTATTTTTAAGAATAAATAATATTATAAATGACTATTAAATGGGTTAACTGGCCTTTTTTCATGGATATCAAATACAAATATTCTTGTTAAATGTTAATAGCTGAGCCTCATAAGAAAGGATTTCAAATGTTGCTATCAATATCCATTCCTTGTACACAGAGAATGAGGTACTAGAAACATTTGAACTGCACTTTATTATACTCTATCAAATCTCAAATAGCTACAAGTTTCTACTGTGAAGGAAGGCCAGTGATATACAATGTAGACAATTTTATGTTCAAGTGATAATGTACTGTGTGGGTTATGTGATTAGACTCTCCTAAGAGAAGAAATTATTGTGGAACATTGTATTAGCTCCTCTTCTGTTGCAATGATAAAATACTATGACCAAAAGGAATTTAAGGGGAAAAAATGAGCTTATTTGGACTTACAGTTCCAGAGAAATAAGAGTCAACAGTGGCCGAGTGGGGGAATGACAACAAGCAGCAGTTATTGATCTCTACAACAGCTCACATGTCTACAGGCATGAGACAAAGAGAGCAAACCAGAACTAGGGCAAGGCATTTTACTGTCAAAGCCCACCACCAATGTGCTTCCTCCTGCAAGGTTGCACCACTTAAAATCACCAAGCACCACCAACAGCTGGTGACCTAGTCTCAAATACCCTAGGTTATGGGGGCTATTTTTCATTCAAACCACCACAAATAAATACAATCAAATGCATGTAATGATGTAGCAGAAATGCAAGCTCACTGTGAAACAAAGGATAAAACAATTTTGCAAAAAAGATCTAAAGATTGAGCCAAGTCAAGAATGAGAACAACTGCCAGGCAATCGTGGCACACCTTTAATCCCAGCACTTGGGAGACAGAGACAGGCAGATTTCTATGAGTTTGAGGCTAGCCTGGTCTACAGAGCGAGTTCCAGGACAGGTAGGACTGTTACACAGAGAAACCCTGCCTCAAAAAAAAAACAAAAAAAAAAGGAAAGAAAGGGAACATTCTATGAAGTAGATGATAGAATGGCAGACACGTAGTCAATTTTTATGCCTTCATGACTCCTGAATCAAGTATATTTCAAAGGCTTATTCAATATCTTCATTTGTTCTTAGTAACAACGTACTTTATTGTTGTTAAGGACAGTATAAAGTCTTTTGTTTTCTTTCTGATGTACACACACATATATCATAATCATTCATTAATATTTCTGTTAGATGGATCAAACATTTAACAAAATCTTCATGCCATATTTGTGTGTGTGTGTGCGCGTGTGTGTGCACTACATATGGTGTATGTGTTCATGTGCACATGCTAGTGGAGACTAGAGGTCCATACTGGGTGTGTCATTGCCAATCACTTTCCATCTTGTTTTTGAGACAGTGTCTGTCTCTGAAACTGGGATTTACAGATTAGGTTCCCTCATCTGGCCAGCAAAACCCAAGAATAAGATTAAGTTACACACCGCTGTGCTCAGTATGTAAATCTTCATGTCGGATCTGATGGGTTAAACTAAGGTCCTCAAGCACATTTCTGACTGATCAATCTCCCCAGACTTCATACAACATTGTAATATCCACATTTAATTAGAGCATTACAAAATAATGCTCTATTTTGTCTTAACCCATATGCATGCATGCCTTTACATTGATTGTAGCAAGTGTTGTTTTTGATTTACTTGTATTTCTGTAATTACCCTATGACTGGTTGGATCTACAATAATGAGACTTGACAAACAATGGCAGCAGAAACAACACCCCAGACCATTGCCTTTAGACTACCTATCACTACTTATAACACCATAGGACAATTAATTGTAGAATAGAGGTAGCCCAAAACTTTCACAAAATCTAAGCTTTCAAAATATTTTTTCTTATATTTTCTATAATTGCATTTGGCATTCATGAACACTACAGTTGCTAAGGAAGAGAATGATGGTAGAATGGATATATTGAGTTTATTGCTCTTTCACTGGGAATACTTCTTACATCTTATATTTTATTACAATGATAAGAAGACAGCATTCACAATGAGACTTGCACACTCTCAAGGAGGCTTCTGAGATACTGTCACAAAACAAGCAAGGTCATGTCTCTATTGACAATGTCTCTAAAATATTCAAGCATTAATTGCTTGTGTGAATTTAAAAATAAAGTGATTTATTTTGCTTTCTGGCTTCCTACCTGTATGCAGTCCATTTATTCATAGGTGTGGGCATATTGTCCTCTAATCAAAATTTTCAAACCATGTCTATTAAGAAGTCAGTAAAACAAAGTATTGAAATGCAGATTGCATTGATTTGCTCCAAGTTATTGCAAGGTAAGAGGAAACAGTTGTGTTAGGCTAAATCAATATAATCTACATTAAAGTACATTGTCTCTCAGAGTGCCAGGAAATATCCAGTGATCTCCATTATGAAGTGGCCATTGTGACCACCTTATGTAACCTGTCCTTAGATTTTAAAATTTATGTTCTTTGTGCTTCAGAGTAAGTAAGACTTATAAGCCTTCTCAGATACTAAATTTAGCTTCCTTTTGGTTTCCTCTCAGTGCTTCCAATTGCTGATCCAAGAATCAGGGCTCTGCTCCATTACCAAGAATATTGATGTCTTTATAACACTCTTATCACAAATTTATATCTTTACTATAATTTTGGTATGAAATTATGGCTTTACTAAATGTTAGCATAATAAAATGTAATTTGTGGTTTTTAATATATATATTTTTTCAAAATCTTTATTGAAGGTGACTTAATATTCTTATTTTGACAAGCCAAATGGGGTTTTTAGTCATTTCCCTTGGGATAACAACTGTTTTATATGAATAAAATGAACTTTGTAAACTGTTACTAGGAAACTAATGTGAGTTACAGTAAGATGCGACTCTTAATGGAACGTAAAATTCTTAACTGCTTTCTGCTGCCCAGATACCTGGGAGAGAGTGTTGGTGGAGGAAGTAGATCCATTCAAAGCTGCCCCTGAGAAAGACTAGGAGATATGGAGGCCTGTAGTGGGAAAAGGGGCAGGAAGTCCATATATTGGAGGAATCTTCTAGAAACATGTCTTCTCTGATTGTCATGCTTCATGAATTTACAGCTCTGAAGCTACTGAATTGTCATTTCAAGTAAGGTTCTCTTCCATACAGGGGATCAGGAAGAGAGAAGGCACAAAGAGAGGAAGCAGAGCAGCCCCAGAGGAACTCCTGATGAAAGATTATTACTTCAGATAAAATTGGATTTCCCAGGCATCACGTTCTATGGCTGTAATCCCAGCAGTGGGAAGGCTGAAGCAGGAATTTTGAGTGTTCAAGGACAGCACTGAGTGGATAGAGAGATGATGTCTCAAAATTAATGGAAGAAGAAGTAAAGCCAGAAGCTCCCAATTCTTTACATTTAAGCATACATGAAGAAAACCAGCAGTGGAATGTTAAGATGGCCATTACCATCTCTGTCACACTATTCTCTAGTTCTTTTATTTCTCAATTTAAAAAATGTTTCAAAATTGCCGAAAATAAAGGAGTATTGATATTTGCTGGCCCTTTACAACTGTATGATTGACAAGTCACTTTTTGTCTATCTTGAGAATGAGAAAGAGAAATAGAGTTCTATACTGCTTGAAGATTTGAACCAATCCAAAATATGTTATTTTCAGGAAAGATAATGGAAGGTAAATGTACTTGAAGTACAATAGAAACTTTTTACTGATTTTGACCTATTTCTTCTGATCATTCCAAACGTTGACTAAATACTTATGCCAGGGACATTCACTTCCCTTGTGTTTTTCCTTGAATTCATGATGATTAGACCACTTGACAATGATGTCACCATTTATAGCCACATGGAGTATGTTATTGCATTTAACTTACTGTATAAAATCTATATAATGTATTAAATTTGTTTCTCCAATGGAAAAAATATATTGTTCACAAAATCTCAATAAAAATTAAAATTAATATACTAATATACTGGGTGCTGAAGAGATGGCTCACTGACTGCTCATTCAGAGGACCCAGGTTCAATTCCCAGGACACATGTGATATCTCACAACCTTCTGTTATTCCAGTTACAGGGATGTTGATGTACTCTCTGGTCTCCTCCAACACCAGGCACACAGTGGTACTCAAACATATGTAGATCAAAACACTCATACACTCAAAATAATAAAATAAAAATATGTACTAATAGTATACTAATATTATAATAATATACTAATATTTTAAAGTGATGGATATAGGTTATATTTCCCCAAAATTTCATACATAAAGAGTGCTGTTTATATTTTTCTAGAATTATTATAATTTGCAACTATCTTTAATAATACATGCACACACATATCAACATGTATATATATATATATATATGTATGTATATGTGAGCATGTTTGGTGTTCATGTGGATTTAACTGCACGTGCATGGGTGGGGATGTACTTGTGGAGGATAGAGGATAACCTTGAGTGTTATTCTTCAGCAGTTGGCTGTTTTTATGCTGGAGATTCTCTCACTGAATCTGGGGCTTACCCTGTAGGCTTGGTTGGGTGGCCAGAGAGTCTCAGGTATCCTCTTGTCTCTATTTTCACACTTGGGGATTACAAATGCTTGTTCCCATGCCTGGCTCTAAAAAAAAAATCATATGTTTATTATTTTAGAAATTCAAATAAATATATAAAATAAATTTTGATTTACCATGTGTCTTAGTTAGGGTTTTATTGCTGCGAAGAGACGCCATGACCATGGCAACTTTTTTTTCTTTCATTTTTCTTTATTAAGAAATATTCTACTCACTACACATACTATCCACAGATCCCCCTTCCTCCCTCTTCCCATCCCCCAGTCCTCTTTCCCAAGACACCCACATACCCCAAATCGAGGTCTCCCAAGGGGAGTCAGCAGAGCCCAGCACACTGAGCCTAGGCAGGTCCAAGCTCCTTCCCACTGCACCAAGGCTGTGCAGGGTGTCACACCACAGGCACTGGGTTCCAGAAGCCTGCCCATAGACCAGGGACAGATCCTGATCCCCCTGCCTGGGTGCCCCCCAAACAGGTCAAGCCAAACCGTCTTCCGTATCCAGAGGGCCTAGTCCAGTCCCATGGGGGCTCCACAGCCACCAGTCCACAGTTAACGGGCTTCCACTAGTGTGGCCGGTCATCTCTGCACATCCTCCCATCATGATCTCGACGTCCCTCACCTGCAGTATCTCTCCTCTCTCTCATCAGTTGGATTTCCGGAGCTCAGCCTGGTGGATCATGGCAACTCTTACAAAGGAAAACAATTTATTGGATCTGGCTTACAGTTTCAGAGGTTTAGTCCATTGTCATCATGGTGGGAAACATGAGGCATGCGGGCAGAGGTGCTGGAGAGGTTGCAGAGAGTACTTCATCTTGATCCGCAGGCAACAGGAGACTGTGTACCACACTAGGTGTTGCTTGAATATATGAGACCTCAAAGTCTGCCCCCACGGTGACACACTTCCTCCAACAAGGCCACATCTCCTAATAGTGCCATTCCTTAATGGCCGTTTATTCAAACACATGAGTCTATGGGGACTGGTCCTATTCAAACTACACACTATGCTTAGTTCTTCCTTTTCAGAATGTATCTCTATTTATTTATTGGGATTGAGATTGAATTCAGGGCCAGAGTTCTAGGAATTACATCAATTCTTCGTGCTTGCTAGACAAGCATTTTTTGAAGTGAGCCATATTCCCAGAACCCGTTTTCTGAGCATTCATTTTTGTAAATGATTTCCTCATTTAATGAAAATGATAAGATGTAGAGCTATCATTACACAACTTTGTCTCTTTCACTTTATACATTATCAGAGTTAACTAAAGGTGATTAAAAACTTCGAATGACCTTCAGGAGCTGACCCAAACTTTTGCTGTCTGCGTTGTTCTTACAGGCACTAAGAAAAGTGAATCAGTTTCATTTAATATCCCTGTCATGAGAGAAAAACTGGAACTGAGAGTGGTTATACTCACAGTGAGTTTTCCTGAAACAGTACAGATCACTTTTCCAAACAACAGTTTCATTAGAAAACTTTATTCTTTGTAACATACTATCACTCCAATGTGTAATTATTCCTGACTAGGTTTTTATTTATTTATTTTTATTTTTCTCTCATATATTGCATCCTGACCACAGTTATCCTTCCTTCCTCTCCTCCCAGCCCCCTCTTTCCCTTTTGCACTTCCCTAGACCCACTCCTCCTCTGTGTCCCTTCAGAAAAGTGCAGGCCTCAAGGGATATCACCCAAACATGACCTAACAAGATACAAGATATACAACATAGTAAGGCTGGACAAAGCAAACCAGTAGGAGAAAAGGAGTCCCAAGCTCAGGCAAAAAAATCAGAGACACCCCTCACTCTTATTGCTGGGAGTCCCACAAGAACAACAAGCTACACAACCATAACATATATAAAGAGGACCTAGCTCAGAACCATACTGGGTCCTGTGTTTGTGATTCAGTCTTACAAGCCCAGAGTAGTTGATTTTGTGGGTTATTTTTATTGTTGTTTGTTTGGTCTCCTTGTCCTGGCTGGCTCACACAATACTTCCTCCCCCTCTTCTACAAGATACACCAAGCTCGGCCTGTTTGGCTGCAGGTCTGCATCTGCTTCACTCAGCTGCTGGAGGAATCCTCTCTGATGATGATTATGCTAGACTCTGGTCTATGAGTATAGGGAAGTATTATTAGGAATAATTTCACTGACCTTTTTTTCATTTTTTGGCTGGCCCACGTTTGGTTCTATGCTAGGACTCTGGGCTATCAGCCTCTGGTTATTGGCCCTCCAGACAGTGTCAGTGGTGGACTCTCCTTTGTGGCATGGCTCTCATGCTAGACCAGTAATTAGTTGGCTACTTTCACAAGTTTCACACCACCTTTACTCCAGCACATCTTATGAGCAGGATGAATCGTAGGTTGAAGGTTTTGTGATTGAGTTGGTGTCTCGATCCTTTCATTGGAAGCCTTGTCTGGTTACAGAAGGTGGCCAGTTCAGGCTCTATATCCCCCTATTCTAGGAGTCTTCCCTAGAGTTACCCCCATAGATTCCTTGGAGTTTTCCTTGTGCTATGTTTCTACTTAGCCCTTGAAAGGCAGCACCCCCCCCAACTCCAGTTGTCTTTCCCACTACTCTCTCCCTCTATCACCCCCCCACACCTGATCACTCTTGTTCTCATTCCTCCCTCCCCATGGCCACCCACAAAATCTATCATTTTTTTTTCCTTCCCAGGGAGATCCATGTATCCCCTCTTAAGCATTCCTTGTTACATAGTCTCCCTGGGTCTCTGGATTATAGCATGGTTATCTTTTAGTTAACAGCTAATGTCCACTTCTAAGTGAGTGCACACCATGTTTGTCTTTATTGGTCTGGGTTACCTCACTCAGGATGATATTTTCAAGTTGCATCCATTTACCTGAAAATTTCATGATATCGTTGATTTAATAGCTGAGTAATACTCTATTGTGAGAATGTAACACATTGTCTTTAATCATTCTTCATTTAAGGGATACCTAGGTTGTTTCCAGATTTCAGCTGTTATGAATAAAGCTGCTATGAACATAGTTGAGTAAGTGTCCTTGTAGTAGGATGGAGCAACCTTTGGGTATATGTCCAGGAGTGATACAGTTGAATTTTGAGGTGGATCATTTTCCAAGTTTCTGAGAAACTGCCATATTAATGTCCATAGTAGCTACACTAGTTCGCACTCCCACTGGCAAAGGAGTGTGTCCCTTGCTCCACATCTTCTCTAGCATGAGCTGTCACTTGTGTTTTTGATCTTAGCCATTCTGACAGGTGTGTGATGGAATCTCAGTTGTTTTGATTTGCATTTCCCTGATAACTAAGGATGCTGGACAGTTCTTTAAATGTTTCTTGGCCACTGGGAATTCCTCTTTTGAGAATTCTCTCTTTAGATCTGTACCCTATTTTTTTTTTTTTTTACAATATAAGTTCATTTGTATTTGACAAATTCAGAGAAAATAATTCCATTATCTATTCTATTGTATCTAATTCACTTTCTATCCTAATTAATCTTTAACTATAACTAACTAATCTTCAGCTCCCTCAGAGACCCAAGAAGGAAATAATATTAGCTAACAAAAAAATAAAAACGGGAAGTATATGCAAGCAACTTCCAAAAAATTGTGAGTTGACAGAAACAGCCAGCTGCCTGGACAATCATCTGAGGTTCCTCCACAGTGTTGGGGCATCATCTTCGGCCTATAGGCTTAGCGTGTTTGACAGACTCATTTGTGAAGTAGGATGTACACAAGGTCAATAGTTCAACCTCACATTGGGTGAGAGCAGTCCATGTACCAGAAACACCTGAATTCCACTAGTGTCATGTCATGATTCAGGATTTTAAATTCTGGAAATTGTTGATGGTTTTTTAATTCAGCTGTCCATTCTTCTTGGCTGTGTATATATGGCTTCATCTCAGCATCTCGTTCTTCTCCACATCCCTCTATCAAATGCCAGTCTACTATTGAGAGGCATGAGCTTAGTTACTCTTCAAGAATAACTGTTTCAGCTGCTGTTCCATTGCACATCAGAGGCCATTGGCCCACTGCCTGTTCAGCTGCCTTCGAAGAAAAGGGCACTGTACCTTTTCCGAATTGCGAAGGCCACTTCAGGGATGGTGCCATATTGTCCTGGCCTCAGAAGATGCCTTTTGATAAAGCCATAGCCACACTTGTTTTGGCAAGAATCAGTAGTCCTTTGTTTCATGTCCTGTCTGTCCATTTTGTCAGCAGTTGATTCGAGGATACTTTGTTGTCCAGTGGCTAACTTTTGCCACAATGAAAGTTAACTCCATACGCAGTTTCTTCAATGCCCATATTTTCTCTGAAGTAGATTGGCTGTACCCTATTTTTTAAAAGAGGGAATCAAGAAGGTTTTATTTCATGTTACACAATAAGTCATTACTTTGCTTTGTTGTCACAGGTGATGCCAGACTCTACCTGATTGTATATAGGCTAAATTCCCCCAAAACCCATCTACAGGTAGAGTTAATCATTTTGGCTTTCTTGTAAGAATCTCCTACCAAATGTCTCCTAAGGTCTCACTATGAAACTATCAGATTTTTATCCAGTAACAACAGTCATGTAAACAGACTATAAATCTTTTCCCCAGGATGCTCTTATCCATGTTCTTTTCCTTATAAAGCTTGCAGGCTTTAAAATTTTTGATACACATCAGTAGAGTTATGAGACCCCAATGAGTATTAATTGTTTTTTCTCTGCAAGGTATATAGCTCCTTCATTTTATAGTACTTGGGACTGAAGCTAGGACTTGGTGTACACTGGACAATTTCTCCACCACTGAGATATGTCTGGAACCTGGTTTGGGTTTCTTTTATTAATTCTGAGACAAGGTATCATCAAGTTTCCCAGGCTGCACTGAACTTGTGTTTCTCCTCCTTCAGTCTCACAATTATCTGAGAATCACAGGCTTGGATTATCAGGCCCAGCTTTCCTGTCTATATGGAATTTTGAGAATATTGCATAAAATAATCTCAGTCCTTATCTTACTCCTTGAAGCTTGTTGAAGGATTTGTCTTATGTCTTTCCGACAAGAATCTTCCACACAAACTGCTTAAGAACATGTGACTAAGGTCAGTCCCACTCAAGTGAGTCTCATTAGTTTTGTTTCAGGAGAATTCCTGAAATAAACATGCAGCTGAAAGTTTTTCTGTGTCCTGCCCAGTCCACAGCCACTCAGACCCAAGTAAACACACAGAGACTTATATTAATTCAAACTGCTTGGCCATTAGCTCAGGCCTACCACTGACTAGCTCTTACACTTAAACTCAGCCCATTTCTGTTAATCTATATGTCTCCATGTGTTCCGTGGTTTTACCTGTGTGCCATTACATGCTGCTCCCTGGATGACAGGATGGCATCTCCTGACTCGGCCTTTCTCTTCTCAGAATTCTCCTTATCTGCTTATCCCGCCTATACTTCTTGCCTGGCTACTGGCCAATCAGTGTTTTATTAAACCAGTGTACAAAAGCATTATTCCACAGCATAAACACTCTACTGAAATTGACTAAAGCATGAGATAGTACACAGGGAGGTATTAAAATCCATTTGCGCTATAGAAGAACAGTCTTTGACAGAATGGAGCCAACAGGGAGGAAAACAGGGGTGACAGGAAGACTGAATTCTGCTGACTTTGTTTCAGACTTCAGCTCCAGGTTGGCTAGAGGCAAACTTCCTTAGATCTTTTAAGTACTAAGCTTCTACATCTGCTTTTTTCTTTTCTATTCCTTCCTTTCCTCCTTCCTTCCTTCCTTCCTTTCTCTCTCTTTCTTTCTCTTTCTCCTTCCCTCCCTTCCTTTATTTATTTATTTATTTATTTATGCTTATTTATTTGTTTGTTTTTATACTCTGAATACAGTTTTGCCTCCCTCTTATCTTCCCAGTTTCTCCCCTCTACCTCTCCTCTCCCCCCATTCACTTCTCCTTCTCCCTTTTCTTCAGAAAAGGTCAGACTTTCCATAGGTATCAAACTAGCCATGGTATATCAAGTTACAGTGAGACTAGGCACCACTTCTCATATTAAAGTTGGACAAAGCAACCTGGTAGGAGGAACTAACTGGTCTCCAAAGCAGGCAGCAGAGTCAGAGACATCCCCTGATCCCACTGTTATGAGTTCCAAAAGAAAACCAAGCAGTCCCATGCAGGCTCTCTGGTTGTCAGTTCAGTCTCTGTGAGCCCATATATACCCAGATTAACTGATTCTTTGGTTTTCTTGTGGTGTCCCTGAACCCTCTGACTCTTGCAATCCTTCTTCTGCTGTGGGATGTCTTGCTGTATGCTGTAAATATGTGTTGCTCTGATTGGTTGATAAATAAAGCTGTTTGGCCAATGGTGAGGCAGAATAAGGTTAGGCAGTACATCCCAATTGGACAGTGAAGAGAATAAAGGAGAGTGGGGAAGATGCTTCCAGCTGCCACCAGAAGAAGCAAGATGTGAAAGTACCAGTAAATCACAGAGTCACATGACAATGTGTAGATTGATAGAAATGGGCTGAATTAAGTTGTAAGAGATAGCTAGCAAGAAGCCTGAACGGATAGGCCATAGAATTTGCAATTAATATTAAGCCTCTGAGTGATCATTTTATAAATGGCTGTGGGACCTCAGGTCCAGGTGTGACCAGAGAAACTTAAGGCTACATTCTTTCCCTTCTTCAGCAGGACTCCCTGAGCTTGGCCTAATGATTGTGCTTGGCTGTGGGTATCTGCGTCTCTTTCGATCAATTGCTGGTTGAAGCCTTTTGTGACAACTGGGAAAGGCAGCAATCTATGAGTATAGCAGAATATCATTAGGTATCATTTCATTGCCTTTTTTTTTCTTTGTCAATCATGTTTGGGTCTATCTTAGGTCACTGTGCTATCCTGCCTCTGGTTTCTGGCCTTCCAGGAGTGTCAGGGGTGAGCTCTCTCTCATAGTATATGCACCCCATTTTATTTGGATTATTTGGTTTGTTGATGTCTAGTTCCTTGTGTTCTTTATATATTCTGGATAGTAGCCCTCTGTCAGATATGGAGTTGGTAAAAATCTTTTCCCCATTTGTAGGTTGGTGCTGCTTTGTCCAATTGACAGTGTCCTTTGACTTAAAGAAGCTTTTCAGTTTCATGAGGTCTCATTTATTGTCAATCTTAGTGCCTATGCTATTGATGTTCTGTTCAGAAAGCTGTGTCTTGTGTCAATGCATTCAAAGCTATTCCCCACTATCTCATTTACGAGGTTCAGTGTACCTGGTTTTATGTCGAGGTCTTTAATCCACTTGGTCTTGAGTTTTTTGTTTTTTTTTTCAGGGTCATAGACATGGATCTACTTGCATTCTTCTACATGGCAACATCAAGTTAGACCAGCATCATTTGTTGAAGATGCTTTCTTTTTTCCATTGTATATTTCTGGCTTCTTTATCAAAATTCAGGTGTCCAGAAGTGTGTGGGTTTACAGCTGAGTCTTTGATTCAATTCCGTTGATCGGCCTGTCTGTTTTTATGCCAATACCGTGTGTTTTTTATTACTATAGCTCTGTAGTAGAACTTGAAATCAGGAATCATGATACCTCCAGAAGTTCTTTTATTGTATGATTCAGTATTGTTCTTTTAAGGCCCGACCAAGTTTTTAAAAATTTCAACTAATTTGCAGAAGGAGCATATTTCTGACTCATTATGTTTGGCTTAGGCTGTCAAATCACAATGTTTCTAAAGTTTTTCTGCTTATGTGTTAGCAGTTTCTCCACTAGTTCTTTCTTTCTTATTCAGAATACACAAATTGACTTTTCTGCCATCTGCATTTGTAACTGTGGCAAAATATTTGGTGAATGTATTTTACTTTCTTTAGTTTTGAAGAGTGGCTTCATCAAAGATCTCCAGTTCCATACTGAATGGGTCCTTCTGGGACAGGTGCCCTATGAGGATATGAAGATTATATTCAAGTAGCCTATTTGGAGAAAAGTTTCTCACAGATTCTTCAAGATATCCTTAATGTGTTTAAAAAAGTTCACTCATCTCTATTTGTGGGACAAATGCCACACATGTATCTGTAAATCCACAGCATCAGCAGAATTATATATACTCAGCCATTACTCATTCTGTTCTTCTAATTCACTTGACAGTTGACACTGGTTATGGGTTTTTCCACTCATTTATGTGAATTTACATTTATTTTTCCAAAATTTGTGGACATATTTCTGTACGCCTAAGACAAAGATGGATGGAAGTAAAGTAAATGGCCAAGATATATGTCAAATAGATCTGAAATGATTTTCTATAGTGACATTTTATATTTAAAAATAATCTTGAATACTTTCTTAAGGACTTAGAGGATTTCAGAAAAAAATTTGAAATGTGTTTATAAAACACATAACTGATTAACTGAAAAAGCATTCATTGTGTGCTAATTTGAACACTGGGGATAAAAGCAACTTGAAACTGTCAAATTATCATTGATTAAGACTGAACAATCACTCACCCTGTTGTTCTTGATCAACTACTGGGTAAATGTGACTTAGAAATGAGGCAAGTCCTTGGATTGATATGATCTTAAGTAACTTATTAAGCATTCTGAACAAGACCTGGCATATTAATGACTAATTTAATGTTGGCTGTTGGTATCAAATTTTTATATATGCTGAAAAAATAATAGAAAACTCTGATACTTTTTTTAGTTGGTGCTTATTCACTGCATAAACATGTTAAATTTGCATCCAAACATGTTGCTTTGCACAGTCCATTATAAAAACTTATAAATTCTGTTCCTCAAATATATTTTTTAAAACTAATTGCTGGCCTAATCTATGTATCTATGTCTACTACACATTTATCCTCCATTTCTTAGTATGTCTAGATAGTTTTTTACTTCATTCCACGCTACTGTTTCTCAAAGTAGCTTTCAAGCCACCTGCATCAAAATACTCTAAGCCACACATGAGGCTAGTGATTTCTAGGTTTTCTTTTAAGTAATGATTGGCATATTTAATTTAATTTGCATTTTTCACTTATTTTTTTATATCTTACACAAATGATTATCACCTAATATTTTGGGGAAATTATCTATTCATTACTGTCTAAATGATCAATTTGACTTTTGATAAATGATCTTCATAGGAAAAACAACTGTCTAGTAACTATGCTCAAATACCAAATAAATAATATTGTTTAAATGAAACAGCAACTCATGTATCCAATCATATTTATCCATCAAAGTTTGGATTGTACCTTAGGGTTTTTTTTGTTTGTTGTTTGGTTTTTTTCACAGTAATTACTCCTACAAGTTTCATGTGGAAAAACAGCAACAATACATATAGACAGTTCTACTACAGTGTAAGTCTTTCTCTTCGTGGCACACTTGACTCTGTGTTCATATAGAGCAGAATGAATGAATGCAGGGCTGGTCTAACTTTGCTAGAAATATGACTACTCCAGCCATTGCAGAAAGTACTTGGTTTCATCCACTATAAGTCTGTTCTCCTAGCTACGATAGAACGTACTTGGTTTCATTTGCCTCACTATCTTCATCATATTTTTCAACATCTGTTTGCAAAGTTAATTGTGTTTATATTATCTTTTCTCTGAAAACATCAGAAAACAAAAATTCTCATTGCCATTTGACCAGTAATTGTGAATCACTATGTGTGAGAAGGTGTGCACATGTACCCATGTGCTTCCTGAAACAGAAGATTAAACTAAACTATTTTTGTTAATTTTGCTTTAACACTGAGGTCTCTATCATATGGCATTAATATTTGTTAATAGTTTAGTTGCTAATATACTCCTAGTAACTTATTGGCATATATGTGCTCTGTTTAGTTTGCAATGCTTCTCTTGTGTCTCTGTAGGCTTGGCTCTAACCCCTGTCATAAAGTATTTCATATGTGCATGTTGAAATAATGGATGGAATTTGAAGATCTACAGAAATTAAGAAGGAAGTTTGCATTCATTAGTTTTCTTATTCTTGAAGCAGAGTAGCATATATCTCTTCCCATTGTTGTGAGTGTGTGTGTACATAGAAAAACAGAGATCTTTATATAACCCATGCAGTTCAGTTCAGTTCATGTTTCATACACCTTCTCCTTGGCACCTAAAAATAACAACTTGATGTTAATTCATAAAATGACATCAAGGATAGGTCTGGAAGTAAATGAATTATTTAATATTTATTTCTTCTTTTTTCTACTCCTCCTTATTCTCATCCATCTCCTCTTTCTTCCCCTCCACTTCATTATTGTTATTATTTTGTTCATCATGCAAACCAAATACTTTCACTATATCACATTTTCATACATCTATACCAGACTGTTTTACTCTTATTCACAACATTACTACCTTTCTCTATACTTTCTCCCCATTAATAATACCCTCTTCTGCTTTTATGATTTATATATTCCATCACTCTCTCCCATTGATCTCTCTTTCCCTCCTTTAGACCTTTCTCTGATCTCACACTTTTTTTCTACTTTCATTCCCTACAGACACACAAGTGTACAGACAAACCCTGACTTACACCTATATACACATACACAAACAACATATACAACATGTTTATATCTAAATTCCACATATAAGAAAATAAAAACACACTATCTTTCTTATCCTGTCTTATGTTTAGCATAGAGAAATCCAGGTCAAAAGTTTTCAAGAAAAAAAAAAGACTAAGGAGATGTATGAAAAGTCACAAGGTAATTATTTTGATTAAAAGTGCAAAAGAAACAAATATGTGCATAATTTTTATCATATGCTGTTAATGTGTTATATACAAATGGAAATTAGAAAAAAAGCAATATAACAAATGAGTATGTACATATTTTTAGGAAGCAATAAATGAATATTAGCATTTTCTTCTCTGCATAAACTATTGTACATATTACTCAACATAAAAATATGCACTTAAAGGAAATAAGACTGAAAATGTGCAAATGAGGAAGCACAAAAGCAGATTCATTAAGTATTATCTATATTTATTTGGCAGACAAAATTCCCATCTTGATAAGTCTGTGGCTTACTTAGTATGGTTGTTGGGTCCTATATTATATTACTATAGAAAAGGACATTTTAATTAAAATTACAGGAAGCATAACTGAGTAGAAATATTGAATTTAATACAAGTCATCTATGAGTATATTCTGGACAGAATGCGTATTGACACTAGTTCAGAAATAACACCATTTTAGAATTTACAGAGCAAAACAGCATGTTTCTCAAGGTGCTAAATTAAAGTTTTTAATAGTTTTTATATAAGAAATAGTATAATCACCTGTTTTTAAATAGTCAAAGAAAAATGAGTCTTTATTTGCCTTAGTTTATCATGAGTAAACTTTAACCCCTAAGCATCCATCACATGCAATCTGGACATCATCATCATCCCTGACTATCCTACCTGGAATCAAATCAGAGAGTGAGTTTTGAAGTTGCATTGAATCCTTATTTGCAGAGAAAAACAAGATTAAAAAATAATTTTGTGGAATTGAACTCACTTGAGGTTTTCAGCAGGTAGACATTGAACACTTTCCTAAGAATTTCTGACACAGACAAGTAAGATTCCTGCATATACTAAAATTTGAGCATCACCAGAATTAAAAATAAGTAGATTCTGGTCCTTCTTATTATTTCTTATTTAATTAAAATACTGTATAATTGGAGATAAATAGTCCCTGCTCTGCTTTCTGCTCTCTAAAGCCTAAGTAATTGTCTAAATGATTGAAGCATAAATGCGTTTTAAACATCACACCTTATCCAAGGCAACCAGCTCGCTCACACTTCTAATGGAGCATACATTTCCTAAATGACTCGCAAGCTACCCACAGAGATAATTTTCCTGCAGGATATAGGGAAGAACTTATTCTTTATGTCTTGTATTTGAAGAACCAGGAACTTTGAGAAAGCTATTTCTTATGATAAGTATGATTTTACTTTGTTTCTATTGATTTTAAAAAGAAATCAAAACACTCAACTACAAAAAAATTACAATTCAATGACTTTTTTTCTGTTAAAGCAGTTGGATCTCCTCAAAAAACTTTACTGCTATTTATTGCCACACAATTTCTGAGGGAGGGCAGCTGAAAATACAGACCTGACCCTTGGAACTAATGACTGCAGTAATGTGTCATTTTGATTTTTTTAGCCCTCAAAATAAAGATGCAAATAGCTTCACACCAGTTTTTGATATTAGAACCTTTTGAATTTGTCTCCATAATCATTGTCATCAGTGACTGTTGTGCCTTCCCAGGTGTTCTTAGCAATGTATATTCCTTTCAAGTTGTTTTTGTCTTTCTTTTATGAAAGTGTCTCCTGTATCCCACTCTACTCTCAAACTTGCTTTGTGGACCAGAGTAGCCTAGAACTTCTGATTCCACCTTGTTCATAACCACAGTGCTATGATTACATGTATATGGCACTGAGTCTAATTTGTGCAATGTTGGGATAAACCCAGGTGTAGCTGGAGTTTTTCTGTGTCCACCCGGCTCCTGTAGCTGCTCAGACCCAAGTAGACACACAGAGACTTATATTACTTATAAACTGTATGGCTGTGGCAGGCTTCTTACTATCTGGTTCTTATATCTTAAATTAACCCATTTCTATTAATCTGTAAGTTGCCACATGGCTTGTGGCTTACTGGTATCTTTACATCTTGCTTCCTCTGTGTCTGGCTGGTGACTCCTGACTCAGCCTTCCTGTTCCCAGAATATTCCTCTCTCTTTGTCTTATCTATACTTCCTGCTTGGCTAGTGGCCAATCAGCACTTTATTGATTAACCAATCAGAGCAACACATTCACAGCATATAGAGTGATATCCACAGCACCCAGGCCCTCTATTACTAAGAAAGTACTCTACCAGCTAAGCCGCATCAGTGACCTTTGCTTATTTCAGTTCAAGAACTCCCATTAGTAATCCAGTCAACAATTCTCATAGCTTTTGTGAATTTACCACATAGTTACCTCTCCTAGCCTTCCAGGATTATGTCTGAGTAATTGTCTTGGTTGTTGGCTCTGTTGTTATTATTGTTAGCTGGTTTCCTTTGGTGAGGCAAATTCTCTTGGTTTATGAGGTTCTTACATTGCAATTTGCAGTCAGGTGAATTCTTCTTATCATCCTTCTTAGAGAAATTTTTCTGTCTTTGGAGTTGAAAGGATGCATTTATTGTACTATGTCTTGGGATAGATTTGGTTAAAAGAACTGTTTTGATCTTTGACCCACCTTGTACCTAGATCTCCTCTAGGTCTCCTTTACAACTGGGCAGTTTTCTGCTATGGTAACTTTCAATAAGATTTCTGCCCATTTGACTTTCTCATGTCCTCTCTGAATTCAAACAACACAAGTATTTGATCATTTAATAATCCTTCAAATTTCTTCTAAGCTTTATTTTTGAAAACTGAATTTCTTTTGTGTGTGCTTGTATGTGTGCTTACACCTACCTAACTAGATGTGCTGAGATCAAAGGATAACTCTCAGGAGTCACTAATCTCCTAACACTGTGAGTTACATGAATTGTATAATAAGATAACATAAAAACTATCATAACAGAATTGGACAAAACAAAGAACAAACAAATAAACAAACAAAAAACCAAGGGAAGGAAAAGATCTCAAGAGAAGACACAAGAATCAGAGATCCACTTGTTCTTACTCTCAGGAATTCCATCAGAACACTAAACTGGAAGTCATAGTATGTATGCAGAGGACCTGATGCAGTCCCATGTATGGCTTGTGAATGCTGTCTCAGTCTCTGTGAGTCCACAAAAGCTTGCCCATGTTTATTTAGAGGACCTTGTTTTCTTTGTGTCCTCCATTTCCTCTGGCTCTTACACTCTTCCACATCTTCTTCCACGGGGTTCTCTGATCTCTGAGGGGAAGGATTTGATGAAGATACCCTATGTAGGGCTGAGTGTTTCAAGGTCTCTCACTCTGTACTGACTGGTGTGGGTTTATTTGTTTCCATCAGCTGCAGGAGGAAGCTTGTCTGATGATGGCTGAGCAAGGAACAACTTTCTCCTTTGGCAGTGCAAAGGAACTTCCTGTACCAAAGATCCTGGAATATAGGGATGAAGACTTTATGTAAGCACCAGCTTGACTTTTCCATGTTCAGTGAGTTGTGCAGGTGTTGTATTCAATAACAAGGCCTTTGATAATTTTGTGAAGAACAACCTATAGTCTTGGAAATAGTCTGTGTTGTTTGGGGGTTCTCATGAGATCCCTTTGGCCAACAACTCAATTAGATGTAACTGAATCATGGTACTGGAAGCTTCATTTGGTGACAAGAGATATCCAGATAGGACTCAATTCCCCCATTATTTGGTAATTCTAACTAGATCACCTCATATATGTGTACCTTTTATGAAGCTTCTATTGTTGTATTTCCATAATAACCTTCAAATAGCCTTAATTTTAGTTGTTTCTTCACCTATTGCCTCCTACATCCCCCTCTTTCTTCCTTCTCCCCACTTTATCCTCCTGTTCTAGTCCCCTACCCATCCATTCATAACTATTTATTATTTTTCACTTTTCTAGGGAGGTCTATCTATACCTCCGTACTCCCTTATTATATACTTAAACTCTATGATTCTATGGATTAGAGCTTGATTACCATTGACTTAACAGCTAATACAGATGTAAATACATAATACAATATTATTCTTGCTGGGTCTAGGTTACCTCACTCAGGATGATTTTTTTTTTTTTTAGTTTCATCCATTGACTTGTGAATTTCATGATTTCATGTTTTTAATGGCTCAGTAATACTTTATTGTATAAATGTACCATACATCCTTCATCCATTATACTGTTGAGGGACATAAGGGTTATTTCCAATATCTGGCTTTTATGAATACAGCAGAAATGAACATGTTTGAGCAAGTGTCTCTGTGGTAGTTACATGCCCAAGAGTGCTATAGCTGAATCTTGAAATAAATCAATTCCCATTTTCCTGAGGAACTGACACACTGATTTCCACAGTGACTGTACAACTTTGCAGTCCCACCAGCAATGAATGAGTGTTCCCCTTATTGTACATCATCACCAACATGAACTGTCATTTGTTTATATTAATCTTAGCCATTCTGATGGGTTTCAGGTGAAATAATAAAGTAGATTTAATTTGCATTTTCTTGCTAACTAAGGATGTTGAACATTTCTTTGTCTCATTCTTTTGAGAATTCTCTGTTTAGAACTGTATCCCATTTTTAAATTAAATTATTGATTTTCTTAATATCTAGTTTTTTGAGTTCTTTATATATTTTGGGTATAAGCCCTCTATCAGCTGTGTAGGTTCTAAAAATCTTTTCCCATTCTTTTGGCTGCCACTTTGTCTGAAAGATGGTGTCCTTTGCCTTACAGAAGCTTATTAGTTTCATGAGGTCCCACTTATTAATTGGTGATCTTAAGTGCCTGTACTTATGTGCACTATTCAAAAAATATTCTCCTCTGCCAATGAGTTCAAGGCTATTCTCCACTTTTTCTTCTAACATGCTCAGTGTTTTTGATTTTATGTTGAGGTCTTTGATTCATTCAGAGTTGAATTTTTGCAGGATGGTAAATATTGATCTATTTGCATTTTCCGACATGCAGACATCCAGTTTGACCAGCACCATTTGTTGAAGATTCTGTTTTCTTTCTCCATTGTGTATTCCTGGCTTCTTTACGAAAAATCAGTTGTCCATAGATGTGTGGGATTATGTCTTAATCTTTAATTAGATTCCACTGATCAATACATCTGTTTTTGTGCCAATATCATGTTTTTGCTTTTTATTGCAATAGCTTTGTAGCACAATTTGAAATCAAGGACAGTGATACCTCCTATAGATTTTTTTTTTATTATTATTCAAGATTGTTTTAGCTATCCTGGGTTTTTGTATTTCCACATAAAGCCAAAAATGGTCCTTCCAAGAACTGTGTTGGAATTTTAATGGGGTTTACATTGAATCTGTAGATTAATTTTGGAAGGATGGCAATATTTTACTACATTAGTCTGACCAATCTATGAACATAGGAAATCTTTCCATCTTTTTATATTTTCTTCAATGTCTTAAAGATTTTATTATATAAGTCTTTCACTTGCTTGGTTATAAAGAATTACCCAAGATACATTACTTGAGGCTATTATGCAAGGTGTTGTTTCCCTGGTATCTTTCTCAGTCTTTTGTCATTTGTATGTAGGGAATTACTGATTTTGTAAATTGATTTTGTATCCAGCTGCATTACTGAAAGTGTTTATCAGCTGTAGGAGTTTCCTGGTAGAATGTTTTGGGTCACTTATGTATGCTATCATATTATCTTCAAATAAAGATGCTTTTGCTTTTCCCCTTCCAATTTATATTCCTTTGATCTTTTTCAGTTGTTTTATTGCTGTAGGTAAGACTTAAAGCACTAGATGGAACAGGTATGGAGAGAGTGGACAACCTTGTCTTATTCCCAAGTTTAATGAAATTGCTTTGAGTTTCTCTTCATTTAATTTAATATTGGCTATGAATTTGTTGTAGTCTGCCTTTATTATACGTAGGTATGTCTCTTTTATCTCTAATCTGGAGTGGTCTGTGGGTTCCCTGGGAGTGCCTGTTGGTGTTGGGGACTGGAATAAAGCAATGTGCGGGATCGAAAGAAATTGGCAGGGAAGATCTGTGTCCTTTACTAGAGATGGAGATTCAATGGAGGCTCCAGAAGGTGGTCTGTACAGAGCTGTGAATAAGACTGGAGGATTGGATTTGGGTGTGTTGAGGAAAATGTGAAGATGAAATGTGCAGTTAAATTACCTGCTCCCCAGGTCAGATTATTTTGTTCTGATTATTTTCTAAAAGGCTGTAATCACTGTTGTCATTTATGCAGTAACAAGTCCCAAGTCCAGTTTTGGCCCAAGTTCCCTCTGGTGTGCCACATTTTCAATAGTAGAAAGTGATCCAAGCCCAGGTCTATCCCAAGTCTGCAATTAGTATGTTGGAGAAAGGATTCCTTCAAAGAGTTATTTTATCCTACAAAGCCTCTGCCCAAGGCTAAATGAGGTATAACCTCATTCATAGTCAGCAGCCTGGAAAATGACACTGAAAGGTTCTGCCTCCATTTGAGAGACTGAACTCAAACTACAAGGACATGTCTATGTTCATTAAAACATTAAAACAGCAACAATAAAACACAAACAAGCAAACAAAAACATGTTCAATTCTGTAACCCATCAGTACCAGGAAAAGAAAAAGGTAGGACCAAAGCTTGTACAGCTATGATGACTTAGATGGACAAAGACTGTTGTTAATAATCCGTGCATTATTTAATGTTTTATTGTTCAGATTAAAATACCATACCTAGAAGCCACTTACAGAAAGGATAATTTATCTGATCTCATAGTTCTAGAAGCCATCTCCTAAGCCTACCCAGATAGTGACATCAAGTAAGGACCAAGTATTGAAATATCGGAGGCCATTGGGGTCATTCTCCTTGAAGCTATTGCATTCCATTTCCTGACCCACAAGAGATACACAGACAAATCACAATGCAAGTGAATTTATTCCAGTCCCAAAAGACCTCATAGTCGTTCTATCTCAAAACTGTTTAAAAGTTCAGATTCTCTTCTGAGATGCAAGGAAATCTCTTAACTACTACCCTCTGTTAAAAAAATAAAAATAAAAGGAAATTGCATATTTCCAGTATATACTGGCACAGTACTGAACTAACTGCTATGTTCTGTCCACTGGGAGGTGTGTGTGTGTGTGTGTGTGTGTGTGTGTGTGTGTGTGTGTGTGTGTGTGTGTGTGTGTGTTTTCTTTTAACAAGCTTTGCTGCCTGAGCTATGGTTGTACTGGTAAGACCATTTTCTTGGCCATTAACAAGGATGTCCAATCTTGGGGACTGAACCCACATACATGCTGCTGTTAAGAGAGATGCAACCCAGAGCATGAGTGTGCATCAGTAAGAAGTGATTTTGTTCTTGGTGCTGTAGCTGTTCTGTCCAAGCTGGAATGATGGTTGATAGAGACAATATGTTGAACACCACAGCTCTAACTAAGCAGGGTCACACCAGCCTCTCACAGCTGCTGAAAACTGCAAAGGGTAGGAGACAGGGTGGTATAATTAGGTCTACTCCAAGGCTAGTAAAAAGGCAAGCCAAAACTCAGGTTTGTCTCTCTTGTGTACAGTTCTCTGGTGATGCTAGGGGAGGGCTAGAGTCCTATTTTTTAAGCTTTAGCCTTAGGTATAGTGGCCTTTGGCTTTTCTCTGGTGCATACTTTTACCAAGGTACTCGAGAACTGAGTTCAAATATAAACCTCCATGCTGGCAATTGTACTCTGAACTCAGAAATTATAGTCTGGTCTTCTCTACTGCTTGACATTTGAGGAAGAAATGTGGAGGCAACCTCTTTGTCTCTTGGTTAATACAATTCCTGTGGCTTTCTCCACAGGTCTTGGACTAAATGTAGAGGTTATGTAGCCCTATTCAGCCCTGGCATGGTAGGGGTGTCTAGTATTTTAAATCTAAGACCTGGATTCAATGTCTTTTGCCATCCCAAAGTGGAAGGCAAGAGATAGAAAGAATTGCTGTTGCATTTTCTATCAATGCTCAATGAAAGAAATCGCTCTAAAAGAATTTGGCAATACCTTGAAACAAATAGCATTCAAAATTTCACACTAATGTCTTTATTGTTTTTGAAGAGCTAAAGGGGAACCAATTTATTAGCTGTAACATAATTACCAAACAATTAAGCCAATTAATATGTACATATTCATTGAATTGCTTGAAAAGTGTTCTGTTAAAAAACCTCTGCACAGTGGAAAATGAAAGACAAGATTATGTGTAGTTTCTGTTACTCAAGGTTTCAGTCAAGATGGAGAAAATCAGAGTCTTCTATCAGGTTTTAGTTCACTTAATTTAATAGAAAAGAATGCAAAAAGGAAAAAAAAAGATTACAAGAGAGGTGAGGGGTTAAAAGTGGGTGAGTCATCACATTCAAAGGGACCTAGTGAGAGCTTTGTGTGAGGCCTCCAAATCACAGCACCAGAACTCACAAGAGTCACTCAACAAAGGACTTCATTTTACAGAAAGTGAAAGAAGATTCTAATATGCAGTTTGCTCATTGTGGTTTTAAGTTAAATCACTCTGGATTTTAGAGTATTAAATGATGATCAAATAGTTTGAATAAAATATACTGTGCTAAAACTATACTCGACACACCATATTTCTTTGTTAACATATCAGAAAATAGAGTACAAACTTATTTAAAATGCATTAAATATGTACCTTAGTTCAATGAGAACTGAAATATGTAAACCAACATTTCTATGTGCAAACAAATAATTTCATTCTTTTTTATTGGAAAATGAGATCATTATAAACAGCTAAAAGATGGGATTCTCTTGTGGTGTTTCTATTTTAGGGAAAATAATAAAAAATGCTGTGGCTAATTAAACAGGTATTCCTCCAGTCACCGTAAGGATTCTGAAACTCTGGAAATGATTTCCCAGGTGTAAAGATGAAAGCCTACAAGATTTGAGAGAGAATTTAGTCATAGAATTATAGCCAAAGACAGCAAATATAAAACAAATAATATATATTATTAAAGATGCTAATATTTAATGTAAAAATGGACAGCTTTCTACATTAAACTAATTGTATTGCTTCTAGCCCAAGCCTTGAGTCAGGGTATCAGTACAGTGAAAATTTATATCAAGCACATTTTTCTACAACTTCATTTTGTTCTGCTTTTCCTCATTTTTAAGATTTATTTTGTTGTTAATTCTATGTCTTTGTGTGTTGGTATGTGGTTTGGTGCACGCGAGTACAAATACTGGCAGAGACCAGAAGCAGAGGGTCTCTGGAGCTGGAGTCAGGAGCTATTGTGAACCTCCTGATGTGGGTTCTGGTAGGTGAACCTGTGTCCTTTGCAGGTGAAATAATCACTCTTAACAGCTGGCCATCTTTATAGGTCCCCACAACTTTATGTTGAATGTCAGAGCCTGATTGACCTGGAACATAAGTAACACTTACACAATAATAACAATATGTTTAACCAGTTAATTAAAACCTTATTTCAGCTGTTTATACAAATATTTAGAGATGATTTATTACACCTAAATTAGTATAATATATGATTATTTAGATAATTTTTGAGAAGTTCACAAAAGGGGTACTTATTTTACTGTAAGTTTTTGGTCATTGAATAAAATATCAACATGTTATATAAGTAAGAAGGAATGATGTTTTTTGGCAAGATTAACATAACTACTAAGTTTTATTAAAATGTATAATATGAAATAATTTTTAGGAAGACCCTAATGGTACTTTTTATTATTAAAATTTATGATTATTGGTATGCTTGGTAGTGGAAGCCCAGTTATGTGGTAGGCTGAGGCAGGATGTTGAATGTTCAAGACCTGTCTGGGTAACAGAGCCAGGGGAAGACCAACATGGGCAATTTAGGTTATTCAAAATAAAAGTACAATAGAAGGCTGGGGATATTTTTCAGTTGCTTAACACCCACAAAGTGTTTGGTTCAATCTCATAAATAAACAAGAATAGACAAACAAACAATTCAGATTGGTTGACAGATATGATAATATTTCAAAAATTAAAGATATGAGTATTATATGTGATTCAGACATTTTTACTAAGGGAACTTTTCTGTTTATGATAAATTCAGAAGAATCACAAAATGAGTGTTTGCATAAATTTGATGATTACTCTTAAGTTCTAGTTTGTTCTTTGTTGCTGTGATAAGCACCAAAACAACTTTGTGGAGGAAACAGTTTATCTCAGCTTTACACTTCTAGGTCAGAATTGAGCATTGATCATTGAGAAAAGTTGGGGCAACAATGACAGCCCGAAATTGAAGCTGACGTGATAGAGCAATGGTGCTTGTAAGCTTACTCTCTGCTCACTCTCTCTGCTAGCTTTATTATATAGACCAGGTCCATCTGCCTAGGGCATGGTGTTGCCAGTATGGGCTGGGAGCTCCCTCACCAGTTGTCAGTCATGACAACTTCTCCCAGGCATGGTGACAGGACAATGTGATCTAGAGAATTCTTCAACTGAGGCTTTCTCTTCTCAGGTTACACTAGGCTGTGTGAATTTGACAAAAACACCTTACAGGAAAAAATGTCTTCAGAGTTTGGGGCAGTGGGGACATCAGAGTATCCCCTGTACCCAGAAGCATACTCCAAAACAAAGACATGCTTTACAAACACTTTGTCAGTGGCCAAACAATGAATCTGGGTGAGGAGACTTAAGACTAAGCAGATAGTATCATGTTTAAAGCTGAACAGCTCATCACTATTGGCCAACAGGAATCTTGTCTCTCTTTTGGG
Organism: Peromyscus californicus insignis; assembly: GCF_007827085.1. Classification (NCBI taxonomy): domain Eukaryota; kingdom Metazoa; phylum Chordata; class Mammalia; order Rodentia; family Cricetidae; genus Peromyscus; species Peromyscus californicus. Next base: position 25,925,228 of record NW_026294617.1, read on the forward strand.
ATTCAATCGAAGACAGGGAACATATTTCAGAGCCCAGAGAGTTTACTTGATACATTGGTTAGTCATTGTTGAAGGACTGTGGCTGAGGAAGATAAGTACCTGCAAGAGTGGGAGGATTTAATTCTTCAGCTCTCCTCACACTCTATAGCGAGACTTATCAGCCATTGTATCTTAATTGCTTAAAGTAAGAAGCTATCTCTATGAGAACAGTGATGCCATGCTGAGTGAGCACAATAACACCATTGCTTGAACCTCCCGCAGAGGACAAAGTACATATTGCGATTTAGAGTGGGTTGAAAGCAGGAAAGCAAGGCTAGTCTGGTACACACAATGTTGAATAGGGTATTCTAGAAAGGCTACATGTGTACAATAACCCCATTTCTTTAAAAAAGCTTTCCTTTTTTTTGTGTGTGTATGTTTGTGCAGGTATGTGTATATGCAGGTCATCTTCTAATGTCCTTCATTCACTTTATTTCTAAAGGCACCATCTGCCAGGGGTCTGGTTCTCACTAAGTAGGCTGGCGTGGCTTGCCAGAGAGCTTCAGGAATCCACCTGCCTCTGAATCCACAGTACAGGGATGACAAGGGATTCACCTATGTCTGGATCCCCTATGCTGGGATGATAAGGGATCCACCTGTGTCTGGATCCCCAATGCTGTTATGATAAGGGATCCACCTGTGTCTGGACCCCCAGGGCTGGGATGATAAGGGATCCCCCTGTGTCTGAACCCCCAATGCCGGGATGATAAGAGATCTACCTGTGTCTGGATCCCCAGTGCTAGGATGACGAGGGATCCACCTGTGTCTGGATCCCCAATGCTGGGATGATGAGGGATCCACCAGTGTCTGGATCCCCAATGCTGGAATGATAAGGGATCCACTTGTGTCTGGATCCCCAATGCTGGGATGATAAGGGATTCACCAGTGTCTGGATCCCCCATGCTGGGATGACGAGGGATTTACCTATCTGGATCCTCAGTGCTGGGATGACAAGCATGCACCACTATGCTTTGCTTTGCTCTTGATTTTTTCTAACAAGATGCTGTGGTCAAACTTAGCCCTCATATTTGCAAAGGCATGTACTTTACTGCCTGAACTTTACTCTCAGCCCAAATGTCACCTTTCTAAGTATCTCTGTAGTCTCATCTCTATGATAGAAAAAGTCAAGAAAATACAGGGAAGTAGAGGGTTATTTTGACACTGAAGGTGAAAATAGGTTACTTTGTAGGTGTTACTGAAATTAACAGAGAATCAACTGTCTCTGGATTATGAATGTGCACATCTGCTATGTCAGCGAGATATACTCCTTGTCTGTTGTTTTATATTCCTGAGGAAGATAAAGAAATTGACTTTGATAAACACACAGGAAATGCGTTAGGGGTTCCTTTCATGCCATGAAGAGTATCTGATACAGTTTTTAGGCAATTCTAGAGTGGCGTATTGATATAATGATTTTTTGAAATGACATCATTGTCATGGCATGAAGGAACTAAAGAAAATGTTTGCATTATTCAAAATGGCAGAAATTTAATTATTGTATAGGTAGTCTGCCACCTGCACAGGGCATATATTTGCAGCTATGGAAATCATCCCAGAGCCTGACTCTCTGAAGGTCTTTGCAAAAACACTCATTTTGCACATAAGGCTGTATCAGGTGAATCTTCACCTCATGTGTGTATTTTATGAAGCCTGTGATCATATGCTCGGATCTGGTTTCATGAGGAGCAAATGTGTTCACAGATGTTATAGTTCCTGGAGGACCAAGAACAACTGAGCTGAAGATTGCAGAAGTTAACATGACCGTGAAGGCTGCTTTGTGCAGGCTGGCATTAGCCAGATATAATAATACCAAATTTCACTTTATTGTGAGAAAGAGAGATTTTGATAAAATGGGCTTTTATGTGTGTTGATTACAGAATTTATTAAAACTTGTTAGTAAATATTTGAGAATAGATGTTACTCTGCAGCTCACTGTGTCTTGGAACTCAGGATCCACAACCCTGTCTTCCAAGTATTTGAACTCAAACTTTTGACACCAGACTCACCTTAAAAATATTCTTAAATATTTGTTTCTTCTTCTTCTTATTTTTTTCGAGACAGGGTTTCTCTGTGTAGTTTTGGTGCCTGTCCTGAATCTTGCTCTGTAGACCAGGCTGGCCTTGAACTCACAGAGATCTGCCTGCCTCTGCCTTCTGACATGTACCACCACCACCTCGCTACTTTTTTCTTTTCTTTCTTTCTTTCTTTCTTTTTTTTTTTTGGTTAAATACATTTTTTAAAAGACATTAACATAACAAATGAGAAAGAAATATCTCATGTTCTATTTTTTTTCCAAAACCGTGTTCATTGGTCACGTTGTTATTTATTATTGTAAATCTGCTCTATTTGTCCTAAAATTATATAAGACAGTTTTAACATCATCTTTTATAATTATTGTTGGCTTCTAATGTATAGATAAAAATTTGAAATTCAAAATTATTCTTTTCTTTTATATATGTGTAGGACAATCTATTTCCCAAATGGTCTATTATGAGAAACTGAAAAATATATGAAAATAATAATAAATCCAGTTAAATAATCCTTTAGAGTAAGTTATAGAACTTCAAAACACATTTTTAATGAAATGAGAGTTATGCAAACAAGATCAGAAATTAAATGTTTTCCAATGATGTATTAAAAGTGAGATAAATTTCCTAATTAGTAATATTGTAACATCTGAATCTTTTGTCAAATATTAAGTTACCCAACTTGTAGAATTATCATACACGCGCACACACACACACACACACACAGAGTCACACATGCTTCTAGATTTTATCTCTAGTCAAAAAACTAATTATATATCTATACAAATACATATATATTATAACATATACACCGTTCTTACTTGTCCTTTGACCCACACAATTAATTTAAAATCTTATAAAAAGAAATACTTATAAAATGTATAGTTATTCATGTTGTCAGTGTGCAGATGTGATTATCTTCTTCCAGAAAACTTTGACTTTTGCATGACATGTTTTGATTTTTTTATATTACTTGTTAGAGACAGGGTTTAGGAAAGACACAATTGAAGAAAACTAAGCCAACTAATCCATAAAACAAAAATTCAATGGATGCATTAAAATATAGAAAGGAATCCTCTTATAGTGATTTATTTCAAAATACTTAAAACTTGTTTGCAAAGGTGAATTATTATTGTAGTTGGTGAATGGTCTTTTCTCTGTTTAATTTCAAATGCTTAAAATCATAGTTAACAAACAAAATTATCACATCAATAAACTATTGGTGATATATAAAATGACGCCTCACCTAGGAATATAAGCTGTTCATCTTTTATTGCATGAAATCCTCCAAGCATCGCAAGTGTACTTTCCATCAAGTAATGCTCTACTGGACCACCTCAGTTGTGTCTTCAATGGCAGACCTCTTGAATCATGGTCACCATCTAGTGAATTTCCTTCTTAATTATTTTATTGATTTAGAATTTTGGGTTCTTTAGAATCTCTTAGCTAGATTTGTAAAATTATCCCTCATGTGGTCTCTGCATTATGATTTTATTGGGTCATGCATGCTACACTTCAGGATATTTTTGGAATTAAAAGCTGATGAACTGCTGCCTTGTATGACAGCTCTTCATGTCCATAATCTCCTCTGTTACTGTGGCTTCCACTTCACACCTCCTAAATACACCAAGCAACTATGACCCCTTGACCCCATCCTGCAGTCTTTTGAAAAATTCTTTCTCCCAGAGGGATCATAGTAGTCCTATCTCTCTGATTATGACTGTTTTATCCTTCAAGATCCTATTATAGATATATAAACTATATAATTCCCCAAACAGGGGTTACATATCCTATCATATATTCTACTTTTAAATCATATGCTGCAAGAATACAGACAATTTAAGTAATGTGCTTTTAGACATTGAACCATTATTTCATTGGTTTTGGCAGCTTCAAGGTTCTCAAAACAAAATTTTCCGAGTTAAGTGATTTTGATCATTTAAGGCAATTTGATCCATCCTACTCTTAGGCTGCTTTGCACATGGCGCCATGATTGTCCAGCTACTGCCCTGGCTACATGACTTTCCTCTTACAGTGCTTGGGAATGAGGAACATTGCAACATCTTAAAAGATGGAGTAGATCCAGAGAGAAAACCAGCAAATCTTTGTTTCTTTTTCTTCTTTTTTTTTCCTGTCACATGGGTTTGTTACATGGCAGACATCCAACTTAAAACCTAAATTCCAGGCTTGTTGAGTTATTCTAGATGAGAACAGACAGTATGTAAACATATCACTCCAGGTACATTGAAACCTAATCATTCCCTCAATCTTGACATCTTAGGAAGTGACTTTCACTAAGGCTGGTACCTTACTCAGTGCCATATACTAGCTTTGGGACAAATTGCAAGTTTAATTCTATTGAACTGCAAACTATCTCCCCATTCTGCCTCCTGTGGTCAGTCTAGACATCCCAGAAAGTAAATATTACACTATTAAGACGAACTGATTTATTTGTGTCTCAGAAATAACAAGAGCTCTCCACCTCCATGAAAACTTTGTTTTATCATCCTTCCCATCAATATAATACATCAAAAAGAAGAAGTGGCTAGGGAGAGATTGCTTTATTTCCAATTTGTGATTCCAAGGGGCTACTCTTTACAGGGATGTAATCTTACAATTTTCTAACTAATAAAACTGCCACATCAATAGACAGCTTCAGAAATGATACCCATAAGGGATTCATGAAAAGAAATGTTTCCTTGTATACACCTTCTCTCTCTCCCAGGTATTAAAAAGTAATTGTGATCCAGTAGAAGTCATATATGGTTATAGGATCATTGAGCATAGTCTCACAGTAAACCCTTATAAATGAAGAAAAATTGCAATTGATCTGGATGAAAATAATGATTGGGAAAACATCTAGTACCTGGCAGCTAAACAAACAGCTCTAGCCAAACCAGCAATGGGACTCTCAGTTCAAACTCTTTATTTCGAAGCTATGAGTATAATTCATTTATCAACGAATAAGAAAATAACATATTAACTTCTTATTATCGAGATAAAGTTGGATAACTTTTCAAAAGGAAAATAAAGACTAATATATGATTTTCATATATGTAATGACCCAGGGAAATCAATCAAAATGTCTGTGCTCGAAGTCATCACCCTTTGTTACTGGGTTATTTAAAACAGATTTTAAACAGAACTTAATGTCTGTGTTGTCATTGTTCATCCTACTTCCTTTCTGGAGTTTATCCTATACAGCACCAGTTTTGATTCATTTTTTTAAACTTTAGCATGTACTTATAAATGACTACAATATTTCAATTGTCTATATATTCATCCCCATAGATATTTATTATAACCCTTGGGGGTTTTCTTTAGATATCAGAATTCCCTCTTCACAAGAGAAATAAAAAGAGCTGTTTTCATCTGAGATTTTTTTCATTCTTTCAATTACTATAAAATTTTTCCTATAATTCATTGTTTTATTAAAATTAATATAACAATGAATTAAAGAACAATGAGGGTAAACAGTAACATGGTAATTGTACAAGGAACCAATGGCTGTTGTTGAAAAATATCAGAATATTTGTACATTGAAGATTTGTACAATTTGTACATTTTTGTATCTCACAAAACATTAAAAGGCATTAACTCTCTAAGTGGAAAGAAAGAATAGTCTTTCTGAACAGCCGACTACGAAGCGCAGCAAATACATGCCTTAGATCTCAGCAGAAATAAGTCACCCAATGGCATGGCCGCTATTTGGCATGAAATGCAGATTCAGGATGTTTGAGTTAGATGAGGCCTTTCAATGTAAAGCATAAATAAAACTTTTATGTACATAATACCTATGAAAGAATTTGTGACCTTAATGCTTACAGATATAGGTTAATATTTTATTTGCGTACATCCCCAAGTCTGGCCCATTATTTGCATCGATTTATCACAAGTCTGCAGGCATGGTTTGCTGGTAGAATGGACAATGACATTTCCAGTCTAAAATGAGTGGAAGATGCCACTGCAGCTGGATTTGCTAAGCCTGTTAGTAGCTGCACTGGTGAGGTGAAAAGAGGTTGGAAAGCAAGAAATCTAAAGTACAGATGAAAATCTCAAGTTTGGATGGAACATTGTTATCCATGACTATGCCCTCGTCACATCAAAGCAGCCAAGCCACCCAGGGCTAAGAAGCAAAGAGAAAGATTTACAGTTCTTTAAATCAGTACGCATCTGTTTCTCTTGCATCTTCATTACAGTGAGAAACAGTGTCTATCATTAATGTATGTTTATAGAAAATTTTGCTTCATGAATTGTTTAGCATGTAGACTGTAGTACACAATTCATTCATAACTCCAGTGTTCTTCATAGGCATGCGTATATCCACTCACATAGCCTTGATGTGCAGTAATGCCCAAGCAATGCCAGGTTTTGTTTAATAAGTCTTATCAAGAACAATGGTTGTAGGAATGTTGACTTCTGTTTTCAAGCAAAGCAGAGACATTTTCAATATCTCTTTGGTACTTGAAATAATTGATTGTTTTCATTTGCATGCTTTCAAGGGTGCCTGCTCCTTAATTAGTATTTATCAAAGTTTAAGAATATACAGATTCTCAAAATAAACATGTTCCTGCCCATTTACTCATCAGCATTCTAACTGATTATTGTTCCAATTGCTGTGCCCCACTATTTTAAGATAGCTGAGCAGAGGTTTACTCAGAAAATTTAATCTAACAAAAACGTTGGCTGCTAAAACGTTGCAATTTCTACTGCTGGAATGAACAATTAAATAATTCAAATACAGGATAATTATTTCTGATCTCTCTCATATATATGCATATATCAAGAAATTTTTATCTTAGTTCAGAGTTCCTTGGGCCTAGGATTTAGCTCCACATCAGTGCCATACATAAGTAATATGAGTTGAAGCTGAAAGAAAATAGAGAACTCAGTTACTGATCTGCAACATTTATCAAAAAGAAAACAATTACATAGCTGCCTGTCAGAGTCTCTTTATTGAGTGGAGCAAGGTCTACTGTTTTCACTTGCCAATTGATATGGTACTTGTTTACAAAATTATTTCCAAGCCAGTAACTGCCTCCTTCAGAGATTTAGTATTGTCAACGTCTCTAAAGTGAGTTCTAGTTTTTAAAGATAATTTTCTCTTTGACAATTACTCTTTTCAACTTTACAATTTTAAGTTAATATGACCAATTTAATTGTTTAATGTTACACAGCATGTAATGTCACTCATAGTGCTCAACAAGAACAAAATGCTAAACTAAGCAAATAAAATACTTATTTTTTTGTTTATAATTATTTTGACTTCAGATGGGATGCTTGTATGACTGTCTTTCTTTTAACCTTAGTCAGGTGCTCTATGTCTATCTTAACTTCTCCAAGACCTTAGGCACACACACACACACATACACACACACACACACACACACACACACACACACACACGAAAAAGATCTATCTGTATCTAAGTATCTATATATATTTGGTGTAAAATAAATGTATTATATGTTTGGCTGCATGCCAAAAGTGACTGTCATCGCCCTGTAATTGGAGTCTCTGGCTGTCTGAGATTACAGGTACCCACCCAAATGCACAGGTCAATATGACTTCCTGTGCCTACATGCTGATATTTTCTGACTATGCTTTTGAAACTGCCTCTGTATTTACCTGAAAAATAGTATGTATTTAACACACAATACAGTCAAATATGAAACACATGGTGTATGTAGTGCTTGTATTTATAAGAATAAATACTAGACAATGGGCTGAGAGGTGGTACACTGAATAAGAACACTGAAGACTCCATTTCCTGCATGCACATGGAGACTTACAATCTTCTAGAATTCCATTTCCAGGGATCTGATGTTCTCCTTTGCTCCTCATGAGCACTGCATGCATATGTGGTGCATAGACCTACATGCAGGCAGAACACCCACACATACAAAATAAAAATTAAAAAAATCCATTAGACATACAGTTGAATTCTGTTTTACTTTTATTATTTGCTCTCCTCAAAAAATAATTAGTGCCATTTAAAAATATTTTTATCATGTGTGTAATTACTATTTTAAGAAATCTATCTATCTATCTATCTATCTATCTATCTATCTATCTATCTATCTATCTATCTATCTAGATATATCTCCAAATAGAAAACTTCAAAAAAAAAAACCCTTCTACTCCCTATAAAAAGGTCGCAGAAGCTCTACATGCTAAATTTAAATAAATACACAGAAAACACAGTATCATTTTTCCTTTGTAGATACACTACTTCCTTTGAAAAGTCTTCTTTACTTTTCAAAGTTTACTGCCCAGGGCTGGAGAGATGGTTCTTTCTTTAAGAGCTTGCACTGCTTTAGCAGAGAAACTGATAGAATCTTACTCAGGGTTCATTAAAAGAACTGATAGACTGAAAGTGTGTGTGTGTGTGTGTGTGTGTGTGTGTGTGTGTGTGTGTGTGTGTGTGTGAAGTAGCTGTACAGGCTGAGGTCCAGCTGGTCCACTAGTCCAACAATCTTAACTAAAAGGTCAAAACTGAGTAGTTGTTCAATGGGTGAAGCAGGATAACTCCATCTTCAGTCTGTGTTGTTGGAATTCCAAAGAAGTAGGTTGTAATGGCCAAGAAGGAATACCTCAGCAGAAGGATAGCTTAACTTTCCAACAGGAGCGAGGGCAAGTAGACAAAAAACCAAAAACTTCCTTCTTTCATGTCCTTTGATGTAGGGTGCCACCAGAAGGGGTGGCCCAGATTTATGTTGGGTCTTCTGACCTCAAATGCCCAGATTTAGAGTGGGTATTCCCACTTCAAATGATCCAATCAAGGAAGTCCTTCTAAGTTTTCCCCACCTGTTTGAGTTTTAGTTGATTCTAGATTTGGCCAAGTTGACAACCAAAATTAGTCATCACAGTCAGGTAATCAGAACCCATATCAAGTGGCTCACAATTGCCTGTAACTCCAACTCCTAGGTAGGATATGACAACTTCAGCCCTCCATAGACACCTTCATTCATATGCATTTACCTAAACGTACACACACACACACACACACACACACACACACACACACACACACACACACTACAAATACACAAAATTAAAAAATCTTCAAAGAATATAGAGTCCCACTTTTCTTCTTGGTTTTTATTACAATATTTATTCTTCACAATGAAGCAGCAACAAATATACACACCCTCTACTTCTTACTGTATATTTTATTCATTATCACATTTATCTATCATCTATCTATCTATCTATCTATCTATCTATCTATCTATCTATCTATCTATCTATCTACTATCTGTGTATCTTTCTATCCTCTATTTATTCGTGTGTGTGTGTGTGTGTGTGTGTGTGTGTGTGTGTGTGTGTGTGTGTGCTACAGAGCACATAGGGAGGTCTCAGGACAACTTTCAGAAATCAGTACTTTGTTTCCATCCTGAGCATTTAATTCAGGTTGTCAGGCTTGACAGTGAACATCATAACCTAATAAGTCATGTTGCTGGCTTTTGCATGCTTTTGAATTTCACATATAAGCAACATGGAACTCCAAAAGAGGCTTGGCATGTAACTGACATTTAATATATATATATATGTCATATACTTATAAATATATTGTATATAAATATATTATAATATATATGAGTATCATGCAGGTCATTCAAATTAAACAGCAATTCAAAGACTATGTTATAAGATATATACAAATGAGAGTGAAATTAAGTGGAAAAGCATCCCATGGGTTTAATTTTAAAACATATTTCCTTCTAACTAAGGATCAAAGGTGTGTGGGAAGGGCTTGAAAATTTTATTATCTGCTTCAAAAACAATCAAAGCACCAATAAAAGCAATCACCAGAAAGACTCACTAGACTCCAATCATGTCTTAAGATGGTATACTGATATAGTGAAGTAGATTTCTGCACTAGGTTGTTAAGAAAATAAAAGTTAAGCTCAGAGATAACAAGCATTTGATTGAGCTCCTGAGCTTTGCAGAGCTCCTCAGGTGAGGCCAGAATCATTGCCAAACCTACATAAAAGCTGGACATATTGGCATAGATTAATATTCAGTAGGTGGAAAGAGGTAGATCCATGGGAGAGTCTGGTATGGCTTTCTAGGATATTTTGTGAGTTCAAGGCCAAGTGAGAGACTCTCAAGACTTCTTCAATCATATTCCTGTTCACCTATATTTGCATACTTTCACGTTTGTGCACATCCCATTAGGGTGCATGCATACACACAGAGACACATAACAACAATAATAACAATAACAAAAAATAACAACAACAGCAGAATTCTGGCCTCAAATGTTACCTATACTTGCAATCACAGTTTTCTTAGCAACAGCTATTAGTGCCTTTCAGTCAATAAATACTGAAATTCTGATCAGTATTTAACAGTGCCTCTCGAAGGTCCTCATCCTGCGGGGAAGGAAAAAGGAAACAACACTACAATATACTTTAATATTGAAACACTGATTAGTAATGGAATGCTGTGTGAATAAGGTCTATTATCTACTTGACTTTTAATTACCTTAAAAAAATATATGTCCTGGGACTTTACTTTTATTCATTATACCTGCCAGACCCTGAACTTTTAATTTCAGCCTATTAATTACAATGATATCCCCAGGTCCTTTTCACCCTTTATTTCTACCAGAATAATATCATCCTAAACATTTACTTTGCCTCTTTGTCTGTCTCTCTGGATGTCTAAGTTCACTTTACACATACTGCATTCTACGCCACTTTGTTGCTGCCATAACAAATTTCAATTTCTTTTCTTCTTAACAGTATCCTTCTCAGAGCTAACAATGTTTCCTACTCCATCACTAAATTTTATTGTCAGGAGATTCTGCTGTAGAAATCCAATTGTCTGTAAATCTGAGCACTGGTGAAGCTGCTAAAATCGCTGTGAGTCTTATTTAACTGTCTGGCACATAAATCAGGTAAATTTTATTTGATTTCAGTGGGATGTTTTTCTAGACCTTAGTACTCTAACACATACTGATATTAACTAACTGCACATTTGAGATCATATTATTGCTTTAGAAAAGGACAATTCATCTACCAAGCACAGCCTATCTCTCTAAAAGGCAATCATGAAGAAACATGTCTGGTGTCATGTCCTCCAGGGTCAGTGGTAGAAAAGGAGCCTGGAGAGGCAAAGCTTTACAATGTTGTCATTAATTCATTCTAAGACTGGCCAAGAGTCTCTAAGTGCCAGATGTGTTTGTTTGCTGCATAACATACTAGCCTAGGATTTCTTTTAAGGGTGATAATACACATAAACATATTTTAAGAAGTTATTATTTTGCATATATGTATTTACACACATACATTTTATGGCTGCTTGTTTGTTTGTGTGTGTGTTTGTTGTTAGGGGTTAGAACACTGCCCAAGAATAGAGATATGTGAGAAGAGTTCTGTGTGATTGTGAGAAAACTCCAAGGACACAAGACCAGAGTCTGGTGACCACTGTTTTTTTAAAACACAGAATTGTTCATGGAATGTGCTTTTGTGCTCTTCCTCCTAGGTGTAGCATATAGGAAAGAGTTTACTACCGTTTGTTATTCATATGCCTCTTGGGAAAACATGGTTTTGCCATATGTTGCTTGTCCTTCTGACTGAAAACCTTACTCATGTGATTCTTCATAACCCTCAGAGTATAAATTGTCTGATGCTCTGAACAAAGTTGGTTATTGCATTGTATGACACATCTTAAGGACTCTGCTCTCCTAGGATCACACTGCCAACTAGAGCTGTAAACAAGTGAATCCTGAAGAGAGAACTGAAATTAGCTATGAGATAAGAGCGTGGGAACCCTCACAGAAGGTAGTGAATGAAAATAATGGATCAGAAACCAGAGAAGGCTTTGCCTTATGTCAATCTTGTGTATCTTTTTTTTTTTTTTAAGAAAGATAAGAAGTACAAGTATGATCCCTGTTTTCTAGAAGGAACTTTAGATGAAGAAGCATGGGACAGGGTCCAGGAGAATATTAAACAGGCAACAGTGACAAGGGAAAAGAACCCTGTTCTATTTTGGGTCACTTGGACATAGATTTGAACTGTTATTAAAATATGTAAGGAAGATAAGACACATATTAATCATGACGGAGAGATGGCTTATTCCTTAGATGAATATAAACTAGATGATCAAATTCTAAAATTGATAAAAGAGGCAAAGAAGGAGGTTTTGGTGGTTCCCTCAGCTCCCTTACTGGATCCTCCTTTAAATACGTATCCTCTATTGCCTGAAAAATGACCCTGAAGCTTGGGGTGAGCAACTTGACAGTCAATCTAATACTAAATTCTCTCCATTTTTTGGTGAGGATCTAGGAGAGCCTATGACCAAGCTAAGTTTACAGCCAAGGCAAGGTAGGGGATGGTAGGGAAACGGAATTCATTCAGAAATTCCTTCCCTGCTTCATGAGCTACACTTGGTATTTCAAATGCAGCAATAGAAAACCTCTATATGAAACTCTAGAAGGAAAGATGATGTTGGGTAGTCCTTACACATCATCTTGAGAGGCATAAAAAAGAAATACAGCTATTTGAATCCAGATATTTGTCTCGGGTGGATCCATCCCAGCCTCCAGAGTTACTTATTTTCCCCACTAAATTGTCTCCAACAGGTATTGCAGCACAAGAGGATAAACCTTTGGAATGGATTTATTTACACCATAAAACACTAACTGCTTACCTTACTCTACTTGCTCAATTAGTAAATCAGGGGAGGACCTGATGTCAACAATGATATGGATTTGACCCTTGATGAATTATATTAAACTTAACTAAGAATCAGTTTTTAAGAGTGCTACAAAACTCAATGGATTTTCAAATTTCATTTGCAGATTACCATGAAGTATAGAAAAATCATTATGCAGCTGGTAAGTTGTAGGATTTTCTCATACGAACTGAATTTGTGATTACAAAAATTGCCCAACCTTTTCCCATGCCACAGGCAGATACTTATTTTATTGATGGCTCATCTAATGGTATGCAGGGGGATGCATGGATCAGATAGTCATCAATCTATTAATATTTCTTTTTCCTCAGCCTAACATGTGGAACTAGTTATTTTGATTCATCTATCAAAAACTATAGGTATGAAATATTCTTAGTGCGTCTTTCATTTTAAGGTTCTAAAATTCGATATTCAGAATAATTTTTCCATAGTAATAGGTACACGTCATGTAATTTATGATGATTTGAATACTAGCTTGCAAATAAGTGTGTATTTATCTGTGTTTGTGTTTACAAATTATATATACATGTATATATTATTTTAGGCTATGATAATAAATGCTTATGAATGCAAAAATGTGCACACATACATATATGTGTTTTTAAACATTTTTACCTGACTTATTTCGCATAAGCAAGTGCAAGCATAGATGTGGACCTCAAATATTTTTCACCAAAGTGTCACTAATTACAAGCATAGGTAGTACAGGAGAGCACATTGGCTGCCCAAGTTGGCTTCCCTACAAAAAGAAAACAAAACAAAAACTATAATTTGGATGTCTGTGAAGAGTTTGATGGAATATTATGTTTTTTTTCCTAGCTCTTCATTGATGGCCTTAGAATCCTGGTAGAGAGATAATTTCCAGGACTGTGCAGGTCCCTTTTATTGGAGTGTCCTTGATTTCTTGAGCAGCATTCACAGTCCCACCTTGCTAATCACAGCAAGTTTTCTGGGCCAGTGAATGTTCTGAATTGCAAATATGTTGATTATGTCACAGAACCGAATTTATTAGTTTTTTTGTCTATGCTTGCTTCCTAGAGAATTGCTTCTAATGACATTTTTTTTCTATTTACAGAAGCATCCACCTGTTAATTATGAGAAAGAAAGGTTTGCCTAAGGAGGGAAAGATGCAAGTAAGGGAAGCTAGTGTACTGCCTAAACCCACCTTGTGAGTTTAGGAGGTCAGTGCCACAGTTCTTTCTTAACAAGTAAACAAATAAATAAAATAAATTAGCATGTTTTGTTTTTTCATGTGATGTGTAAGGCAAGATTTACCAGCATCAGAATGAAGCAGATTTTTGTAAAAATAAACTGGAGAAAACTTAAAGGTAAAGTAATCAGGAATATTAACACTGCACATAAACACTCACATGTACATAAACATACATACACATGCACAATACATACATACACAGATACACACATTACACATAAATGTATATATGCCCATATTAACATACATATGCATACACACATATATAGACAATACAAATATACATAGCCATATATACTATACATCCACACACATACACATGAATGATCACATATAAACACTTACATCCATACAAACACACATACACATTCATACTTATACATACATACAATACAAATATACATACACATATACACAAACAAAAACATACACATATGAACAAACATGCACACATACACACACGTATATACAAACATACACATGCATAATGTATACATACACACAACACAAATAGACATATACGTACAATACATATAAACATAGACATATACATAAACACACAAATGCATATAAAGATACATATTCAGTGAGGCATCATCCAGCAACTTGATGAGAGCAGATGCAAAGACCCAAGCCAAACACTAGGCAGAGCCAGGGGAACCTGGCAGAAGAGGCAGGGGAAGATTATAGGAGCCAGAGGGGTTGAGGACACCAGGAGAAGATGCCCCACAGAATCAACTAAGCAAGGCTCATAGGGGCTCACAGAGACTGTAGCAACAACCACGGACACTGTATAGGTCTGAGCTAAGTCCTCTGCATATATTTTATAGTTGTGTAGCTGCCTGTTCTTGTGGGACTCGTAGCAGTGGGAATAGGGGTGCCTGTGACCCTTTTGCCTGGTTTTGGGACCCTTTTCCTGGTATTTCCCTCCTACTGGGTTACCTTGTCTAGCCTTGATATGAGGGTATGTGCCTAGTCTTATTGGAATTTGTTACGCTGTGTTCAGTTGATATCTCTGGAGGCCTGCTATTTTCTGAAGAGATAGGAAGTAGAAGTGGATCTGGGGGCAAGGGGTGGTTGGGAGAGGGATTGGGAGGAGTGGAGGGAGGGGAAACTGCAGTTTGGATGTACTATATGAGACAAGAATAAACAAACATAAACTGTGAACTGAGTTAACAATTCCTTGATACCTTTTTTCTTATGTATCGTATATTTCTTTAAGGTGTACATTACTTAGTATGGCATAGTTTCGATAAGTGTAAAGGTTTGTAGAATATGTTTTCTGTGAATTGCTTTTTTTTGTTTTTTTTTGTTTGTTTGTTTTTTTTTGTTTTTCGAGACAGGGTTTCTCTGTGTAGCTTTGCGCCTTTCCTGGAACTCACTTGGTAGCCCAGGCTGGCCTCGAACTCACAGAGATCCGCCTGGCTCTGCCTCCCGAGTGCTGAGATTAAAGGCGTGCGCCACCACCGCCCGGCAAATGATTTTTTATTTAATTTTTTTTGTTTTTGTTTGTTTGTTTTTGTTTTTCAATACAGGGAAAGCTTTGTGCCTTTCCCGGATCTCACTCTGTAGCCCAGGCTGGCCTCGAACTCACAAAGAACCACCTGGCTCTGCCTCCCACGTGCTGGGATTAAAGGCGTGCGCCACCACGCCCCAGCTGTGAATTGCTTTTTGAGACTCATCATTGCACTGCATGGCAACTTGTTAGGCAATGTAGGTACAATTTATTTCTTTGTATTGACTTTGTGTTTTATGATTGGCTTCCAATATTCAGCCTCTTGCTAAAGGCACATATACTTTCTTATCCCATAAGTTTGGGCTAGGCCATTGGACTACTGCTTGGCCTTGAGTTGAACAAACCCTAATGATATGTCCTCAGCTTTGTAGAAGTGTTAGGGGATTGGATCAATGGTGGTTGATGTTAGATAATGATGAGATACAGTAAAATTATTCATGAAAAACAGTATGTTCCTGGGCAAGTTAGTTCTTTGTCAACTTGACAGTAGCTAGAGTTATTTGGTTTGGTTAATAATGTGTGAGAGAAGAATAAAAAATGCACATTCATATGTCTATATATAGTCACACAATATAAAAGTACATGCTCATATACACATACACACACATATATACATATATATATATACATGCATTCATATTACACACACAAACATATACATATACACAGATACATACATATACTTACATACACACATACACAGAGGCATATATGTGTATGCACAAACACATAATCACACACACACAGGAGTCACAATCCACAACTTCCTCATACACAGTGTAGAGAACTACCATAAAAGGCATGTAATTACTTCACTGCATAGATACTAAATCCAAAACATTGTGTGTCACATAATTTATTTCAAATACCTGAATATTAAAAAGAAAGGAATGAAATTGGCTATGAACTCTGGGTCATCTCCTACAAGATTTTCTTCTAACTTTGATAGCTTTTTATTCAGTTAGATATCAAGAATTAGTAATTTAATCTATCAGTGAAGTCAAAATGCTTCTTTTTCTTCAGCAAGTCTCTTGTCCTCTTTAGCAACTTTGAGCAGCTAGTCTTCTGGCTGAATTCCAGTGATCAAGAGGAGAGAGAGAGAGAGAGAGAGGGAGAGAGAGAGAGAGAGAGAGAGAGAGAGAGAGAGAGAGAGAGAGAGAGAGAGAGAGAGAGAGAGAGAAAGTGATCTGCTTATGTGTGCTCCTGCTCTGACACATTGGGCAAGAGAGATGAGGGAAGCCCTGTTCTTTGGTAGCATTACTGGGCTAAACAGAGATGTGGGATAGCACAACTAGGTAAATCTCAGGGTATTCAAACATTATTAAGTTTCCATACTACCTCTCAAATAGAGCCCCTTAATAAAGCTAGAGGGGATGAAGAACTTCAAGAATACAAACACCCTGTTTATCAACATGAACATAGCTCATAAGAACTCCCAGAGACTAAAGGAGCATCCACAGGTCCTGCAAACATCTCTACCAGTTATATGCAGTTATAGTTCTAAGCAGTTATAGTATACTTCCAATTTTGTAGTTTTATGGGGCTCCTGAATGTGTAAACTAATGGGTCTCTTGACTTTTATTGTTACCCTTTGGCTCTTTCATTTCTGCTGGTTTCTCTTGTCCAACTTTGATGTAGTAGCTTTTATTTTATCTTATAACTTTATTTTATAATACATATTATAAAAAATAATGAATGAATGCATGAATGAATGAAAACCTAGCAGCTAGGATAAAGGTTTACAACTGAACTGTCACTTATACCTGCTGGGAGAGAGAAAATAAGTTTTCTCCAATGGAGTTACACTGGTTATATCAACCACTCCAGGGAATGCCTTTTGTGTGTGTGTGTGTGTGTGTGTGTGTGTGTGTGTGTGTGTGTGTGTGTGTGTGTGTGTGTGTGGTGTGTGTGTGTGTGTGTGTGTGTGTGTGTGTGTGTGTGTGTGTGTGTGTGAAAGAGAGAGAGAGAGACAGAGAGAGACAGACAGTTTGGTGTTTATGTTTCAAGGGGTTGTGTTTTTTTTTTTCTTGTCTTGGCCGTTTTTTGTTATTGTATTGGGTAACAGTTTTTAGAGAAAGAACTTAAAGATGGATGGGTAGAAAGGGGGAGAGGATCTTGAAGGAACTGAGAAAGGGAAAGAATATGATCAAAGTATATTTATGTTTAAAAAGTATTTTAAATAATAATACAAATATTTAAAAGACATCATTAAATCCCTAGGAGGCTAGAAACACATTCTAGCCAGCTTCTCACATGGAGCCACATCTCCATTCACTCTATGCAGCAGGTAAACTTGGAGACTCAAATCCTCCTTTTCCTTGGCAACCTGACTCTGAGCCCACAGACATGAGCAGACTCAGTGGTCCTTAGTTCTCTGGAATAGTGTGTTAGTCCTCCATGGCAGCTGAAACAAATTCCTACAGAACAAGTAGCATAAAGTGGCACAGATTTATCTTGTTATGGCTCTGAATGTCAGAGGTCAGAAATGGGCCTTGCAAAGCCGAGAACAAGGTGTCTTTGGACTAGATTTCCTCAGCTGGCATCTGCAGATGAATTTCTTTCTTTCTTTCTTTCTTTCTTTCTTTTTTTTTTTTTTTTTTTTTGTATACAGCATGTATGACTGCAGGCCAGAAGAGGGCACCAGATCTCATTATGGATGGTTGTGAGCCACCGTGTGGTTGCTGGGAATTGAACTCAGGACCTCTGGAAGAGCAGTCAGTGCTCTTAACCT
This sequence comes from Peromyscus californicus insignis, assembly GCF_007827085.1. NCBI lineage: Eukaryota > Metazoa > Chordata > Mammalia > Rodentia > Cricetidae > Peromyscus > Peromyscus californicus. The sequence continues at coordinate 25,943,458 of NW_026294617.1, forward strand.
CTGAGCCATCTCTCCAGCCCTGCAGATGAATTCCTAAATGGTCTTATTAATTAAAAATACAGAGCCAAATGTAAGAATGAGAACCTGAGAGATCAGGGAAATAGTGAAAGCCACATCTAACCTCACCTCACCAATTCCATAACTTCCAAAAGAGAGCAACTTTCTGTCTACCCACGCCTATATGCCTTGCTGTTCTGTTTTCTCATTAGCTCTCTCAACCCAGCTACACCACTTCCTCTTCCTGCCCAGCTCTATCACTTTCTGTCTGTCTATAACAGTCCTTCAGACCTCTATGGTTGGTGCTGGGATTAAAGCCATGTGTCACCAGGCCTGGCTCTGTTCCCCATTGTGGCCTTGAACCAGGATTTAGTAAACAGTGTGGAAGGCAAGAATAGACATCCAAGGTTGTATCTATACCTCTACATGTGCACTCTGGTAGATGCACGCCCATCCAGGCACATGTATACAAAAACTTCATGTACATTCATTCACACATACCTAAAAATATATAATCACTGGGTAAATTAGATGAAAGATATGTATGAGATGAAAATATCCAGAGTGTAATATAAAAAATGGGACATAAAAGAAATTAAATGAGGAAATAAGGATTTTTTTGTTTTACATTTTGTGTATGTAACATTTACCCAACAGCACAGAAAAAGTGTGCATGTGTGTGTGTGTATGTGTGTGTGTGTGTGTGTGTGTGTGTGTGTGTGTGTGTGTGTGTGTGACAGAGAGAGAGAGAGAGAGAGAGAGAGAGAGAGAGAGAGAGAGAGAGAGAGAGAATAAGGACATTGGGTATCTTGCTCTATCATCCTTCCCCTTTTTTCCTTAAAACAGGCTCTCCTACAGAACCTGGAATTTGCCCTTTGTGCTAGGCTAACAAGTGTCTGTAATAACTCATTTCTGCTCTGAGTCCTGGAGTTATGGGTGGACAGTAGATCAGCTGAGACTTTACATGGGTACTGAGGATCTGAATTAAGGTCATCATGATCCTCCAGCAAGTTCTGTCACTCATGCAGGAGCTCAATAAACAGTTCCCCACCCTTAACTAAGAAGCTGTTTACTATTAGTGGCTTCTGGGAGAGGGATAGTCAGTTTTGTTCAAGGGTTTGGTCCCTTGGAGGTTATGGTGCAGTGTATGGCCTGATACGCATAACTTTAGGGACAGCAGAAATTTGACTAGATGAGCTAATGAAAAAAAAGAAGAAGAAGATAGAATTTGGGATATGGGGAGGTGGTGGTGCATTTGGGAAGAAATAAAGGAATAAACAAGGGGTGAATATGACCAAAAAAACATTGTATGAAATTCTCAAAGTGTTAATGAACACTACATTAAAAAGAAGAACTTAAGTATAGTAAAATAAAAATACATTTGTCCTCTTATGATATGGCATGCATTTTTGAACTCCAAAATAAATTTGTGAAAGTCACAGCAATACATAAGTGAATATAGCAACACAAGAGAAGCTTTTAAAATTTATCTTTATATAACAACTTGGAGTTGGAACATATTCACTATATTAAATATATTCCAGATGGATAGAGAAGTAAATAGATACATATTTATATACACATTCATATATACACACTAAATACACAATTATTTGTATAAAATTTAAATAATGTCATAACAAATGCTTTCCTGGTTGTCAAGTAGACAAGCTATATACAAATTAAAACTTTGTTCATTTGGAGAGCAACAAGAGGGGGCCAAGAAGAGACCCTTTTGTGAAATAAATCTGGAGACTGAAGCCTGTTTGGAGAGTAAGAACTAAGGCAGGTGCTAGAGACTCTACTCAGAGCCTAAGGGCACACAGTGCTTTGAAAACGATGGATGTTCTCCTCCTAGCACCTATGAGTGGTGACTCACAGCCCCAATAATTCCAGGTTCATGTCTTCAGACACATCTTTTATCTTCTGGCACTTCACTCACATTCACAAATATAAAAATATGATCAAAATTAAAAACACAGAAAAGGCAGGGACTGATATGAAAATAACTCATACAAGCACAGATCACTTAATGAAGATGATGGGCAACTGATTGCACATACTGTACACAGAACATATGTGTATGTGTGTGTGTGTGTGTGTGCACATGCACACATGTACGTGTGTGCATATACATATATACATTCTCCAGTATCTTATGACACCATATAAGTAACAGTGTCCACAAAAGCAGAAATTGACATTTATGTTTCTGCAACATTAAAATTTCACATATATCCATCAAGAGAATCAACAGCTTATTCACTTATTATAAGGTTAGTACAATTACCTAGTAATATGTATACCCAAGAAAATTTTTATGAATTATATTTACAAATTGAGAGAAAATAAACTATAGTGAAAAATAAAAAAATACTGAATAAACTATGGTGAAAAATCCAACACTAAATATACAGTTCACTTTACACACTAGGAAGTGGTAAATGAGAGTCACTAATAAAAACAAGAAAATGAAATTCTGTGCAGTATTTTTAATCTATACACATGTAAACTATCACAAAACATAGTTTCATAATAATGAAAATAAGTATAAAAGTAATCCTTATATGTGACTTGTATTAATGCTGCAGCAATTTTGGAGACTATGAACACATGAAGATCATGTCACCCAGCAATAGTACTCCCTCCCTTTTCTAAAGAAACTGCCAAAAAGGAACATGTAGACACAGACAGAGCAAGCGCACACTTGTCTCATCAAAATTATTTAACTGGGTAAATTAGAAACAACCAAAAATTCCACCAGGAAGGAAATGAATGAATGAACTATCACACTCATTAAATAGAACATACAATATCAATATTCAGTATTGATACCCAATATCAAATGGAAAAACCTTACAATCATAAGTTTTGGAAGGAAAAGAAAAATTAGGAACAGAAAAAACAAAACAACAATAACAAACCCCACATAAGTCATGGAGGTACTTATATACTTGAGAGCTGGAAATAATCTAGAATCTATTTTTTTAGTCAAAATACTTTTGTTCTTACTTAATTTATTTTTAAAATTTGTTGGTTTTTAAATTATCATACAAAAAGTAGTGTTTTTTTTATTAAGAACTTTTAAATTCATTTTACATACCAATTAAACACCCCCCTCTTCCCTCCTCCCACCCCTCCAACCTCCCCATCCCAACCTACCCCCCATTGCCTCCTACAAGAAGGTAAAGCCTCCCATGGTGAGGTACAGTTAGTAGAGGTAGGTCCAAGCCCCTCCCCCTGCCTCAAGGTTGTGCGAGGCATTGTGTAGCTTAATCTACTTAAAGGCCCCCCTGGCAGTAGGATCAAAATCCATCCTGGGTGCAAGAGCTTGCTTTTTGGAGCCCACTACCTATGATGGGACACCCAAGTGCTCTAAATGACAGAATGTGGGGCTGGAGAGGTGGTTCAGTGGTTAAGAGCAAGAACTGCTTTTTAAATGTCTTGAGTTCAGTCCATAGAACTCACATGGCAACTAAGCATTGTCTTTAACTCTAGCTCCAGGTGATCAACCTCATCTTCTGTCTTTCACAGGCACTGCATGCACATTGTGCACACACATGTGCTGGCAAAACTCCCATACACAAAAAGTAATCTCAAAATGTTTTTAATTGCAGAACATACTACTTGTAAGGATGTATTGGGAAACTGATGGTGAAGCCATCACCTACACCAATGGAATAACTCGGGTATCTACTGAAGACTGTAACCAAAGCTGTGTGGTAGTGCCAACAATCAAGACAAGTCTCTTCAAAGCTGCAGTTGATACCTTGAATAGGGCAAAAGACCCTTCAAGGAGGGTATGAGGTAGCTAGATTTTAGAGCCAATGTTGAAGGTAAATATGCTAGATTCTTGTTTGAGACACCTAGGAAGCTTTAAAAAATCCAACAGTCTTAGTTACAAAGATATCTACATGTAGACTGACCTCACTGCTGAAATCAACAGTCAAAAATAAAATTCAAGATAGAGAAAAGAAGATACTTTCAGATTGACTATTCTTAAATTCCATGAGAAGACACCAGAGAAATGCTTTCAAAACATTGCTATAAAATTAATCTTGGGCAAGATTGCAACAAAGTGAAGAATGCAATGAAAAAAAAGATGGGCAGATGACTAGGTTCAGTGTAGCTAGAGTTCTCCTGTCTGGCCCACAGTCAGGACAAATCTCTATCACCTGCCAGTCCCACAACCGCTCAAACCCGACCAAGTAAACACAAAGACTTATATTGGTTACAAACTGTATGGCCGTGGCAGGCTTCTTGCTAACTGTTCTTACAGCTTAAATTAATCCATTTCCATTAATCTATACCTTGCCACATGGCTCGTGGCTTACCGGCATCTTCACCTGCTGTTTCTCATTGTGGCGGCTGGCAGTGTCTCTCTGACTCAGCCTTCTACTTCCCAGCTTTATTCTCCTCCTTGTCCCGCCTACACTTCCTGCCTAGCCAATGGCCAATCAGTGTTTTATTTATTGACTAATTATCAACACATTTGCCATACAGAACATCCCACAGCAGTTCAGTTGTTGAGTATTTACGGTCTCTTTCCTCACATACCCAGATGGTATTAGGCAAGACCAAATTCTAGCACTGTAAATGCTTTAGTGGATGAGCCCTGATCATGCAGTGTCTCCCTGCAATGCTTCTGCATTTTGGGAGTAGCTGACGGCTGTATAGCCTGGGTTGAACTAAATAACAAGGCATAAGGAGGATAATGCCATTAGTTGATAAAATAACTTTTATCTTATTACCAAGAAAGACAAAACATAGCTCTTCTTTCTTAATCCAACTATGCTCTACTTTTGGGTCCCAGGGACTTATCTAGAAAGAGTCTGAATGTTAAATTTATCAGTATGATGAATAATTTTTTGGATTAGCTTGTTCTGTTGAGAAAATTTATGTCATATGACTTAAATAGCCATTCATTCATTTACTGGGGCCAGTCAGCGAGTACTTACTGAAGCTGGCACCATATGCTAGACAGTGTCCTAATTTACGACTTCAGTAGGTTAAACTGACAAATAAAAAACAGCCCAACTCTCACTCAATTCATAATATAATAGAGGAAAAGATTAAATACCAGGCCAGTGAGATGACTCAGCGGGTAAATCTACTTGTAGCCAAGGCAGATGACCTGAGCTTGATTGATCAGTGCAACTCAGAGGTAGAAGGAGAAAACAGATTCCAGCAAGTTGGTGACTGACCTACATGTGCATGGTAGTAGCACGCATGCCCGTGCACACACACCACAAATCAATAAAGACCACTGTAAATTTAAAAGATTAAATATCATGGGCCCTTCACATCTGAGGTTTACATCCATGAGTTCTATTAATCACACATCAAAAATATATATAAAAAAGTTCCCTATGAATATGCATAAATGTCTTTTCTAGGAAAATGTACAATGGAACTACATAAGAAAGTAGGTGCCCATTATTAACATAATTTCATTACTAGAGGTTAAATCATCTCACTTCAAACATATCAAAACAATTTTAAAATGTAGTAACAACCTTCTTAATATTCAGGGTCTGTTGCTGACCTTAAAAGGTTAGTAAATGTTTTAAAAATGGATTGTGACCTCATTGTCTTTGACTTGCTCTATGATGCTTTAAAACTGGCCAAATATTATCAAGTGTTTCCTTTTTTATCTAGAGAAGAGCACAATGTGGGTAAGAGCTGTACACAAGCTAGCTTAAATTTCTTAAAAGCTTATAAAAGCAACAGGACTTTGTTTAGATGATACTGGTGCTACTATTAATTTTTAAAAATTATATGGCTTAACTAATTTTAGTGTGTTTTTCTGACTTATGTGAGTATGTGTCTATGTATACTAGTGTGTGTGTGTGTGTGTGTGTGTGTGTGTGTGTGTGTGTGTATGTGTGTAAGTGTGGGGAAATCATCTCTGCCCCAGGCAAATGTGAGGCTCAGAGGTTGATACTGACTGTCTTACTCTATTGATTCCCATATTATTTAATTATTATTATTGTTGTTGTTATTGCTATTATTTACAACAGGTCTGCCACTGAACCTGGACCTCACTTTTTGGAGTAAACTGACTGGCCAGAAAGCTCCAGGATCCACTTATCTCTGCCCCGTTGCTGGGATTATAGCTATGGTGTGTATAGCCATTATGGGCTTTTACATAGTGTTTGAGATACAAAGTAGGATCAGCATGCTGGTATAGCAAGCTCTTTACACACTAAGCCATCACCCTACTCCCTCTTAACTAATTTTATTTTTTTTTTAGTTCCTTAATTTTGTACAATGCTATTTAGACCATATTCACTCCCTCCTTTCAACTCTTCTTGGATCAATCTATTCTTCTCTACACACACAATTTTGTGTCTTTTTTAGTGTTCATGTGTCTGTGACTTGTATTCCTAATCATAATAAATTATTAAAAAACCAAAAAGACACTGAATTTATGTTCAGTATTCTTCTGGAGTTGCTAGATAGTATATTTGCCTGTCTGTTTTCCAGAGGAAAAAAGTCTCTTTTCTCCCTGAGGCAATGAGTTAATAATTCCAGTTATAAAATGAGTACATGAAAACATGTCAGATATTTTCTATCAATGCATATTATTTTCATTTTATTTAAATAGATGGGTAAACTGAAAATGATTACTTTTTACAAATTAATTCACTGATCCCCTTCAAGAACTTAGGTTGTTTGTAAAATTCATATAAAAAAGAATGAAAAGAAGTTAAATAATATAAACACATAACATTTGGAAATCACCCAAACCCATCAATGATATTGTTAGGAAGTAAAGCACCTCAATATGTCCCCATAATTTATACTTTCATGAGCAAAATGAGCAATGGACTTACAACCAGCAAACTGCATACTTGGTGTTATGAGTGTTTACATGAAATTCAGAATTTTGTTATTCAGATGAAAGTTATTTCAGTGTGGATTTTACAGGATTCAATATAATTTACTCCAAAATTATGTTATAAGGTGATGCTTTGCACAACCAAGCTTAAATACTTCCGCTAACTTGGCCTAATTTATCTTCAGTGTATTCTATAATTTATATTAATAATTAATGTCTGGTAACTTTTAATTACTGTGATAAAATATTGTGGCCCAAAATAACTTGTACAAGAAAGGGTTTATTTCAGTTCATAATTATAGCTCAAAGAGGAGGAGAGCAGGAACTCAAAAAAAGCAGGAAACTGGAGGCAGGTACTGAAGCAGAAGCCATGAAGGAGTGCTGCTGACGTTCATGTTCTCCGTGGCGTACTGAACTACCATCCTTATACCTCCCCTGTTCACCTCCTCAGAGGTGATTTCCAACAGTGGGCTGGATCCTTAAACATCAATCATCCGTGAAGTACAGACTTGTCTACAGGTCAATCTGCTGGAGGCATGTTTTCAGTTGAGGTTCCCTCTTCCCAGACAACCTTAGCTTATGTCAAGTTTACAACAACAAACAAAACAAAATGAACTATCCATAGTTAGTAAAAGCATAATTGATAAGCATAAGGTTATTTTCCCTTTATATGAGTGGGGCAACTTTAGCATCTGGAAAAGTGGCGTAAGATGAGCAATGTTTGTCTGCATGTGAAGAATATGATTACTGACTGTAAAGTCAAATATCCTTAACTTTATTTATGTCATAAGATGTCTTTGACACAAAACACACTCTGCTTCCCTTCTTTTGACAAAGAGACACAGAGATGATAGCTAGAGGAAACTACATCTTCTATAACAAATGAGGTATGATCTCTATGTTCTCCCAGATGGCCACAGCAAAGTTCTAAATTCTGAACTATTTCATTCCCCTGTATCATCCAGGCTTGCATCCTTTCAGGTATTATAACTTTTTGAAAGTAACTGTAAGTATTTTGTTATTTCTTATTACATATAACTGTGTATTTGGGTATGTTAATCTGAGTGCAGGCAACTGCAGAGGTCAGAGGTGTTGAATATGCCCAGAGCTGGACTCACAGGTAATTGTCAGTCACTTAATGTGAGACCTAGGAATTGAATGTGGTCCTCTTTGAGAACAGTGCATGCTCTTAACCAGTAAGCCACTTCTCTATCCTTTCTAAGGGTAATTTTGGATTGTACATGCCTCTGGATATAGGAGGGTGAGAATCTACCATGTACCTACTAAGCTATGTAGGTGGCTTGGCTTGGAAGATGGATGGCAGATAATTTAGAAATTTTTCACTGTGATTCAAGTGAAACTTTTGATTAGAATGTTACCTGAATTCAGAATCATGAGATATATTATTCAGTAACTCAATTTTTGTTCATCTGTCTTCTTTCTATTAAATAGTTATCACTTCTTAACGTATAACATAGGATTTTTCTTTAAATATGCATTGAATGTTGATGGCATGTTCTATCATTGATTCCTAAATTAGTTGCTCTTTTTGGTCATTGGAGATATTATAATGTCAAAAATGAAATAAAAACAGGCAAGAGAATATACTTTTTCATATTCTATAGGGAAGAATCCAGGCTTTCAAATTTTAGAGAGCTCGTTCATCTTTTGGGTAAACCAGTAATGGATAGCCTTTAGAAAATAGAAAATCTGTTAGCGAGATGACTACAGCCTGAATATCTCAATGATAAGGCAATGTTGCTGCCTTTCTGTTTCTCTCTGTTTCTGTCTCCGACTCTCTCTAAATCTCAATAGATACATAGCTAGATAACTGATAGGTATAGCCATCTGATGAAAGTGGAAAAGGAGCTAATGAAAATCTTTTCCCATTCTGTTGGCTGCCTTCTTTCTTATGACCATTTCCTTTGCCTTATAGAAGCTTATCTGCTTCATGAGGTCCCATCTACTAATTGTTGATCATAGTGCCTAGACTATCCATGTTACATTTAAGAAATTGTCTCCAGTGCTAGTATATTCATGGCTATTCCCTACTTTCTCTTCCATCAGGTTCAGTGTGCCTGATTTTATGTTGAGGTCTTTGGTCCACTTGGTCCAGTTTTGTGCAGGGTAATAGATATGGATCTAGTTGCATTCTTCTATATGCAGACCTCCAGTTAGACCAGCACCATTTGCTGAAGATACTTTCTTTTTTTTTCCTTGTGTGTTTCTGGCCTCTTTAATCAAAATCACGTGTCCATAGGTGTGTGGATTTTATGCCTGGATCTTTAATTCAATTCCATTGATCAATGTATCTGTGTTTATGCCAATGCCATGTGTATTTTATTACTATAGCTCTGTAGTAGAGCTTGCAATCAGGAATGGTGATGTGAAGAATTGTGACGGGACTTTGATGAGGATTTCATTGAATTTGTAGATTGCCTTTTGTTGTTTTATCTTCAGCAGAGTGGCTGTGCCTTATTCTACTACTATTTAAGCCAGCAATTGTGACTCCGCAGTTACCAGGTGTTTCTCTAGCAGTGGCCTGGCCGATTAGGCTGCAGCCTGCCAAGAATTCTACACCCACAAGCACTGGCTCTGTCACTGCTGCTAAAGGTAGCTTTAACTAAATCTCTACTGTTCTATGTATAAATAAGACTCAAGATTCAAAGGCTGGAGTGAAAACCTGCTCGTTCAGAGAGGCTGGGGGGCAATTAGCTAACTTTCTCTCCTTGCTGGTGTCTCCCAAAATATCTCCTCTGATGCTCTATGATTATTTTCTGTCAACCAATGGGTGAACTCATCCTCTGACCCAAGGTTAATTTTGTTTAATTAATATGAATGCAAATTCGGGGTTCTTAGTATGATCGAATATCCCCCCACTGTTTTTAGTAGAATGGCCATTTTAAATATGTCAATTTTACAGATCCATGAGCATGGGTGATCTTTCCAAATTTTGATATCTTCTTCAATTTCTTTCTTCAAAAACTTGAAATTGTTGTTATACAAGTCTTTTACTTGCTTGCTTAGGGTTACCTCAAAATATTTTATATTGTTTGGGGCTTTTATGAGGGGTGTTGTTTTCCTGATTTCGTTCTCAGTCCATTTCTCAATTGTATACAGGAAGGTTACTTTGTTTTTGAGTAAATCTTGTATCCAGTCACATCATTGAAGGTGTTTACTGGCTGTAGTAGTTCTCTGGCAGGATTTTTGGGGTATCTTATGTATACTATCATATCATCTGCAAATAATGATATTTTGACTTCTTAATTTCCAATTTTATCCCCTTGATCTCTTCAGTTGTCTTGTTACTGTAGCTAGAATTTCAAATACTATATTGAATAGATATGGAGAGAGTGGACAGCCTTGTCTTGTTCCTGATTTTAGTTAAATTGCTTTGAGTTTATTTTCATATGTGTCTATTATTATTTCTCATGCATTCCACCAGTTATTGGCAATGGTTCCTTTCAATTTTGAGTGGCAACAGTGTGACAATATTCACACTGTAATTCCTCGTCGCTCTGATTTGTACACTTTTCCTCCATGTGCTACATTTAAATTTATTCTGAATAGATGAAGACTTACCTGACCCCCTAGGGACTTCAATAATCTTTCCAAATTGAAACAAGAACATGTAAGACAACTCTTCTTGGAATATCTTGCAAAGCAGTTCAGTCCCTGGGAACCAGACAATCACACATTCCTTTAGTGACAAGGAAGAATTAACTCCCATTTAGTCCATTTAGGTTTTCAGAGTGCTAATGGATAAGTGGGTCTTATCTAAACAAAACCATGCCTGCTTTCAATTATCATCAACTGTGAGCTATAATCTCCAGGGGTGGAGAATTTGTGAAATCCCTGGACACAATATTTTTCCATCTAAAAGCTTGCCTTGCTCTATATTCTTCTCTTGGCTGTGTATCATAGTGGTTAATAGAAGTACTTCTTCCAACTTGCTGTTTAAGATCTATGGCTGTACATATTTTCTCTTTTCGGGTTACTCCTTCCTTGTCTAGTGACAAAAATAATATAAGGTTAGCTCTGTATATCAGTTAAATTCAATAGATGGGGAATATGAGTAATACAAAAAGATGTTGAAGTGTGACCTCACTTGACCTGACTTTGCTTTATGACTTGCTGCTAGCTCTGCTAGGAGTCACGCCCCTCACGACAATCCATCTTGAGCCAGTAATCACTAAAGGCTTTTTACAGTTCTGTATATGATATTCAACATTTTCCAAGGAGAGATTGTTTTCTTAGACATGAGTTCAGTCTTCTTTGATCTACAATGAAGCATCCTATTTTTTTTTTTTACCCTGGACTCTTCATGTTAGCTCTTCAGATAATTCAACATCAGATATTTATTTGCTTTCATAACTTTCTTCACTGGAAAAAAATAACTACTAAGTAAAATGTGTCATAACAACAATTGACGTACAACTTAGAAGTTTATTCATCTTTACAACTGCTTTGGTAACTAGTATGCTAAGATATTTCATCACAATTTAATTAAGTGAAACCAGTCCTCCCATGGCCTAAAATAAAAAAAAAATTATACAACTAGTATACAAACTAGAAGTATAGAGAACTATGACAATCACTTTTTTGAGCAATTTTAAAATTACATCATCCCTATAGTATATTCTTTGTTTATATCATTACAATGCTTAATATTTGGCTATTTGTTATTATTATTATTGTTGTTGTTGTTTAGATGGTGTGTGTGTGTGTGTGTGTGTGTGTTCTTTTATCTGTGCCACAGTGTGCCTATGGAGGTAAGGAAATGATTTGGTGGGTTTTTTTCTTCTTCTCTTATGCCAACTGTATGGGAGAATCTATGGATCAAACTCTTAGACTTAGGCTTGAACAATAACATTTTTCCTGCTGAACTGTCTTTCCTACCCAATATATAGCTGTTGCTTTCATATGATATGCCATCTAAGAAATTAGGACAGTATGTACTGCCTAGAAAAATGGCATCCATCTCATGGAAGCATCACTTGAATTATTGTACACAGATTTACACCAAACTCTTTTCATTCCAAAAATAGTTTAGGAATCTCTTTATTACCAAGTCATTTATGGTAAATTCCACTACAGCTCCTGTCTGAAGTAGTAGTAGAAGGTATGTCCCTGTCAATGGTTTTGAATTGCTGTGGGATGGTCTGTATGGCAAATGTGTTGCTCTGATTGGTTGGTAAATAAAACACTGATTGGCCATTGGCTAGGCAGGAAGTATAGGCGGGACAAGGAGGAGAATAAAGTTGGGAAGTGAAAGGCTGAGTCAGAGAGACACTGCCAGCCGCCATGATGACAAACAGCATGTGAAGATGCCGGTAAGCCACGAGCCATGTGGCAAGGTATAGATTAATGGAAATGGATTAATTTAAGCTGTAAGAACAGTTAGCAAGAAGCCTGCCACGGCCATACAGTTTGTAAGCAATATAAGTCTCTGTGTTTGCTTGGTTGGGTCTGAGTGGCTGTGGGACTGGAGGGTGATAGAGATTTGTCCTGACTGTGGGTCAGGCAGGAAAACTCTAGCTACAATGAATTTAAGGATGCATACACTCAAACTTGTCTCTAGGTTGTAGCCCATCCTAGAGAGGTAGGCAACTTTTACTGTGCATTACCAGAAATTTTAAACATAGAAACATACATAGTTTAAATAAAGGCACCTGAAATATCAAACTATCAATGCTTGTTTGATTGCCCTCAAAACTCTACCTAGGTAACAAAATCATCTCATTTTCTATCAAACTGTTTTCTTTAAAAATTGTTCTTTTATTCAATTCCATTGGTCCACATGTCGGTTTTTATGCCAGTACCAAGCTGTTTTTATTACTGTAGCTCTATAGTAGAGCTTGAGGTCAGGGATCGTGATGCCTCCAGAGGTTGTTTTATTGTACAGGATTCTTTTGGCTATCCTGGGTTTTTTATTTTTCCATATGAAGTTGAGTATTATTCTTTCCAGGTCTGTGAAGAATTGTGTTAGTATTTTGATGGGGATTGCACTGAATCTATAGATTGCTTTTGGTAAGATTGCCATTTTTACTATGTTAGTCCTGCCTATCCATGAGCATGGGAGATCTTTCCATTTTCTGACATCTTCAATTTCTTTTATCAGGGACTTAAAGTTCTTGTCATATAGGTCCTTCACTTGCTTGGTTAGTGTTACCCCAAGGTATTTTATATCATTTGTGGCTATTGTAAAGGGTGATGTATCTCTGATTTCCTTCTCAGCCTGTTTGTCAATTGTATATAGGAGGGCTACTGATTTTTTTGATTTTTGACAAAGAAGCCAAAATTGTGCAATTCAAAAAAGAAAGTATCTTCAACAAATGGTGCTGGCATAACTAAATATCAACATGTAGAAGGCTGCAAATAGATCCATATCTATCACTGTGCACAAAACTTAAGTCCAAGTGGATCAAAGACCTCAACATAAATCCAGCTACTCTGAACCTGTTAAAAGAGAAAGTATGAAGTAGTCTTGAACACATTGGCATAGGAGATCACTTCCTCAATATAACACCAGTAGCACAGACACTGAGAAAAACAATCAATCAATGGGACCTCTTGAAACTGAGAAGCTTTTGCAGAGCAAAGGATACGGTCAACAAGGCAAAGTGACAACCTACAGAATGGGAAAAGGTCTTCACCAAGCCCACATCTGACAGAGGACTGATATCCAGAATATATAAAGAACTCAAGAAATTAGACATCAAAATGCCCAACAGTCCAATTAAGAAATGGGCTATAGAGCTAAACAGAGAATTCTCAACAGAGGAAGCTCAAATGGCTGAAAGACATTTAAGGAATTGCTCAACATCCCTAATCATCAGGGAAATGCAAATCAAAACAACTCTGAGATACCACCTTATGCCTGTCAGAATGGCTTAAGATCAAAAACACTGAAGACAGATTATGCTGGAGAAGATGTGGAGCTAGGGGATCTCTCCTCTACTGCTGGTGGGAATGCAAGCTTGTACAATCACTTTGGAAATCAATATGACACTTTCTTAGAAAACTGGGAATCAATCTCCCCCAAGACCCAGCTATACCACTCTTGGGCATATTCTCAAGGAATGCTCAATCATACCACAAGAGCACTTGCTCAGCTATGTTCATATCAGCATTGTTTGTAATAGCCAGAACCTGGAAACAACCTAGATACCCTTCGACTGAAGAATGGATAAATAAAATGTGGTACACATACACAATGGAATACTACTCAGGAGAGAAAAACAATGACATCATGAGGTTTGCAGGCAAATGGATGGATCTAGAAAAAAACATCCTAAGTGAGGTAACCCAGACTCAGAAAGACAAACATGGTATGTACTCACTCATAGGAGGATACTAGATGCAAAACAAAGATGAATAGACTGCCACTCACAACTCCAGGGAGGCTACCTAGAAAATAGGACCCCAAGAAAGACACAGGGATTGCCCAATGACAGAGAAATGGATGAGATCTACATGAACAACCTGGACGTGAGTGGGAGTAATGAAGGGCAAGGGTCGAGGGAAAGAGAGTTTAGGGGAGCGGGAGATCCCAGCTGAATCAAGAACAGAGAGGGAGAACAAGGAATAAAAGGCCATGATAAATGGAGACCACATGAGAATAGGAAGAAGCAAAGTGCTAGAGAGGTACACAGAAATCCACAAAGATACCTCCACAATAGACTACTGGCAATGTTCGAGAGAAAGCCCGAACTGACCTCCTCTGGTGATAGGATGGCCAAACTCCCTAATTGTATGCTAGAAACCTCATCCAATGACTGAGGGAACTGGATGCAGAGATCCATGGCCAGGCCCCAGGTGGAGCTCCAGGAGTCCAGTTGGCGAGAAAGAGGAGGGTTTGTATGAGCGAGAATTGTTGAGACCAAGATTGGGAAAAGCACAGGGACAAATAGCCAAACGAACGGAAACACATGAACTATGAACCAACAGCTGAGGAGCCCCCAACTGGATCAGGCCTTCTGGATAAGTGAGAGAGTTGACTAGCTTGATTTGTTTGGGAAGCATCCAGGCAGTGGGACCTGGACCTGTCCTCAGTGCATGAGCTGGCTGTTTGGAACCTGGGGCTTATACAGGGACACTTGGCTCAGCCTGGGAGGAGGGGACTGGACCTGCCTGGACTGAATCTACCAGGTTGGACTTAATCCCCAGGGGAGTCTTTTCCCTGGAGGAGATGGGAATGGGGCATGGACTGGAGGGTAGGTGGAGGGGAGGGGGGAGAACAAGGGAATCCGTGGCTGATATATAAAATTAAATTAAATTATAAAATAAAATAAAAATTAAAAAATTGTTCCGTTAAATACTTTGTTTTCTATGAAAAGAAGGCATATTTTTTGCAATTAAAAAAATCTGTAAAATCTTTAAGACAAATTACTTGCAAATATAGGAAATTATCTGTATAGTAGAGAACTCCATGTTTTATTCTCATTGCATTAATTTAAAAAATGTTTGAAAGGAAGGAGAATCAATGCTACAGACAAAGGTATCCATCATGACAGACGGGGCTATGGGAATATCAGGAAAGCAGCCAGAGGTATTGCCAACACTGCAATCAGTCACATTTTTGTATGTAACGTCTTGACCCAAACAGTAAATGTAGATGTGTTGGTCTGCCATTGTTTGTTTTTATTGTCATTGAATTGGACTTCTTTTCCAGACAAAGCTATGACTGATAAGAGCTTCCAAACTCTTAAAGACTTAAAATATATTTCTACACCTCAGAATACTCTGAGATAGACCCATAAATTCATAACTGTCTCCGTAATAGAATTATTATGTGTAAATTAAAGGAAAGAAGAGTGTGCAGTCTGAAGGGAAACAGGGATTCAACACAATTGCACACCAACTAGAAGAAGCACTGCAACAGGTATTTTCACTGACATGTTCATGTCAGACATAAAAAGACAATCCAGTGTTTCTAGATAATACAGGGTAATTTGGTTGGTGAAATGGCATCAGCTCTCTTTCTTTGCTCCAGGGCTCAAGCCAACTTATCTATTTTCAGAGCACACAATCAAGTTAGTTGTCTGTTTAATATGGAAAGGTTTTTATGGTTTTATCTGCTGTAATTTATTAATAAACCATGTATCTAATATTGCATCCCATTAGTTTTAATACTTTTTTTTTTCCAAGAAAGGGTTTCTCTGTGTATCCTTGACTGTCCTGGAATTCACTGTATAGATTAGGTTGTACTCAAACTCCCAGAAATCTGCCTAGCTATGCCTCCTGAGTGCTGTCATTAATGGAGTGTTCCACCACTGCATGCCTAGCTCACCTAATTGCTTTAAGGAAACACAATGGTCTTATGGACAAGTGTCTCAGATCATGGGAACTTTTTGCTTTTTTATTATGTTTTCATGCAGGTCTCTAGGAAAATTTATTTCGTTAAGATTTATCAAAAAATTCCTGATTAAAAGATGTATTAAAATTATTCTCTCAAACTATTCTAACTTTAGAGGTACTTTATTTTAAATTGTATTAAATTTGCTTATTTTATTTTCAAAGCATATCCAATGTCATGGTGCTTCAGGTTAGAGAAGATAGTATTTCCAGATACTCGGGAACTAAATGCATTTAGCACCTAACCTGACAAGCCAAGTTCCATCCCCAGGACCCACATGTAGGAAGCAGACAACTGACTCCCAACAGAAGTCCCTTCTGACTTTCACATGTCTGCTGTGTCATGCCTGTACCCACCTACAGGTATACACAAAATAAATAAATGCAATGTAATAAGGATTATAAAACCTTCTCTTTTTTTAAGCATGGACGTCATATATGAATTGCATAAATATAATGTTTAAATGTAAACACACACATATTTATAAATAAATAAATATGAGTTATAACTTTTAATCCAAATTTTAATTTCACGGTTTATTTAATAAATTTATTTTCATGTTAAATTTTACATTGTTTCAGTGACCTAGTTAATAGCTACTTATAGCATGTGAGAGACATTATAGTGTTCTATTATATAGATTCTTAGGATTGAACTGAGGTCTTCTGGCTTGGCTGCAAGCACCTTTATCCAGTGATCCATCTTACCTCATCTTGATTGATTCAAATGTTCAGAAAAGGAAAAATGAAAGAGAATTTCCTTAGTTTGTTAAATAGAACAGTGAAAAGTTGCATTTTAACCCTGGAACACAATGTGAACACTTAAGAAAGACAATTTCTATCCAACATTGGAATGAGATAGAAATTCTGTCTAATTCAGTCAGGAACAGTGAATAAAATTCACTCATACTGGAAAGGATGGAGAGACATTATTTTTATTTATATACGTCATTGTCTATATACATAATTCTCTAGATTATAAGAAACAAACTATTAAAAGTAGCACATTTAGTATAACATGGGTCATAAAATTCATACAAAAATATGTTGTACTTTTGTATGGTACATTGAGAATTCAGAAGTTAAAATATCTTAAAGTTCCATTTATGTAGGAATAAATCTAACAAAATCCATGAAAGAAAATCAGGGATGACCTAAGTAGAGTGATAACCATCATTCATGAGGTAAAAGGATATTATTGTTAATGCCACACAAATATAAATTCAATCAGCACTTGTTGCTGTTCCAGAGTTCCTGAGTACAGTTCAGAACCCATGTCTTGTGGTTCATAATCACCCATAATTCCTGCTCCAGAGGCTCCAACATCTTCTACTGGCCTCCTTCAGTACCCATACACATGTAACACTCACTCAACACTAACCCATACATAAAATATATAAATAAAAATTTAAAATACACCTAACAATTTTCTTAAGTCCTTCCACTTTGGGGTAATTAGCAGGGCAATCTCCCATTTATGAACCACATTGTAGTATATATTCTTGCATCTGTGAGTGTCTGGTTGCCATTCATATTTTAACTACTTTGAGTAATGCTGCAATAAAAAAAGGACATATGTTAATATGGTGGTGATATATCTACCCTTGAGTTGATGTACATTACTGCAGTATATGTTCTTTGCTTATTTCTATAACATGTTATTTAAATTTCCATGACTGAGTTTTATGCTCTTCATGAACTTTGTGCACTTACTAGATATTTATTTTAGTAATGGTTTTCATGTTGAATTGGCCTTCACTACTTTTACTTGTTTCCTTTGCCTACAATTAAAATTGCAAGATCCTGGTTGCCTGGAAAAGATGTGAGAAAATGTAATACAAAGCAGAGCTTTAAAGACATGTCCTGTGGAATGGTCTGTATGGCAAATGTGTTGCTGATTAGTCAATAAATAAAACACTGATTGGCCATTGGCTAGGCAGGAAGTGTAGGCGGGACAAGGAGGAGAATAAAGCTGGGAAGTGGAAGGCTGAGTGAGAGAGACACTGCCAGCCACCACGATGACAAGCTGCATGTGAAGATGCCAGTAAGCCACGAGCCACGTGGCAAGGTATAGATTTATAGAAATGGATTAATTTAAGCTGTAAGAAAAGTTAGCAAGAAGCCTGCCACGGCCATACAGTTTGTAACCAATATAAGTCTCTGTGTTTTCCTGGTCGGGTCTGAGCGGCTGTGGGACTGGCAGGTGATAGAGATTTGTCCTGACTGTGGGCCAGGCAGGAAAACTCTAGCTACAGACATGAGGCTCTGGAGGCCAGCTAGAGGGCTAAAAAGATGGGTCACCAGTTAATGGCATATACTGTTCTTGTAAGGACCTGGGTTTTGTTCTCAAAACTCATATGGTACCAAAAACCATGCAGTTCCAGGGGACCCTCCAATGCCTTCTGGCTTCCAAGGGCACTGAATATATGTAGTGCACAGACATGAATGCAGGCAAAACACACATGTATGGAAAATAAAAATAAATAAACCCATTAAAAACTGTTGCGCATTCCACTTAATAATTGTAATAATTCTTGGTTGTGAGCCTGGCCTTCAGTGGCTGAGCCATCTGCATGTGCAAACATGCATGTCTCCACATCTATATGCATTTCTTTTGCTTATTTTTTCTTATTTGGTTGTTTTATCCTATTCCAACTTATTTTATTTTTATGTTGTTGTTATTTCTTATATTCATCATTTTCTCTAAAGAGAGACAGAAAAGATGTGGATATGGATAGGAGGAAAGGTAGGGAAGATCTGGAAAGGAAAAATCATAATCAGAATATATTGTATGAAAAAAATCTATTTTCAATAAAAATTTGTAATAATTGTTTTAAGGATTTGTTCTCATTTCCATTTTAACAGATTGTACATTTTAAGAATTCTCTTCAAATACTTTAAATACATCTCAATAATTTTGTCAAATTATTTTATGATTTTGTGAGTTATTTACAACATATAATTAAAATATCAAAGTGTTCTCAGATAATTTAGAATTTTTGAAAAATACATTCTGAATTCCTAAAAGCTCACTAAAGTAGCTATTTTAGCATAAAATTTTTTTTTTCAAATGAAAACTCTGTTGAACCTGGGAAGCAACCACATTCCTGCTGAAGGAAGCAATTCATTTCAGATATTTTTTTCTTTGTTGTAACTGATGATTTTACAATGTGGTCTGAAACCAGAATACACAAAACTGCCACATTTCCTCCCTCCTCAGTTCACCTCAGCCACCTCAGAATGAACCTGATTTATACTTTAAGTGTCTTAACAATGTGTTTTTCTCCTTGAACTTGGTTTTGTTCTGAACTTATATCCTTCATAACTTTCTAATTAACACCTACTTTGTTCCTGTGAAGGGTCAAAATACAAAACCTCAGACCATTAGAGGGTGTTAAGCAATAATGCTTTGTGCAACAATGATTTCATATAACACACACACACATACACACACACACACACACACACACACACACACACACACACACACAACTTCCATTTCATTAGCAGAATAAAAAATATGGCTCAATCCACTAAGTGTAAGTCAATAATCTCTAGATATTTTGGGGAAATTTGGACAAATGTTCTGTTCATTGAAGGCCACTTTTTTACTGACCTATGCCAGCTCAGAACTTCTTATAGTACTATTTTAAGATTTACTTACTTTTGTTTTATGTATATAAGTGTTTTGCCTCCAGGTATGTGTGTGCACCACATAAATGCCTGGTAACCAAGGAAACTGCCCCCCAAAGGACTTATATGTGGTCCACATTCATATCTGAAGAGAAAACACAGATAGTTGTGGTTAGTCATCAAGTTGGTGCTGGGAACTGAACTTGGGTTTTCTTCAAGAGCATCGTGTGTGCTACAATCTCTGAACCTTCTCTTCTGCCCCACGTATTATTTTAAACTTAGACCATGATACATGTTTATATAATTTCATCTTACTGACCCGATGCTTATCTATTTTGTGTGTGTGTGATCTGACGGACATCAATAATGATTAATCCTATTCTGTCAATACCCAGAAAGTTCTCTATGCAGTAAATATATTTTTGAAGATGATTTCTAACACATGAATGAATGTTTTCATTTCTAAGATATGGGATACTTTTCATTTTACTCTACATAGCTAAGAAATATACCTCCAAAACAGAAAAAATATTCAGTACACTTGAATATAGGCATTGTTATTTAACATGCTAACTAATTTTTATTTTTGTGGTCAATTCCAAGTTACCTCACAGCCTTCCTCCAAGTGATCTTTCTGAACAAAAGCTATGTGAAAGGCAATACCTATCATTGTCAGGACAGTGGTGTTTCAAGGTCTGTTGACTGTAATTACAACAAAAGAAATGTGAAAATGCTTTTGGATCAGCAATACACAGTTGTTTGGAGATATTTAACCTTGTTACCTAGAAGGCACACAACATTTGCCTGTTAACAGGAAGTGTTTGACCCCAGGACATTTCAATTGTCTGTGGAAGCCCTATTGTTTACATTCACTGGACTATACCTCCCTGCCTATCTACACACACACACACATACACACACACAGAAACACACACATATACACTCACATGTTCACACACACACAAACACTTACATAAAATTTGTCAAATTCTTTATTGGCATAATCCAATGTGCAGAAATATCAAACACATGAGATTCCAAACCCATTTTCCATTCAGATGGTCGAAACAGATTATCTGTAAGAAAAAAAAAAGTATAATTTCATTCTTAAAAATCCAAATACATAATTTAAGAAGGACTCTTTAGTTTCCATCTTTTAACTATAATTTGATAGACTACATTGATCAGGCACAGATACAATATGTGCCATGGTCTACATGATTGTGTATTTGTTGATTTCTACAGGTGTCCCTCTCAGACAACGCATTCTTTAACAACAATAGTAATAAATGTGACAACATCATTAAAAATAAGATACTCTGGGTGCTGAGAAGTTGCCTCATTTGCATATGAATTCTTGTGCAAGAACGCAGACATGGGTTTAAATCTCTATCACCCATGTAAATTTTGAGTGTGGCCATGTTCACCTGCAAATCCAAAACTGTGGAGAGTGGAGTCAAGAGGATCACTGGGGCTTGCTGGCTGCTAATCTAGCTTCAAGTTAGTGAGAAATCTTGCCAGGGGAATAAATAAGAGACTTACTGAGCAAGACATCTTACATCCTTCCCAGGCATCTGCCCACACACAGATTCATATTAGAACATCTGTGTACATATACAACACAAAGGCACAAACACACATCCAAAGCCTTAGAGAAGTAATACACGTTTTATTTTTAAAAATTACCTTAATTCTGATTATGGTATCTGACTCAGCAACATGTGTACCTCCACACCAACATTGTCTCCTGTGACTCCCAAGTAGAGTATTTACCAATATGTCTATACATCCTCAATTTGTGTTTTGTGCAGTAAGGGGGAAGATTAGTCAAGACAGTAAGGGGTTACCATGGCAGCTCTTTCTGCCCAGTCATATCTGTTTTAGAAAATAGTTAGCATATTTCCGGAACATCTGCAATATCATGGCATAGAGACTTAACACTTGAAGAAAAATTTCTGCTTCTCCTGTAGTATTCTTAGCAGCAACAAACAAGCTGGCCTTTGCTATGATAAGGGGGGTGGGCTGCCCAAGTAGCTTTGTTTATCTACCCATATTAAAAAACACTGACATCAACAACAACAACAATCAATAAAAGTGAACATGCTTGTAAATTTTTCAGGAATTACAAAGCATAGGAATGATGATGGGCTAGACTTCGTGAAGTAAACTAAAGGTGTCAAGAATCACAGTTATTTCTGAATACAAATAAGATAAAATATGCTTCTAATTTTAAGAGCAGTTTAAATTTAGGCATATATTTCAAGTTATCTAGTGTTAAGACTGAAAAGAACATATTTAGACATTTTCCCAGGCACAGTTCTTATTGAAGGAAAGAGTGATATCTGTTAAATGCACACTGCATAAAAGTATACTGTGAAAAGTAAAGATTTTTTTCTTCATAACGCATGTTTAGTACTTGTAAACATTTTAGTTGAAAAATGAGCAAACTTCCCACTGTCCACTCATTTAATTTTAATAATATTTTAATTTGAAACCCAAACCACTTATTTTTTTCACTATTCTTGGAAAGTTTCTGCTTTCCATGTCTCTTTGCTCATGCAGAACCTTGCACATTTTTTCTGGTCCTTTCTTATTTTGGAGGACTGTGCATTATTTTCATCTTTGATTTTAAGAAGAGCGATAAAAATTGCAATCTGTCACCGACTTTTTCTCATAACCTTGGACCCAGTTCATCATAGCTAAATTGCAAACTTGGCGAAAAGTTGTTTCCATTTGCTTCATTGATTTTAAAAGTGATTGAATTTGAGAACTACTGTTGTTGATGATCCAATTCTACCACAGCAAAGTTTGTATGTGTGTTCAATTGTTTCCTGCTGCCTTGTTGCTAACATGCTCTTTTCTGTTGAATACAACCATAAATTATAGCTGAGAACAAAGAAAGTGATTTTCATTGGCTAATTGGGCCAAGGTATTACATGATATGAACAGTAGATAGAAAGGAATTATCTTGATGTCAACATTGCATGACTATTTATACTTGAGTTGGAATGTAAAATGTCCAGTGTTTGAGAACTTGATCCCCAGAGGGTGGCACTGCTTTGGAAGGTCATGGACTTGAAGGTGGGGTTTTGCTTGAGAAAGCACATCACTGAGCATGAGGCATTTTCTATTTCAGGAGTGATTAAGTAATGTTGTTGTTGCTGTGAGTAGCAATATTATCATATGTAACCTCTTCATCATGGAGTCTTGTCCTCTGGAACCTTAAATCAAAACAAACAAACAACAGAACCACTAAATCTTTTTCTCCAAAAATTGTCTTTTTTCAAAGGTTATTTTGTCACAACAGAAGAAAATAAAGTAATATATTAAACAATGCTACAGAACTCACAGAACTTTTGGGAACGGCCAACCAATGACTAGTTTAACTTGAGGCCCACCCCTCAAGAGAGAGCCTATGTCCTACACTATCTGGACAGTCAGGAACCTGACACTGGAAAGCCCAGAGATCTAGAACCAAACACTACTGACACACACACACACACACACACACACACACACACACACACACACTGAAAAACAAAGAACAATTAAATGACTAATAATATTCGTCTATACTAATGGATCCATACCTTATCCAGTCATCATCAGAGAGGCTTCCTCCAGCAGCAGATGGGTGCAGGTACAGAGACCCACAGCCAGTCATGATGTGGAAAGAGTGTCTAATTGGAAGTTTCTGTCATGTCCCTCTGATGGGAGCTTAGGGAAGTCCTTGAAGAGAGGTAGGAAACATTTTAGGAATCAGAGGGGATGGAGACCACCTAGAGAGAGCATGGCCCTCTGAATCAGCTAAACAGGGCTCACATGGACTCACAAAGACTGAAACAGCAATTGCAGGGCCTGTATGACTCTGCACCAGGTCCTCTGTACATAGATGGTGGCTAGTGGTGTTTTTGTAAGACTCCTAACAGTGAGAACAGGTGTATCTCTTACTCTTTTGCATGCTCTTGAGACTCTTTCCTTCCTACTGAGTTCCCTTGTCCACCCTTGATATGCGAGTCTTTGCCTTGACTTACTGTATCTTGTTTTATCATGTTTAATTGTTGTTTCTTGGAAACTTGCTCTTTTCTGAAGGGAAACAGAGGAGGAGCAGATCTGGGAAAGAGGGGAGGTGTGTGGGTGGGAGCTAGGAGGAGTGGAGAGATCACAAACTGTGGTTGGAATATATTGTATAAGTGAAGAATCTATTTTCAATTAAAAGAAAACTTGCCCCAGATCTATTCAGGATATAATGGCTGCTGTGTTGCTGAATGCCCTATTGAATAACAGAAATAACACTTGCAGAAAATAACACTTCCCTGTGTGTGTATGTGTTTCGTTTTATGTGTGTGTACACATGTGTGCTTATTTATGGCAGTGGAAGACACACACACAGAGAGAGAGAGAGAGAGAGAGAGAGAGAGAGAGAGAGAGAGGAGAGAGAGAACGAGAGAGTGAAAGACAGAGACAGAGGAATTTTTTTTCTATTTTTCTTTTATTGAAAATATGTATTTTTTTCTCTTTCATTGCTCTCCCACATGATAGAGGAGACATCATGGGGATAGGGAGAAACCAGGTACTAGGGAATTTATCATGATCCACAAGGATGACTCGAGCTTAGACTGCTAGAAATAATGGAGAGGTTACCTGAGCTGGCCTGCCCCAGTAATCAGATTGGTGAATACCCTGTCATCATAGAGCCTTTGTTCAGTAACTGATGGAAGCAGATGCAGAGATCCAGAACCAAGCACCAGGCTGAGCTCCAGGAGCATCAAGATCATAATGTGAAAACCTACTGAGACAACCAAACCAAGCTAATGGGAACCCATGAAATTTAGATCAACAGCGATGGAGCCTCCGTGGGGCTGGACTAGACCTTCTGCATAAGCGAGACAGTTGTGTAGCTTGGTCTGTTTGAGAGGCCCCTGGCAATAGGATCAGGATCCATCCCTGGTGCATGAGCTGGCTCTTTGGAACCCATTACCTATGGTGGGACATCTCAAAGAGCTTGATGAAGGGGGAAGGGCTTGGACCTGCCTCAGCTGAATGTACCGGGCTCTGCTGACTCCCCATGGGAGGCCTTACCTTATCTGAGGAGGGAACAGAGGGTGGGTTAGGGGGAAAGACTAGGGATCATGAGGGGAGAGGAGAGGGGGATCTGTGGTTGGTATGTAAAATAAAATTTTCTTAATTAAAAAAAGGAAATATATGTTTTCATGCAGTATACTCTTTATTGATTCCCCTCCCTGGACTCCTCTGAGATTCTCCTACCTCTCTTCCATCTGAGTCCACTCCATGTCTCTCTATCCTAGAAAATAAACAGACTTATAAAGAATAATAATAAAATAAATTAAGATAAAACAAAAACAAATAAATCCTAATAGAACAAAATAAAGGACAGTAGAAAAAGAGCCAAAAGGAAAGCACAAGAAATGACAGAGGTGTAGACACACCCATTCACACATGCAGGAATCCCATAAAAACACAAAGCCAGAAAACAGATAAATAAATAATTTCATTAATATAAAAATAAATTAAAACATGAAAGAAAAATAAATATATAAGCAAATAAATAAATGCCCTGACTAAACATTATGTGACAAAGAACCTCCACAGATGCCTATGAATTCATTTTCTGTTGACCCTCTACTGCTGGGCATGCAGCCTACACTTAAGGGTGATTTGTAACCCTCAGTGAGAATATGATGAAGAAAACTCAACTTTCATTTGCTAGTTGTTATCAATTATAATATCTTCTGGATTCAGGAGATGGGCTTATGCCCAGTTCTCCTCTCAGTGCTGGGATTCCATTTGGCACAGATCTGTACAAACCCACAGATCTATGCATGCTGCTGAACCGTAGTATTTAACTTTGCCCTAGGTCCCTGGCCTATCTAGTCTCAGGCTCTTGCCCATCTGAACAGTGTCAGAGATGGGCTCCATCTCATGGAGTAGGCCTTAATATTGATTGGTTACTTGCACAATGCCATGGGAATCTCACAAACCACAGTCTAGGCAATTACCAAGGCTACTGGTTACTCTCCAAAGACTGATGATAAAGCTCAATTGCTTACTTTGTTATTTTCAGAAATACATTCACATCAATTTGAGATGAGGAACTTGTCCCAAATATCCAAGGCTGGCCAGCAGGCTAATGACTCACAGCACATTTGGTGTTGTCCTCAAATCAAAAGACAGAGTTCTGACAATCTCACATCATCTATGTAGATGACTCTTCATGATCTTCAAGGCTTCATGCATGTGGGCCACTAACAGTCATTGAGGACAGGATTAATCTTATAAAAATATTTCATAAGAATACCATTCATCAAATATTTGGGTGCCATAGCCTATCCTAGTTTAAACATCAAATTAATCCCACGATCCATTTATTCAGAAATTTGAATCTGTGGTATATGTGTTCTCTACAGAAATCAGAGTAGGTGAAGTGTCAAGGACACTCTTGGTTTTCAGAGATACATATGTATTATCAAAGCAAGTTATGATGTTTAATGAGCAACATAGTAATGAAGAGAGTAACATCACTGTAGCAAGATCTTTGTAAAACAACAACAACAAAACCAGAAAACAAAACAACAAAACAAAACAAACAAACAAACAAAAAACTAGGGCACTAAATGTCATAGCCTTGAAATTCCCCTCTTTCTCAATGCTCATAGGAAATAAATAAATAAGTACAATTAAAAAAAAAGAAACAAAAATTCCATTGGAACCAAGGAAGACAAAAATGCCCAGATAACTGAAGTTTGAAAGAATATTAAACTCCCTTATATGTGCTGAGAATTCAGCAAGCCGCTATTATCTGCTAAAGAACCCACTTTCCTTCAGTTTTGTGGGATGCTGCTCATCAAAGGACATATAAAACTAAGCTAATGATGTCATGGCTTACAGAGTCTTAATTATAAACCTGTCTTTACAGTAAGGAAAGTAGGTAAGAACCAGTACCAAGAAACCAGGTCCAAGCTAGCACCACAGGACACTCAGGTTCCTTTCCCTCCCAGCAGCTCCTGGCCGGCAGCTTTTCTTTCTCTGTTACTAAAATGTCTCACCCTGGATGCTGCTATGTTCTGAGCTTCTCAATCCTGTTTCCCTAGCAGAGTTAGGCTGTGGGAATTGCACCTGATTTTCTCTCTGGAATCACAACTACCCATGCACAGAAAAACAGTCGTAAACATGAATCCGTCTTATTGAAGAAGACCCAAAGAAATTTATTAGGATTTGACACACACAAGGAGAAGATGAGAAGACCCATCTTAGGGTTTGATATGAAGTGGCTCTACCACATCCCCTTAGTTTCAGGTGTTTGAAAACTTGTACCCCCGGTTGATGGTGCTCCATTGGAAGGTGCTCGATCCTTTAGGAGAGGAAGTGTCCCTGAAAAAATTGGGTTACTAAGATCAGGCCTTGACGTTTTCTAGTCGAGCTCCATTTCCTGACTGCTCTCAGGTTCCTGACCTCAGATGCAATGTGACCAGGTGCCTCAGGCTTCTGTCAACGGTCTCCACCATAATGGACTGCATCCTTTCAACCTGTGAGCCAAAACAACGCTTTGTGTTAGATATTTGATCACAGCAATAAGAAGGGTAAACACTGCAACCACACAAAGGAGCAAAAGGTTGCTTCCATCTGAGGTTAATATTTGAAAACAGCTTGGCCTGGAGATTAGTGTGGAACATAGTTGGCAGAGGTCTGCTATTTCAAACTAGTTACATTTTAGTAATGATGGATTAATATTTTAATTCAGCCTGTTTTCTTTCCCTACAGAGACTTATTCACAAAGGAACGATGACTGTCACCTCATACTTCTAATTATCAAGATGCTCTACTTTGAAAGAGCCCACTTTCGATGGGCTCATCTCTGAGTGAGAAATGAAACTCCGAGGCTCAGAAAGCACCAGTAGCAACTCTAGGGCCAGAGAAGAGAAAGAAAACATGGTACCATAGCATGCTTCCTCATTACAGCCCCTCTTGTTTAAACTTTTCACAATGCTTGTCTTATCAGACAAACTTACTGTTTGTCTGATCACTGTCTTTACAGGATGTTGAAAAGACAACTATACTAGATCCAGACATTTCAAGACTTGTTGAAAGTCCTTCCCCTTCTCAGTATAGATGAATTAAACAGGGTTATCTGTTGGTACTTCGAGGATATTTGATACACACAGCTCAAGTAATATTTGACTTAGTAGGTCATATACACGTGTGTGTTTGTGCATGTATAACAATAATAATGAAGAAATGAATTTGAGAGGAAGCAGGTGAGGACACAGAAGGGGAAGAAGGGAGGAGAGAGGGGTAAAATGATGGAATTCATGAAGAAAGTATCAAAAATAATTTAAAGATATTTCAAGTCAATAATATCTGAAATTAACCGTAAAATTGAGGCCACAATAATTTCACCATGCAAAGATTTTGTCACTATAGCTTCAATTCATTACTTTTTATTAAATATTTTTTATTCATTTTGCATACCAATCAGAGATTCCCCCTCTCATCCCTCCTCCTGCTCACTCCACCCCAGCCTTTCCCCTACCCTGGACCTACCCCAGATTAGACTACTAGCAACAGTGGTGAGGGTGCCTGAACTGGCCTATCCTGGTAATCAGATTCATGACTACCCTAACTGTCATCATAGAACCTCCATCCAGTAACTGATGGAAGCAGATGCAGAGATCCACAGCCAAGCACCAGGCCAAGCTCTGGGAGTGGAGTCAAAGAGAGGAAAGAGGGATTACATGAGCAAGGAGAGTCAAGATCATGATGCGGAAACCTGCAGAGACAATTGAACCAACTCCAAGTGGAACATTTTTTCCCTTGTGTCTTCCATTTTGGTAAGAAGTCAAATGTTAGCTTATGCATACATGAAGTATTCTTCAGAAACATGTACATCCATAAGTATTTCTTGTATTTGCACAATCTCTGCCAATATTCTAATATATTCATTCTGTGTATTATTTATCTATGCCAATAAACTGTCACCAGTCTCTGATGTCACATCACAAAATATGACTGTTCTTTGTGCTTGCTGTTGTTACACTAAGGGACCACAGTCTCTCAACTGAAAAACCAAATGTCTAGTTATTTGGTATTTTTCATTATATATTACTCATTTATTAATCTCCCTTGATGTTTTCTATGGTTTGTTTTATTCTGGGGTTTTAAATTTACTTTTCTAATTCAGTTATTTTCAATTATCTATCATTATTTTTCTGTATTCTTAACTTTTCTTTACATTTCATGTGAGACAGTCAAATTATGAATTTTTCACTTTTAAAATTTTTTCTATGAAGAAAAAATTTCCATTCATTTTACACACCAATCAAAGATCCCCCTCCTCTTCCCTCCTCCTTCCCCCCCCAGTCTCCCCCTCCCAACCTAACCCCCACAAGAAGGCCAGGGCCTCCCATGTGGAGACACATCCAGTAGAGACAAGTCCAAACCCTTCCCCCTGTCTCAAGGCTACAGAAGGTGCCCCATCATAGGTTGTGGGCTCCAAAAAGCCTGCTCGTGTACCAGGGATGGATTCTGATCCTACTGCCAGGTGGGCCTCCAAACAGACCAAGCTACACAACTGTCTCACCACACAGAGGGCCTAGTCCATTCCCGTGGAGGCTCCACAGCCATTGATCCAACTTTTATGAATTCCCACTAGTTTGGTTTGGTCATCTCTGTGGGTTTCCCCATCATGATCTTGGTGCACTTGCTCACAGAATCCCTCTTCTCTCTCTTTGACTGGACTTCTGAAGCTGTGCCTGGTGTTTGGTTATGGATCTCTACATCTGTTTCCATTAGTCTTTGGAGAAAAGCTCTGTGATGACAGTTAAGGGTATTCACTGATCTGATCACTGGGGCAAGCCAGTTCAGTTCAGGTATCCTCTCCACTATTTCTAGTAGCCCAAGCTGGGGTCATCCTTGGGGATTCCTGGCAACTTTCCTAGCACTGTGTTTCTTTATCCCCATGATATCTCCCTCTGTCATGGTTTCTCTTTCATTGCTTTTCATATCACAGGGACACATGCTCAACTATGTTCATAGCAGCATTATTCATAATAGCCAGAACCTGAAAACAACCTAGATGCCCCTCAACTGAAGAATGGATTAAGAAAATGTGGTACATATACACAATGGAGTACTACTCAGTAGAGAAAAAAAATGACATCATGAAATTTGTAGGCAAATGCATCCTGAGTGAGGTAACCCAGACTCAGAAGGACAAACATGGTATGTACCCACTCATAAGTGGATACTAGATATAAAGCAAAACCCAGGCAATAGCCCATAACTCCAAAGAAGCTAACTAACAGGGAAGACCCAAAGAGGGACACCCTGGGAAGGGGAAATAGATGAGATCTCTATGGGTACACTAGGGATGAGGGGAGGGCAGTGGAGGGTAGGGGATAGGGAAGGAGAAAAGAAGGGAAAGGGATGGTTGAGATGGAACAGGAATTTTTCATTTTTATTTTCCCAATTCCTCTGCTTTTATCTATTATGCAAAAAGCTGAGTAAACATGTAATTTTTTTTGTGCATCCATGTTTGGCCTGCATGTATGTCTGTGTTCCATGTGTGTTCAGTGCCTGAGGAAGCCAGAAGAAGGTGTTGGGTTCCCTTCATTACATTCTCATCATTACAGATGATTTTAAGCTACTATGTGAGTGCTGGGAATTGAACCTGGGTCCTCTGGAAGAGCAACTCGGGCTCTCAATCTCTGAGCCATCTCTCCAGCCCCCACCACACCAACTATATCACAGTGTGAAAAGAATCTAGAGCTGGCAGAGCTCTGTGTTAGTATCTCCCAGGAATAGAAACCAGGAAAGTAAAGCTACTTAAAGCTGTCAATTGACTGTATAAGACAAGAAGTAATGGGTTGCCTTGAGTGAAAGAGGCTGCAGCAAAAACTTGAAAAAGTTTCAGACATTGAAAATGTTATGTCTGGGTTGGGGATTTAGCTCAGTGGTAGAGCGCTTGCCTAGCAAGCACAAGGCCCTGGGTTCGATCCTCAGCTACAACCCCCCCCCCCCAAAAAAAATAGGTGTGCACTAGACTCAGGGACATCTAGCCACCTTATCTAATTTTGCCGGGCGGTGGTGGCGCTCGCCTTTAATCCCAGCACTCAGGAGGAAGAGCCAGGAGGATCTCTGTGAGTTCAAGTCCAGCCTGGACTACAGAGTGAGTTCCAGGAAAGGCGCAAAGCTACACAGAGAAACCGTGTCTCGAAAAACCAGAAAAAAAAAAAAAGAAAACACCCAAAAATAACCCCATAAAATTATGTGCGTGTGTGTCTGTGCAAGTGTGCATAAGTGTGTGTGCCTGTGTGTTTATGTGTTTGTACTTGTGTGCCTGTAGAGGCCAGATGAGGGAAAAAGTTCCCCTGGAGTTAGAGTTACCGCTGAAATTGTAGGTGCTGGGAACTGAACTTGAACCCCGTGGAAAAGCAATAAGCACTCTTGAACTCTGAACCATTTCTCCAGGCCCCAGGTTTTGGACATTTTAAGAGGACAAAATATATAATTATTTGTTTGAATTCTGAAATTATATTAGCTTGGTCAGGAAGTGGAAAGTGATTGGCTATGGTTTGAGAGAGCAATGAATTCACTTTTGCAACAATGTATGAAGTTTTTTCATAAAATACATGGACTGTAAGGCACATTTGTTAAATCCCACTGGACTGGGCCTACCAAGTCCTTTCTGTTCCACCCTCCTTACTTGCTCCGTCACTGTCTCCCTGTGTTGTAGTGCAAATTCCTAATGAGGTATTCTTTGTGCCTTCTGTGTCTTCAACTGAATGAAAAGCAAGTGCACATGCTTTCCATGAAGCAGGACTCAGGCTGCATCTGGGCTCCAAGGGTGCATCAGTGATTGCTGAGGGACAGAGCATGCTAAGTACAATTACACTTCAGATAGCTGTTCAATAGCAGACCGCCAGTTCTCTTTTTCACTTCAGACCCATAATAGTACTAGGAAGATTTAAAGTAACTACAATAAGAGGAAAATATGTATTTATGTAATGTATTATATGCAATACACAAATATATTTACATGCATTTTATCTAATATTATTCATTAATATTCAAATTATTATTATGAAAGGATAGCGTTTGGTTAAAGTGAAGAAATAAATTTGGGGTTTTCCATAGTTAAAATTTAAGATCATCTTTATAAATTATCTTTCACTTGATACACATCTGGTTTAAAAGTCCCTATACTTGTGTGAATTTGTCCAGGTAGATGTATGTATATGTATAAATTGATCTATACTTGTATGAATGTGTCCAGGTAGATGTATATGTTATAAATTGATCTATACTTGTGTGAATGTGTCCAGGTAGATGTATATGTATAAATTGATCTATACTTGTGTGAATGTGTCCAGGTAGATGTATATGTATAAATTGATCTATACTTGTGTGAATTTGTACAGGCATATGTATATGTATAAATTGATCTATACTTGTGTGAATGTGTCCAGGTAGATGTATATGTATAAATTGATCTTTGTGTGAATGTGTCCAGGTAGATGTATATGTATAAATTGATCTATACTTGTGTGAATTTGTCCAGGTAGATGTATATGTATAAATTGATCTATACTTGTGTGAATTTGTCCAGGTATATGTATATGTATATATTGATCTATTCAATGTGTATATTGATTGCAACTCTCTGAAAATCTTTACAATATTTTTAAAATTTGAGCATATGGATGAAATGACTTCATAACAGACAATGTTTATAATTTAGTATGATTCCTATATGTATTTTTCTGCTCTGAAGTTCATTTGTGGAATGACTGAGTTTATCCTAATTTGAATGTATCACAAACTGTGGTATTTGTACTTTTCAATATACTCATTTATAAAGTGGCTGATCTGATATTCACACGGAATGGAAGCTGGCCAGCATTTCAATGTAAGACACAATCAACTCTGAACATAGCTCACAGAGTGATCTGTGTTGAAAAGCATCCGCTGTCCTTTAGCAGACCACTAAAGTGAATTTAGTGGCTGGGAAAACTGCCAGAGAAACAAAAATGCAAACCAAACTCCTTAAACCATAGAATTACAACATCAAAGTAAGTATAATTACTGATGCTGATATCCTGTCCGACGGGGCACTTCTCCGCATCCTGGCAGGATCTCTAAGTCCTTAAAGTAACAATGTCAGGCTACACTTTAGTCTGAGCAAAATTCACTTCTCCCAATATTTTTATCTGGAAATTAAATATCTAGGTTTATAGTATAGCACATTTTACAACATAGAATAATGTTTATTTTTAAAGATGATTTATTTTTACTCATGTGAATGTGGGTATATTCACATGAGTTCAGGCATATGTAAAAGCCAGGAGAGGACGTCATAACCCATGGAGTTGGAGGTAAAAGTGTTCGTGAATTGTTCTGTTTAGGTGTCCTCTGAAAAAACAATGCATTCTTTAAAAATGTATAAAAATATACAGTAAATTACATGTATAATCACATATATATTTATATGAATGTATAAAATTTATATAAATATATATAAATCCCTCTGAAATCCACGACCTGTCATACATATACATACATACACACACACACACACACACACACACATATATATATATATATATATATATATACACTCATATATGTATATATTGCTATTTAGTCTTCCTTGTATGTATATGACTTCAGAGTTGACCAGTTGGTATTGGATGATCAATTGGGAAATTATCGTATATTATACATTGTTAGCAATCTTACCAGTCCCAAATAACTTTTCTTATTCCTCAACATATATACATATTTATTACAAGTAGATAAAAATACCCATTTCAAAACATCATAAAATTAAAAAGCAGATTTTTGTTTACCAGTAAAAACTTAAAAAATGAGATAATAAAGTAATCTTATATTCAATTAGAATTTTAATATAGATACTAACATTATGAACATAGGGAAGTAGTTAAGAAAGTATGAGTTCATATGAAACCCAAGAGCTAACTTATACTAGGCAAGCACTTTACCACAGAGCTACAATCACACCCCTGAAGACATTCTTTGCCATCTTTAATACATTATATTTAATTGGAAGAAAAAATGTCAGAATTTCTAAAACAATTAACTTCTTAGCATACCTTTGATGCAATAAATCATTCATTTTCAAATAAATTTCAAAGTTGATTAATATAAAGTGATATGTAGTTCTCTTCTTTGTTCTGTATGGATTTGAACATCATTTTCAATAAGTATTAAATGAACAAAGATTTCTGAACCATTCGAACATCCAATTGGAACTTTTCTGGAAAATAGACAAGTGATGGGTATGGGTAATTTATTTTATTAGTATGTTAATCATCCTTATAACAACATTCTGTTTTATATTATTAAAATTAATCATACTTATTGAAATTTCTGGGACCTTAAGAATTTGTATATCACGGTTCAAAAATTTGAATTGCATAAAATGCACACCATATATATGTATATATGTATAATTTTTAACATACAAAAGCTAACACATAATTTCTAAATGCTATGCAATTAAAAGGTAGTTTTGCTCTTAGGTAAGTAGTAGACTTTGGCATGATTGAATTTTCCTCTTTTATTTATTTATGGTTATTTCTTGTAATTTTTAAAAATAGGAAATAGTTAATAAAAACCATTCAAAACGCTTATAAAATTTATAATATACTAAGGATTGAACTCACTATTAGCATGTGTATTGGTTTCAACAATTCAAAAGCCAATAACTAAGAGCAATAGTTCATTAGATGATTAGAGAATTATCATCTACTGAACCAGAGAAGGAAAAATATTTTCTGCATAGAAAGAAAACATTTGAAACCAACAGATCACTTGCATAGATGTGTTAGGGTTTGTGTTTAATCTGGAACCAGGACGGTGGAGGCAAAGACTGAGAAGCTCATGGGAGGTCACCCTGAGCCACATAAAACTGTAGGTTAGCCTGGACTATCAAAGTAAGTTTATACCTGTTACCTATATAATTGGAAAACACTTCCATGTTTAGTGCTTTTTACTGTGACATACTTTGAATTAGATAAAGGGTTACGGTTTGCACTGATCTAAGACTTGGAAGAGGAAAATGATATTCTTTCCAATCACTTTCATTTTCTCTCAGAAATTCCATGTCTTCTATTATTGTATCTCTCCATTTAGCAGGTTTTACATTTTTCTTAGTCTCAGTCTCCAAAACCAGTGATTTAAGTGATCACTTAGTTTTATTTTTACTGGTTTTGCTACAAATGCAATCACCCTTAAGCACATTGCATTCTGTACAATCTTAATGGCTATTAAGACGTTCGCCATAGATTTTCTAAATACTAGTGGCTAAACTTAAAACAGAATTGTTAAGACAGGGATGGTTCTACACGTGGAGGTAATCCCAGCTCCTGGGAGGTGGAAGCAGGTGGATCAGAAGTTCAAGGTCAATCTCGACTTAGTGAGTTTGAGGCCAGCCTGAGCTTTGTAAGAGCCTCAAAAATGAACAAAACAAAACCTGAATTGATTATTTTTAATTTAAATTATATTCAGATATAAGATAGAATAATAAAATCATATGTCACAATCACTCATTATTCAGATCTATTCAAATACCTTTGCTCCTTATTTTAAAAAGTTATTTTATATTGCTAGTTATATTTTGTAATTTTATAATGATAATTAGCAAATAAGTAAAACAAAAGAAATCAGAAAACCTTTCAGATGTTTAAGAACTGAAAAGTTCAGAGTATATTTAGCTATTTTCCATTTCACTTTGATGCCACACTTACAATCTATTTCTCTTTAAATTTGCCAGTTACTTCTCTAAAGTGTTTGGTCAGGGGTATTTGAGTGTGGGTAGTATGACATGCCAGTGCATGACATGCCTCTTGGTATAAAGATTTTTTTCAGGTGAAGAGAATGGAAGAAATGAACATTAAAAATTCTCTGCCCTTCACTCATCTGCCTACAGGCAGGACATAATGCACAAACCATTCCTTTTCTTCTATTTGAAAGACAAGCATTAGTCACTGGAGACTTGAAGACTACTCTATATCTTATTAACTCACCAACTCTTCCATGAGCTGTGATTCTCCCTTTCCTTACACCTCTGGAAAACTAAAATTCCCTTTCTGGATTTTATCAATGTCCTTTTAATACTGTATTGTCTTTCTGCTAGCATGTTACATAAGCCCAAATCTCAAATGAATCTTCAAGTTATTCACCTTTGGGCAATCATGTGTATAGACCTTATGTACAAACAAACTTCTTGTTTTTCTCATGTTATGCTCAGCCTGATTCATATCTTGTTTTAAAATCCCTAGGCTGAGAACCTGGAAATATATTAGGAAAAAATAATAAATGAAGACACCATGGGAATAGAGAGAAACAGTGCTGGGGATGTTCCCAGGAATCCACAAGGATGATTCCACCATAGACTACTGGCAATGGTTAAGAGGGTGCCTGAGTTGGCATACTCTGGTGATCAGATGCCGAATACCCTGACTGTCATCATGGAGCCCTCATCCAGTGACTGATGGAGACAGATGCAGAGATCCAAGTCCAGGTCCCAGGCAGATCTTCAGGAGTCCAGTTGATGGGGTAGATGAGGGATTCTGTGAGCAAGGGATATTGAGACCATGATTGGAAAAAGTACAGAGACAACTAGCTAAACTAGTGGAAATGTATGAACTGTGGACCAAAACCTGAGGAGCCCCCATGGTATTGAACTGGTCCCTCTGGATAGGCAAGACAGTTGTTTGGCTTGAACTGTATATGGGGCCCCCAGGCAATGGGATCGGAACCTGTCCCTAGTGCATGAGGTGCTTTTTTGGAACCTAGTGCCTATGGTGGGACACTTTACGCAGTCTTGGTGCAGGATGGAGAAGCTTAGACCTGCCTCAACTAAATGTACCAAGCTCTGCTGACTCCCCATGGGAGACCTTGCCTTGGAGGAGGTGAGAATGAGGGGTGCATTGCGGGGGAAGGCTGGGAGGCAGGAGGAGGGAGGACCAGGAATTTGTGGTTGGTATGTAAAATGAATAGAAAATCTCTTAATAAAAACAAAATTTATTTTTTAAAACGTACAATTTTCATATATGCAATGAATTTTTATGTCTAATTTTACTGATGAGTTAAAAAATATTCCTTGCAAGTCTATATAGAGATAACAATGAAATAATAAGCTCAAATATATAACCAATTTAAAAAAATAATTATCCCACTCTAACATCAAAGAACATAGCACTGCTTTCTTTCCTCTTAATGGCTATTCCAAACAACTGCTGTCTCCTTACTGATTAATTATGGTAAGATCAATAAGACACCTTTAGTGAGCAAAGGTCATTGACAATGTTCTTGCTAAGTTATGAGAGCACTACTGACTACCTGAAATCATACATGGCTGTAGATGTAACCAACCATCTTATTAAATAAGAAACACAGAGCCAATACAGAGATGAAAGCCAAGAGGTCAGAGCAATAGCTAAGAGCTAAAAACCGTACCCTTCACTTTCACTGTTGCCCTACCTCTCCAAAAGAGAGCTACTTCCTGTGTGTCTATCATTTTTTATAGAGTTTCTGTTCTGCCTTCTCATTGGTTGTAAACCCAATCACATGACCTCCTAGTCACTGCCTGTCTGTACAGACCTCCGTGTCTTCTATGGTTGTAATTGAGATTAAAGGCGTGTGTCCCCAATGCTGACTGTATCCTTGAACACACAGAGATCTACCAAGCTCTGCCTACCAAGTGTTGGGATTAAAGGCATGTACCACCACCGCCCAGCTTTTGCTATGGATTGCTAATAGCTCTGATCCCCAGGCAACTTTATTTATTAACATACAAATCACATTTTAGTACAAATAAAATATCACCATACATGGCTCTATGGTATTGTTAATAATAAGCAATTTTTCCATTACTCATTGTTACTTCACGGTCTGTAGGGTATCAAGAAACATTAATGATCTTAAGAAATATACGACATTTCCTTAATTATGAAATAAAACAAAATTGATACTGACCAAGTGACTGGTAGAATCATGAAATGAATAATGGTGAGTTAGCACTTAGAATGCAGAAACAACTAGGTATTTGTTAAACAATGGAGTCCTTCCAAAATATTTGGAAAAGGATGCATTCATTTTCATCTGCACTTTTTGACTCTTTCACAAAGCATTGGTAATGAATGTTCAGTTTGCATTTTAGATGAATGTTATTAAGAACAGAATGAAATCTTCAGGTCTGTTTACTTCCTGCCTGATCATTTATTGCTTCTTACAGACCTGTGGGGCTTTCTGTAGTCCCTACAAATGAGGTAACTAACTCAAAAAATTTACTAGGAAACATTAAGACACAACTTTCCTTTCAAGCTACTTGACACTTAAACCAATGTGTGCACTACACTGTCCCAAGTGTTTAGTAAGTTTTACATGAATTATGTCTTTTCTTGTTAATCCTAGGAGTTCCCTTAACATAGATAGATGAGTAAAAGTCCAATTATTTTAAATATGAATGTTTACATTATCACAGAAAAGGCACACACCGCTGTTTCATATTTGACATGTTGACATAATACATTTTTGTAAGATCTTTCTTTCAAAGATATGTGTTTGGGTTGGTTTCTACTAGGCTTCTAGCCAACTCTTATGAGAATCACAGCCTGGGTTCTTGGTGATCATAAATCACAATGAGCACATCTTCACATTGCTTGATGAATGTAACTGATGTAACTCATCCAGCATTAAGTAAGACAATGTTTTTACTAATATAGGCACAAAATACTGTAAAAATATTGTTTCTAATTTTTATTTTTGGAGGTTCTTAATTTGGTTTAGGCACTCAGGAGATACTTTCTTTCAAAGACTTTAACCATGGAACCACTGCTGATCCTACCAGGCTTCAAGTGATAAGTGAATGCACTGATAGTACTTGTTAATCTCAGTGGGTCACAAAAAGAATAGACATGAACATATGAGAAAAGTTTGTGGGGTAGTGGTGGGGGGCATTAACAGATGTTTTAAGTACACAGAGGGTATGTATTATTTACAAGTGTTAATACAGACATTTAATTAATAAAAATAGAAAGAAGAGATTTTATAAATCACTCAGTTTAGGGAAGCATAAATTGAAAATTTCTGTGATCAAAATTAATGTGGTTGCATAACAATTTGTAACTAGGACAATAAATAACTGTTGATGTGACATTTGGATGGGACATAATTTATCAGGTAACAACCACAGGTCACGGAGCATTACAGATAGCTATTTGCAGAACTGATATTTTTTCACAAAATAATTTAGAGAGGGCTTTTTAAGCAATTAATTCATTAAAGGCTATCATTTGTCAGCCATAACAAGACATTTTTCTCCCTTTAAATAAGAAACAGATGAGGGTCTACCCATTAGATTCTTCAAGTTTCTCATAATTTATAATTAAAAAATGTAGTGAAGAAAAAAAGATTACCTCACTATGTCAGAAACAGGCTTATAAAGGGTTTTAGAGAGCCCACACAGTATATTTAGTGCTGCCATATGTGCATAAGAATGAGGCTCTGCACTGGAACAGAGGAAACTCAATCGTGGGAACACGATCAAGGAAGAATGACCCCTCCTTTGCCAGCAGCTGTCAACTACCTATAGCTCCTTTGAAAGGGTTGATCCCAGAGAGGATATCTTCCATCTATATTAGAATTTTTTTTTTTTATCGTGAGCTAGTCTCGATCAAGTAAAAACAGTTGCTGTGAGAACAACGACCAAAAATTACAATTAAAAATAAATAGTTTCAGAATCAATTTAATGTCCACTTTTCTTAAAAAGTTCTGTTTCAAAAGTTGAGTTAATGTCAAATCTGTGAGCTGGCAGCTGTCTACAACCAAAAAAGCAAAAATCAAAACGCCTTAGACTTGATAGAAATGTGACTCAGAAGGTTCTAGAGTTTGAGCACAGTTATTGCTATTGAACAATACATTGTTTCAAATACACAAAGTCAAAAGAAACAAACACAAGCAAACAAAAATCTTGATAAGACCACATGTCCTTTCCAGTGACTTAATTTAAATATGATATTAATAAAAATGCGCCGGGCGGTGGTGGCGCACGCCTTTAATCCCAGCACTCGGGAGGCAGAGGCAGGTGGATCTCTGTGAGTTCGAGGCCAGCCTGGTCTACAGAGTGAGATCCAGGAAAGGTGCAAAGCTACACAGAGAAACCCTGTCTCGAAAAACCAAAAAAAAAAAAAAAAAAAAAATGCAATGGATTCCAATTTTAATGAATATTGCTATCTTTATTATGAGATGTTTGCTTTATTTATTATTTCTTAATAAACAATGCCTATGTTGAATTAAGAACTATATTTCGAAGGAAGAACAAACAGTATCAGACTTTGAAAGTAGGTGTTAATATTGGATGCTTTAAAATCAATTGTCTCCTCATATTTGGATCACAGTATTTCTTAAAAAAACCCAAACTAGTGGATAAGCAAACCTAATAAATTATTATAGGCTACTCAATATGACATTACATTTACAACAATATTTTATTTATAACATATTTTCCATTAATAAATAAAAATTGAATCAATAATTTTTTTTCTGTCCCTGCCCCCTGAGTGTTGGGATTAAAGGCGTGTGCCACCACTGCCCGGCAGAATCAATAGATTCTTAGCTATTATCTATCAAGTGATACTGTATTCTTAGTAAAGATAGTAACAATTTTTGTGTGTATAGTTTTTATTTAAGTGAATATGACTTTCAATTACATAGGGTATAGCTTTCTTGATATTGAAGTTGAGGTTTAACTGGGAAAAGAGATAGCAACAAAGAGGAGAAGAAAGAAAATGCTTGCAGGTTGTAAAGGTGGAGGCTGCGAGGAAAGAACAACTGTCGCCATGACAGACAGGGACAGGTGTGGTGAGAAAGAGCCACTTAAAGATGAAACAAGATGATTCTGAAGAAGTAAAAATTGCAGTGCTGCTGAATAGACGACGTTATTCAGTTCCCCAAACGATGAAAAAAAAACAAAAAGCAATTTTCCACAGTGTTGGGGCAGGTGAAGGAGTTCGATGTATGATCAGAATATGCTCTACAAAAGACAGCTGACAGATGGAAGGGGGCGGGCCCGATCATCAGGGTCTCGAAAGTGGGAACGTGCATCTTGTTTTCTGTGTCAGGTTTACATTGAATTAGAGAGGAGTATGAAGATTCCTTTACTACTGCAAAGACTTGATGCAATCCTATAATGTTTTATTCTAGAAATAAAGATACACACTGCTACACACGCATACTTACTACCTACACTTCCAGGGAAATGATTTTCCCAGGCTGTAATGTGGGACTCAAAACAGTCAGATGCTGTAATATCAACTACTTCGTGTAACAGAATGCTTGAAATGCTCCACTGAGGAGTGTATCACTTTTTCCTACACTCTCATAAAATTTTTCATATCATAACCAGCTTAGTTCTAAATAACACATATGCTGACATGTGAAATGAGATTCATTTCTTAAATGAAATAGCATAGACTACTATACTGTTGTACATTATATATGAAAAACATTCTAGTAAAGAAAGCTAACATCACAAACTATTAAAATGAGGAATAGACATATTACTATGGTTTTATTTTAAACAGATATTTTTCACATAGTTCAGTTTTCTTGTGCATCTATTATCAGTCACTAGTGATTAATATAAAATAAAATTTCCTATGTAGTTACGTAAGTATAAAAATACATATTTTTCCTTGTCTAAAATTAATTGTAGTAAACATAGTCAAGTAGCAGAATAATGCTTACAATGGAGTTTTGATTATTACAACAAAACTATGGCTCGGCACAAATGATGAGTCAGCAAGTAAAGGTTCTTTCATAAGACTGGCTTGTTTGTGTGTGCTAGGACATCAAGTCCTCATGTTTCTGTGGCAGACACTCTTGTATAGTGAGACACACACACCCATGCCCAGTATATGTCTACAAAAAAATTCTTGAAGTAATTGTAACAATATAATCCAAAGGGACTTTGGTATTGAGGTCAAACTGGGGTAGAACCAATGAAGATAAAAGAACATATCAAAAGCCTACAGTTTTACCTTGTAGACACAAAATTATGTGTGAAGTTACATATCCTGTAATTACCTTTGAAAGGTTTATAACTGTCAGAAGTTCAACATTAAACACGTTGAAACATCTCACTGCTCTCTCCTTAAATTATATAAAGATAAGTTTTTTTTAAATTAATTCTTCTGTCATACAGTACATCCTGATTGAAGTTTCTCATCCCTCCATTCCTCCCAGGTCCCACCACCATCCTTCTCTCACACCAGATCTACTCCTCCTTTTCCCTTCAGAAAAGAGCAGGACTCCAAGTTATATCAACTGAACACAACTTAACAAGTAAGACTAGCCACAAACCCTCATACCAAGACTGGATCAGGCAACTCAGTAGGCAAAAAAGGGTCCCAAAGGCTACTGTAAAGGACACTATCAAAGAACAAAGGAACTGCCCATAGAATTGGAAAAGATCTTCACCAGCCCTGCATCTGACAGAGGGCTGATTTCCAAAGTATA
This sequence comes from Peromyscus californicus insignis, assembly GCF_007827085.1. Taxonomy (NCBI): domain Eukaryota; kingdom Metazoa; phylum Chordata; class Mammalia; order Rodentia; family Cricetidae; genus Peromyscus; species Peromyscus californicus. Next base: position 25,985,846 of record NW_026294617.1, read on the forward strand.
TAAAGAATTCAAGAAACTAGATATCAACCAACCAACAAATCAATTAAAAAGTGGAGTACAGATTTAAACAGAATTCTCAATAGAGGAGTAGCAAATGGCTGAAAAACACTTAAATGTTCAACATCCTCAGTCATCAGGGAAATACAAATCAAAACTACTTTGAGATTCCATCTTAACACCTGTTAGAATGGATAAGATCAAAACACAAGTGACAGCTCATGCTGGTGAGGTTTTGGAGCAAGGGGATCATGTCTCCCTGGCTGGTAGGGGTATAAACTTTTATAGACACTATGGAAGTCAGTATGGAGCTTTCTCAGAAAATTGGGAATTGATCTACCTCAAGACCCAGCTATACCTCTCATGGGCATACCTAAAGGATGCTTCATCCTACCACAAAGGTATATTTATTAATGAGACATTTGTATTAAATTTTCTCTAAATAAACATTCAACATGTTTATGGAAATCTATATCTTTATCCCAACTGCTAAATAGAGACCTTGTGAAACACCCTATATTCTGCAAAACATGTGACTGAAAATAAAATAGCCCTAGACATCACTGTGCAAGTGCCTTACTCTGGTCTCAATTGTCATTAGAAGATCCCATCTGTTTGAATTCCTTATGCATTATATCACACATGCTTAAAAAAACAGTGAAAAATAATTTACTTTTCACTCAGTTGTTTAAAGGAAGAAAAATATCACAAAATTTCTCAATATAGATACTACGCTACAGTTTGAAGGGTCTATTAGTCATGTTAAATGTACTAAGCCTAACTTCAAATGGCACCAACTCACTGTAACCTGCTGAGGCAGGAACATGCATTTTTCAGAGCTGTAGTGTTCAAAAGACCCCAAATGGCAGAAATGAAAGTGGTACAGAAATCTCAAGCAAAATAACATACTTTGTTTTTTCTGCTTTTAAGAACATAAAACACTTTTACCTAGTATGTTTCACTTTTCAACCTTTGACTAGATACTAACATCTCAATACTTCATTCCTTAACCTTTTCTTCCCTTCTGATGAATTAGCTGAAAGCACACATTGAACTCCCGGTATTCTTATTTCAATAATAGTATAGCAGCACCTATTTTGCTCTTTGTCTGCTGACATGTCTCCAAGAGAACAGTCAATGAAGGCTGTAAGTATGTGCCCGTGTCTCCTACAGAGTTGAGATCGGAACTTTCATCCCTCAAGGCCTTCATATACTGTGAAAAGGACTGAAAAGACTCCACTCTTACTTTAAACACAGAATCATGCCCACTCTTCAGGAGTCCCCGCCTTCCCTATTCTGACTTTCTTTTTGCACAGCCAGGACAGATTTCTTTCTTCTTTTTTCAGCTTCCTCTCTGAAGGTGGTGATGATTGAACATTTGTATATTCGGTCTCAGAGGTCTTCATATGTGATGATAAAAGCTGGCCTTCTTCTTGTGCTAAAGAAATTGGTTGCCTATGTAACATGTAAAAGAGCAGAAATGAATTAATCTTGTTTAAGAGTATTAACAATCACAAAATTTTGGTTAAGTTTAATAATTTTCACATTCTTTATTTCTGTAGGTAAAATATTTACTATCTCACATCTACTTTCAAATTATTTTAAAATTCTTTGTGTTTTTTTCACCTGTATATTTTAAATTTGAGGAAACACACTATTTTTGAGAGAGGGTCACATGTAGCTCAGGCTTGATATGTAGTTGAGATAGGCCTTAAACTCCTGTGTCCCCCTGATTTCACCCTCTAGGGACTGAGATAACTAACATGCACCATCAAACCTAAAATACAAATATTATTAAATCCAGTTGTTATACAAGATATTGAGAATAACTGCTGTGGGATGTCATTCTGTATGCTTTGAGTATGTGTTGCTCTGATTAGTTGATAAATAAAGCACTGATTGGCCAGTAGCCAGGCAGGAAGTATAGGTAGGGCAAGCAAATGAGGAGAATTCTGGGAAGAGGAAGGCTGGGTCAGGAGTCACCAGTCAGACACAGAAGAGGCAAGATGACAAGGCAGAACTGAGAAAAGGTACCAAGCCACATGGCTAAACATAGATAAGAATTATGGGTTAAATTAAGTGTAAGAGCTACTCAGTAATATGCCTGAGCTAATGGTCAAACAGTTTTAATTAACATAAGATTCTATGTGTTTACTTGGAGGACATGAGTGGGAGAGATTTGTCCCAACAGCTCTGGCCAGGACACAGGAAATCTTCCAACTACAAATAACACTGTGTTTGACCATTCACTGTAATGAAGAGATGAAATTTTACAAACTACCAATATAACCAATGTCTCCATAACCACTGCTTCATAGCAGATTTTTAAAATGATAGCTATGAATTAAAAGTAGTCACAGATACAAAGAAGTAAAAAATATGTAACAGATCTATTTTAATGATTCCAAAAGATGTACACTTAATTTTAAATACTCAAGCTTGAAATGTATTGCATACTCATGATCTAGTTAGCATCACAGATGATCACCCCCAGACACCATGTACTTAGTCATTTTCTGATCAGAGGGCTGGATCAGTGCTATAGCTACTCTCACTACCTGGTATTGCAAAGTAACATCCAAACAATTATTACCACATTGGGAAAGATGAAAATTCAATTTCCAGGTATAATTTCTGACAAGTGAACATCATTTCACACCATAGAATGAAATAGAAATGTTATCTAAGTCACTTTAAGTTTGAAGGACATGCAAACTATATATTAAACAATTCAGACAACACCATGAACTGATTCTGATTTAGAATCTCAGAAGTAGAAGTACATGCTAATAACTCACAGTTCATTGACATGTAGGTTAACTAAGTTAGCAGTGGAGGAGGAATTTCATATGTGATAATCATGGCAATTTAGTGTTACATTTATCAGACTCAAGACTTCCAATTTAAAAATTTATCCAAAACAAAGAGAGGAATACCTGACATAGTAAGCAATCAGTTGAATCAGGTTTCCTACCAACCCCTATTAGAAGTAGCAGTGATTATCTAACATCATTACAACCCTCCTACTTGGATCTCCCCATCCATGCACATATAGTTAATTTCAGAAAGAAGTGTGTGCCACAGAAAGAGACCTGCATGGAAGAGAGGCCAACAAGATCACTAAGAATAATAGAGTAAATAAAAATGTGTGTTCCAATGAGATATAGACTCACCTACAGCCATTACATCTCAGGAGAATGCATTTATTTATTTATTTATTTATTTATTTATTTATTTATTTATCTATCTATTCAATTTTTGTCAAGAATTGAGATTTGTCATCTGACCAGAGATAAGAGAAAATCACTAAAAGACAGGAGCTCTTTGCAGCTAATGGCTATCATTCCACTCACTTCAGGGAGACCCCTTTCATGCATATTTTAGCTGTGAGAAGCAATTTGAGGTTGAGTTCACCCAACTGGCAAATGGACTCCAGAGGAGACAGGTTAAGCACCAACTATCAGGAGACAGAAGACTTGGGATTCTCTTTCACACAACTCATCTAACTCATCCATCTTTATCTTCTCATTAAATTTATTATTATGCCATTAACTAATGGTGTGGATTGTACTGTACTTTCTTGTTATGTTAGGAGAATAATAGTATGATACACACACACACACATCTTACTGTTTTATATACACATTTATATAATAGTAAGTGAATAATGTTTTGTGTGTGTTTGAAATAGTAGTACATGGAAGATATTCAGAAGATCTTTGAGCATATTAAACATTTTATTCTGTTTTCTTTTCATATGCTAATACTTCTATATAAAAAGAATTTCAGTCTAAATGATTTTATAGGATAAGATGATGTTAAGGACTCCTGGAGGCAGAGTTTGAAAATAGTTATGAATGGAATAGTTTGGCAAATATTCTTGAGGTCCTGATCCCTTATCTTGGCCTATATCATGGCTGATATTTATCTATAAGAGGCCAGGGATATAACTTAGTTGCAAAATAATTTAATTAGAAAGCTTTAGTATTTCATTGTAACATGTGCTCCTAGCAAAGTTACAAAATAATACTTCAAAGGTTGGGAATTTAAATATGACTTACTTCTCTGTGTTTATATGATCCTTTCAGCATTCTGTGTGCTAAAGTATAATCTTTTGATCATCCAAGTAACAGAATGTTCTCTATGTGGTGGTATAGCAGAAGGATTAGCCTTCCTATTGTCAGAGAAGAGAACTACCACCCTTTAAATTTTGCTCCAATTATCCAAATCTCTAGTCATTTAAAATTGAAATTAAATTATTTATAATTTTGAAGACTTTTTTTTTCATTTTAAGAGTTAAGAAAGTCTAAGAATTAAAAGTAGACTATTGTGACAAAAGAGATGAGTCATCAAGAAAAAGCTGTCCCCATGCAAGGGCTGATCACATTAGCCCAACCCCAGGAACGTGTATAAGGGTGAAAGAAGTGAAGTTACTCCACAAAGTTGTCTTCTGATATGTGCTATCCAGGACATGGACTCTTGAGCCCCCTACTCTAGTAACTGTTGACTGTCTATAAATACTTGAAGAAAGGTGGGATCTTGTGAGCCTCTCCTATGCACACACTCCATGACACATAGTTAATGGCTCAATGTTGTGCAGGTCCCTATGGATAATTACAGCTGCCGACAGTTCGAGAGAGGAAAAGCCGTGTCATGTGTGGGAGAGAGCATTGTCTACCAATCATAACACCTTTACCATTCTTCAAGTAGAATCAAATGCAAACAAATACAAACTTATCATCAGTATCACTTGACTTCTCAGTTAATTATTCCAATGAATTCCATTACAGTGATCCTATTTAAAAATAATTCAATAAAGATACAGTGAAATGAAGATGTAAACACCCGAAGTGGGCACTAACAAGTGTAGTTTTTAAAAACTTCCTAGAGCAGCAGAAGGGGTCTCAGTGGGGAACTCTGCAGTTATCTATGTAGAGAGAGGTATGGCTTCCTCAATGATGTTAATTATTCTCATCATTCCTATTTGATCATTAGCAAACAGAATTAATGATTGAGCCATCAAAATTCATTGGAAATAGTGACTTCAGATTTGAGCACTAATTATGACAATGGTCTTTGGTCAATTTTCAGCAATGGATGTAAAATTTCTGAAAATTAACTCAATCCTCAAATTATATCTCAACCACTCAATTATAATTGTATTTATCATTTATAAAAGGCCATCAAGCACTTTCATGGTGTAATTTTAAAAAGGTTGGGTTCACTTAGACTATTTAGAACAATGATAACCAAATATATAAACAAAAAAGAAGGAACACACACAAAACAGTATTAGAATCAATACAAAAAGTGAAAGCAGATTCTTTAGGATTAATTAGAATACAAAAATAAAATGATAATAAAAATTAGTTTCTATAAGGATATAGACACTTAGATGAAACTGGAGTTGCTTTTATGTAAGACTGTTGCTAACACCAAGGGCAAACAATCTGTTTCCAATTGCATTAAGATAGACGAGTCCACAACAACGCCAGTACTACATAATTAAAACATTAGAATACATTCAGTTCTTGAGATACATTCAGTGTCTTTGCAGTGAAATTGCTCCATTTTATAAAATGGTGACTATATCCACGGAATATGTAAAAGACCTTTAAGAAAATGCTTTTTAAAAGCCCACAAGGCCTCAATCCTACCCAAAGAAATGCAGTCACCCGAGGAAAGCTGGGAATGGGAGAAGTGATCTTCTCAGGGAAGAGCACACCATCCAGCTGTTCTGTGCCAAATGGTCAGCTCTGAAAACACACATACAAGTTACATTATATGGACTCAACAAGCTGCATTTAGGAATATATGTCTATAAAATACATATATGCATGTGATTAACAATAGATGATAAAAGAGCCCCCAGATTTAAAGGAGAATGGGGAGGGGTATATGGAAAGGTTTGGAGGGAGGGATGGGAAGGAAGGAATGTTATAATTAAATTACAATCTCAAAAAATAGCAAAAATGATAAAAATGGGACATTTTATGGTATATGTGCTTTGTAACAATAAACCAAAGAAAATAATTTGTAAAATGTAAATAAAATGTTTCCATTTTATTATATCAGGAAATGATTATGCTTACAATTGATTTCATTAGCTCTTGATCTGTATGCCTCTACAGATAAAGTGCTATATGCTTTCTTTCTCTGTTAAGTTTAAGATGTTTTCTATGTAGCATTAAGCTGCTGTGTAAACTTTCCCCCTAAATAACTATTGTCTTTCTGCTCTGACCTTCAGCCCTATCAGTCTCTCCTTAATTCATCAAGGAGAAAAAGAAATGAAAGAGTAATTAGGAAAGCAAGTTTTCCCCTGCCTTGCTGGGAAATCAAGTTAATTTTTCCTGGAAGCATTCTTTCAGGGCTGGAGAGTTTTAAAACTCCCATGGACGCTACTCACTTGCAGTATGGAACTTTACTCTAGGAAAACACTGATACAGACAACGATGCTATGAAACACTCATATGAAAATGATGCTAGCAGACATTGTGTAAGAATTATAATTTATCTATTGCTTTTATCTTTCTCATAATTCTTTCTCATCAACTTGTATTATAATCATAATATGAATTTCTTATTATCACATTTAAAGACAGAGAAACATATACAATATAATCATGATTATCATCCATAATTAGATAGCATCTATGATCTCCTTTTTTCAATCCTTAGAAATTTTTATCAGTTAATTGAGAATTTTGTGTAATGGGTTTTGATTATATTCACACCTCAACTCTTCTCAGGTCTACCTGCCTTGTCTATCTACCCAAGTTGACATGTCTTTTGTTTTGTTTTTTGTTTGTTTGTTTGCTTATTTTTTAGCGATCTATACCAATTTGTGTTGCCCAAATGCTTTTGGAGATGTGGTCCTCCACTAGAGCATGATCAATTTACCAGGTGCTACACTCTTAGAGAAAACATACTCACCTTCTTCTAGCAGTTTACATTTGTCAATAACTCCATGTTACTGACATGTATATATATATATATGTGTGTGTGTGTGTGTGTGTGTGTGTGTGTGTGTGTGTGTGTGTGTATGGGTTAAAACATCACTTTCAATATATATGTACATATATGTATATATATATATATATATATATATATACACACTATTTTGAGAAATCCACAATTTTCACTTTATTAAATAACAAATGAAATCATTTAATTTATTTCAGCTTTAAGTTTTTAATTTATACAATATACCTCTCTCATCTTTAATCCCGTTATCTATTAAATTTATAAAATCTTACTTCTTCTTTTCATTGTTTCCCTTCCTCTTACATTCAAGCTCTCCTGTTTTCATGCAGTCTCAACAATATAACCGATGAGGCCTGACCTATGACAATAACAGTTGTTATGCCAACACTAATGGGGAAACCTCATGGGCTCACAGCCCTAGATGAATAGCTACAGGCAATTAATGAATGTGGAGAGTGAGAACCATTCTTCTCCAGGGATGAGCTACTTAATTGGTTATCCAATAATGAAATGGTCAGCACTAAACAAATATGTAGATGAGCAATACTAAATTGACTCAGCATGTTTTATGTATATGTATATATATATATATATATATATGTGTGTGTGTGTGTGTGTGTGTGTGTGTGTGTGTGTGTGTATACATGTAACAACAATAATTAGAGAAAAGCAATAAAGCCAATACAGAAATCTTAAAGTAGTCTAAAGTGAAAGATGATTTCCCTTTTTATTGCTAATCTGTGAATTATATTCTCCTACAATTTTATGCTATAAGATATTGCGATTGGTATAATTGCAACTGGTATCTTTCAGTATAATTTTTAACCATATATATGCATATATACATACATAAATACAAAAAATGGCAAAAGTGTTCACATATATTTCTTCCAGCTTTTTAAATATCAGCCATCCCATCAAATCCTCTGTGGGAGGTCTCTGTAAACACCAAGGCTGGCAGAGTAACAATCAGTGAGACATAAGAAAGAAATCTTGTTCAACATGAATCAGTAGCTGGTGTTAGTTCAAACTTCAAGTCTTATAACAGGCAGTTTATTTTAGCTATCTTAAAAGTACAGTATAATTTATATAACAGGCAGTTTATTTTAGCCATGTTAAAGTACAGTATAATTTTGAGAAAAGGGATTTCTAGTGACAATTAACTTAATCCCTTGTGCACAATATGGCTTAAGGTATGACTACATCGAAACACTTTGCAAAGTACTTGTTACCTTTTCCATAAAGATGGGTTCTATAGATTGACTGACAAACAGTGCTTAAGGGTCTAGAGAGAATGACTGGGACAAGGATAAAAGTCTGGGGGAGGGTCAGGTGTGGCCCAGCCTTACAGATAACAGAGAGGTCACCTAGGTTCTGCTTCATTTGTGAAGTACATGTGACATGTCCCACAAAGATAGGTTTTATTGCCTGAGGAACAATGCTCATGAAAAGGTTCTAGGGATAATGACTGAAAAAAGCACCAAGTCTGGGAGAGGCAGATGTGGCTTAACCCTACAGATAGCTCAGGGGCCACCAACACTATTAGCCACTTCCAGTTCTAGCCTTCTGGGTAGAAAATGGGTTTTACATCTCTTGTTAAAGAAATATCTCTGCATGTTTAACATTCATGGTTTCCCTAGTGCTATATGTGAGTGCAGAGACCTTCGTGCTCCCAAAAATCTTTGGGGTTTTTGTTCTAAGACTAACAGTGGTTCTCTGAAACTATGGACATATACTTACCTGGCAGGGGAGATACCATAATGACAAAGGTGATTTTCCCTGGGCAAGACTTATCCATAACATTCACAACTTTTTGAAGCATGTCAGCAAAATGAATACAAGTGTCTTTTTCCTTCCTTGCCATTTCACAGACAGTAAAATTTATGCTTAGGGCAGATTTCAGTAGCCTTAGTATGTTAGTTTTTTTTTTCTCATAACTGTCTTTATTGAATGGAAGACCTCAACCTTCTCACTTGTAGGAGTGCTTTATGGATTGTCTCTGTCACTCTCAAATTCCCCAAATTATCACTGTCACCCTTTCGTGATACTACACAGCAGGAGAGCTACTTAAACACAGTCAGTCACAGTGAGACAGTCCATCTGGTGACAGAGGCAGCTGCTGAGTGATCAATAGGTAGGTATCTTATATGGTGTGGACATCATGAAAAAGGGATGATTCATATTGTTGATGAGCCAGAGCAGCATGTTGTGACACTTCAACACCATTCTCAAAATGTCAGGAAATATTAAAATTTGGAATTGTTTGCTTCCACAATTTTTATATTATTAAATATAAATATTAGACTGTGGTTGGTCTCAGAAAAATAAAACAGAAATCAAAATCATAATTATAATATATAATAACAGGCAGGTGTTATTCCATATAGAATTTATGAAGCACAGAGAATTCTTTTACCACCATGTACATAGGTGCCAACTTACAAAGCACATAGCTTTATATCAAATGGAGTCACATACACTTAATATTTAGGTGTGTTTAACAGATACAAAATACCAGCTACTGTTCAAAGTCCATGGTGAAATCAACAAAAATTAATATGACTTTTATCAGCATGAATAGTGCACCTTTTTTTTTATTTAAACATTTTTTCTTTCCTTTTGCATACCAACCCCTTCTCCTGCTCCCTCCATCTACCCCCTCCCACCCCCATCCCCTCCTCATAGAGGGTAAGGCCTCCCTTGGATAGTCAACACAGGCTGGCATACCAAGTTGGGGCTGGACCTAGCCCCTCCTCCTTGCATCAAGGCTGAGTAAGGCATTGCACCACAGGGAATGGGCTCTAAAATGTCAGTTCATGTACCTGGGATAAGTACTGGTGCCACTGCCAGGGAACTCACAAACACATCAAGCCATGCAACTTTCACCCACATTCAGAGGGCCTAGTTTGGTCCCATGCAGGCTCCCCAGCTGTCAGTCCAGAATCCATGTGCTTCCATTAGCTTGGATCAGCTATCTCTGTGGTTTTTGCCATCATGATTCTGACCCCCTTTGCTCTTATAATCCTTCCTCCCTCTCTTCAACTGAACTCCAAGATCTTGTCCAAGTGCTTGACTGTGGGTCTCTGCATCTGCTTCTATCAGTCACTAGATGTAGGTTCTATGATGACAATTAGGATAGGCACCAATCCGAGTACAGGGGAAGGCTAGTTCAAGCACCCTCTCCATCATTGCTATGAGTTTTAGCTGGGGACAATCATGTGAGTTCCTGGGGATTTCCATATCTGCATATTTCTCCCCATCCCCTTAATGGTATACTCTGTCAAGATATGTCTTTCATTGCTCTCCCTCCCTGTTTCTTCCCCAACTTGGCCATTTCAAGGCCTCAAGTTCCCACCTCCCATCACCTCCCTTCCTCCCAATTTACTCAGATCTTAGTGCACCTTTATAAGGGAGGAGAAGTACTAGTTTAAAGATATTGCAATAGCAAAAGACAGTTCCACCCACAGATGTATCTATAAACCAATCTGATCTAGAAAATTTCTCAGTTGAGGCTCTTCTGACAGATAACTGTAGGCTATGTCAAGTTGACAAAGCTAACTAGTAGGATATTAACTATAAAAAGGATATTCATGCCAGAAAATGAAGATCTGGAAGACGTTAGTAAACTTACTCAAACAACAAGATACAAACCCACAATCCCTTGATCCATAGGCATCTATGCTCAATATGCACATATACTCTTCCAGGACACTTCATACACTTCTTGCATGTCTACCTTCCCATAGGTGATGGTCTGTTACCAAAAGCAGTCTCTCCTCAGATCAAAATTTCCTTCACTGTTTGTTTTTGGAATTGTTTGAAAAATAGCATTTGAAATGCCCTCAGCCATCAGAGATGCAAGTAGATGAGCAAACTGGATTCTGAACTATGATTGGTTCTACCACTTATACTTCTGCATTTTAATAAGCTGGGACATGACCAGGATCTGGTAGCGTAAGTGAGTAGAGTTTCTATGCCCAAGGAGGATTTTCTGTGGATTTTCTGGATGTGAGCAAAGCAATAACTGTTAACTCCACAGTTGTGAGGAGAAAGGCCACCGACCCAAATGATGGCCTAATTAAAGCAAGCTTTATTTGTGTAAACATCACAGCTGAATTCATGTGTGTCTCCCCCTAAGGCAGGGTTCATGAGACCAGCCTGAACCAATTTTTCAACTTCTTTTTATAGGGCAAAACCCATAGGGTGAGGGATTTTACACATAACCATGGTTATAGACATAGACTGTAAGCATAACAAGGTGGTCTTAACAACCTCCTGAAACAATGGCATGGTTACTGTTTCCCAGAATGGGTAATGTAGAACCATTTGCAGTTAAGGTTACAGGTGGAGCATGGCCCCAGTCCTTGAGAAACAGGAATTGACTATAAACAGGAATGAATCTAGTTTGGCTTTGCTGTACAATGGCTTTTAAGCCCAAGATTGAGGCAGGCTGGATTATCATAATACTGTGGGGTGCATCATCCCTAGGCAAGTGATCATGAGCTGTGTAAAAAAGCTAGCACAGCTTGAGCCTGTGAATGAGCCTCAGTCTAGGGGGAGATTTCTTCTACTTCCCTCAATGATGGAAGGTGACCTAGAAGTTTAAGCCAAATAAATTGTTTTCTTCATATATATATATATATATATATATATATATATATATATATATATATATATATATATAATGAAATTTCCCTTTAAAAAATGCAAGTAAGAAGGAACTAATACTTTTAACAAATGAACATACCTTTAGCTTAGAAGATAGGAGAATATGATGAGGAAAAAATGTATTTCCTTAGAGAAAACACCCCCAGCTTGAGTTCTGACAGTTTGTTCATAGGACTTACTGGGATAAACTATTCTTACAACAACTTTATTTTTTTTTCTCTCATGTAATTGGCACACAGATGCACTGCAGCTTCATTATTAACATGATGTGGAGATTTAGTGAAATAGTTACGAAGGGGACATGTTATGATTTATATTTGAAAAAGAGCACATTAGCAAATTTCTGGAGAATACTTTGGGCTGAAGGGTGAAAGGGGGCATATGATGAATGGCACGGCAGAAATTTAGGTGAAGGAACAGGGTAATAGAGTTGAAAGCCTCATACCGAAGTGATAGTATTAGGCCAGGTACTAAATGATTTCAGAGGAGTAGAAAGAACATTCCTGTAGACATGGTTCAGTTAGCTGCACCTGAACCTCCTGCTGTTTCAGCCGGTAATTGTGGCTCAGTCACCTGACTGCTTCTCAGCCAGCAGCTGGGCGGGACTTTTACATCTGGCTGGATCTGCCTCCTGCTGCTGCCACCAAATGCAGTTTTCAACTAGATTTCTGTCGTTCTGTGTATCAATAAGACCCAGGAGTCAGACAGAGCCTGGGGTGAAAACCTGTTAGTTCAGAGAGGTTGAGGAGCAACTAGCTGACCTTCCCTCTTCACCAGAGTCTCAAATGAGAGTGTCCTTACACTCTGCCAAACCAAAAAAGACCACCACACTCAATGTTCCCTCCTACTACTTCCTGTGCATCTCTCTATCCGTCTTCCAGACTCCCTCTGACTCACTATGATTACTTTCTGACAAGTAGTTACTGACCCCGCCTCCTTACCCAAAGTTGATTTTATTTAATTAGTGCAAATGTAAACTTGGGGTTCACAGTGTGATAGAATATTCCACAACGTGTGTGTGTGTGTGTGTGTGTGTGTGTGTGTGTGTGTGTGTATGTATGTGTGTGTTTAGTGGATATACCTAGTCACAAGGGTGTGTGCACATTTGTGTTATAGGTATGGGTGCTTGTATGTACATACACATGTGAAAGCCAGAGATTAGCATCCTGTCTTTCCTTGATCACTCCCCAACTATTTTATTTTAGTTTTTTATTACAGTTTTTTAAAAATTTGGACTATTTTTCCCTTAGGAATTCCATACATTGATACAATGAAACATGACAACATCATCTCCACTTTCCTCCTAACTCCCTCTAAATCCCATCTATCATGATCCCCTTCCAATTTTATGCTTTCTCTCTTTCTCATTTCTTAAATTAACTCACTAAATCCAGTCAGTGCTGCATGTATGTATGTGTGTTTAGGGTCATCAGTTGGCATGTGGGAGATCTATCAGTGGCCACAGATTCAGAAAAGAGTGAATCCCCCTTCTCCAGCAGCTATCAACTGACCATAGCTCCTCAGTAAGATGGAGCCTGCTGATCACCTTTATCACTGACATTGCTCTGGGTAGACTGATCTTATGCGAGTCTAAGGCAGGTAACCACAAGTTCTGTGAGTTCACGAATGCAATATCTGCTTTAAGTCCATGAGTTTACTTTTCAGAGCACTCCTTTCTGTCATCTAGCTTATACATTCGTTGTGCTTCTTTATCAACCACATTCCATGTGCCTTTGTTTGGTAGTGGGGGAAGGCTGAGAATTATTATCCATTTAGGGCTGAGAAATCAATCTAACGTTCTCAGCACTGTAACCAGTAATGTATTACAATATTAATTAAAACCGATTGGAAAAACCAAAACAGAACAATAATAACAACAAAAAATAAAAACAAACAAACAAAAGCATTTCTCCAACTAAAGTCAAGAGCAGCCCATATTCAGAAGGGAATTTGATCTTGTGAGCACTGAGCAAAATAACAGTAACAGATTGTAGCCTATGGCCTATGATCTCCCAAATCATAGGCTTTCAATGTGATGCATGGAAATTCCTTGCCATGGAGCAAGTCTTAACTATTAGCAGAAAGCAATTAAGTTACCACGCTATTGCACCAGTGGGCACCTGTTGATTGACAGGTCATTGTTAGAGCATAAGGCACCCATCACTACATAAGATAATTAATGTCTTTTCTTCAAAGCAGTTTGCATAGGACCATAAGACACTACAAAAGCTAGTTGGTGAGGGTGTGGAAATTTCTTGGTCTATTTGAGATTGATTTGTTTTGATGTCCTGCACCCAAAGTTTATAATGTCTTCAGCAATGGAGCCTTGCCATGTACTTATGTTACCAAGGGCAATAATAATGGCCCATATTGTTTTGAGGCTTCTAGGACCTCCTTGACCAATAATTCCTAGGAATGTATCCATGACTTGCATTGAGACTTTCATTAAATTTAACCCATGTGTTATAAACATCATACAACCATACATTGCTAGTCACTCCATTCCAGTTCTTATTTTTGGGGCTATATTTTGAAAATATCTCACTAACTACTAGGTTTCCATAAGGCATGATCATGTATTCTTAGTTGTGGCTAATCCACTAATTTCTTTACCACACTGCATCCCCACTTAGTAATTTAACTACCAACATGGTTCCCGCTTCTCTTAATCACTTATATCCTACTATCTCTCCAAACACAGCCTGCTTCAATTTATAGGCACAGTTAAAGGACATTCTGAATAAGACTTTGGCAGCACAGGAAATAAGACCAGCAATCAACAAATGGAATTTCATGGAGCTCAAAAGCTTCTTTACTGCAAAGGTAACTTGGAAGAAAGTGATTAGGAAGCATACACACACACACACACACACACACACACACACACACACACACACACACACACATATGCACACTTTGGAGGTAGATCTTGCCAGCTACTCATCTGACAGAAGAGTGGTATCTAGGTTATCTTCCTTATCTTTGAGGCAGGATCTCTCAGTGAGCCTAAAGGACACAGATTCAACCAGACTTTATGGCTGCCCATTGAGCTTCAGGGAGTTACCTATCTTTGGCTCTACCCATGGTTATAGTTATGTTCTGATAGGCCTGGCTTTTTTAATGTGTTCTGTAGACACAACATAGGTTATTGTTTTTTTGTTTTTTTTTTGTTTTTTTGCATCAGAAGACTGGATCTCTGAGCCATCTCCTTACCTCAAGAGAGGTGTGCTCCTCATTAAATTAAGAAAACCCACAAGATAAGTGTGATAGATGCTTGGAATCATTGGATTGGGGATGGCAGATAAAGGCTTTGATGATAGCTTTCTCAGGCAAAAAGGATGCTTTATCTGTGTTCCATTGTTGGGTTGTTGTACTCTCAGAAATGATAGTTACTTTGGTTTTGAATTATAAAGTTAAGGTTATAACCTGAACACTTTAAGATGGCTTCATAAAGGAAAAAATAGTCATTAATTAAGAAATCTTGCAAAAACAGTCATATGGCCAATTTCTTCAGACTAATTATCAAAAACCCTTTAGTAAATCTAGTTACTAATTCAAGAAATAATCTTGGAATTTCTTCTGTGCTTCAGGCAATGTGAAAAGAATTATTTCCAGTAACAAAGAAAACAACTAGAGTTCAGGCCTTATTGGAGTTTACACAGCTGTGTGTGTGTATGTGTGTGTGTGTGTGTGTGTGTGTGTGTGTGTGTGTGTGTGTGTGTGTGTGTGTAAGACAGACAGAGAGAGAGAGAAAGAGAGAGAGAGAGAGTTGGTAATATATTGTATCCCCCCAAATATTGTACACCCTAATAAAGCTTATCTGAACATCAGAGGAAAAAGCAAGCCACTATATTAAACACAGAAGTCAGGCAATAGTAGTACATGCCTTTAGTCCTAGCACTCAGCAGTCAGAGATCCATCTGGATCTCTGTGAGTTCAAGGCCACATTGGGAACAGAGCCAGGAGTGGTGGCACATGCCTTAAATTCCAACTCTAGTTAACCATAAAGGTCGGGAGGTTTGTACAGACAGACAGACAGGAAGTGATGTAGCTAGCTGAGCTGAGAGGAAATAAGATGGCAGAACAGAAAGACATATAGGTGTGGGTATACAGGAAGTAGTTCTCTTTGGAGACTGAGGTGTCGGTGAGGTGAGGTTGGCTGTGGCTTGACTTATTTCTCTGATCTCTCAGTTTTTCATCCCAATATGTGGGCTACAGGTTTTTACTAATAAGACCATTTAGCAATTCTTCTTACATTTGGTGCCCAGACGTGGTGTCAAGACTTTCTACCTAAAACCAGAGAAAGCTGTATAAAAGGGTTATAAAACAGAGCTAAAAACAGCTTCCTCAATGTGTCTCTCAGGCAAGCCATGAGCTATATTATGGCAGGTTTGCTGTGTGCAGGATTGAGCATGGCAGATTCCCACCAAGGTACACAGAGGTTTCTCCAAGCCGTGCAGGGCACTACATGGCAAATTTAGCTTTTACTACTACAGAACAACAACAACAACAAAAATAATTAGGGGGTTAAACACTGCTTCTTAGAGACATAGACACACTGCTTCCCAGAGTTGGCAGTAGGCATACATCTGCTATGTTGGGAAGCTGAGTTGGGCAGAGTCAGCAGTCAAGGCTGCCACTTCAATCTCAGCCGTGCAGTTTAGCACTTTAAAATATCTCCTGGTCAGAGAAGGATTATAGATTCACAATAAGACAGATTCAGATGAAATAAAAGTCTAAACCTTTTAAAATGTTCGTAAAAATGTACATAGGCTTGAAAGCAAGAGAAAAAGGAATACATATAGTTATATAAAGAAATAGATAGTTTTGAAAAATAAAGTCTTTAAAGAGATAGTAAAAGTAATATAAAAAATAAGCCACGTAAAGATGGCAATCACACACAGAGTTTGGATTATCATGTCTTTGGGATTTTTAACTGCAGAAAGACATTTGATTGTAAAGGCTGCTGAGTTAAACCTATATATATATATATATATATATATATATATATATATATATATATATATATATATATATATATATATATATATACATATGGTATCTTGACTTCAAAGTTTGTGTCTAAGGATCTGTTGCTTTGGAAAAGAGGTTCTGCTTTTGTTTCCACAGAAGATGAGAACCTGTGGATTGCTTCTAGGATAATATGGTTTGATCATCCAAGACCCCCTGAAAGATCTTTGATGACACCATGGCCCAGATAATCCAACATCCAGAACGGCTCCAAGGCAAGTGACTCAGACAATGCAGCCTCACAGACTATTCCAGTCAGGACTTGACCATAATTCTTAATTTTCTCAGGATCCCCATAAGATTTTCAGCACCCCCATCCAGCAGGAAGTAGTATCAGAAGCTATGCCCAAATTCCCAAAATATTGTTTGTAAATGTTTATTTTTATTAAAAGGGGTTGATTATAAATACAATCTCTTTATAAAAAAGAAAAGAGAATAATATAAATATGATAGGATAAAAGGGTAGATTATTGAACCTATTTTTAAAGAGCAACAACTTGCTTGAAATGTTTACAATGCTATAGATTTTAGTTTATTACAAATTTAAAGTTAATTTCCTTATACTGTCTATATATTTCTACTCTTGTTTAAGGCATTATGTTTATGTAGCTCATTTAATTTGTAATGGATAATTAAGAGATACAAATTAATAATTAGTCTTCTATGATAGTCAAACTTATAGTCATGTTAGTTAAGTTTTCTAGGTATACAAAGATATAATTCATTTAGGTAGGTAATCTTCAAACATTTCAAAGACCTACAGAATATCACATTTGAAATGTTTGAAAAACTTAAACTTTCTGGACAGTGAGGCACATCTGTTCCTGGCAGCACCAATTTACTTCAAGGAGAAGGATGGGCATTGAGGATATTCTGTATGGAGTTTATCTTCTTCTTGGCAAAACTGGCCATTTGGCAAGAAACTGCTCTTGCCTTGACTGATTGATAATATATTGTATAAACTGGACATGCAGAACTCATAGGAAAATGACCACTGAGTTTGGTGAAATGGTTCTTCAGGTTTATCCTTCACAGAGGAGACTGCCAAATATTCCACAGGACACAGAAAGAGGTGACTAAAAAAATCTAGGCCTATTGGCTGAAGATGGATGCCTCAGCTTTATAGAGGAATTTTGGGTGATTGCCCAGGCAAGCAGATGTCTCTGTCATTTTCAGAATTTTGGAAGTTGCTTACAATGCATTTCCTGTTTACTTAGGTAACATTATATCCTTCTGAAGTCTTTGATGTAGTTGAAGACTAGATAGTTATAATTATAATTTTCCTTTGTTATGATAAAAGAAAAGTTAGATATGAAAGCTTAGACTCACAAATATAGGATAAATAGAATATTTTCTTTGATTTTTACCAAATATAAATAGACTAGATATTGTAACTATAATTTTTGTTTGATAACTGTTTTGTTATATGTAATTTTACTAAGTTAAATTTAAAACCTTCCTTTTTTATTAGACAGAAGAGGGGAAGTACTGCGGGATGTCTTTCTGTATGCTGTGAATATGTATTCCTCTGATTGATTGATTGATAAATAAAGCTGCATTGGCCTATGGAGCTCCAGGACAGGATGGAGCCAGGTAGGAAAATACAAGAGAGATAGGGAGAAGAGAAAGGAGAGGAAGTGGATGAGCCACCGCAGGAGAAGCAAGATGTGAAAATTCCAGTATGCCACAGCCATGTGGCAACTTATAGGTGAATAGAAATGGTTTAATTTAAGATATAAGCAGTAGCTAGCAAGAAACCTGCTATAGGCCATGCAATTAGTAATTAATATTGAGCCTCTGAATGATTATTTTACAAGTGGCTGAGGGACCGTGCAGCTGGGTAGTACTAGAAAAACCTTCTGGCTACAGAGTGAGAAAGAGAAGGCGGCAGCGGGGGGGTGATAACTGAATTAATGTTAAGGAATTTTGCTGTTTAATGTGTAAGGAGTTACCAG
This sequence comes from Peromyscus californicus insignis, assembly GCF_007827085.1. Classification (NCBI taxonomy): domain Eukaryota; kingdom Metazoa; phylum Chordata; class Mammalia; order Rodentia; family Cricetidae; genus Peromyscus; species Peromyscus californicus. Next base: position 26,004,481 of record NW_026294617.1, read on the forward strand.
TATGTAAACCAATTCAATATTCATGTTCTGGTATGCCTGGCTTTTTACATGTATTCTGCAAATCCAAACATAACTTATTATTCTTGGACATCAAGATTGCCTCTCTAAGCCATCTCTGTCATTATTATACATTATTAACACCATGAATGTGTGTGCAAAGGAGGATCTTATGAATAGATTTTGAAAATAGGGAGAATGCTTTTTCATAGAACATAAGGAACTGAAGAACACATTTACAAGCTTGCTTTACAGCCTTCATCATTAATCTCAAGATTTATTAGGACACTTCAAAGTTCCAACCACCAAGTAGTAACTTAGGCCCACTTAAAGACAATAGCATAAAGGATATTCACAACACAGCAATGTTTTTTAAATGGTTTATTGGAACATAACAATAAAATAAACCACTAAATTTTAAGAACCAGTACATTTGCTCAGTTAGCTTTAAAAATTACAGTGTCAATGTGGTTAGGAACATGTTTATGAGTAAAACAGTTCTTAAAACAATGACCTATATGGATATGGGAGTATACCTGGGTGTTTAAGAGCACTGGTTGCTCTTCCAGAGGATCTGGGTTTGATCTTCAGCACTCACATGTTAGCTCACAACTGATTGTAACTCCAGTTCCAGTGGATCAGCCTATTCTGGCCTCTGTGGACACCCCACACATGTGGTGAACCAATGTACATCCAGGTAAAACAACCACACCTAGAAAGAAATATTTTGAAGTCATATTATTGGCAATAAAAACAACAAACTGTAAGTACAATGAATCTCAGTTCAGAATAATTTACATGCAAATGATATAACATTATTGGCATAAGTATCTTTCAGATATCTTAATAAAAATCTCAATTTAATCACAGATAGACTAGTGGTATCTAGAAACACACATACAAAATTATGATTATATAAATATATGTGAATATAGATGCCAATAAAGTTAAGAAAGCATATTAATTTTAAACAAACTATATAACTAGTAGTCACTGATTACAATAAAAATTGGAAATACATTTTTATATTGTCTGCCTGTTTTTAATCACTTGATAACTCAATATAATAAGTAACTTTTAAATATTACATTAAACTAACCATGTATAAGTGCCTATGGTTATGGCTGTCTTATAGTCAATTGGGGTTGGAGATATATCTAGTTAGTAGAGTGCTTTCACAGCATGCCCACGGTCCTGTATTTGATTACACGTAGTTTCTCCTCTGCCCTGTATACAGAGAGAATATTACATTTGAATCTTCTCAAATCTCCAGGTCATTAACAGACATATTCACTTCTCATTTTCATCCACTCATTAAATATAAGACTAAATTAGTTTTAATTTATACAATACAAATTTGGGGGTTTCAATGACTAAGAGATACCATGCTACCTCTTATTCCTAAGTATATATTAAACTACCCTCATTACCCATCTGTCTTGGAGACTGGTGAGACATAAATCATCCTGCACCACTGAAGGTTGAACAGCAGACTTTTTTGGGGGCTTACATGAGAACATGGAAATCTGAAACTAGGATGATGAATTTAACCTGGCCTTTGAATTAAAAGGTATTGTTGCAAAACTTGTGAGATTATGCAAAGTTTGTTTTTTAAATTTATTTTAATTTATTTTGCAATACAATTCAGTTCTACATATCAGCCACGGATTCCCTTGTTCTCCCCCCCTCCCGTCCCCCTCACCTTCCCCCCAACCCCCCCTATTCCCATCTCCTCCAGGGCAAAGCCTTCCCTACAGACTGAGGACAACCTGGTAGACTCAGTCCAGGTAGGTCTAGTCCCCTCCTCCCAGGCCGAGCCAAACAATCCTGCATAGGCCCCAGGTTTCAAACAGCCAACTCATGCAATGAGCACAAGATCTGGTCCCACTCCCTGGATGCCTCTCAAACAGATCAAGCCAATCAACTGTCTCACCCATTCGGAGGGCCTGATCCAGTGGGGCCCCCTCAGCCATTGGTTCATAGTTCATGTGTTTCCATTCATTTGGCTATTTGTCCCTGTGCTTTATCCAACCTTGGTCTCAACAATTCTCGCTCATATAAACCCTCCAAAAACACTGAAGACACCTTATGCTGGAGAGGATGTGGAGCTAGGGGAACTCTCCTCCACTGCTGGTGGGAATGCAAGCTTGTACAACCACTTTGGAAATCAATATGGCGCTTTCTTAGAAAATTGGGAATCAATCTCCCCCAAGATCCAGCTATACCACTCTTGGACATATACCCAAGAAATGCTCAACCACACCATAAGAGCACTTGTTCAGCTATGTTCATATCAGCATTGTTTGTAATAGCCAGAACATGGAAACAACCCAGATGCCCTTCAACTGAAGAATGGATAAACAAAATGTGGTACCTATACACAATGGAATACTGCTCAGCAGAGAAAAACAATGGCATCATGAGGTTTGCAGACAAATGGATGGATCTAGAAAAAATCATCCTGAGTGAGGTAACCCAGACTCAGAAAGACAAACATGGTATGTACTCACTCATAGCAGGATACTAGACATGAAACAAGGATGACTTGTCTGCTACTCACATCACCACGGAGGCTACCTGGAAAACAGGACCCCAAGAAAGACACAGGGATCGCCCAATGACAGAGAAATGGAATGAGATCTACATGAACAGCCTGGACATGAGTGGGGGTAATGAAAGGCGAGGGTTGAGGGAAAGAGAGCTTGGGGGAGCAGGAGATCCCAGCTGGATCAACAACAGAGAGGGAGAACAAGGAATAGGAGACCATGGTAAATGAAGACCACATGAGAATAGGAAGAAGCAAGGTGCTAGAGAGGCCCACAGAAATCCACAAAGATACCCACACAACAGACTGCTGGCAATGGTCGAGAGACAGCCCGATCTGACCTACTCTGGTGATGGGATGGCCAAACACCCTAATTGTTGTGCTAGAAACCTCATCCAACTACTGAGGGATCTGGATGCAGAGATCCATGACTAGGCCCCGGGTGGATCTCTGGGAGTCCAATTAGCAAGAATGAGGAGAGATTATGCAAAGTTAATTGTCAGTAAACAAGTAACATATACATAAGAGCCTAGTGACAATGCAAAAGAATAAATACATGTAAATATTATATACATATGTATATTTGCTTGTGTTATCATACATATTATTGGCAACATACTATATGCTAAAATTATTGTATAGTATTGTAATAGTAATGCCAATAGCATTAGAGTATACTGAGTTTTATTTCTCTTGATGGTGCGAATGATTTTAATAATACATTTCTGACACACACTCTTCTAAAATGAGACCTAGCGGTCCATTAAGGAAGGCCCTTGTTATGGATTCTACCACTGGGATGGGGTAGGCAGGATGCTATGTACTTTTGAGGCAAGTCCATAACAAACCAGTAATGCTCCAACTTGCTCCGTAGAGATTTTTAAAGCCTTTAGCACTACATAAGCAAGGTAACTGCCAACCTGCAAGCTGAAATGATACTCAAATTTTCTGAGATGTCTGTGTGAAGAGACTTGAATCGGGAAGAGATAGCTGTACCCTGGTGTTGCTCCAAGCAGTGAGATTTGAAGATCTGGCCACCTCCCTTCCATGTCTGTGTGAGACTACAGCGAGAGTGTTCGATCCTGATCCTCAGAAGCAGTAACAGTATAAAATCCTCATCCTATTCTTCTGTGCTGTTTTGTGCTGTGGGAAGAGTAAGATGCGAGGCCTAGGCCTTTACAATCCTGACACCCCTGTAGGCCTATTAAGGAGACATAGTAATAATGAGAAGCAGAAAAATCTAGACTTATGTATGCAATGAGGCCACATTGGGAAGATCAAAGGCTCTTCCTGACCTGGGCCTAAATTTCTTACTGGAGTCTTGGGAGGAGGTTCAGGTCTCAACAGAGAGCAGGAAGAGTAAATATCTAAGCAACTGTGCTGAAGGTGTGGCTTTGCCCCTCCTCCCTTTCTAGGCTGGAGTCTCTCCTGCAACGCCAGGTCTGAGGAGTTGCCAGAATCCCTTGGAATCGCTTTCTGGGAAAGAAGTGTCTTCTCTAGCTGCCACCTAGCTTCTGCCTTGTTCCTCTCCTATCACAAGGAACTTGGAAAAATCCCCCCCCACACTGAAGGTCCAAAGTTTCAACAGTCTGATAGACAAAAAGTGAGGGTGGCAGAAATGTCTCATAAGAACAGCTTCATTCCTGCCGGGAGAACTGCATTAGGAGTCATTTTGCGATGCAGTATCTAAAAAGCGAAAAAGTCTAAATAAAAAATAAAAACACTTCCAGCTTAGGAAAAAAAATAGTCTTGATTGTTTGCTTAAAGGAAATCAGCAAAATATAAGCAAACAGCTTCCCTGGCAGTACTGCCACACGCCTGGCTTTATGAGGAAGGAGTTTGAGGTGGAATAATTTGTGCGGAATTCCGAATGTGATCTTACTCTTTCCTCCTTCTCTGATGCTTACGCTACAAACCCTAAATCAGAAGCAGTTCCCACCTTCTGCTGAGTCTTCTGTGCTGTCTGTCCCACTGAGTATTCCCCTTCCTTAATCTTCTCCTGATGTGCAAACTCACACAGTTCTCCTGGGAAGAGAATTATCATTCTCTGTATTGATATTAGCGATTTTTTGCTTTCATTTACTTCATAGTTTTAAAAATAATTTATTTTAATTTTACATGTATATGTTTGTATTGGTATCTGGGCATGTACATGTGAGTGCAGGTGTCCACGCAGGGCAGAAGAGGGTGTGGGATTCCCTAGAGCTAAAGTTACAGTTCCAGTAAACTAGCAACATACTTCCTGGAACTGAACTTGGTTCATCAGCAAATTCAGGACATGCTCTTAAATATTGAGCCATCTCCCCACCACCAGCTCTTCCTCATCTTTTCAGATCATTTCCTGTCTTCCCTGTTGTGGCTCCCCTTTATAATTCCTTGGATCTGACCCTTTCTCTTATGCCTTAAATATGCCTAGTATGTTACATTTACTAAACTACATACATAGTTGTGTGACAAATATGTGTGGTTTTTAATGTGTATGATTTTTTTATTGGAAAAGCTGTTGCTTTTGTCTCAATAAATAAACTCTCCTTTAGGACTCAAATAATGCTTGCTCTCCTCAGGTAAGGTGGGGTGCTATCTAGTCCCCATGGCCACTTTTACCTCATGTGCTATTCCTAAGATCCAGTAGCTTCCTTGCTATACTATTTATAGAATCTATGGGAGTAAATGTGCTTTGAGTTCTTCCCTTCCAACTCTTCCATGGTATTTGTTTGTTTTGTTGCTATTTTATGCTATAAAAGTTTTATTGAGGCCCACCTAAAAACTTGCTAAATTTTGGTAAGAGCTTGTTCTTGTCAGCCTTCATCTATATGTAGTGGTTCAAACAAGATAAAGAATGACACACTTTCTAACCATATTATTTCCTATGAGTAAATAATTTTGGTGTTTTTGTTATTTTCTTTACAACTTATTTTGTTCTCTCTCTCTCTCTCTCTCTCTCTTTCTCTCTCTCTCTCTCTCTGTGTGTGTGTGTGTGTGTGTGTGTGTGTGTGTGTGTGTGTGTATGTGTGTGTGTGTGTGTGTGTGCACATTCAGGTAGGAGTTGGAGGACTACTCTTAGGAGTTGGTAATCTTCTGTTGCCTTGTAGGCGCTCAAGCATCAAACTCAAGGCTTTAAGCCTTCACGCATGTGCCTGTACCTACTAAGCTCCTTGCCAGGCCAGACTTTGTGCTTTCCAATAGTTGTGGATGAGTCAAAAACAGGAACTGAGTCTTCAGTATGTGGCAACTGACAATGAGTTATAGAAAGAGTTACAGCAATTTATAGAGAATTCATACTCTCTGACTTCTTCTATAGAGAATTGAACAATTACCTAATTGCTCTAGATAAGCTGCTAGCAACAGGCCAAAGAAAATAATTCCAGCCAAGTGTATCTTGGTGAATCAGTGAGTGTGTTAGCAGTACTTTGAGAAGTACAGATGAATGATAGGAAGCTGAGAAGTTGAAAAACTGACACATGAAAACAGAACCTCTGGATCTAGCTGCCCAACTTCAGGAAACCTAATTTTTCATCTTTTCTCCACCAAAGCTGCTTACTGCTGATATAACCATGGGAAGGAGTCTTGCATATCTTGGACACTTACTGAGTTTCTTAAGTTCTGATTCCTGAGACTTAGCAACTTTTCTTCCCACAGGAAATAGAGTTGCAATATTTCATAACATGACAAAATGACCACATGAATAGATAGTGAGAACATGCAGTAGATAAGATGTATTCTAAGATTAGGCTGTACCTGATCCTGTACGGCAGTGGTTCTCAACCATCCCAATGTGCTGTGACCCTTAACACAATTCCTCATGTTATGGTGATCCACAACCATAAAATTATTTTCCTTGCTACTTCACAACTGTAATTTTACTACTGTTACAAATTATAATGTAAATATCTATGTTTTCTGATGGTCTTCGGCTTCCCCTGTGGAAAGGTCTGTTGACCCCCCCCAAAAGTGTGAAACCTACAGGTTGAGACCTGCTGCTCTAGAGGAAAAGAGCAGAGCATCCCTACTTGCACATCTCAGTTAATATGCACTGCCCTGCGTGACAGAGCCCACATTATGTCCGGAGCCTCTGGGTACACCATAGCCAAACACTGGGCTAAATCCCTCCTGTGTTCTCCGTGATGTACCTCCACATCTATAACCATATCTTTGCAAAAGACTAGTGTAATCTTAAGATCAAAAACATTTCCATTAGAGTCCATCACCCACAGAATAAGAAGCTGATGCATTTTGAAGGTGACGATAGATGCGGAGAGACTGATGCAACAGAATACCAGTGTAAGCTCAGTAAGAACAAGTTACAACAGTTTACCTTTCATAATGGGTTGAGACCATTGCTAATGCAGTCCATCAAAGAGCAAAAGAAAAACTAGCTCTTCTCAGCTCCAAGTTCAATATCATCTTTGGCTTTCTGTGTTGATGTCAATGTTTTTCACATTTTATGTCCCTATAAAAATCTGCAATTGATTTTCTTTGCTTTAAAATAAGATGTGTTTATGTTTTATAAAGATATTGTAAATTAGTATTTTAACAAAAACATAGGTATAATTTATTTTGATGTGATGATTAAGATTTATGAAGATAAATGAATGGAGAAGTAAAAAAATTGTATTTCTATATTAAAGCCATATTTAAGATGTTAAAGGATAATATTAGGCCAGGCGGTGGTGGCGCATGCCTTTAATCCCAGTACTTGGGAGGCAGAGATAGGTGGATTTCTGTGAATTCGAGGCCATCCTGGGCTGCAGAGTGAGTTCCAGGACAAGTGCCAAAGCTACACAGAGAAACCCTGTCTCGAAAAACCAAAATAATAATAATAATAATAATAATAATAATAATAATAATAATAATAATAATAATTTTAGGAGACATAAGGAAAGAATGTGTACTCCATTTATCCTTCATATAAATGAAGTAAAAACTTGTATGAAAAGCTGCAGTATTTTAGACCTGGGAAAGTCTTCATAAAACACATAAATTTTGAAGGCAAAAAAGAGGAAAATTGGATATCCTTTCAACTACAATATTTTAAAATTGTAAATTGTTATAAATCCTTTTAAAAACATAATTGACTTAAATAATAATATAGCTGGGGAAAGTGCACAAGAAAATATTTTTATATGAGCTACACTCATAACAGATGACATTGATAAGAGAGTCACAAAAATGAGGTGAAAATTGGAGGAATATTCACAGCAGTTCTAAGTGCCTTGAAAAGTTGAACTGAATTGCTTGCATCAAAGAGAAAATAGACTCTTTAATGATCACTTCCCTGACAACTAACAGTAACATCATTTTTAGCTATGACTGCTAAAATTAGATACCTTCCTGGTGGAATATGCATCCCCTGACAGCAGTACAGGATGACAGCCTTCAATGCATGATAAGAGGGAGAGTAATAATTCATCTTTAAATGAGCAATTTCTGTGATGAAGGAAAAATGTTGCTTAAGAAGGATTTGCTGGCAGTCCAACAACAACAACAACAAAAATCAACACTAATTACTTGAACAGTATTTAGTGAGCTACTTGTTTGGATTTCAACTGATACCATGTTCAAGATATTCTCATTATTGTTCGTAACAGGAAAAGAACCTTTTATGGGTGACAAAAAGACTTTTAACAACTTGTTGTAAAATTATGCTTAGTTGAATAAACTACACAATGGAGCGCTCATGTCAGAAGTGCAAACAAATGACTTTTACACTGCTGCCTTGAGGCTGTTAGATGCTGATAACGAATGGGCAGGCTGGTGCCACAGTCATTTGCCTAGCAAAGAAAGTCTAAGCTAAGGGACATTGTCAGACCATCCATCAAAGCTTGTCACCCAGAGACTTAAATAAAAATCCAGCATTTCCCTAGAACTACAGGAATGTTGGTGTATCTCTACGGTCTCCTTGTGACAAAATTATGGCTTAAATTAATCTCTTTAAGATTAGTATACATTAGTACTAGCACAGACATGGAGTCAACATTCATTTTACAATGTTAAAACAAAATGTACCATGGAAATTAGGCTCAGAGTGAGCGAGAGAGCTGCAGACATAATATCAAGTTAAAAGCCTCTAATTTTATAAATCATGGTAATTTGACAGATCAGTGTGTTAATGGGAAAGAATTGCATCTATTATGGCTATATAGAATTGCCAAAACGTCACAGGAAGGGAAAAAATAGCCTTCCTGTTCTTTTGAAACATTTTGCTAAAACACACTGTAAGTGGAAGTATGGGTCATAAAACTACTGTAGAACTAGAGTCTATTAGGAGTTTGCTCTCTTTCTACAAGGACAGGAAGAACATGTTTCAGAGTTAAAGGCCATGGATGGTCTCTTCTGCAAATTCCCTGCTGTACTTAATAGAACTTATGTTCAGAAAGATATTTCTTAGGAGAGCAAAGGTACACCAAAAATTAGTGTGCACTGGTTGTATTTGACCTCTATGCATCACAACTTGTAGACCCCTATTCAAGTAAACAAGTATTTACACAGTGAACAAAAGTTTTTTATGACTAGTCAATAATCTTAAAGGAAACAGTTCTATAAAACTAAGCTAGATTCCATGATGTGAGAAAAGGAATCATCAGCCTTAATCCCTGGCATGTAAGAGCATTTAAAGCAAATCCTGTTTTATGCTAAGCTGCTTCTGTCTAAGGCAGCAGAATAAAACAGGCTAGATGGTGCTTCAGGTTTCTACTGTCATTGAAAATGGTGGTCAGGCCAGTGATACATAGCATTCACAGTATCACAGAGGCCCCCCACACACAAAGTAGCAGCTTGAGTGGCCCTGCTAGTTCTTTAGATACGACCATCTTGCTGAGACCATGGGTCATATCCTTAACATGGCAGTTTTACTTACAACAAACAATCAGAAACAAAATAAACTTTGTCTTTAATTCTCTCTCTTGTTGGTTGTTTTATTTTTACTCTTTGGCTCTTTGGATATTTTGGAGGGCCCGTCACCTAGCTCCCAAATAATCACACATACAAAGACTTATTCCTACTTATAAATGCCCAGCCTTTGCTTGGCTTAATTCTAGCCAGCTTATCTTAACTTAAATTATCCCATCCACCTTTTGTCTCTGGGCTTTTTTCTTTCCTTACTTCTGTAATCTTCCTTTGACTTGTACTCTCTGGCTGGCTGTGTGGCTGGCCTCTTCTTTTCTTGCTTCCAGATCTCTCTTGCTTCCCTCTCTCTTTTTCTCCTATTTATTCTTTCTACATGTCTGTCCTTCCTATCCCTCTCCTGCCTAGCTACTGGACGTTCAGCTCCTTATTAGAGCAACCAGGTGTTTTAGACAGGCAAAGCAACAGTGAATAGACCAAGCAGATTCCATAACAGGCTTCTCCCAGAAATCAGGCCTCAATTTCAGTTTCCTGAGACCTGAGCAGGCAGTTTATGGGAGGGCCGTGAACAAAAGACATAGTCCTTGCAGTAGCTCCCTTTTGCATGTACTCTGACTACTCAAGGTTCAGCCAGTTGTTTACTGTCTGGGCCCCCTCACCAACTTAGACCTATGTGCATGGGTCAATGAGAACATGCAAGGCCAGCCAGCCCACATGGCAGCTTAAGGACAAAGCCTGGGACTTGTCCAGGCCTGCCCCAAAATGATAACTGTAACCCCCAACCAGTAAATTCAAAGGTTACATACCTTCAGCCAATCATATGATCCAAAGGCTTGTATCACCCAACTTGTGGTTTTTCCCTTTAAAAACCCCTCACCCTGAGAGCTCAGGGCTGTCCTCTTCCACCCACTGTGTTGAGTGTTGGACACAGACTAAACCTGGGCTTGCTTTGTTATCTATAAACTCCTGTGTGTTTTGCATTAGATATCGGCTCTGTGGTGGTCTTGCTTGGGGGTCTCAAGACACCAGCACAACAACATAGCTTCTCAGAGTTAAACACATGCAACATAAAAGAAGGCAACACATCTTTGCATCATTAAAGAAATGCTCTACGGCATAAACAAATGTAACACATCTTAAAATAATATTGTATAACATCTCTCTCTCTCTCTTTCTCTTTTCCTGTATGTGTTTATTGTGTGCTTCTTCAAGGCAAAGAGTGATCACTCTTACTAGATATTTTAAAGGATGATAAAAAAGCATAGGCAGGCCGGGCGGTGGTGGCGCACGCCTTTAATCCCAGCACTCGGGAGGCAGAGACAGGCGGATCTCTGTGAGTTCGAGGCCAGTCTGGGCTATCAAGTGAGTCCCAGGAAAGGCGCAAAGCTACACAGAGAAACCCTGTCTCGAAAAACCAAAAAAAAAAAAAAAAAAAAAAAAAAAGAAAAAAAAAGCATAGGCAAAAAGAACAAACAAACAAACATGAAGACCTTAAACTTTTGGAGTTTTACCTGTGCCATAGGCATCATTGTAATGGGCTGCAGTGGGTTGTGCATGTGTTTTACAAGTCTCACTGAAATGGTCACTCAAGGTTTACATGACTTAGAAATGCTTTAAAAACACACTGGCATTTTGTCACTCAGTGCAGTTACCTTCAAGACAACATACTTATTTATCTGATGTTAGAAACAATTCTCAAGTTTTATCGTAGTTATGTTTTTGTTTGAAACAACTATATTCTTACTTTTTGTATCAGTTAAATATAATAACTATTGTTATCTTTTATGCCACTATTTTTTTCAAGGTCATGTTTAAAAAACATTAATGTGTGGCTGGAGAGATGGATAAGAGCATGTGCTGCTACTGCATAGAACAAGTGTTCACTCCCCAGCACCCACATGATAGCTGGTAACCACCAGTAACCAAGAAACCAAGCTCCCTTGTCTATTTCCCCTAGGAACCAGTATACACATACCATACACAGGTGCGCATGTGCACATACACAAGCATAAAACCATTAAAACAATATTAAATCATAAATTTGAGATGTTGGGGCCAAAATTTTGTACCAGTATTCATGTGTTTAGTTTTTTTTTTTTCACTTTTCCATTAATATATCATTGTCACTGTGCTTCAGTGATAATTTGAGTCCCAAACTCAAAAATCTTAGAGGATATATTTTAGAGTAATCAGCTATGGAGTAAGCTGTAGTACAGATTTAACATTTAGTATGTGCTGGGCAGTACTAACACCCCCAGATACTTTTAATTGTGAAAGCCTCACTAGTCTGAACTGTTGAACCTAGCCTGTTATTTGCCATGAGGAAGGAGAGAGACAATACTTATGGGTTCCAAAGATTTTGATAATTCACCACATAAGTAGGTCACTGATCTTTCAAGGGTGCAGAACAAGGACTTGGGAGCCTTGTTTCTCCTGACATCCCAGAGCAGGGGTAAAAGCCTAGTTTATAAGCACAAAAATCACAAATTTTATTTCCAAGTTGCAGTTAGAATTTTCACCCATCAGGATTTAGAGACTAGGGTCTTCCTTGAAGGTTCCAGCATTGTAAACCAATATGCAATGCAAGCTTTTCAGTCCAATCAGTCAGATTCATTTTTTTTTCTGTTGTTAGGAAGAGCAATAGTGTTTCTAAAGAACTAAAGATGCTTAACAACCATTTCTGTAGGGAAGAGGTTGGTCAGCCGTTGGAAAGTTCTTAGCTCTCCTAAGACTTGGGAACCTGAACATGATTTCACCCTACATTTAAAATGGAGTCTGATGTCAAAATGACAGTACTTAGGCAAAGGTGTTTTTGCCTGTTCCCTTTAGAAAAACCCTAAGCCTTGTCACAAGATAAGTTTCCTAAATTAAGCAGCAATTTCATAAAGCAATGTTAAGTGAGTAACGAACAATTTGACAGTTGTAAACAGTCAAGTAACCTGCAATAGATAGATTTGCTTTCAATCTACAATACTGTAACTTTTAAGTAATTGTTTGTGCTTTACCTCAAATCTAGTTGGATCCCTAGCTATTTATGCTTATAAGCAAAAGAAAGCACCAGAATGTCTTAACAGAAACACAGTGATAGTGGCTTAAAGATTTGCCTGTGGACATGTATGTGGGCATTTTCTTAATTGCTAATTTATGTAGTAGGATCCAGCCCACTGCTGGCTTTGCGAGTGGACCTGCATTGCAGTCTTATTGCATCTTTATTATGCCATGTTCAACTTATATCCATGGGAAGCCAGCTCTTTTCTTAAAGGAAACAAAGGAGGAGTGGATCTGGTGGAAAAGGGTGGTGGGTAGGGTAGAGGGAGGAGAAACTGTGTTTGGGATGGGATGTATTGTATGAGAGAATACTACTTCCATTACTACTACTACCACCACCACTAATAATAATAATAAAATTACCTTAGTAAGCTAAAGAAAGAGATTTGGGTTTGTTGTGTAGCAGTTTCCTCTGGGGTTAAAGCTTTCCATCTTGGAAAGAAGCTTCTTAAAAAATGGAATGAAAAGTTAAAGAATTAGTACAGGATATTTCAGAAGAGGGAGGTTATGAGGAGGTGAAACAACAGGATGTTCTCTGGGGTGGTAAAACACTCCATCCTGCACGAAAGCTTTATTGGGACAGGATATAAAGAACTCAAAATAGTTCAGGAAGTCCCTGAAAATCACCACATGCACTAGGTCTCTCCCCTCCCAAGTGTGTACAATAAAGACTGCTGAGAGTCACTCATACACAAGCCAAGCTGCAGAGAGACTTTCCGGGCAAATAGCCTGGACCAAACAGAGCACAAGACAAGCAGCCTAGAAGAAGTAGACTGGTCAACGTGGCTAGAGCAGGCTCAGACCAGCTGAGCCACCAAGAAAGGACACCCTCCAACCTGCTGAGCTGCCTGTAGGCTGTGCAGTGTGCTTTTGTGAGCTGTCACCCATGCTGGGATGGGCTTTGGTGATGCATATATCTTTGACTCATTTCTTATCACTCATCTTCTGGTAAGTAACCCTAATACAACTCATTGGATTACCAAGCTTGACTTTGGTGGTATCCATACTTGGTCTGTCACCAGTTCCCTATCTAGGGTAAGTTCACATTATTCATTTCTGCCACACAACAGAGCTTTAACTTCTTAGTAGAGAAAAAAAATTAGGAAAAATATGAGGAGGTGATAGAAGAATGCTGTAAATTTATGTTTTAAGTTTTGTAGAAAATTTCTTAGGTAGCATTGGTAGTCTAGGGGTATCTGTCTACTCACAGGGAAGCGACACTGAAATGTTATACCAAACCTGGGGAGAGAAAATGATGGCTTCGGTGGGGACGGTAAGGACAGTTTAAGGGATGGTAAAGAATGTCACTCTGGGGGATTAATGGATTTTTGTATAGCACACTAGGGGAGATAGAGAAGAGATATTGATGTGATTTCTACTGAGCAACATGGGATGGTGGCAGGATTACTGAGAAATTCCTCACTGGGAATTGGTGAATGCAGTTAGACAGGAATTATGTCTTCAGTTATATAGATGTTGAGTTTTAGATGCCCATCAATTATTGGTAAATTTTAAGGACTGATAAATGTTGAGTATATTTATAGATTAACTATTGCCTATTAGAATTAAAAACTTACCACTGATATCTAGACAAATTATACGGTGTCTAATGACATTTATAACAATGTAAGAGAAAAACAGGAGTTTATTACAGAGAATAAGATGTCCTGGTATGAGCTCTAGATGATCCCAACTACAAGTGATCAAGAAAATAGAAGAGAGCTGTCATAGGAGGGGACAAGAATTGTGGCAGGAAGAAATTCAATCATGTGGCATGTGGTATGCTTTCAGCTTGTGTGTAAAGATCATATGGAGGAATTTTTTTTTTGGGGGGGGGAGATGGTCCCTTACACAGGTAACCCAGATATATAATGAAATTCTCTCATTATGGAGCTCTATAACTATGATAGCCTCTCTTAAGTATATTTGAAGGTAAAGTATAAGAAGAGACACTTTTAAGAGAACAGTTAAAGCCAGGCGGTGGTGGTGTATGCCTTTAATCCAAGCAATCGGGAGGCAGAGCCAGGTGGATCTCTATGAGTTCAAGGCCAGCCTGGTCTACAGAATGAGATCCAGGACAGGCACCAAAACAACACAGAAAAACCCTGTCTTGAGAAACCAAAAAGAAAAAAAAAAGGGGGGGGATAGTTGATCACATACAAATACACTATTTCCTTCAACCAGACCTCTAGTGCCCATCCCCACCCCCTTCCACCATCATGTCCTCTTATTTATTTATTTATTTATTTATTTATTTATTTATTTATTTATTTATTTATTTATTTTGTTTTTAAGAACTTTCTGAATCCATTTGGTGTTGCCCAGATACACATGGGTTTGTGAACAAAGCAGCTGAAATAGTGGAATGTTCAAGTAGAAACTTCAACTACACATACCTCAACTTTTGTCTGAGCATTTTAGAACTGATTTTTTTCCCCCCAAGACAGGCTTTCTCTGTGTAGCCCTGGCTGTCTTGGAACTTGCTCTGTAGACCAGATTGGCCTTGAACACACAGAGATCCACTTGCATGGACCACCACACCCAGCTTAGAGCTGAAAATATTTAAAATTTCAACTAAATATTTTTATAGACTATTATTTAACCAGACACTAAGTATGGGTCCAGCAGTGATGACACACACACAGGTTGTCCATTCCACCACACTCTCTGATTACTATCATTTGTCCGTATCCCACAACAGTCACAGCAGTCATCCATTCTGCATCTCCTCATCCCTTCTGCTGGTCTGCAAATGAGGAGGACAATTCTCTCCCCACTTTCCTCTTAAAATCTCAGTGTTTTTTTTTTTTTCTGTTGGCCTGCAGGAGCCCTTCCAGGCTTTACCCTCAGCATTGTTCATGCAGCCTCTGGCCAAGGTTACCATGAATATTTCCTCTCAAGACAGCCACATCCTCCTTTAAAACTTTCACAGAAAAAGAAAAGACACTGTGCAGCCTCTAGGGTCACGCCTTACAACAAACTTACTAAGTCTACAGCTAGCCAGAAACCTGGGATAAGTACTGTGTCGACACAAGTGACATCAATCCTGAGTCAATTCTGGGAACCAGGTGATGATAGTAGCGCTGCATATTCTGACTCATCCACTGTACTGCATATCATGAGTACATAACATGGGGACCAGTCTCTAAAATTCTCTGGTTTATGATGTCCCAGGTTTTTGAGATTCCATTAAGACGAAGCAGCTTATTAATGATGTCGTCTGTTCCCTTGACCGATGGTAGAAAGGAACAAACCTTGGCTATGGTAAAATAACTGTGTTCATTAACTACTGTACAAAGAAAAATGCACTTCCAGAAGAGTTTTAAAAGGTTTGGAAGAAACACAGGCAATTGTGGAAGGTAGTGGCTCAATAAATTCACTTTATGAAGTGAAGTACACTCTGCTCCAGCTGCTCTTGAAATCTGGCCAGTGGTTGGAATGGGATTTTGGTCATTCCAGCACAAGTGAAATGGATTTAGGGCAAGAATTGGATGCATTTCCAGAAAATATTATTTATATAAAGCACTACAAACAGGCTTTTCCCAGGATGGACACAGCACAAGCTGGAGGGAACAATATGGCATGTATCTTCATGAGTCAAATATACTGCTTGAACCGCTTTGCTCCAGTTAATTTGCCTAAACACACCAAAGAGGCACAACTCCAGATACACAGAAAGAATGGAGAAGCCAGACATTTGAATATCAATGGCCCCAAGTTTACTTAAAACTACAAAAATGAATGGCAATTAAAATATCCCTAGGCATTAAGAAATTTACTTTGAAGAAAGCTACAGCCTCTTGTAAAATTATTTGCATGCCTGGTGTAGGTGACTTGACTATTGAACCAGCACAACAAAATGTCATTAACATCAGCATATATTATTAAGTAAATACTAGTTTTCAAGTTCATTCATCATTATTGTTGTGTATTGGACCTCTGCTAGTATTATGAGATAAAAGACTTTTATACATAGTCTTTGCCTAAGCATTTTGATAAAGCTATAAATTATTTTTGTCAGAAGCATTTTTATTTAATACACACAACTTTCTAAGCTTTGAAATAAGGTCCATAAATTATGGAGTGGCATTTCTCTATATTATGTCAGCCATTTATTCTTATTATGGTTTTTATTAAGCTAAATGTAATTATTACAGAATCTATGAGCCATGGTGATAAAATGTTAGGAGTAGAATTAGGTGTTACCGATGTTGATATCTCAAGCAAAGATTTAATGTTGTTTACATAAGATGAATAAAGATTATGAAGAAATGTTATGGGGAAATAATTTACAGGGGAATAATTAAACTTTAATTTATAAATTCACTTTCAAGAATAGACATAGATAATGTATGTTTTTATTTCTCGGTTTATGAAATGAGACACTTAAAAAGAGAAAATATGGGTTTTAAAACATTGGACTCTACACTGATGGTTTGATCTGTAATGACTTCATACTCAACAGCCTGAGGATTCACATCAACTACAACTACAATATTTAGATCTTTACTCAAACTCTTTAAAATAATATTTTATTATTTCCAATTTTGTTTCTTCTATTCCCACTCTCTATATCAAAATTTACTGTAGTCTTGCACCATTCATAAGGGAAATTTACCTTTAATTATGCTGCCCATTGCTGTTGCTGCTTCAATTCTAAATCTGGTGTACATTTCCAAGTCATTACCATGGTTGGCCTTTCAGAATCATTAGATGCTATTATATGGTTAGCACCTAAATGCATTACCTTCAGTGGTTATCAGGGCTCAGTTTTCTTTCTGTTTCTCTAACAGTCCCTCCTTTTCCTTTGAATGACCATTCTGCCTTCTGAAGACGTTCTCTGAATCAGTTTCCCACGACTGGGTGATTGGTTCAAGGCTCTGATTTCTCTACATTGCTCACTGGTGATTTCTGTAGGCAACCTAGCTCAATGTTGCAGAAGAGCTCATGGTACAGGACTTTAGCTTTCAACATTTTAGTTCTAGAACTGTATGTTCAAGTGTTTATAAAACATCTTTGTTTGGAGCTAAAGATGCCCCCAAAATCATATATCATAATCTCAAAGCTAATAATAAACTCACCCATGAAAGACTGAAAGTCTTCTCTCTGAAAACAAAGAAAAAAATAACTATGCCAACTTTAATCATTTCTATTTAGCATACCAGTGAAGTATTAGCCAGAGAAATTAAATAAGAAAGTAAAAGGAATCCAAATAGAAAAATTAAAGATAAAATGTCACTGTTTCCAAAAAACATTTGACTGGAAAAAACCCTAACACTTCTCAAAAAAATGAAGAAAAAAATAGTATCTAAGGAAATTCAGTGAACTCTTACTATATAAAATTAATAACAACAAAGAAGAAATCAAATGATGTTATTAACAATAACATGAAGTAATTATTTAAAATAAGTCAAAGCAGTCAATGATTTGTAAACTATAGCTCTGCATTGTTAAAACACAATTGACAGATATCAATTAAAGATAAAAGGATAAGTGTCAGGCTAGGACTGTAGAAAAGTGAAGTCTTTTAAATTTATGATGGGAGTGGAGAGTAGTGCTGCTAATGTGAAAACTAAAATAAAAAGTCCAGAAGCATTTGAGGACCAGAAAGATGACATGGACAAGAAAATCCACTTCTAGCTGTACACATAAAAGGAAATGAGATCATCACACTAAAGTTGGGTGCATTCCCCATGGGTGTGTACCTGATGGGTGCATGCATGATGGCAGCATGTCCAATGGGTGCATGCCTGATAGGTGTATGCCTACATTCTTTCCACCATTATTTATGGCAGTCAAGTTATGCAACCAAATTATCTGTTGAGACAGTGAATGAAGTAGTACTTTAAGATATGTGAATAAACACTTCAAAATGTGTTCAAAGTCCTTAGCCCTCCAGGAAATGCAAATGAAAACTACTTTGAGATTTCACCTTACAGCCACAGTGGCTAAGATAAAAAATAAATGATAACAAAACATGGTGAGGATATGGACAAAAGCAAACATTTGTTAATGGTTGGTTGGAATTTAAATGGTGCAGCCACTGTGAAAATCCATGTAGAGGTTGCTTAAACATCTGGAAATAGATTTAACACATGATCCAGCCATATCACTCTTGGGCATGTACTCAAATGACTGTTTCTTTCACAGAAACACTTCCACATCTATGCTTATTACTGCTTTCTTTACAAAATAGTCCAAATGTCTATCACCTGAAGAATGGATAATGAAAATATGGTTCTTATGTAAAATGGCACTTTATACAACTGAAAAATGAAAAATGAAATAAAAAAATGTTGCTGACAAATGAATGGAACTGGAAATACTGATTTTGAATGAAGAACCCAGATCTGGAAATTCCATATATTCTCTCTCATATATGAAATATATATTTGAGTCTTTAGATGTGGGTGTTAGAAATGGAGTACTCATATATGAGTACTTATAAGCCAGGAAACTAGAAAGGGGCCAAGGAAGGATATCAAAGGAGTAGAGAAAGAACACCAGAGATATAATGGGAGAAAGGAGATTAATGGATTAGGAAAGGTTAAGTGGAGTGGAAGATGAGAGCCAGGGTAGAGGATACAATATAGGGAAGGATAACTAACAATAGAAACCTTTAAAATGGCAGGTATTTCACAGTATTGTGAAAACATACATGGACATGTTAAAAAAGAGTTTGAATGGAGTTACCATGTATATCTGGTGGATAGTGCCTCTCCCAAACAACATAGACTATCACATAAGAACCCCAGTACTAGGTTTCTTTTACTTCTTTTGTAGTTGTTAGTCAGGAGGTTCCCTTGGGCACTCAGACATTACAGGTGATTGTCAAAGCTCTTGTATACCCTCCAGAACTTGGTGATAAGTTCTGTCACTAAGCCACTCCGTACTTGACTCATAGGACTTAGAGAACCCCAATTGGTACTGACCTGGAAACCTTGTCTCTACTGGCCAGCTTTCACACTGGAAGGTGTGGTTGGAAGGTGCTGTCCATGACACTAGGGGACAATCTTACCCATCTGTTAAACCTGCAAGCCGAAATAACAACTGGCCTGGCAAGATACACCCACTGGTGCAATAATGACATGAATGTAATTAAAATAACCAACCGCTTTCTGACTGAATTTAAGATCTCCCCAGCCAGAACTCATGCCTAGTACCACGGATTCTGCTAAGAATGTATAGCTGGCTAAATCATAGGCCTTACAGGAGATGCTGTTATTATTACGTTGATAAGTGTACACAATATCAAATTTCTCCTTACATTACCTTTATACCCATCCATTAGTATATCTCTTAACACTCATCAGAGAAGATTCTTTTTTTTTTTTTTTTCCGGTAATGATGATTAACACAGAGAACCACAAGATCAATGTGCAGAGAACATGAGGCTGTGAATTGCTTAGCCCTAAATAGGAAATCTATATCACATCCCCTGCTTCCAAGGCTTAGAGATCATTGCAGAAGAGTAGATGAAAAGTAGCTTGTTAGAGCCAGAAGTGGTAGATGACACAGCAACCAAACAATGTTTCCTGAGAGGGCCACTGTACAAATGAACTCACAGAAACTGTGACTGTATGAACAAGATCACACAAGATCAAACCAGTCAAAATCTAGCCCTCTTTGGGGGAGGGGATCATGCAATTTCCCCCTTAGCTGAATTGCTATTGACATTGAATGGCTCCTGGGAGATGGAGAGTCAGGATTTTATTTTATTTTCCATGGATGTGGTCCCTGAGAGGTTACCCATGCTCTAGTTGGTGGCCATACCCCCATGAACATAGAGGCAGCTCTAAATGAGCTATGTGGACTTTAAGAAAAAAAGCATGAGAAGTTGGAGGGGGAAAATTGTGAGGAGATAGGGCAGGAAACAGGGATGAGTTGTATCAAAACACATTATATGAATATGTGAAATTCTCAGTAAACAAGAAAAAAGAAAACATATTATTTGAATTAAAACATTCCAGAGGTATCAAAATATAACTGGATGGGGGGAAAAGTACCCCGAGTATGGTGTGGTATCTTTAGAACACAGTCTACAATAGCCATGTCTTGGACAGTTTTACTTTTATAATTCGTAGCTCAGAGTTTTCCCAAACTGTGTAAGGCTAAACCAATTTGCAGCATAAACTTCATATTTGAGAACAAAGCCTGCCTCACATCTTTTCAGTACCATTATGTATTTTCACATTCAGAATAAATATATCAAACTATATGAAAATGAATTGTAGCCAGAGGGTTTTTCTGGTACTGCCCAGCCCTGTAGACATGCAGCCACTTATACAATAATCACTCAGAAGCTTAATATTATTTACAAACTGTATGGCCTATGGCAGGCCTCTTGCTAGCTAGCTCTTATATCTTAAATGAATCCATTTTATTAATCTATGTTTTGCCATGTGTTCTGTGGCTTTACTGGTCTCTTGGCATGTTGTTCCTTGGGCAGTAGGCTGGCATCTCTCCAGATTCTGCCTTTCTCTTTCCTGTCTCTCTCCTTGAATTTCCTGCTTGCCTCTAAGCTGCCTTGCCATAGGCCAAAGCATCTTATTTATTGACCAATGGGAACAACACATATTCAGAGCATACAGACCTCCTCCAGCAATGGATTCTGCCTTAAGTCTAACAATTCCTCCCATCCAGACCATTACATATGAGTTTATTTGTCTTAAATAACTTTTTTTACTTAACAGATACTGCATTACTCTCTCTGTGCATGGTTATATTCCAATATTTAAAATATCTATTCATTAATATTCCAAATTTCTCTATAAGACATTTATAGTCAACTTCTACCTTTAGTAAGTAAAGACAATGAGATTAAGGAATTTACTAAGGACCAGCAACACATTTAGAACAGACAATAAGGGAATGGGGCAGTCTTTATCAACTCTGTGTGTAGTTGTTTCTCTTACTAATTCAAACTCTTTAGTTAAATATTTTCTTTAAATATTACTTAAATACTTTCTTATTTACTTAAATACTTAAATATTTTCTTTAAATTTCTGGAAAATTTTGTACATGTATACATTGAAATATTTTCACATATACTAACCCCATTTATCTGCTCCATCTTCCCATGGATCTTCTCTGAAAATATTATGCTCCAAACCTCATGTATCTTTGTTGCTTTAAATAACCCACTGTGTCCAATTAGTGCTGCTCATAAATACATAAGCATGGAGCTATCCACTCCATAGCAAATGAATAACCTATGAAGTGGCTGAATTTCCAAAGAAGAATGATGCTCCTTCTCCCAGAAGCTATCAGTTGCTGATAGTTTCTCAGTTATGAAAGCACCCCCTCCATTCATATTAGAACTTTGCTAACATGATCTTATGCAAATCTCAATAATCACAGCTTTTATGAGTTCAAGAGTACAGTATCCATATCATGCCTGGAGCACAGCGTTTCAAAGCATCTATCCCCATCTTTTGGCTCTTACATGCTTTCAGCCATCTCTTTGAAAGTATAATCTAAGCCTTGACTTGTGGGTGATGTTAATTTGTTTCACGTACAAGTAAGTGAGAACTCACACTTACTTATTCTTAGCACTTTTGTCTGGTTATGAGTCTTTTAATTGATTGTTGCATGAGCAGAATGATTTTAAACTTCACAAGCAAAATATACATCAATTACTTATTTTAATTTTCAAGTAAACAACTTCTAGATTATTCCATATCACCAGAGTATTCACTGTGATCTCACCCAAAACATATTGCAGTAAAGTATCCACATACTTATTAGATAGATCAGCACTGTAATGGAGACTACATATCTCTGTGTATATATCCACTTAGCTGAAGGGTTGACCCAACAATTGTTCTGAGAAGTGATCAGGGTACATTTTAAAAGATGAATTAAACAGCATCAGATTACTTTCACAAGTTCTTAAAGATATCAATATCTAATTAAGTTGAAATAATTTCTGAAATAATTGAAAATCTTGCTTTTTGTCTTGATTTATTTCACATGTTTGAATTATCCAGATAAAATGAGCTATACAATGAGACAAATTATTAACTCATTTTTCATCTTTGGGTAACTGGGATAAGAATTTTCTTTTCATTGATTACAAGCATTTCAACAAAGTCTTACTTATCTGTACAGCTGACTAAATGAAATACATTAAAGCAATTATTAGATATAAGGATCTCAAACCATTGGACAAACAATTCTTAAGTCAGTCTTTGTGTGTAAGAGATGAGGGGAACATATGTGGAGATAGACAGGCAATAGACAGGCAATATTGCATGTGCATCCTTTTCTTCCATTTTGTTTTTTCACTACCATATAAATCAGGCTCAAAGGAGGTTATGAACTCTTCTGTCTCCATCTTTCTCACCCAAGAGGAGAAGGCTTACAGAAGTGCCACCATACCTGGATTGACATATGTTCTTTGGAATCAAACAAGTCCTTATGTGTGCATAGCAAGCACTTGACTTGCTCTTCTTCCAAATCCATCTTTCAATGTCATTACTATCCAAACCCTTAGAAAGTACAGTACTGTTTGTGTTAGATATTTAATGCACCGTAAATATTTCCTTGAATCTCAGAATCTTATAATACAAAGAATTTTAGAATTTCAACATATTTAGGATAATATGTTGAAACACACAGCTCAGCCTGAAGTAATCACAGATGAGTCACTTTGCCAGTATTATCAAGACTATAAAACGTGCATGGAAAGTAATAAAAGAAATAAACTAGAATAGACCCAACAGGCACTATGCAGTCAAACTTTAAGCATGTCATTGAAATGGTTGAAAAGAACCAATACAATAGTTTAAGAATAAATGTGTCATTATGAAATGTTATTTTAAAAAATATTTCTAATTTTTCTGCCTGGAGTACATACACCACATTCATATCAAGTACTGTGCACAGTAGTATTGATTTCCAGCTTTAGTAAAGAAAAAGTGATATGATAGCAAATCAGTTCAGCTTTTGCTTTTAGTGAATCATTTTTCAGCATTTGTCTCTGCTGTGTCTACTGACTAACTTTGAAAGGCAACAGCAACAAACTGGTCTGGCATTTAAGGTTTAAATTAACTGAATTGTCCCTTTGTTTATAAATTACTTTTTTTATTCTTTTTTTATTTTCTTTTGCAATACAATTCAGTTCTACATATCAGCCACGGATTCCCTTGTTCTCCCCCCTCCTGCCCCCCTCACCTTCCCCTCATCCCACCCCCCATTCCCACCTCCTCCAGGGCAAAGCCTCCCCCGCGGACTGAGATCAACCTGGTAGACTCAGTCCAGGCAGGTCCAGTCCCCTCCTCCAAGGCCGCGATCCTGCATATGCCCCAGGTTTCAAACAGCCAACTCATGCAATGAGCACAGGACCCGGTCCCACTGCCTGGATGCCTCCCAAACAGATCAAGCCAATCAACTGTCTCACCCATTCAGAGGGCCTGATCCAGTGTGGACCCCTCAGCCATTGGTTCATAGTTCATGTGTTCATGTGTTTCCATTCGTTTGGCTATCTGTCCCTGTGCTTTATCCAACCTTGTTCTCAACAATTCTCACTCATATAAACCCTCCTCTTTCTCGCTAATTGGACTCCCAGAGCTCCACCCAGGGCCTAGCCATGGATGTCTGCATCCAGATCCCTCAGTCGTTGGATGGGGTTTCTAGCACAACAATTAGGGTGTTTGGCCATCCCATCACCAGAGTAGGTCAGTTCGGGCTGTCTCTCGACCATTTCTGTTGTGGGGTATCTTTGTATAAATTACTTTTTAACTGGAAGATACAAAACTATTATGCATAGTTTAATACTGAAGGACACAATTAAGAAATACACACACATATGAATATAACTATTTTCAAGAAGAATATAATTGCTATAAACTGGTAAACATTGTCAGTTCTATGTATGCTGGATATCTTTGCCTCCAAGCAACATAAGGCAGGAGGAGAGGGGATGGCAAAGAACAATTCAGCGTAAAGAATAAGAGCAGAAACATTAATATGTGTGTATTTTCTTGAAACATTAAAATTTTAACATTGCATAAATATAAGGTATGAAGGAAAACATGCACTGCTCTTTCTCTGCCATCTTTCCATAACCTGCTTGATTCGGCTACAGTCTTCCTGGGCCCATAGGTTCAGCCTTATCATCTGAAATACTAATTCTATACGAAGAGAAGAGGAGGCAGAATGATATCCTAGGAACCCCTGGGATCCTTCTGAAGTAAGTCAGTTAAATCTGCATACTTTGTGCAGTGGGTGAAAAGTAGAGAGTGATACTCTATTGTAAATGTTTCCAGCTATAAAATACAACAGCATGTACAGGAACTGAATTACTTAAAAGAATGTTGGAGACTGGATCATAAAACTATGTTTAAATAATCCTTAAATAATCCTGTTTTATTGTGACTGCTAAGGGATGTTATACTGGGAAATATTGGTGAAATTATTAAGGCCACTCCATGTAGTTAAAAGGGAGGTTTATTTAGTGGCGTAACTTACAAATGAAGGGATAGGTAGGTTGCGGGGTCTGGGAAAGACAGCGCAGTCCAGCGGTGTTCTCTGGAGAACTCTGCTTGGTCTACTTCCAGTGTCCAGGGTCCAGGAACCAAGAGAGACGGCACATCCAGATCTCGGGTCTTCAGGTCCTCCCTTGGCCCCGCCTTGTATGCGTGACAGTTACCGAAGCCTCAATGGGGCTTGGAACTTCCAGATCAAGGATGGAATGGCTACCCATTACAGGGAAACATATGTAATTCTTGTTAATGGCTATTATATTTATCAAGTATTTACCTAGACTTCATCTAGAGATAGTGGACAACTTTGTCTTGTTCCTCGTTTTAGTGGAAATGATGTGGGTTTCTCTTCATTTAAGTAGATGTTGGCTATGGAGTTCTGTAAATTGCCTTTATTATGTTGAAATATGTCTCTTTTACCCCTAATCTCTCCAGGACTTTTATCATAAAGGAATCTTGGACATTTGTTAAAGGCCTTTTCTGTATCTAATGAGATGATCATCTGTTTTTTCTCTTTCACTTTATACAGTGGATTATGTATATCAATTTAGTTATATTGAACCATTCCTGAATCTTTTGAATGAAACCTACTTGATCATGGTAGATGGATAATCTTTCCATTGTTTTATTTTAATCAGTTTGCAAGTGTTTTATTGAGAATTATGACATCTATGTTTATAAAGGAAATTGGTTTGTAATTTTCTTTCTTTCTTGGGTGTTTATATGGATTGGGTTTCAAGGTAACTGTGGCCTCATAAAATAAATTGGGCAATGTTCCTTCTGTTTCTATTTTGTGGAACAATTTGAAGAGTATTGGAATTAACTTTGCTTTGAAAGTCTGGTAGAATTCTGTGCTAAAAATGTCTGGCCATGGGCTTTTTTTGATTGGGAGACTTTTAATTATTTCTATGTCATTGGAGTTTATAGTTCTATTTAAATTTCTTATCTCATCTTGATTTAACTTTGCAAAGTGTTATGTATCAATTTATTTTATGTTTTCTAATTTGGTGTAGTATAGATTTTTAAATTATGTTCTTATGATTATCTGGGTTTCCTTACTGTCTGTTATGTGCCTTTTTTAATTTCTAATTTTGTCAATTTGGATATTCACTCTCTGCCTTTTAATGAATTTGAATAAGGATTTGTCAATATTACTGATTTTCTCCAAGAAACAAGTCTTCATTGATTCTTTGTATTTGTTGTTTGTTTGTTTCTATTTTTATTGATTTTGGATCTGAGATTGATTATTTCTTACTATTCACTCATTTTTGGTGTTATTTCTTATTTTTGTTCTAGAACTTTCAGGTGTGCTTCTAAGTTACTAATATGAGATCTCCTTCTCTCTCTCTCTCTCTCTCTCTTTCTCTCTCTCTCTCTTTCTCTCTCTCTCTCTCTCTCTCTCTCTCTCTCTTTATTTTTTTAATGTAGGCACTTACTGCTATGAACTTGCCTCTTAGAACAGCCTTCATGTGCCCCATAAATTTTAATATGTTATATATTCATTTTATTCAATTCTACAAAGTTTTATTTTCTTTCTTACTTCCTGTCTTGACTCATTTTTCATTCAATAGTAAGCTTTCTTCTTAGGTATACCAGCTTTCTTAGGTCCATTTGCTTGGAATATCTTTTTCTTCCTTTTACCCTGAGGTGGTGTCTATTCATGATGCTAAAGTATAGTTCTTGGATACAGCAGAAAGATGAATTCTGTTTTCTCATCCATTCTGTTAGTCTGTGTCTTTTAAATGGGGAATTGAGACCACTGATGTGAGAGATATCAGTGAGCAGTGATTGATTCATGGTATTTTGCTATTATTGTGGTGTGTGTGTGTGTGTGTGTGTGTGTGTGTGTGTGTGTGTGTGTGTGTTATTTGGTGTGTGTTTCTCCCTTCTTGATTTGCTGATCTGGGGTTATTTATTCATTGTAATTTCTTGACTGTGGTTAGCCTCTTTATGTTTGGGTTTCCCTTCTAATGCTTTGTGTAGGGACAGATTTGTAGATATATATATTGCTTAACTTTAGTTTTATGATGGGACGTCCTGTTTTATCCATCTATTGTGATTGAAAAGTTTGCTGGATATGGTAGTGTGGGCTGGCATCTGTGGTCTCTTAGAGCCTCTAGAACATCATTTTAGGCCAATCCTTCTTTTAGTTTCCATTGAGAAGTCAGGTGTTATTCTAGCAGGTCTGTCTTTATATGTTACTTGGTCTTTCTTCCTTGCAGCTTTTAATATTTTTTTTTGCTCTGTACATTTAACATTTTAATCATTATGTGTGGTCAGAATTTCTTTTCTGGTCTAATATATTTAGTGTTCTATGTGCTTCTTGTACCTTGACAGGTATCTCCTTCTTTAGGTTAGGAAACTTTTCTTCTATGATTTGTTTTTGTTATCAAAGATTTCTTTAAGAGTTTGTCAATTTATTTTAATGACTTTTATCATATTCATAAAAGCTATTTTAATGTCTTTCTCTTGTGCTTCAGCTATGTTGAAATATTCAGGGCCTACTATTGGAGGGTTGTTGTGATCTAGAGAAGATATATCATCATTGCTGTATAGAATGTCTTTTTACACTGGGGTCCAGGCATCTCTGGTTTGGGAAGATTGTAGTTCTAGCTGCTGATATCTGGTCTTTTCTTTGTTAGTTGGGGTGATATTTCCCTGGTTTTTGCTGCCTTTTCTGGTTCTAAGGAGAGTTTGATGGTTATGTATTGGATGGTATGGGATTCTTCTGAGAACCAGATTTGTGTGGCCACTGGGGTTTTTAGGTATTGGGAGTTGACAGTTAAAAATGAAAATGAGGATAGGCTGGCAGGTAAGCCTGATGGAATCTACAGGATGGAGGAAATCAGGGTTTGTCACAGGGCTCAGCTTGTGACATAGTGCCCAGGGAATGGGGAAAAAAAAAACCTATGGAGAGGCCACAACAGATTGTCTGCAAAAGAGCTGGGGGACAGACTAGCAGATATGGAGGAAAGGTGAGAAAGTGATGACATGAAGCTTGCCTACCTGCTTTGCTGGCCTACTTGCTTCTCTGGTTACCTTGACCCTTGATGGTTTTCAGAGAGTGCCACCCATAGGAGGTGGGGCTTTGATAACAGGATGAGTGGTTGAAGGTTGGAGAAGATATTTGGGTCCCATGAGATGGGTGCCAGAGCCAGAGGAGGTCACAGTAGGTGGTCCACTCCAGAGGCTGGGGTGTTGAATTTGGAGGAGAGGAGGGTTAGGTGATAATCTGCAGTTAGCTTATCTGCTTCCTAGACCAGTGACTCCCCAGGAAATTCCTGTTAGAATTTGGGTCTGGGAATAAGCAAAGAACTGGGAGAAGGTAGTTTGGAATAGAAGATCTGTGTGAGCCACCATAGATGGGGGAAGAAATAAAAGATGTGCAGCAGGTTGTCTATTACAGAGCTAGGGACAGGACTGGGACACGGGGTTTGGAGGAGCAGACGACTAGGTGAAAATCTGGTTAGCTTAGCCCATAGGCTTCTTACATGTTGACTGTGTAAAGTTGTTTGCCTGAAAAAAAGTAAGAAAAGAGCAGATATAACAGAACTGAAATGAAATAAAGCATTAAAGTAGTTAAATCTCCCACTGTTAATATTTTAGACGTAATAGGCTAAGGTGTTAATGATGATTCAATGTGAGAGAAAATAAAGGGCAAACAGACAAAGAACACCATGAAACTTTGCAATCATTTTAGATAATTCTTCTTGCTTTTGATTTTGGCATGGATAGCAAATAGTGACTTGAAGAGCACTAAGTTTCTGATTTTGAATGACTGGTTTATTCACTTCAAACAAAAGAAAGACTTAGTTATGTTCATTCTGGAGTACACTCAACCAAAAATAAACAAGAAAAGCAAACTGGGATTTTGGTAAAGAGAGATTTTATGTGAAAAAGAATATTGTAATTGAAATAGGAAAATCTCATCAACCCAATTGCTGTGGGATGGTCTGTATGTTAAATTGCTCTGATTGGTCAATAAATAAAACACTGATTGGCCAGTGGTCAGGCAGGAAGTATAGGCAGGACTAACAGAGAGGAGAATTGAGGAACAGGAAGGCAGGGAGAGTCACTGCCAGTCACCACCATGACAAGCAGCATGTGAAGATGTCTGTAAGCCACAAGCCAAGTGGCAAGGTATAGATTTATAGAAATGGATTAGTTCAAGATATAAGAACAGTTAGCAAGAAGCCTAGTTTGGCCATACAGTTTGTAAACAATATAAGTCTCTGTGTTTACTTGGTTGGGTCTGAGCGGCCGTGGGGCTGGCAGGTGAGAGAGATTTGTCCTGACTGTGGGCCAGGCAGGAAAACTGTAGCTACACCCAATGGGGTAGAAAAAGGTATGTTTAAAAAGTAATGGAAAGAGTAAATTTGGCAGGAAAGAAAATGTTATGCACAGTTGGGGTGAAGGAAATTAAGGAGTGGGTGTGGTAGTGACAGGCTAGTTGAATATTTTAGTTCAAACTCAACTAACTCTTGAGGGGCTTTTTAAAGAAGGTTTGAATATAGAAGGGAGAAATAGGTTTATATAGGGAAACTTGGAAATGGAGAAGTTTCACTAATATTCAGTTAATAAATATTCTTTTTACAGCTCAATCAATTTTCAAGAGATTCTGTTCTCAGCCTAGTCCCAAACAATCAAGAGAATGTCTCTGAAGGTTAGATGGGAGACTTGAGAAATGTGTAGTTTTGTGCTAAGCAGCTGCTAGGACATCATAGTAGGTGGTCTTCAACCCTCAGTCTTCCTCAGTTCACAGAATAAGTGAAGAACTGACAAGCACTTTGACTGAGATGAATCAATGCTGTTTTTAACAAATGTTGTTCATTTGTTCCCCAATACTGAATCATATATTTCCCATAATTAGTTATGAAAACTACTGCTTCATAGTCATAAAATACTTTTAAAGATTTATTTTCATTATTGTGTGTGTGTGTGTGTGTGTGTGTGTGCATGTGTGTGAAAATATAGAAAATGTCATCTTGAATGAGGTAACCCAGACTCAGAAGGACAAACATAGTATGTACTCACTCATAAGTGGATACTAGATGTGAGGGAAGGGATGGCCAGACTGCAACCCACAACTCCAGAGAGGTTAGCTAACAGGGAAAGACCCTAGGAGGGACACATGGATGACCCTGCAAAGGAGAAGTGGATGAGATCTACATGAGTGGACTGGGTATGGGGGGGAGGCAGAGGATGAGGAGTGGGGGATGAGAACATAGGGAAATTGGAGGGTCAAGCTGGAACAGGGACAGAGTGGGAGGGCAAGGAGGAAGATACCATGATAGATGAGGACATCATGGGAATACGAAGAGGCAGAGAGTGCTGGGGAGGCTCTCAGGAATCCACAGGGTTGATCCCCACCTTGATCTGCTGGCAGTGGTCCAGAGGGTGCCTGGACTGGTCTACTCTGGTGACCGGTCTAGCAAATAACCTAACTGTCATCATAGAGCCTTTGTCCAGTGACTGATGGAGGCAGATGCAGAGATCCACGGCCAGGCACCAGGCTGAGCTCCAGGAATCCAGTTGATGAGAGAGAGGAGGGATTCTGCAGGAGAGGGACATCGAGATCATGATGGGAGGACGTGCAGAGATGACCGGCCACACTAGTGGAAGCCCATGAACTGTGGACTGGTGGCTCTCTGGATATGGAAGACGGTTGTTTGACTCGAATTGTTTGGTGTGCACCCAGGCAAGGGGATTGGGATCTGTCCCTGGTGCATGGGCAGGCTTCTGGGAATCCGGTGCTTGTGGTGCTCAGCCTTGGTGCAGTGGAGAGGACACTTGGACCTCAGAGTGCCGGGCTCTGCTGATTCCCCATGGGAGACCTTGATTTGGGGGATGTGGGGATGCTGGGTGGCTTGGGAGAGAGGGCTGGGGGGTAGGAGGAGGGAGGAGGCAGGATCTGTGGGTGGTATGTGAAGTAAGTAGAAAATTTCTTAATAAAGAAAAATGAAAAAAAAAAAGATTTATTTTCATTAGTGTGTGTGTGTGTGTGTGTGTGTGTGTGTGTGTGTGTGTGTGTGTGTGTGTTTATGTGTACAGGCAACTAAGGCCAGAAATGCCAAGATTTACTGGGATCTGGAATTAAGAATTAAGCTGGAATTAGGATGCTTATTAGCCACCCAATGTGAATGTTAGGAACTAATCTCATATTTTGTACTAGAGCAATACATGTTCTTAACCACTGACCCAGATCTCCAGACACTACCTTCATCAGGTTTTAAACAGACCTCCCTAGCATTATACTGTTGACTATGTGGCTTATAGGAGCTTGCCTATTCTGTTAGGGATTAAACAAAGCAAACAAAGGATTTGCAGATGTTATAGTGTGCTTCTGTAACCTGACCATGGGCAGGCTTGATTTGATCTTAGGAGCCCGGCATGGGCATTGCTGACACATGCATGAAGGTTTCATTGAACATTTGCATGTATTGTGCATAAATCACTGTAATTTGTTTGTTTACACTGAAGCTGAATATCGTGATTTTAGTATTATACTATGTTACAGGTGTGGGAACATCACAGTGTACTCATAAAGTATAGATAATATGTATAAAATGAAAATAATTGTAAATAAAAACTATGTAATAAACACTTGTATATTATTTAAAACTTTGAAAGACTGAATAAAGTCTATTGTTTAGTGTTTACCTTTAGAAATTATGATTTAGGCATCAATTTGTTGTAAAATATCAAGAATGAGAGTTAATGTGAAGTTGTAAATGGGAATCTATAATGATGATGTCTGTAAAAATCTGTGTCTATCTAGAACCTGTGCTGTGTAAGGGCATTCTTCCTCATGCTGTTATATACTTATGCACCATTCAGACTTGTTAGAGTAGATGTGGGTTTATGACTGCCAAGGTTGCCCAGTACAGTAGTTTTTATCACTAAAATGTTGGACTTGGAGTCCTATAGTAGTTTCAGTGTTAGATAAAGTTTTTCCACCATACATCTGTGCATTCATCTTTAGGCGACTGAATGTTTAAGAAATCTGTGTGCATAGTTACTAAGTTTTTATGAACTCTTGTGTCTTGTTAATGCATATTGCCCTGTGACTCCAGTATATCTCACTTGTACTGACCAAACCTAAGTAAAAAAAAATTTGCCCATCTTGCTCCGGACTTCCCTTTTGGAACACTGTGTGCGGATAAGGCCAAGAACGAACCACAAGGAGATGGGCAGACGTCAAGGCAGAAACATAAACAACAAAATGAATAGCAATACAGCATCACCAGGCGCTAGCCCTCCTCCAACACCTAGACTGAACATCAGAAATTGGAAGAAGCAGAAGAAAACAGCCTTATGAATGACATCATGAAGAAGCTAGAGGCTTGTGTAGAGGAAAAGACAAAAAAATGTGAAGAACGCTGTAAACAACTAGAGGAAAGGGCAAACAAATTAGAAGAAATCAATAAAGTCCTGGAAGAAAACAATAAAATACTGAGAGAAAATCAAGAAAAATCAATGAAACAAATGAAGGAAACAGTCCAAGACCTGAAAAGGGAAATAGAAAAAATGAAGAAGACACAAACAGAGGGAATGCTGGAAATAGAAAATCTGAGAAAACGATTGGGAACTTCAGATGCAAGTATAATCAACAGAATGCAAGAGATGGAAGAGAGGATCTCTAGCGTTGAAGATACAGTAGAAGAAATACATTCATCAGTCAAAGAAAACACTAAAGCCAACAAAGTCATGAACCAAAATGTCCAAGAAATTTGGGACACCATGAAAAGACCAAACCTAAGAATAATAGGGGTCGAAGAAGGAGAAGAATACCAACTCAAGGGCACAGAAAATATATTCAACAAGATCATAGAAGAAAACTTTCCCAACTTAAAGAAGGAAATGCCTATGAAGATACAAGAAGCTTATAGAACACCAAACAGACTAGACCCCCCAAAAAAGTCCCCTCGCCACATAATAGTTAAACAACTAAACGTACAGAATAAAGAAAGAATATTAAGAGCAGCAAAGGAAAAAGGCCAAGTGACATATAAAGGCAAACCCATCAGAATAACACCCGATTTCTCAATGGAGACTTTGAAAGCCAGAAGAACCTGGACAGATGTAATGCAGACACTAAGAGACCATGGATGTCAACCTAGACTAATATACCCAGCAAAACTTTCAATCACCATAGATGGAGTGAACAAGACATTCCATGACAAAGCCAGATTTAAACAATACTTATCCACAAACCCAGCCCTACAGAAAGCACTAGAAGGAAAATTCCAACCTAAGGAAGTCAGATACACCCTCGAAAACACAGGCAACAGATAAAGCCACAGCAGTAAACCCCAACGTATAGAAGTACCCACACATCACCACCAAAAAATAACAGGAATGAACAATCACTGGTCATTAATTTCCCTCAATATCAATGGACTTAATTCACCTATAAAAAGACATAGGCTTACAGAATGGATATGAAAGCAGGACCCATCTTTCTGCTGCATACAAGAAACACATCTCAAATTCAAAGATAGACACTACCTAAAAATAAAAGGCTGGGAAAAGACTTTCCAATCAAACGGTCTTAAGAAACAAGCGGGTGTAGCCATCCTGATATCCAGCAAAATAGACTTCAAACTAAAATCAATCAAAAGAGATCAAGAAGGGCATTACATACTCATCACAGGAAAGATCCACCAAGATGAAGTCTCAATTCTGAATATTTATGCCCCAAACACAAGGGCACCCACATATGTAAAAGAAACATTACTAAAGCTTAAATCACATATAAAACCCCACACATTAATAGTGGGAGACCTCAACACCCCACTTTCACCACTGGACAGATCTCCCAAATTGAAACTTAACAGAGAAATAAAGGACTTAACTGATGTCATGACTCAAATGGACTTAATCGATATCTACAGAACATTCCATCCTAACAAAAAAGAATAGACCTTCTTCTCAGCACCCCATGGAACCTTCTCTAAAATTGACCACATACTTGGCCACAAAACAAATCTAAACAGATACAAAACAATTGGAATAACCTCCTGTGTTCTATCAGACCACCATGGTCTAAAGTTGGATTTCAACAACAACAAAAACTACAGAAAACCTGCAAGCTCATGGAAACTGAATAATACCCAACTGAATCACCAATGGGTTAAGGAAGAAATAAAGAAAGAAATTAAAAACTTCCTAGAGATCAATGAAAATGAAGACACCACATATCCAAATTTATGGGACACTATGAAAGCAGTACTAAGAGGGAAATTCATAGCACTAAATGCCCACATAAATAAGTTGGAGAAATCTCACACTAGAGACTTAACAGCATACCTGAAAGCTCTAGAACAAGAAGAAGCACAGTCTCCCAGGAAAAATAGACGCCAGGAAATTATCAAAGTGAGAGCTGAAATCAATAAAATAGAAACAAAGAGAACAATACAAAAAATTAATGAAACAAAGAGTTGGTTCTTTGAGAAAATCAACAAGATAGACAAGCCCTTATCCAAACTAACCAAAAGACCAAGAGAGAGCATCCAAATCAACAAAATCAGAAATGAAAAGGGGGACATAACAACAGACATTGAGGAAATCCAGAGAATCATCAGGTCATACTTCAAAAACCTCTATTCGACAAAACTGGAAAACCTAAAAGAAATGGATAACTTTCTGGATAGGTACCACATACCTAAGTTAAATCAAGACCAGATAAACTATTTAAATAGTCCAATAACCCCTAACGAAATAGAAACAGTCATTAAAAGTCTCCCAACCAAAAAAAGCCCAGGACCAGATGGTTTCAGCGCAGAATTCTACCAGATCTTCAAAGAAGAGTTAATACCAATACTCTCTAAATTGTTCCACACAATAGAAACAGAAGGAACATTACCAAACTCCTTCTACGAGGCTACAATTACCCTAATTCCTAAATCAAACAAGGATACAACAAAGAAAGAGAACTACAGACCGATCTCCCTCATGAACATTGATGCAAAAATACTCAATAAAATACTGGCAAACAGACTCCAAGAACACATCAAAACAATTATCCACCATGATCAAGTAGGATTCATTCCAGGGATGCAAGGGTGGTTCAACATACGAAAGTCCGTCAATGTAACACACCATATAAACAAACTCAAAGAAAAAACCATATGATCATCTCACTGGATGCAGAAAAAGCATTTGACAAAATCCAACACCCCTTCATGATAAAGGTATTGGAGCGATCAGGAATACAGGGAACATACCTAAACATAATAAAGGCAATTTACAGAAAGCCAACAGCCAACATCAAATTAAATGGAGAGAAACTCAAAGCAATTCCACTAAAATCAGGAACGAGGCAAGGCTGTCCACTCTCCCCATACTTATTCAATATAGTACTTGAAGTTCTAGCCAGAGCAATAAGACAACATAAGGAGATTAAGGGGATACAAATTGGAAAGGAAGAAGTCAAGCTTTCCCTATTTGCAGATGACATGATAGTATACTTGAGCGACCCCAAAGATTCCACCAAGGAACTGATACAGCTTATAAACACCTTCAGCAACATAGCAGGATACAAGATCAACTCAAAAAAATCAGTAGCCCTCCTATATACAATGGACAAAGAAGCGGAGAAGGAAATCAGAGATACATCACCCTTTACTATAGCCACAAATGACATAAAATACCTTGGGGTAACACTAACCAAGCAAGTGAAGGACCTATATGACAAGAACTTTAAGTCCCTGAAAAAAGAAATTGAAGAAGATGTCAGAAAATGGAAAGATCTCCCATGCTCATGGATAGGCAGGACTAACATAGTAAAAATGGCAATCTTACCAAAAGCAATCTACAGATTCAATGAAATCCCCATCAAAATACCAACACAATTCTTCACAGACCTGGAAAGAATAATACTCAAATTCATATGGAAAAACAAAAAACCCAGGATAGCCAAAAGAATCCTGTACAATAACACAACTTCTGGAGGCATCACGATCCCTGACTTCAAGCTCTACTATAGAGCTACAGTAATAAAAACAGCTTGGTACTGGCATAAAAACCGACATGTGGACCAATGGAATCGAATTGAAGACCCTGACATTAATCCGCACACCTATGAACATATAATTTTTGACAAAGAAGCCAAAAGTGCACAATGGAAAAAAGAAAGCATCTTCAACAAATGGTGCTGGCAAAACTGGATATCAACATGTAGAAGGCTGCAAATAGATCCATATCTATCACCGTGCACAAAACTTAAGTCCAAGTGGATCAAGGACCTCAACATAAATCCAGCTACTCTGAACCTGCTAGAAGAGAAAGTAGGAAGTAGTCTTGAACGCATTGGCATAGGAGATCACTTCCTAAATAGAACACGAGTAGCACAGACTCTGAGAGAAACAATCAATCAATGGGACCTCTTGAAACTGAGAAGCTTTTGTAGAGCAAAGGATACGGTCAACAAGGCAAAGCGACAGCCTACAGAATGGGAAAAGATCTTCACCAACCCCACATCTGACAGAGGACTGATATCCAGAATATATAAGGAATTCAAGAAATTAGACATCAAAATGCCCAACAGTCCAATTAAGAAATGGGCTATAGAACTAAACAGAGAATTCTCAACAGAGGAAACTCAAATGGCCGAAAGACATTTAAGGAACTGCTCAACATCCCTAATCATCAGGGAAATGCAAATCAAAACAACTCTGAGATACCACCTTACGCCTGTCAGAATGGCTAAGATCAAAAACACTGAAGACACCTTATGCTGGAGAGGATGTGGAGCTAGGGGAACTCTCCTCCACTGCTGGTGGGAATGCAAGCTTGTACAACCACTTTGGAAATCAATATGGCGCTTTCTTAGAAAATTGGGAATCAATCTCCCCCAAGATCCAGCTATACCACTCTTGGGCATATACCCAAGAAATGCTCAACCACACCATAAGAGCACTTGTTCAGCTATGTTCATATCAGCATTGTTTGTAATAGCCAGAACATGGAAACAACCCAGATGCCCTTCAACTGAAGAATGGATAAACAAAATGTGGTACATATACACAATGGAATACTACTCAGCAGAGAAAAACAATGGCATCATGAGATTTGCAGACAAATGGATGGATCTAGAAAAAAATCATCCTGAGTGAGGTAACCCAGACTCAGAAAGACAAACATGGTATGTACTCACTCATAGCAGGATACTAGACATGAAACAAGGATGACTTGTCTGCTACTCACATCACCAGGGAGGCTACCTGGAAAACAAGACCCCAAGAAAGACACAGGGATCACCCAATGACAGAGAAATGGAATGAGATCTACATGAACAGCCTGGACATGAGTGGGGGTAATGAAAGGCGAGGGTTGAGGGATAGAGAGCTTGGGGGAGCAGGAGATCCCAGCTGGATCAACAACAGAGAGGGAGAACAAGGAATAGGAGACCATGGTAAATGAAGACCACATGAGAATAGGAAGAAGCAAAGTGCTAGAGAGGCCCACAGAAATCCACAAAGATACCCACACAACAGACTGCTGGCAATGGTCGAGAGACAGCCCGAACTGACCTACTCTGGTGATGGGATGGCCAAACACCCTAATTGTTGTGCTAGAAACCTCATCCAACTACTGAGGGATCTGGATGCAGAGATCCATGACTAGGCCCCGGGTGGATCTCTGGGAGTCCAATTAGCGAGAATGAGGAGGGTTTATATGAGCGAGAATTGTTGAGACCAAGGTTGGATAAAGCACAGGGATAGATAGCCAAACGAATGGAAACACATGAACTATGAACCAATGGCTGAGGGGTCCCCACTGGATCAGGCCCTCTGAATGGGTGAGACAGTTGATTGGCTTGATCTGTTTGGGAGGCATCCAGGCAGTGGGACCAGATCTTGTGCTCATTGCATGAGTTGGCTGTTTGAAACCTGGGGCCTATGCAGGATTGTTTGGCTCGGCCTGGGAGGAGGGGACTAGACCTACCTGGACTGAGTCTACCAGGTTGACCTCAGTCTGTGGGGAAGGCTTTGCCCTGGAGGAGATGGGAATGGGGGGGGGCGTTGGGGGGAAGGTGAGGGGGATGGGAGGGGGGAGAACAAGGGAATCCATGGCTGATATGTAGAACTGAATTGTATTGCAAAATAAATTAAAAAAAAATTTTATTATGAAAAAAAAATCAAGAATGATTGACAAAATACTATTAAAAATAAAATTTTATGAGAACTCTGGGACTTAAAATCTTGAGAGAAAGAAAATATTTTGGTATCAAAGGCCAATCCTCTGGCCATTTCTATGCGTTTAGAGTCATTCACTGACACCTTAAATATCAATTCTTTGTTACTTGTTAAATTACAGAGCTTTTTACTCTTTAGTGAGCTGAAACACTTTCATTTGCCAATAATTTGTCCATGCCCTCTAAGTAGAGCAAAGAAATAAAACTAGGAAAAATAAAAATATAGCTGTATTTCTTGTCTGTTACTTCATTTCTTTTAATAGCAGTTGTTTTAATTTCAGTTTTGTTGCTATAACAAATGCCAGAACCAAAAACTATTTAGGAAAACATGTTTATTTGGTATATATTTCCAGGTCCAGTCCATCATTGATGGGAGTGAGGGCAGGAACTAAAGACAGGAATGTGCAGACAAGGATGGTGGAGGAAAGCTGCTTGCTGGCTCACGCTCTGGCTGGATCACAGGGTCTTGATTGGGTAGCTTTCTTTATTAACATGGACCTCTTGCCTAGGGATGGTTTTGCCTGCAGTGGGCTGGGACCTACTACTACAATTAGTACATAAGACAATCTCCCACAGAGAGGCCCATAGGACAATCTGTTTTAGATAGTTCTTCAACTGTGGCTGTCTTGTCAGAGTACAGTAGCTTGTGTCAAGTTGAAGTTAAAGCTAACTAGATCAACAATTAAAATCATAATATATTTGATAAGAGTTGGTTTAGACAAACCAGTGAGCTTTTCACAGACAGTGAAGGATTAATCACTTACAGATGCTGTGCATCATGTCAACATAAGTCTTTCACATGACATTATCTGATCATTACCTATGGGAAAACTGAAACTGAAAATATAGTTGAGGTACCACTAGCTGAAAATGGCAGAAACAAGCAAACAAACAAATGAAATGTTGATCTGTTTGTGCTCAGTGATTAATATCATAGCCACTATTAAATATTATACAAACACTTGACTAGATTACTCTTCC
Organism: Peromyscus californicus insignis; assembly: GCF_007827085.1. Taxonomy (NCBI): domain Eukaryota; kingdom Metazoa; phylum Chordata; class Mammalia; order Rodentia; family Cricetidae; genus Peromyscus; species Peromyscus californicus. The sequence goes on from NW_026294617.1 coordinate 26,043,578, forward strand.
AAGCCCAGTCAGATTAGTGGCCAAATGTATGTGCCATCTGTTTATCTATTTGTATACATCTCTGTACTTGAGTTAGTGTCACTGTCTGGAAATTATGTATATTATTCACACAGTATGAATTTGATTAACCAAATTAAACCCTTTGCTTTGAAAAAAAATGTGCTTAAGGAAGGCTATACCCAAATAGAAGCACTGGTATTTATGAATAATATATTTCTGTCATTCATTTTCCATTCACAGATCATATTTAAAAAATGAAGCAAATTGGTGGAAGATAGAAAGATTTATCTTGATAAGAGTTATCTTTGTTGGATAAGCAAAAGACTAAAAGATGTTAAGTATCTCATATAACGACTTAGAAGCCCCTCCAAATTCATCCTGCCCTTCAGTACTTTCTGAATCCTTCTCTGACTTTACATAGCTGAATGTTCTTTCAAATGTTGTCAAAGATCATTCCCTCTCAAGCTAGTTAACAGAACTTTCCTAGTTTGATCCACATAGTGGTCCTGGTAAACCTGTTCTCAACATGCCACTGCACTTTTCTGCAGTGCTTTCTCTGGATTTAGTTTGAATTCCTTGGATATTATCTGAAGGGGAAAGTAACATCTCCAACTTATGACCAGAAGTATTATTAACTCTTTTAAACTGTTATAGCTACTAGAATATTTGCTTAATAGTAATCCCCATATTCAGGTGACTTGGACTATTGCTGATGTATGACTACTATACCCACAACCTTTGTGGAAAACTGAGCTTAATAAATAAAGATACAAGGATAAACAATCTCACAAACAAATACCCCAAAGCAGTAATCCATGAACTCCAGGTTTGACTTTATGGTCTAGTTGCATTTGGTGTAACAATAACATTTGTTTTGACTACTGTATAAAAATATGAATAATCATATATTATAATCTTAAAAAGTTCAGGACTGATTACATGGAACAGGAGGTGTCTGTTATTCAAGTATGAGTATCTAAGGTTGTGTTCTAAGCAATAAGGTAAAACTCAGGGATAGCTGTATGCTGGTGCTGAGTGGGAAGCCCTGGGTATCATTGACCAAAGGTCTACTGAAATGAATGTGTAACAAGTTCAGTGAGCAACTTTCCTTTGGAGGATAGAAAGGAGAGCAATTAAGGAAACACTGACAATGTCCTTCGGCCTCCATACAGTTGCACACATATATGCTCACATCAATGTGAACATGCATATATAATACACATATACACAAAAACTAATTTAACAGTCATAAAATTGATGTTTCTAGGGAAGCAGACGATCTGTAATATATAATTTAAGAAAACTGAGCCTGAAAGAAACAGAGAACTTAACTAATCTCGTTTTTCTCTTACAAAAGTAAAATCATTAAAGACATTCTTATTGAAAAGAAAATACCTTAGGATGAAACATATTCACTGGCAAATTAAAAGAAATAACACTAATCTTTCATAAGCCTCATTAAAATGCAGAATAAAGTGGGAATGTTTTGCAACTTATTTTTTAGGCTCCACATGCACAGTAACAAAGCATAAAAATATTATCTTTTTAATTGCAGATTAATCTTATTTCTAAACACATTTAAAAAGTGTTTAACAATTGTTAACTAACAAACTACAGAAGAATATCAGATAATAATAAAAGAAGAAATTACAAATATTTTAGTTGTTATAAGAATTCAAAGTAGATTTAGCACTTAAGTCAATGCAATTAAAAATTTGAGGTGACTCATCCAACTACTGAGGGATCTGGATGCAGAAATCCATGACTAGGCCCCGGGTGGATCTCTGGGAGTCCAATTAGCGAGAATGAGGAGGGTTTATATGAGCGAGAATTGTTGAGACCAAGGTTGGATAAAGCACAGGGACAAATAGCCAAATGAATGGAAACACATGAACTATGAACCAATGGCTGAGGGGTCCCCACTGGATCAGGCCCTCTGAATGGATGAGACAGTTGATTGACTTGATCTGTTTGGGAGGCACCCAGGCAGTGGGACCAGATCTTGTGCTCATTGCATGAGTTGGCTGTTTGAAACCTGGGGCCTATGCAGGATTGTTTGGCTCGGCCTGGGAGGAGGGGACTAGACCTACCTGACTGAGTCTACCAGGTTGACCTCAGTCTGTGGGGAAGGCTTTGCCCTGGAGGAGATGGGAATGGGGGGGGGGGTTGGGGGGAAGGTGAGGGGGACGGGAGGGGGGAGAACAAGGGAATCCGTGGCTGATATGTAGAACTGAATTGTATTGCAAAATAAATTAATAATAATAAAAAAAAAATCAAAAAAAAAAAAAAATTTGAGGTGACAGAAAAAAAGTAAGAGGTATAATATAAAAAAGTAAAAAGTATAATCATTTAACTTATTTTATAAATAGTTTGAATAAACTTAACATAGCAAAGAAAGCACAAGACCATTTAATAGAAGTTACAAATAAACTACAGGAACATATAATGAGGATGTTTTTGTTTGTCTTGCGTGGAGTTGGATGGAAGGAGGTGGGGAGGATCTGAGAAGAGTTGTGGGAGGAGAAGCCTTGATCAGAATATATTATACGAAAGAAAAATCATTTTCAACAGAAGAAAATAGCAAGAACATTCTTGAAGAAAAGCACAGTGGAGCAGATTACACTAATTAGCTATGCAAAGCAATCATTGTGGTACAAGACACAAGACACAGTTGTTTATATGCAAAGACAAGTCATAGAAGAAGGAAAGCTGCACATGCACCTTTGTGGGCATAAAATTGTGACAAGGAGCCATGCACAGGCGTGCACAGAGGGGGCCATGCACAGGCATGCACAGAGGGGGCCATGCACAGGCATGCACAGAGGGGGCCGTGTACAGGCATGTACAGAGGACAGTCTTTACAGTGAGCTGTGCAAAGTGAATGCCATATCTATAGTTAAAATATAAGATGTGACCTGAGCTTCCCATCATAAAAGAAAAAAAAATCAATCCTCTGCAGAATGTGGATATAAATGGCAAAGGCAAAGTGTCAAATATCAAAGGCAAACTAATAAAAGTATAATATGAGGAAAATATTCATAAACTTGAAGCAGGGTAAGTGGTCAGAAACAGAACGAGAGGTACTAACAGTTCAACTGAAATTTTCAAATGAGAGGTTCGGATATCCCAATCTCAAATGAAGGAGAACAAAAGGCCAACTATGCAGTGAAACACATCAGAGAATAAAAATGACCAAAAGTAGCTCATGAAATTTTATACTTTGAAAATAAAAACAAAACCACAAAGCGGTGTAAGATAGATTGTTATAGTGCTTCATGAAACCAAATAGTCAATGACCATGAAAATATAAAGTGATCTCTAGTTTATTAGTGTCATGGGAAATAAAAGTAAAAATCAAAACACGGACACTACTGCATGGCTATCAAATAGATAAAATAAAACACGGAAAATAAGTAAAATTGCTGAGCTCAGAATCAAGGAGACTTCTCACAACACTAAGTCTGTGTATAGTAAATACTGTGAGGATCTGGAAAAAAAATCTCCCCAATTTGAAAACTGATATCTCTGTAACTAAGCCATTCTGCTCTTTGGTATACACCCAGAAGATTTGTGTGTACAGTTATAACTACATCATACATAGATATTTACATAGTAGCACTTTTCATAAGAGTCAAAATATGAAAAGCCTCAGATTTTCTAGTTGTAATATACATAGATAAATCACTTACATACTATTTAGCAATAGAATTGAGTGGAGTAAATTATATAATATAAACAATTTCTTTAGAAAGTTGTTTCAAATTTAGTCTTGTTTGATTCTATTCAAGAAAGTTCTCAAATATATATATATATGCATATATATATATGCATATATATATATATCATGAGGAGCTTGAAATCATGATAGCATTTGAACAGAAACAAAAGTCTAGACTCATTTTCGAGAGACATAAAGAGGGATATGGAAGGCTGATACATTTTTGTTTCGGACATTGATGGTACCTTTGTGATTTCTCATGCATTTGATTTTTTTTTACTCTGTGACTCATGCTTCACAGTAATTTTTAATAACATTCAAAGTAAATATCAAGTTATTAGAATAAGAAAGGGCAGTTAAATATATCCTATCCATTATTTTCTGGTGTCTTTGTTCTGAGACGTAAGTGAGGATGAAGAATTTGGTAAAAGGAGGAAGCAGGAAATAGAACAGTACTGTTAGTCAGTAGACTGGTGAATTCATTTCATTTTTCATTATATTAGGGATGGACAGTAGCCTTGAACTTTTCTAGTTCTGGTCTTGTTTCTTCTCTTGTATCAGATAGCTGCTGACATTACAACACCTGATTTCTTTCTTTTTTTTTTTCATTTTTCTTTATTAAGAAATTTTCTACTCACTCCACATACTATCCACAGATTCCCCCCTCCTCCCTCCTCCCACCCCCAGACCTCTCTCCCAAGCCACCCTACATCCCCACATCCCCCTAATCGAGGTCTTCCATGGGGAGTCAGCAGAGCACAGCACACTGAGCCTAGGCAGGTCCAAGCTCCTTCCCACTGCACCAAGGCTGTGCAAGGCGTCACACCACAGGCACCAGATTCCCAGAAGCCTGCCCATAGACTAGGGACAGATCCTGATGCCCCTGCCTGGGTGCCCCCCAAACAGTTCGAGTCAAGCAACTGTCTTCCATATCCAGAGGGCCTAGTCCAGTCCCATGGGGGTTCCACAGCCATCAGTCCACAGTTCATGGGTTTCCACCAGTGACAACACCTGATTTCAAACATTGCTATTTTTCCTAACTAATTTATTCACCTGGTCCAAGCAACTTCTTCCCTATGAACTCTATTTAACATATTTAATGGTATAAAATATTGACTGTTTATGGTAGAAATTAAATGCATATTTTGCCTAATGATTTGTTTGTATGAAGAAAGCCAATTTTATATTTTGCAACACTGATTATTTTGTAAAATCCTGGCAAATAGTCAGCATTCAATAAACTGAAGGTTTACAGAGACAACACTGACCTTCACCTTTTCTTCTTATTGAGAACAAATAAATCATCATGGTGAGAAACTGGGCTCGACTCATTTTGCAGGGAAACAAACTTGTAATTGTTATTAAAATTGTTATGGCCTGTTATAAAGAATTAACTGGTACCTACATCATTTATACATTTTTGTAACTAGAATACAACCTCAATAATATTCTTGGGTTTTATAAGATTTCCATAAGATTCATAATGACAGTGACATCACTTAGATGCCCTGTCTTGTAGTCATTGGTTTCTAGCCAGTGGCTTCTCAAACTTCCTATTGACTAATTTTCTATTGATGTAACTAATCAGATTTGTTAGCACAGTATGACGGAAACAAAATGAAATCTTACATTTAAAATGACTAAGATACTCTCTGTTTCATGGAAGAAAATTTAATATGATTTTATTCATTCAGCAGTGGCCTACCCTCTTCAGCTAAGTAAAATGAGCTAGTCACGCTGAAGTGCATTTTAAGTCACTTGTAGATTTATTCAAATGTGTTTCTCTCTACAGTTGGATGTTGAGCTTCTTTGCCCAAATGATGAAGATTAGGTGGCCTACTAACCAGAAGCTGATTGCCTAGGTTTCCATGGTAAGAAGTTGACTATTACTGCTGTTAGAGTCAGTTCCTTCTGAAGGCAGTGGGGATCATCTGATATCTGTCTCTTTATAATATTGTTGTCTGTTTGTGCTGCTCTAGCCAAACATTAGAATGAGAAACCCATTTCTCGCAGTTCTGGGAACATGGCAACTCAAGATTATGGCATTGGGTCATTTAGTTTCTGAGGAAGTACAGGCATCTGTTTCCAAGACAGGACTCCCAGCACTGCTTCCCACAGAGAGGACAGTTACTACAGCATGGCAAAGGAGACCTAATTTATTCTCCATCTGTTTTAGTGGATTACTAATTCTAGTCCCGAGGTCTCTTCCTACATGGCTTAATTAGCGGCTACAACCCTTCCTTCTCCATGCTACAACATTGGCAATGCAGTTTCAACACACAAATTCTGTAGGGCGCATCCCTGTCATAACTCATAGCATTGAGTGGTTTGCTAAGCATCGTTTGGTGTTTCTGGGTCTCTACTACATTCATATAAAATTTTTCTTATTTTGTGTCTCTATGACTGAATCACTTTTTTAATGTATAGGCCTAAGTAATATTGGATTAAGACCCACACTAAAGAATTCATCTTTCCTAATTACATCTGCAAAAGCTCTCTATATAAATAATGTCAGTTTCTGAAATGCAGGACATGTTAAACATTTCAAGATGTGACTTTGGAGAGGATAGATTCAGTGATAATATAGACCTTTTACACACACACACACACACACACACACACACACACACACACACACACACACACACACATTTTCCTCTTAATCTCAGCTCCTTATTATCTGTTAGGTTAAAATGTTAGGATTTATCAAACCATAGTAAGTTTTTAGCTAGACAACAACAGAATGAAACATATCACTTGTAATTCTTGCATGTGAATGGTATGATTACATGCATGTATGTGAGTATGAGCCCATGTGTGTCAATCTATGTGAATGGAGGTCAGAGGAGATCTCATATGTCAGTTCTTGACACCTATCTTTTGAGGACAAATCTCATGTTACTTACCTCTGTGTATGCCAGATTAGCTGCAAAAGAAGATATCTGTTTCCATCTCCATTGAAGAACACCAGGTTCAAGGGTATCTATCTGCCACTGTGTCTAGCTTTCTGTGGGTTCTAGTGGTCTCAACTTATGATTGCACAGCAGTCTTTACCCACTTAGCAATTTCCTCAGCCTATGCAGTAAGATTTGTTTTTATAAGAACCCAAGTGTCGAGGAGGTCAGAATGTGTTGTCTGTTTTTAAATTGTCTCCCTCCAGTTTTATGACCTTTGCCTAAATATCGCTTTACCAGAGTGTATTTCCACACATAAAAAAGTCCTAAGGCAATGCTGTTCATTGTTCATACAAATGAAAATAAAATTTCATTAGTCTGTCTGGTTCATTTTTCCATCTCAATTATCTAAAATTTACTAAGTTTTGTAAGAGTCCCACAAATTAAGTGTGGCTAGCTTGGATAGCAGAGGGCAGCAGGTGGAGGTTCCCCTTTGTTTTCTTGTCACTGGTTCGTTCTTTTAACACTGTTTCAAATTTCTAACTTTCTGTCTTTATGTGGTCTTTAGTATCTTTCTTTCTGTATTATACTAATATCTCCGCCTCTGTGAGTGAATGAATGTGTGTGTGTGTGTGTGTGTGTGTGTGTGTGTGTGTGTGTGTGTGTGTGCTCGCGCACGTGTGCACCCGTGTGCCCCTCTTTCTTCCCCGACCTCTCTCATTCTCTCCCTGTCTTCTTTCCTCCCTCCCTGTGAATTTGGTCTTAATTTGTTAATTAGTCTTACTTGAGTTTTCATTTATTTATCATCCTTTTAACATAAGGAAACATGCTGACCTCACAATCACTGTCTAGCCCAGGATGGGCAGGACCTTCAGATGCCCTGTCTATCCCTCCTGAGTGCTGGCAGTCCAAGCATGCACCACCATACCCAGGTCATAATTTTTAAATTTCCTAATTTCATGAATATTTTGGAGACAGGTACCACATTTGTAATTTATTTGGGCTTTGGAAGTTTGGATAGCGAAATATCAGAAAGATCAACTCAGCCCTAACAAGAGAGGGTGTACTTATCCATTAGGAAAATAATGCTCAAGTTCATATTCCAAACATTTATCATTAAAGATCTTTAAAAATGAGTAAATTATATATAAGCCAAATTTTTTATATTTTATATGAATAATTATATCATGTCTATACACTTTTAATACTTGATATTCAGTTTGAAAGTTAGTTTAAGTGAAAATGATCCAAAATAAATTTTTTAACAACATTCTTTCTAAAACTGAACTGTGATATTTATTTCATCCAAATACAGAAAAGATAAATATTGTTATTTCTTTATACTCAAATGTAATTTTTAATTTCCAGTCATCAATTCAACTCATAATTCATGCTGAAAATATACAGTTAAATTAATTTCATAGTGAGAAAACTAATTTATTTCTATTCTTTTCTAGACTAGTTATTTACAGAAAGAAATTTAAAAATTACTAAAACCAAATAAGTATGTAGCAAATTCTGTATTAGTTTTGGAGTTCTTAGCTCTTTGATCATTGGTAATGTATTGTGGGAAGTGCTTTTAATTCTGAAGTGTATTTCTGTATTTTGTATTATTTTTATTTTTTTCCTGTTGCTGTTACAGCAGTTTGTTTATTTTTCACCAAATGGTACTGGTGATTGCACCTTCAGGCAAGAGTTGGTTGCTGAATAAGATCAATTTCTTCCACATTTTAGCCTTAGGTAAGTTTCTCATGCTCTATTGGACAACTTCCTAGCCATGCTTGGACAGCTAACTCTAATTAACTCAGTAAGTCATACACAAAAAGAGGATATGAGAGTATTATGGGGACTCATTTAGAAGGGTTCCACTGGAAAAGAAAGTGCCATGATGGAGTAAAAGGGTTCTAAAACATCAAAATATAACCAAACCAACAAAAGTATGAATCATAACACAGAAATATAAGAAACAGGAGGAACAAGGTAATGCAACTTCTCTAAAAGATTATAATTGTTGAGGTTTGAGAGACAGTTAAGTGGTTAAGAGCACTGACCACTCTTCCATAGTACCTAGGATTGATTCCAAGAAATCCACTTTTGCTAGGCCCTCTGAATGTGGGTGACAGTTGTGTGGCTTGGACAGTTTGTAGGGCCACTGACAGTGGGACCAGGATTTATCCCTAGTGCATGAACTGGCTTTTTAGAGCCCATTTCCTATGGAGAGATACCTTGCTCAACTTCAATACAGGGGAGGAGGGACTTGGTACTGACTCAATTTGATAAGTCAGACTTTGTTGACTCCCCATGGGAGGCCTTACCCTGTCTGAGAAGTGGATAGGAGGTGGGTTGGGGGAATGTGGAGGATTAGTGGGAAAAGGGAAGGGAGGGGGAACTGTAGTGGTATATAAAATGGAAAAGGAAAACTTTTAAATAAAGAAAGAAAAGAAACCTACTTCTGATTTACAGCTCACAGCTAGCTGTAACTCCAGTTCCATGCACTGCACCAAATATGCACATGGCGGCAAATAAATGAATATACAAAACAAATGAACTACTGAACTCGCAGATGCTGAACTTGGAGATACAAATGCTGGATCAACTGTTTTCTGGGGGAAAAAATGATCAGTGGTCTAAAGGAGATACAACTAAGCGGAAGAATTAAATCCATGGTCTGGTGAGTAAATTCAACAACATAAGGGGGAAGTCTGCAACATGGAAAGAAAACAGCTATAAGGGTGAGAAAGTCATTGAGAGTGAAAAATTTTCAGCAAATAAATTGAGGTCTGTCTTTGAAAAATTAGAAATGTTGAAAACGCAAAACTCAATGAATCAAAAACAACCAACAAGGCAATAGTGAAAAGGGTCTCCCACGGCTGTGACCAAGGAGAAGAAATGCATCAGGGATAGAGGACACATTTGCTCAAATCCCATCTGATTGAATACTTCATTCACAAAGAAAATACGAGGGGAGGGGAAAGAAAGATTACAACATCCTAAAATTCTATATGTTATCAAGAAACCAAACCTAATACTAATGGGAAAAAAGGAACTGAGGTAAACATGGGAGGCATAGAGAATATATTCAGTGGTATTATAGCAGAATATTTTTTTCTTTCCTGAGACTGTTTTTCTGTGTAGCTTTGGTGCCTTTCCTGGAATTTGCGAGACTAGACTGCCCTCAGTCTCACAGAGATCTGACTGCCTCTGTCTCCCAAGTGCTGGGATTAAAGGCATGCGCCTCTACTGCCTGGCACAGAATATTTCTAAATTTGAGAGAAACAACAAGTCATTCAACACAAGAGACATTTAGCACCCTAAATTCAAATGGCGATAGAACTCTTTCATGACATGTTATAGTTAGTATATCAAAAATACAAACCAAAGAAGCAACATTGAGCACAGACAGAGAAACATGCCAATTCATCTTCAATATTTAAAAAAAAAAAAAAAGCTCAGAATAACATCAGATGTCTTATTGGAAACCCTCAATCCAGGAAAAGATGGACTATTATATTTAACACTCTGAAAGTAAATGATTGCTAACTAAGCTCTCTTTAGAAATTGATGGAGGGATAAGGTATTTTCAGACAAGCACCAAGACCATTCCTAACTGTTGGGTAGTGCTGCAAAAGATACTTAAAGTAACATTTTACACAGGGAAGAAAAAAAATTTCAAATGATAGAACACAGAAAAGAACACATTTCATGAGAAGAGTATCCTAAGAAAATATAGAAGGGAAGGAATCAATCAGGCATAACACAGGAAACTGGCAAGTGTCTGATGCCACTATGGGAGAAACAAGGAACAAACAACAACTCACCCAACTAGAAAAATTACCAACAAAATTACAGGAATTATTAAGCATCTCTAAAAAATAAATTTAAATATTAAATGTTCTCAGCTCACCAAATGAGACACAGACTGGTTGACTATAATTTAAAAGGCTAAATAAAAATTCTTCTGTCTCCAAATCTTTTTCTTATTGGTGAAAACACCCATAGACTGAAAATTAAAGGATAAAAATTTGTCAAGGGAACTTGAACAAACAAGTTGGTAAGGTTAGCTATTATGACCATTGGCAAAGTAAATTTCAAACAAACTTTAGTATCAAGACACATAGAAGACCTCTAAATATTAATTAAAGGAAAAATTCATACAGAATATTTAATAACTTTAGATACACATTCACCAAATATCTGAACTCCAAAATTCATAAAACAAATATTAATGGGCATAAAAGGTTTTATATTTCCCTCTAATAACAGTGGATGATTTCAGTACTCCATATACTTCATTCTCACTCAAGTTAAGTCTTCCAAACTGGAAACTAACAAAGAAATCTCAGAACTCAGAATATCATATATAAATTTATGTAGCAGATATAGACAGAATATTCTCTCCAATAGGACAAGATATCCATTATTTAGTTAAGAGACCAACCAAATCTTCTTTCAAACATGTAACATTATTGGTCACAAATAGCCTTAACAAATCTACAGACTTGCAATAATGTCTGTGGTATTATACTATAAGGCCATAATAAAATAAAACTAGAAATCAGTATCAAGAAAAAGTAAAAAATGAAAACCACACAACTCCATGGAAACTGAACAATACAGTATTGAATAACTAGTAGTTAATAAAATAAATTATGGAAGAAACACAAAAGTTTCAGATTTAAAATTGAAATGAAAATACAATCTACCAGAACCCCCGGAATATAACTATGAAAGTTCTAAGAGGAAATGTATTTACAGTAAGTGGAAGGAAGAATGCTGAATGTGAGAAGGTATGGAGGGTAAGACAGAGAAGCGGTTGGGGGATTGATAACCTCCAATATGAATATATGAACAATAACCATATGGAAACCTACCATTGATATTAAAATTGAATATTAAAATATTTTTAACGAAGTTAAATTGCATAGATGATAATTGTCCTTCCAGAAGCCATAGCCTATTAAATAAAAATCCCAGTGCTAGGCATGAGATACCTCTCTATGAGTTGTTTGTCAGGGATGCCAAGAGGATCCCCAAATGGTGTTAGCTGTTGTCCTTATTGTTCACCAGAACTTGCTAGAAGATCCCACTGCTGAAAGTATCATATACTATGGTCTCAGGACAAAGGAAATCAAACAGGAACTAAGGTGAAAGCTTCCCTCTTATTGAGTAGCTTTCATCATTCCAGCATTTACTATGTAGATTGCTAGCAGAAAAAAAATCATCAACAGTCTTACCTAGTTGTGAATTTTGTGAACTCTGAAGACTAGCATGGTAAGCTGTGCCCATTGGTACAACGGTGTTATGAATGTCATGGGGAAGCAGGTAACCAATTGCTTTATGATTTGATTCAAGGTCTTTTTCATAGGAATAAACTCATGTCTGGTACTGTAACCTGGTCAACAGATGGTAGCTAGAGAGATCATAGGCCCTAGAGAGGAACTCAATACTGTTGTTGTCCTAGGAGGACATGTAGTCAAACTACTTTCTCAATATTTACAATTTAGCTATAGATGAGTGTTACAATCTTTGTAAAATAAGTTTCTTATTTCATTAAATAATGCAAAAATATCTTAAGTGGTTGGAATGCCAATAATAAAGGATGGTGAACTGTTTGGTATTAAATGATTCATCAACATTACTTCTTCCAAGCTTCAGAGGAAGTCATGGAAAGAGTGCGGAAAGAATTTGGAAGAGTAGCAGCATGGGGAGGTGTGTTTCATGAAGACTTCTTCTGGACATACTGTAATCATGATCTCACTACAGTTGCAGAAACCAGAACAAAATTTTGGCCATCAGTATAGCATCCTGGAATGGAGACAGACTTATGTGATCCTTTCTCTCCCTTCGGGGCTACTGAAAATTATTGGTGGCTGGTGGTTGGTTGTTGGTGTGTCATTTTCTTCATTGGATTATTGACTAATAAATTTCCCACACTCCAGTAAATAACCTCTTATCCATGCACATGCAAACAACTCTAGTTAAACTTAGTGGTTCACAGACACAAAATAACAGGAAAGTAGGAATATGAGAGGAAGGAGGGGAGACCGAGAGAGATGGGTGATGAAAATGACTGAAGTATATTATGAACACAAAAGTGTCAATGAATAAAAAGTAAATATGTATTCAAGTACAATTAAATAAGAAAAAAAAAACTGAAAAACTCAAGTAACACATGAAGTAATAAGAATACACTTCAAGATTCTAGAAAAACAACAACTATCCAAACTCAAAAGCAGTGGATAGACAGAAATAATATAAACTGAGACACGAATTAATGAAATAGAGAGTACAAAAGTAGTATTCCATTTGCTTTTTGGTTCCATTTGCTTAGAACACCCTTTTCCAACCTTTTTTCTCTACAGCAGTCCCTTCATGTTTAAAGCTAAGATGAACTTCTTGCAGACAGATGGATTTGGTTTTTACTCTATTAGGCTAATCTTTATCATTGTTTTGGGGAATTAAAACCATTAGCATTTAGATTTATTATTGGATCATATCTGTTGATTACAGTCATTGTTATTTTTGCTATTAGTGTCCTTTGTCCTTTTTTGGGGAGTTTCAATAATTATAATTATAGCCTTCATTTTATTTCTGTCTACAGTCTCTTGGCTATGCTCAGTCTTCTTTTCACCCTGAACTGTTATTTTCAGGTTCTCTTTAAGGATGGCTTGCTGAAAACACATTCTTTTAGCCTGCTTACATTATGGAAAGGGTTTCTTTCTTCTTCAACAACGCATGTAGTTTCTCTGGGTGCAACAATCTAGTTTGTTATCCATGGACATTTCAAATTTGGAAAATTTTGTTCCAAGTTCTTTGAATTTAAAAGTTTCTATTGAGAAATCAGCTGCTGCTTGAATGTGTTTTCCCTTACACATTACTTGCATGTTTTTCTTTTGCAGCTTTCAATATTTATTCTTTAATCTGCTTAGTTATTGCTGTAATGATAATATGCTATGGGAGTTTGCTTCTGGTCCCGTCTGTTTGGTGTTCTGTGTGCTTCTTATAGCATCTATGTTTCCTTACTGTGGGGGAAGTTTTCTTTTAGGATCTTCTTGAAGAGCTGCCATTGTTCTGAGTTTATTTTTCTTCCTCTATGCCTATAATTCAAAGATTTTATCTTTTCATGGTTTATCACATCCTGTACACTCCTTTTGTGTATGTGTGTATGAGTTTGTTTATTTTTTCATATTCGTTATTTGTATGCTCAAATTCTTCTACTTTATCCTCAAATTCTGACATAAATACTTCCATTTGATTCCTTCTATTTGTAAGCTTTTCCTTAGAGTTTTATGCTTGGGTTATTGACTTTTAAATTCCATCTCCATTTCAGATCGAATTCTCTTGAATATTTATTTTTAATGAATTCAGTGTTCATATACTGGGTTTTCTTCATCTTTCCATTAGGCCATGTGTCTGTGTATTATTTGGCATCACTCAGGCATTTACTGCTACTCTCGAAGTATAGCTCTCTCCTCTCTTCAAAGAAGTTTCCCTTTTGCATCAGAAAGAGACCAATGCTGAAAATCACAATTGGTCAAAATGCAGAAGGCCACTAACTGCAGGGTACCCAGGCCCAACTTAGACATCTATACCACAGACCCTGTATCTAAGACTGAAAGAGCATCATGGAAGTGGGGAGAATTAAGAGTGTAAAAGCCAGAAGAGCAAAGCATTTACTGTGAGATTTTCCTTCAATAAAGAACAGGAATTCTGTACCCATGAGATCTCAACAATGTTCTAGCCTAAACAAGACCTAAACAATGAATATATCAGTTACGGATTAAAGGAAATTTCACAAGGTCTCTCTCCTAAAAGTGCTAAGAGCAATTAGTTACTGCTAATTTATTTACTCATTTGTAGGGAATTTTGTGTTCCTTATAAATGAGTCCCTTTAATTGATTACACAATAGTAATTGCTCAGCCCTAAAAACATACAAATTTGAATAACATGAAATTGACTTAGAAGATTATATTTATATATTTATATCATATATATATATATATTACTATTCAAAAAACTTACCCATTTTTTTTTTAGTTGAGCTGCATGTTTCTTATTATTGAGTTGCTCATAGGTTATTATAGTCTGGAAATAAATTCTTAGTCAAGAAAAAATACACAGAATAGACCAAAGAAAAGGTTCTGGGATGTGGTATGAGATTGAAAACACATTGTCAAGCTAACCAGAAGAAAGAAAGAGACACAAATTAATAAAATTAGAGATGAAAAAGGAAAGATTACTACATATATTGATGAAATATGATGTATCATTTAGCATGTCCTTTGAAAACATATATTCCAAATCATCTGGTCCTTAAAATATTACATGTATGAACAGGATTTGAGGGCCAACTACTTTGTGTTGGTTAACCAACTGGTTTGATTTTCCCTGGGAAAGACTGACTTGCTCAGAGTCCATAGCTGCTTATAGTTATCTGCCAAGGGTTTGGGGCCCATGGGGCTGTTCTCATCTTTGCTAGCATACTGTTGTTAGTATCTTTGTTCGTGTCTTGTTTTGACAGCCAAGTTGTTGACATTTCATGGGTATAGGTTCCCTGATATTTCCAGGAGATAGGGTCTCACAACAAATTTCTTGTTCCTCTGGCTGGGAAAAGCGGGGAGAGGCTTGGTCCTGCCTCAACTGAATGTACCAGACTTCGCTGTTCCCCCAGGGGAGGACTTACCCTTTTGGAGAAGGGGATGGGGGGATGGGTGAGGGGGAGGCGGGGGATGGGTAAGTGGGAGGAGGGATGAGAGGGGGTTTTGTGGTTGATATGTAAAAATGAATAAATTTTTTCAATAAAAAACAAATTGGTGGTGATATACAATTTATGTTTTAGGGTTAAACTGGGAGAGTTGAGGATGACTCTCCTAAAATAATGGGATCTAGTTGTTGGTTAAAAGTACCAGTTGCAGCTTGACTGAGAGAATAAACATGTGCAAAATTACCTTCATGTTAGATAGATTTGCTGTATTATTGGGTTTTGGATGAGAAATGCTAAAAACTGGCCCTGGGGTAGTTGACATGTTTGAGATCATGAAGAGCCTAGTTATCCATGAAGAGATTTTATTCTGTGAACATTGGGGGACCAGTAATATAGTTTACCAAAGATGTGATATGATCTAATTCATTCTATAAAGAGAACACTGGCTGCAGTGTGGAAAATGGATTTGATTTACAAATGCCACTACAGGCAGAATCACTCATTGGAATCTATTAGAGACATTCCAGCTAGAGAGTCTGGTGGCGTGGACTAAGTTCATCAGTGGAAATGGAGAAGAAATGGACCAATGTGAATCATATTTAGGAGACAGGCTTGACACAATTTGATAATGGATTGGGTAGAGGAGACAGGAAAATGAGGAAGTAAAAGTCCAATGATATACAGTTTCCTGGCCTGAATAACATGGGTGAATGGCAGTACCACTTTCCCTCAAGGAGGCAGCATGCTAATCAAGATAACAATTTATTTCTTATTTTTCCCATTCAATTTCTTTTCATGACATAATTCAACAGTTCTAAATTCAGCCTAAGGACATAATATGAAAGTGGTGACTCTACACAGCGGGCTGCCAATGTCTAACTAGCAAATTTCTCACATTTTTCTGAAATCACGATATCTGGTAATTGATGCCAAAATAAATTTGCCAGACACTTGGCAGAGAATCCCTGTAAGGAAACTAGTAGAGAGATGCGCTGGCAGACATTAGACATGTGTGTTTGCACTTGCCTCCTTTTAATGATTGTAGTTAATAAGAATATATCCACGATCGGAAGTCATCTTAGATTCGCCAACTTTATTAAGTCAGGATTATCCAAAGAAACAGAACAAATGGATGGCAATGCTAATTGTCTACACATACACAATACACACATATGCACATATGTGAACATGCATAAGTGGGTATATGTGTGTGTTCATGTGCACACAAACACAGAGAGAAAGAAAGATTAATTGATTGATTTTATCAATATAAAAACAGAAGGACTACTAAAGAATGGAACAAAATCGCATGACTTGGTATCTATCAGGGACAAAACTGAAAAAGCAGATACAGGGATTCAAGTCAAGTCCAAAGGTCTTTAGGATGGTTTGGCTGTGGAACAGTATTGGATGGAGGAGTACTACATGTGACTATCAATACTGTGCTGAATTGGAAGACCAAGAGTAAGGGCTGCTAATTATCTCCAACAAAATAAAATGATATCCTGGCTTAAAGAGGGAACTATTGGTGCAAGTATTACGGCAACTCCACATAGTTAAATGGGAGGTTTATTTTGTGGGGTAACTTACAAAAGAAGGGATAGATTTCAGGGTATGGGAGAGGTGAAGTGCAGTCCAGCAATGTTCTCTGGAGAACTCTGCTTGGTCTACATCCAGCATCCAGGATCAAAGAACCAAGAGAGCTGGCACATCCGGATCTTGGGTCTTAAGGGCTCCTGTCTTGGCCTGCCTCATAGGCGTGGCAGTTACTGAAGCCTCAATGGGGGTAGTACTTCCAGGTCAGAGCTGGAACAGCTACCCACTTCAGGGAACAGTTACCCTTCTGCTTTCTGTTCTATTCAGGCCCTCCTTAGTTAGGAAGAATCTCATTTTGACTGGAGATGAGAATCATTATACCCATTCCTCAATGAAAGCTACTATCAAAAGGCAAATTGATGTTCCCAGAAATTTTTGATTGTTTCCTTTTGAATATCATAAAATCTTAGAAGCATAAAATGATTCAAAGTCTAGTAGCTGAATGACTACTTTTGTAAATGGATGAATAAAATTTGGCAGGGTATTTAAGGATCTCTTAGGTAAAACATTTTGGAATTAATCCTAAAAGACAGACAGGAGAAAGCTAAAAAAATTGTACAGCACAGTGTTTGCACGATGGAACAGCACACTGAGCCTCAGTGGTGAGAGAATCAACTCAGTCTTCTTGGAAAAAATGATGTGGCCTTACTGGAATGGAACCTAGAAGAAATACTTAATAGGAGAAGCCAGAGGGCTTTTGGGCTGATGGAAGATTTGTAAAGAGATGTGATCTGCAGTACTTCACTTGCTACAGTATGAAATTTAGGCAGCCATAACCAAATCAATGAGATGTATAAGTGTGAACGTAAGTGCTACTTTACATCTATAGTGGGAATGTGTTGTAATACAGTTTTTTGACTGTCCAGAGGAAGTGCACAGCTTATTGACATATCCCTCTCACGGATTTCACCCCACACTTGACTGACTGCAACAGCAAAACCAGCAAATTCAAGTGTTAACTAAGTGTTCAGTATTATTCTTGACAAAAAAATGTTAAAATGTATTCGAAAAGATTTTTGATTCACAATCTTACAGTGACATCTTCATCTAATTTAAATTGACTTAAAGTAGTAACACCATGTAATATAATTATAGGAAGAGAAATGAAAAGTGTTGGGAGTGTTTTTCCTTAATATTTAAAGATGTTGTTACTGTTGTACTGTTAAACAGCATTTCATTAATACTTATCATTTACAAAGAGAATGAAAGGGAAATTACAAAAAAATTTCACCAATGCTGTATGTGTAGACACTTACCTAAATAGTTGCTCCAAGTAGTATATGTAAATACAAGAGGTTTGTGCTTTCTGGTTACAAAAATGTACACATATAAATAACATTATCATTTCTCCTAAAAAGCTACTTCATTTCTATAATGTCTGAACATTAAATGTGTATTATCTTTAAAAAAATAAAATGTGGTCAAATCTTTGCTTTTTACCATAGAAACCTACATTTGTAGTTTTATTTGGAGGGGCTATAGTAAATCTTAATTTTATTTGTATCAGTGGACATTAAATACCAGGAGGTGTTTCTAATACAAAAATTCCAGTATTCCACATCTCAAAATCAGATGTGTAGATTATTGTAAATAGAATTTTAAAAGCTCAGCGTTAAACTCTAAAATTTACAGCATATGAAAAATAGAGTAGAAGCATTTAAAGCTCTTATTTTTATCAGATCATTTTACTTCATTAATATAATACATTGTTTGTGTTCTGAAAACTGTCCAGAGGACACCGATGGTACTGATGTTGATCCTTCACACACCTCACTACTTCATGTCACTCTAGGTTCCAGAGAAGCTTCCTCTGCTCTCTTTGGTTACTTGGCTGTTCACATGTGTGGATGTAGCCCACTTCTTCTGTCCCTCTTACTTTGGCCTCTTTGCATGATGGTTACATTGATTCACTTCATGGTAATTACGCTATGTAAAAAACTCCATGTTACCTTGCTTTTGCCTGCATTCTCAGGAGATGGCTATAATCATGATTTATTATAACTAAATTTAAAATGTGAGAAACAGCATCAGTTTCACATCCTGTGGTCCTAGCAAAGATGCCTAATGTACATGATGCATGAGAAGAAGCTGTCTAAACAGCCATGGGATTAACTATGGATTATAGTTCTTGAAGGAAGAATTATTGTAAATATATATATCAGCCTGGTATTACTTTTTGGGGGTTCTGGTCAACCTCAAAAAGAAATGATAATATTCTTATGAATTGCATATATGGAACAACAATCTGTAGACAATTTTGCCATTATTTTTCTAGAAGGCAATTTACTACTTTTCTTTAATTTCGTGTAACTATTTATTTATTCATTGAAAATAGATTCTTCTCTCATACAATACATCCAGAGCACAGTTTAATCTCCCTCCACCCCTCCCACGCCTCCTCTCCCCCAGGTTTATTCCCCCTTTCTTTGCAGTTGTTCTTTCTTTGTACTACCAGCTTCCAAATAATGACATGGAGACTTACACTAATTATGAAAGCTGGCCTTAGCTTTGGCTTGTTCCCAACTAGCTCTTAAAACTCAAATTAACCCTTTTATATTAATCTAAATTCTGCCACATGGTTCATTACCTCTCCTCCATACTGTACATCTGACTTGCTCTGAGTCTCGCTGTCTAATCCCCCCCACTCCCACATCCCCACCTCCCTACACCCCTACATCCCTAACCCCACAGCTCAAATTCTTCCCAGAGTTCCTATCTCTCTCTGGAAGATACATCTATGATGATGTACTCAGAGGAAAACATATATTGCAAATCCATAACAAAACACCTACCCAGTCTCTCTTACCTAGCTATTGCCTGTTCAGTTCTTTTTTAATCCACGCAGAAAAAAAAAACACACACACACAGTGAGATCAAATATCCCAAAACATTTCCCTTCAGTAAAAATGAGGCTTTCAAGAGACAATGACTAAACACAGCAAAACAAGAAAAAATAAGACAAGACTCACAGAGACTGAAGCAGCAAGAACGCAGCATGCAAGGGTTTTCACCAGGTTCTCTGTATATGTGAGCTTAGTATTTTTGTGGAACACCTAATAGAGGAAACTGGTATTTCTGAGTCTTTTGCCTGCTCTTAGGACTCTTTTTCTCATATTGCTTTGCCTTCAATTTTAATAATAGCTTTCAAGTTACTTCTTCAGATAACTGATACATTAATGTTTTATCAATGATTTTTAAATTTTTTATTTGGTAATTAAAATTTCTGATGATCAAAATTATTATGTGTTATTTGGAGAATAGTTAGACATAACAATATATTTATAAATATGTGCTTCAATTTAAAGACTTCCTCTGAACTCTATATTCTTGAGAAGGTTTCTTTTGTCCACTCCCCTCAATTTGAAAATGAATGAATATTAGAATAATTTAACACTAATATCCACATCAGTGCTATGATGATGTACTCAGAGGAAAACATATATTGCAAATACATAACAAAACACTAGGACATTTTGGAAAAAAACATAGAGAAATAAAATAAAATCTGAATTTATGAATTAGAGTTGGAAATCCCATTAAATGGCTTGAGGAGATGGTAAGATAAATATGCAGGAGAGAATGACTACATTACTATATAATTGTATTTCACTGAAAGAAGATTTGTAAATTTTGTCAGTTTAGTAGCAAGGTAAAAATAACTCAATTCTTCTTAACTCCTGCTCCATGAATTTATGTTAAATATGAAACCAAATGTGGAAAATGCACTGATAGGTGCTAAGGAGGATTTTAAAACATGCTAAGATATGTATCGTACTTTCTTTTTTTTTTTTTTTTGAACTAGTAAAAGCTGGTTATTTATTTATACTATTTCTTTTTCTTTTTTTTTTTCTTTTTTTTTCTTTTTTTTATTAATTTATTTTGCAATACAATTCAGTTCTACATATCAGCCACGGATTCCCTTGTTCTCCCCCCTCCCGTCCCCCTCACCTTCCCCCCAACCCCCCCCCCCCATTCCCATCTCCTCCAGGGCAAAGCCTTCCCCACAGACTGAGGTCAACCTGGTAGACTCAGTCCAGGTAGGTCTAGTCCCCTCCTCCCAGGCCGAGCCAAACAATCCTGTATAGGCCCCAGGTTTCAAACAGCCAACTCATGCAATGAGCACAAGATCTGGTCCCACTGCCTAGGTGCCTCCCAAACAGATCAAGCCAATCAACTGTCTCATCCATTCAGAGGGCCTGATCCAGTGGGGACCCCTCGTATCGTACTTTCAATAGCTTTATATTTAAGAATAATGATAATACAAGTTCCAGGCTGGAGTGTAAAAGACGACACACTTAAATGTCAGGAGGCTCAGAGAACACAGGGAGTACTTTTAATTGGAAAGATCAGGAGAGTTTTAATTAAGCTAATTGCATTTGTTCCTGTCTGATGAGGATGAATACCATCTAGATATTTTACTTTGGGCCGGGGATCATAGGTATTCTGGCTCGAAAGAGAGTGTTCTCTGTAAGCCCTGAGATTTGAATACTAGGTTCCCAGTTGGTGTCATGGCTGGGGAGGTTTAGGAGGTGTGGCCTTGCTGAAGTAAGTATGTCACAAGGAGAAGGAAGAGAAGGTGCTAAGAGTTTAAATTCTCAAATTATTTTTGGTTTTCCCTCTCTTTCCTCAGGGCTTGTAGTTGAAGTGTGAATCTCATCTTACTGATTCAGCCTCTATGCTTCCCGCCATTTGTCCCTGCCATGATGGACTTAAGATGTTTTCACATGACTGACTTCTTGGAAGGAAATCAGTCTTATCTGATTTGCAGCCCACCATAAAACATGCAACCTCATTTTATCCTAACTATCCTATCCTATGTAACAAGTCTATTTTAAAACTATGTCACATTCTGAGACACTGTGATGTAAAGATACAAATGTACATTTTTAGAGAGCAATAAAGTCAAAGAGATCGTGGTTCCCCAGCAGGATTAAAGCAGTATGATGAAAATGTCTCTTGCTTTGGTACTCTTCCTTCTACAAACTCATTATCTCTTTCTAATCTTGAAAAAAACATCTCCACTAATACACAGTTGTAAAAACACATGGCCCATACTCCTCAAAACAGTTACTAAAACAACCATCAAACAAACAAACAAACAAACAAATAAACAAAGAAGTTAGAAGTTAGCACAAAGTATGACTGATGTCCTAGACAAAGAATCAGAAATGAGAAAATACACAGTCAAAGCCAAGGAGGTGTAAATAAGGTATAGATGTTAGTTAACACATGAATCTTACTCCATTAATCATAACAATATAACATAATTAATATAGCTACAATTAAGGTGGGAAACTGAATGAGGGTATGTGGAATGTGTAAGAATTCTATATCCTATATTTAGAACTTTTATTTTGTTGAAAACGAAAGCTACTCTAAATTTTTAAAAAGTTTAAAGATATAATTAGTATTGATATTTGAAAGGAAGATGAAAATATAATGTCCTTAGTGGACTGTGTGTGAAGTAGAAACTTCATAGCAGATACCATCTAGTTTTATTCTTCTCATAAATAGCACAGATATTGAATACTAATTAACAGCAAATGAAATAAATCTGCATTCAACCAGCCTCTTCCTCCCTGTTTCTGGTATCATTGTCTAAATGTGTATCTCTTGCTGGGTTCTGTAATGTGTGAACATGGTTTAAGCAAATTTATAAAATGTGCAAGTCTTTAGATCACAATTGTCAAAGTTAATAGTTTCAGAGTTTTCTCCTTGATTATAGTACATGAAAATGTGTTGGAATTTTATCAATTCACGGAATTTAATAATCCTTTAAACTTTCAGATAGAGAGACAAGTCCAATTGCTACATCGTGACAAATGGTTTGGATCTTGAAACTAAAAGTAATTATAGATGCTGACATTTCTCAGGGCTGTTCACAGCATGTATGCTCATGGCTGCTTAGTTCATCTAGTGTAATGGTGAAACGTGAATCTTTATGAAAGAATATTCTACTAAACATTTGGAGTCTTCCAGCCCCTATTTTAGAAGTATAGAAACGTTCATGGGACTTTCACTGCTCCAACACAGTGGTAGCTGAGAGTCCAGTTCAGACCATTTCCTCAAGCATTTACAAAATAATCCCGTCTGTCCCTTTCTTTTCAAGTCATCTCTCCCCTTTCCTGATAGCACTTCAAAACCCCAGTGTTAGCTCTCAAGTGCACAAAATGAGCTACTAACACAGGGCTTTGGGATAGCCTTTAGAACATTCTTGCCCATTCTGCATGAATAGCAAGGGCAGGGTTTTGCTCAAATTTGCTCAGCATCCTTGCCAACAATGTTTAAAACTGTACTTGTATTCCTCCTCTAATTATTTTCAAATTATTAGTTATTGATGGTCTTCTCTCCCTAACTTTAGTGTTTTCTATTTTAATCCAGGAACTCATAAAGAATGCTTACAGTTCACACAGTTGCTCAAGAAAAAAACATGTGGAATAAAAGAATAACAATGAAAACTCAATCATTAATTTCATGAAGCCATATGACAATAATTTAGTCCTATAGTTAAATACTTTTCATTGCTTTGGCTAATTCAGAAAAAAATATATATTATACAAGCAAAGATCCTAAATGTATATTATGCCTTAGATGTTCCAAATCACCGTGGAACTGCTAAAGCTCACAAAGGAATCATTATGAAAAAGTATGCAATATATAACACACTTTATTAAATCTCATAGAGACAAGTAACTTCAAAGGCCCCATGATCCTTGAGAGCTCTTATTTGTGAATGACAGACGTGGTTAAGTGTCCCTCAGTAAACCACTATTCCCATTGACTTTAGGCTCATTAATTTCACTTAAGGAAATATATTTAAGTCATTAACCAAATAGATGGCAGAGATTGCCCTGATGTGTTGGTAGAATACTACCTGTTGATATAATAAACAGGTATAGTATTTATGAGCATGTCATGATTGGGTAATGCACAGAAGTCCTTAAAAGATCCTAATCTTGATGTACGATTTAGATGAAGAATAAGCAATAAACATGAAAAACAAAACAAAACTAAGCAAAACACCCTACCATATTTAAGCTCATAGATCACTTCTAAATTATCATCAACTAAAGAAAAAGGTTAAACAAACAAACAAAAAAGACATTAGTGTATTTAAAGAAATATGGTCATCTGTACAATGAACCAAAACTTATAATGACCTGTAAAGTGACAGACATGCAATACTTTATTAATGTGTAGTATTTACATGAAGTGGTGGAGCATTCTTTTAAATTCAGCACTCAGGAATCAGAGGCAGGAGAATAATTGAGTTCAAGGCCAGCCTTGTCTACAGAGTTCCATGACAGCAGGGGTGCACAGAGAAACCCTATCTCAAAAAACAAAAGAAACAACAACAACAAAAATAGTATTTATAGTTTGGTCAATATATAGTACAAATACCATTGTATTAATAAAAATAAGTAAGATTTTGTTATTTTAAGTTTTTTTCCTTTCCTTTTCCATATCAACAGCTGCTGATTCCTTAAAATATATTTTCCTTTTTACTTTAGCTAACAAATTTATTGAGACCCAATCATTTATGCAATTTATGTGTTGGAAAGGAAAAAGATTCAAGACACACTTGTATTTGCTGATGGTAATTATTGTTATAATTAACATTTATTATCTTTTCCTATTTATATTGGTTTAAATATTAATAAATATTAAAGGCAACTCCACATAGTTAAAAGTGAGGTTTATTTTGTGTGGTAACTTACAAGTGGAGGGATACGTTACAGGGTCTGGGACAGGTGTAGCACAGTCTGGCGGTGTTCTCTGGAGAACTCTGCTTGGTCTACCTCCAGTGTCAAGGATCCAGGAACCAAGAGAGCTGGCCCATCTAGATCTGGGGTCTTCATGGCTCCTCTCTCAGCTCTGCCTTGTAGGCGTGACAGTTACTGAAGCCTCAATGGGGGTGGCACTTCCAGGTCAAAAGGGAACCTCCTCGACATTAGGGCTGGGGAAGGGTTTTGTTTTTGTCTTTCAGGAGAATGAAAGGTAAGGAATCTGAAGAACACTGGGAAAATGACACAGCTGAAGAAAAACCACAAATCATCCAGAAAAAAAATGTCCCAGGAAAAAGATTTTCTACAGTAATCCATGGCCATGACTAACATCGACTTTGAAGTCTCCAAAAAGATGATGGGATGCCACAATGACAATTCCATCAGGACAACGAAATTGTCATTAAGCTGAAAATCACCACTCAAGGATTTTCACACTACTAACTGCTCAGGACAATATCAAGTTGGCCTAGCTGAGATGATACAGCCTCACAGACTACTCTAATCAGGACTTGATGACCATAATCCTAAATTTCCTTTGTGTGCGCATAACACCACCAGCAGCCCCAATCAGTAGGAAGTAGCCTAGGAGACTATGCCCACATTCGCAAAAAATGGATTATGGATGCTTTTGTCTTTGTTTAGAGGTTGGTTAAAAATTGTTATTGGTCATAGTCAATTTTTTTTAAAAGAAGAAGGGAATACAATATAAAAATGTATTATATAGAAATGATAGGATAAAAAAGTAGATTGTTGAAACTACTGTAAAAAATATAAGATAAAAGGGTAGATTATTGGGTCTGCTCTGAAAAAAAGAGGATATGGATATGATAAGATAAAATGTAGATTATTGAATTTACTTTTAAAAAGCAACTACTAGATTTAAATATTTTATATTGGATTGGATTTTTGTACATCATATACAAATTTTGTATATTGATACAAATTTGAGATTAATTTTGTTAGAACATACTGTACATATACTTCTAATCTTGTTCAAGATAATATACCTATACAGTTCATTTAACAATGTAATGTAAATTTCTAGTCATTGAAAGTTATTACTACCAATTAATTAGCATATAAAGAAATGCAAGTTAGGAGTTAGTCATTGCAGTCAAACCTGTGGTCAAGTTAAGTGTGTTTTCAAGGTCAAACAGATATATTTTAGATAGAGAGGTCATCTACAAATACTTCAGAGATCTACAGAATATGACATTTAAGATGTTTTAATAACATAGATTTTTTTTATGACATTGAGATATGTCAGCTCCTGACAGCACCAATCTACTTCAGAAAAGATGATGGTCATTGAAGAAACTGCATACGGAGTTTAATTTCTTTGAGGCAAAAGTTAGCTACTGGGCAAGAAAGTGCCCTTGCCACAACTGCTCACAATATGCTATCCAAAATGGACAAAACACAAAAAGACAGGACTGTCAAACCTTGCCAAGACAAAGTAGGACGGTCCTTCAGAATATCCTGCTTCAAAGATAAATCTGTCAGATAAGCTAGGCTTGTAGGCCAAAGATGGATGCCTCAGTGTTGCAGAGGAAACTTGAGTGACTGTCCAGGCAGCCAGCTGTTTGTCATTTCCCATATTTTTTGGAAGTTTCTTGTTTTCACTTTCTGCTTACTTAGGTAATATTTTTTCCTTCTCAGATCTCTGAGGGAGTTGAAGACTAGATAGTTATAGTTTTCCTTGTTATGAAATTCAGAAAAGAAACTCACTAAAGTGGTGTAAAATGTATAAGTTTGAAAGACATAAAAAGATAGTTTTGGGCCGGTAATACAAGTTAGGATAGAAAGTGAATTAGGTACAACATTTTTAACTCACCAAAATAGGCAGATAATGGAATATTGAGTATTTTCTCTGAATTTGTCAAATATTTATGGACTGGACATTTTAATGTAATTCTTGACTGTATATATTGTATATACTTATTGTATATAGTTTCTCTTATATTAGTTACAACATTTTATTATTTTAGACAAAAAAGGGGAAATGAGATATATTGTGTACCCTAATAAAATTTGCGTGAGGATCAGAGAATAGCACAAGCCACTAGAATAAAAACCATAGATGCCAGACAGTGGTGGCACACACCTTTAATCCTAGCACCCGAGAGACAGAGATCCATCTGGATCTGTGAGTTCAAAGCCACCCTAGATAATATCAAATTGACTCAGTCTGTGAGAGAAACAGAGCCAGTCAGGGGTGGCACACACCTTTAATCCCAGTAATTGGGAGTCACATGCCTTTAATCCCAGCATTTGGGATCTCACACCTTTAATCTCAGTATTTGAGAAACACACACAGTCATTAAGCTCAGCACTAGGAAGGAAATGATGGCTGGGCAGAGAAAGGTACTGAAGCCCTTTTCAGGCTGAGGAGTCCTACAGGTAAGAGGTAGCAGCAGTTTTTTCCTTTCTCTGATCTTTCAACATTTACCTGTGGTGATATATTGTGTCCCCAGTATACTGTGACCCCCAATAAAATTTACCTGAGAATCAGAGGAAAAAGACAGCCTAGTAAACATAGAAGTCTGACAATGGTAGCACATGCCTTTAATCCTATCACTTGGGAGTCAGAGATCTGTTTGGATCTCTGTGAGTTCAAGACCACACTGGGGAACAGAACCAAACCTGGTGACAGATGCCTTTAATCCCAGCACCAACCATAGAGGTCTGGAGGTCTGTGCAGACAGACAGGAAGTGACAGAGCTGGGCGGGGAGAGGAAGTGATGGAGCTGGGCTGAGAGAGCAAATGAGAGAACAGAACAGAAAGGCATATAGGCATGGGTAGATAGCAGTAGGTCTCTTTGGAAGCTGTGGAAGTGGTGAGTGAGGTTTGCTGTGGCTTTCCCTATTTCCCTGATCTCTCAGGTTTTCACCCCTCTCTCTGGATCTGTGTTTTTTTATTTAATAAGACCATTTAGCAATTCATCTACATTTACCTCAATATCTGGCTATTTTTTTTTATTAAAAGTCCTATTAGAATTTCATGTTACACAAAATAGCTTTGAAACTACTTAGGAAAAGAGAGGGAAAAGTTAATACAAGGAACTCCAACATTAAATTCACACTTGGTCTTAATTTTTTGAACATTTTCTTTTCTTTTTTGTTTGTTTCTGGTTTTTTTGTTGTTATTTTTGTTTGTTTGTTTGTTTGTTTGAGACAGGGCTTCTCTGTGTAACAGCTCTGGCTAGCCTAGAACTCTCTTTGTAGACCAGGCTGGCCTGGAACTCACAGAGTTCAGCTTGGCTCTGCCTTCTTGAGTGATGTGATTAAGGGCATATACCACCATTGCCTAGCAACTTTTATAGACATTTTACATTGTCTTCAGAAACACGTAACTGAATACAAAATTTATAATGGTGTGCTATAACTTTTAACTATTCCAATATCATATAATATGTCATTTTATGGCTTTTCTCATTTTTATAACATTATAATTAACATCCTTAAATGTTTTATACTTAGAGGTCACAAAACAGAACTGGGAGAAGAATGGATGCAGGCATTTTCCATGACAGTTGCATGCAGACATTTTTTATGACAGTTGCATGCAGGCATTTTACATGACAGTTGGATGCAGACATTTTTCATGACAGTTGCATGCAGACATTTTTTTATGACAGTTGCATGCAGAAATTTTACAGGACAGTTGCATACAGGCATTTTACATGGCGGTTGGATGCAGACACTTGAAGGAAAATCAGGACGAGGCAAGGGAAGGTGAACCTTTCTTGCTGTGCTCTTTGGCCTCAGTTCTGGGGAAGGTTCTGGACCATTTCTGCTGTATTTCCATCCTTTGCTTCTGTTTTCTGCTTGCTCTAAGAAAAATCTGGGTCTTGTTGAGGTGAAGATAGAGTGTCAGTGATTGCTGAGGGAATGGCTGCCTTGTTTAAGGCTGTTTCATGTAGCTGCAGATGATATGGAAAGTAGGTCCCTTGGAAAGACCATATTCAGTGACAATGAAATTTCAGATGTGGTGGATCATTATTCCAGGTATTGTAAGTCACCAGCCTGGCTCGAGCCTGGTGTGGCAGTATGAGCTGGTGTCAATATTTGGGGACCCAGAACTCCTCATGTCATCTGGAGTCCTGACTAAACTGAACACCAGTTAACACAGACTAGTAGCCACAGAGCTCATAAAGGAACTAAACAAAGATCCCAGATTCTAAATTCTGTCCCCCAATGGCCCCATCGAGTACCAGGTGTTGCCATTAGTATATAAACATGGCATTTATTTTTCATGTATCAAAAACCAAAAACATCAACAATAAACAACAATTAATCCTATTATACCAACCACCAATGTGTTCTCTTAGTTTTCATTACAATTATGCAGTTTGAAAGGTGTGTGTGTGTTTGTGGGTTTATGCTGTCTCAAATCCCTATCCTCTCATATGTTTTGAGAATATTTCATTCAAGATTTTACCACAAATCTACTGAAACTTCCATTATCAAAGAAATCAGTGTCTATCGTGTCGTGAAATCCAATTTCAGAACTGATATCTTTTGGCCAATTAATTCATTTGACAGTTCCTTCCTTTTTTCTAGAGAAATTTCTTTACTTGACTCACATAATTTCTTCCTTACTTCTACATCAATGGCTACTCTACTTCAGGCTTCCAGGAAATGGAAACAGTAAGATTTTATATAAAATGCTTTCCTTGATTTTTTCCCTCTGGTTAAATATGGAAATGAATAAAAATACAGCTCTGTCTTTTCCAATTACGTTTCATGTAAAAAAAATACTCATATCAAGCTTGTTATTTTTCTCTTTCCTTCTTTCTCAACCTTCTGATTAACTACTATGTGTCAAAGGCAAATGAGAACACTTTACTAGTTTGGTAATGGACTTCCTTAAATCACTACTCAATTTTCCTCTACAAGCAACTGCGGTGACTTCAAAATGAGGGGGCAGATACTATTTATCTAGCAAGATGACAAAGACATCAAGGCAGTGAGCTAAGCAAATATTTTCATTATATATCAGTTTCTAGAGATAACTATTTCATTGTGATTAGTTTACCAAATTCTAATCTTAACCACAGTTCCATCAAATACTAGAGTCTTAGGAATGACACAGAAGCCATTCTATACAAGTGGACTCTTCAACTGAAGAATGGTTCTCCACTGTTTTCTCAGAGAACTTTTCATTTGGTTTAGACCACTTTTTCTCCGCCTTCTCTCTGTTGGCAGCTTAGTTCAAACTCTTCTCAGAAAATGTTAGAAATAAGAGCTTCAGCCAGTAGCGGAGTGCTTGCCTGGCCTGCTTGGGGAGTTTAGTGAATAGTAGTGAAAATACATCAGTCAAAGATCAAAATTAAAACGCATGCTAAATGGTCTAATACTTAATCTATGAATACATATAATAGAAATTGGACTATCAGAACTATGACTTTTCTTTAAGCTGAAAATACATTCATTTTCTAAAGGAAGAACTATTTCCCATTGAGGGAAGGAAACTTCAAATAGTATTATAATGCAAAAATATAACCCAAAGCATATTGGGGTTTGAATTTGAAGGAAATAGTTTCAAGATGTTTAGAAACTAATATGTTGAAATAATGAAAATCAGAACATTGTCATTCACTAATCATACTTTTAAATGAAAAAAATTTGTCTAATAACATCTCATTAGCATATATGAAATTTGCATAATTTGAAATATTGAACTTGCAAATATTAAAATTAATAGTCCTTTAAAAAGCACATGTCTTTCAATAATTGTTAATTTATTAAAGTTAGCAATTCAAAATGCCATTATATCTCTAATGCTTAAATTGGATTTTAGTTCTATTTTATATTGAAATATGAGGCCTTCAGATTGCCAAATATTTAGTTTGCTGAATACAGTTGTTAGCTCAATAATTTAGCATTTCAATATCTGAAATTTTACTTCTTATCTAGGTCAAATATATTTTCTTTTACAGTGTGATTTTTAAAGCAGTTTAATCATATTGCTCACAATTCTTTTAACCTGAACCAATTAAATTAATTTGAGCCTAAGGTTTAGGCTGTGTATGCATGAGGACACCAAAAAGACACTGCAGCCAATAAAACTATCAACAATTGTCACATAATCTTACAACAATCCTACCACTGGTTTCCTCATTCATCAGATAACTTGGGTAAGATAATTAGAGGGACCACAGCCTGGAAGTATTTCCTGTGATCACCATCTTACATCTCATTTGTCATCTTGTATCTTTGTTAAGAATGGCAGGTTTTATGCTTGGTGCACCATGTTCATATTAACGTCCAATAAATGTTTCACACTAGTAATTAGAAACCCGTGGTAAGATTATGTGTTGTTTTCTGGATTTGATTACATAGAATATCACTGAAGCAAACCTTAAAAAAATGTAATGCCATAAAATCAATCAATTTTGACATTCTGATTTTAGGTAGCACCTCACTACTCGGAATAAATGTACCAGAATATATATCATATAGAATGATAGTGAATATCTCCAAATATTTCTTGCCCTAAATAGAAAGAAACTAAATTTGGAATTACTTAGACTGAATAATTAGCTTTGTGTGTTTTGTTGTTGTTGTCTTTTTATTAATTTAATGAGGCAGCTTTGCTAATTCACAGTTTCCATACAAAGAGTAGAATAACCCCCACTTCCCAGTGAGCATCTGCCACTCACAAGTTTACTGCTGTCCTGTTTGAAATGTGAATGTGTCTTCAAAATTTGATTTGGGAGGCTGGAAAGATGGCACTGCGTTTGACTCTCCAACACCCACATTAAGTGAAAACACTATAGTATATGTCTGTAACTCTAACACTGGGGGGCTGGAGACAGGATAAGGCCTAGGGCCTGGTGGCCAGCTACATGATTGAGAGACATGTTTGGGTACACACATATGCACATACATAAATGTGCCCCAAAATGTATTTAGACATACACAGAGAGATAGAGATAGAGATAGAGATAGAGATAGATAGATAGATAGATAGATAGATAGATAGATAGATAGATAGAGATAGAGAGAGAGAGAGAGAGAGAGAGAGAGAGAGAGAGAGAGAGAGGCTTTCGTTTATGTATACACAACCTGTAGCAGACTTAGTACTTTTTTCACTGCCCTTTCAAGGATTTTCTATGGGCTGTGTATGAGACAGAGCCATAGGAGAAAAGCAAAGAAATTTATTTTGTGTGTATTTCACAAGATCCTCAAAACTGCATAAGAAAATCCGAAATGTAAAATATGTCAAGTCCTCAAGGGTTTGGTGTAATGTGAACAAAGACACAGTTGAGGCAAAGTAACTACTGTGTGATATGTGTTTCTCAAAAGTTCCTATGAAGAAAATAAACCTCTCAAGTTCACATGTAAAGTATTTTGAGTTGATGTCTTCAGGGACCAATGAGTACTCATGAGGTTGTAAGATAGGGGAGCCGTGATGGCCTATGAAAGCAGGAGTATTCAACATTTTAACACTGTGGCATTATGCAAGGCTTTCTGGCCTATAAACTCCAGGGATTTCCTATTCTAGTGGCCCACAGCGAGGATTACAAGCATGTGCCGCTGTACTCAGTTTCTTACTGTGAATTCTGGGGATTGAACTCAATTTCTCATATTTGCATTGCAAACATTTTGCCAACTGAGCAATTTTTTTCAGTCTCTCTCCCCCCGACACTTCTATTTTCTTCTCCTCCAACAGTCTCTCATTATACAGCTCAGGTCAACTTCGAACTTGCTTTCCTCCCATCTCAGCCCTTGTGTTGCTGAAAATCCTTACCTTGTAACCTTGTGTCTTCACAACGTGTTTTGTTCTTTTCTTTTTTTTTCTTTTTCTTTTAAAACAGGGTCTCTCTATTTAGTTCTTTCTGTCCTGGAACTAGCTATGTAGACCAGGTCTGCCTTGAACTCACAGAGATTCACTTGCCTCTGCTTTTCTAATGCTGGAATTAGAGACATACCATCACATTCAGCAGCTTCCAATACCTTTTTAATCGCTTAAATGATATGTATTGCTTTCCTCATTATTTAGCACTTAAGTTTTCAATTCATTTGTATCTCTCCAAACCTATTTAAATATATGCTTTAATGTCAAGATTAATACTCTTACCACTCAGTTGAAAACATCTATTGATTTAAATTGTCTTTATGAATGTAATTCCCCGGCATATCTGAATCAACAAAGAGTAAGGAAGTGGTAAACAATAACCACAGCTACTCTCTAGAGTTACTTTAAGGGAAAGAAGCCAAGAGTCAGAAAGTGTCAGTGGCTGTTTCTCATAATACTTCAGTCCACTTCACATGTCCTCCTTTTCTCTATCCTGTAACTAGACAATGTCTGGTGAAATTTAAAAAATTAATCCATCTAGAAGGAAAAAAAAGCCACAAACTTCTGAAGCGTATATTTAATTTCTCTAATATATTTCTTTAGACTGAAGGAGGATGCACTATGTCCTCTTTCCATAGGGCAAAAATAACGACATTTATCACTTGGACAACTGAATACCAAACGTGCCTCATGTACTTAGCAAACTTAATACATTAAGAAAAAAGTTAATAAATAAAATATTATTTATTTATTTACTCAACATCTCAGCCACAATTTCCACTCCCCCCTCTCCTCCCAGTCCCTCCCTGGCTTTCCCCATTGTATGCCCCCACTCACTTCACCTCCATTTCTATTCAGAGAATGGCAGGCCTCCAATGGATATCAACAAAACATTGCATATCAAGTTGCAATAAGAATAAGAACTTCCTCTTGTAGTTATACATAAGTCTACACAATTATAATAATAAAAATCTTGTACCACCTACCTCAATGTGGTATTTTTAAATGAATATTATTAAATGTATTTTACATTTATCACGTTAAACATCATTTTAAACATCAAAGTATTTATCTAAGAATCCTTTCATCAATAATAAAGAGCTAAAATCTTCCTCATTTTAAATACTTTATTTAAATCATTAAATTATCTTTTATCTTTTCTTAGTGTAAGCCGCATTTTAACAACTAAACTATAAACAACAAAAAAATGTGAATATTGGTCATGTCTCAAGAGAAAAGAAATTATTGAACATGAATAAATTTGAGTAAGACACAGGTTTTTTTTCTCTTTTTTTGTTTGGAAGAAATTTTTTCGTAATTATGTTGAAGTTGAATATAATTTTCTTCTTGTAGTGTCTATGTGAAATCCCCCTAAATTTTAAATATATTTGCTGTCCAGAAGTCAAAATTGCCTGGGAAAAATCATTTGATTCTAATACTATGTTTTATGAAGCTTTGAAAATGTTGAATTCTTCATTGCTTATCTTTGTGTTTGTCAAAATCATGCCCAAAAAGTTATTTTCCAGGGAAGTCTCAGGGAGTAATAGCTACAAACAATTCATAGCATCTCATTAAAAATATGTTCTCCATATGGAGAGATATAAAACATAAATTTACATGAGGTCCCTAGATAATTCAATAGTGGGATCTGAGAGTTGGCAGTGAGGGATGGCAGGCTATTTCTGATGGGTTTTCAAGGAGTAATTCTCCTCACGACTAATTTCAATTTCAAATCAGACATATTGCATGACTGTGAGACTATTTTCGAGAAATGTTGATATGGGCATAGTCTAAGGAAACATGCCATTCACAGGTGCTTACAAGGATTCTTACAGCCTATTTGATTATTACCCATATAACACAGCATTTAGAAATATCAGCAGATCTTGGTATGCAGTATTTGTACACTACTTATCAAAAATAACTTTTATTAAGACCCATTTAAGGAATATGCATGGAGGGAATCTAAGTCAATTCACAGGAACTTGATCTTACTTCAGGACTCATTTGTTGGCCAAATAATTATGATTGTACAATTGAAAATTTATTTATGATGATGGTCATAAAAATTATGCATTTTAAATAACTTCCTGTAGAATATTTGGAATAAATATGAGTTCCAATTGGATTATGGCATTAAATTTTCTTTTATCTAAGAATATATTGAATACTAAGAATCATTTTTTTAAAAAATATTTCTAAGTTCCTCTACAATTTAAAAAAACTGTCAAAAATTAACACTGCAGAACTTACTTTCTGTCGAACGTCACTAAAGTTCTACTGCTATATTTTCTGACATTTAGCATGTCAGAATATTATGAAGTTAACCTTCATTTTCAGCCCTCATGGATACCCACATTTTCAATTCATTTACTTGATAAATTAAAAGATGTGATCTCCAAGTGAGAAGATTGTCTATACAGGAAGCCAGCAACTTAAATATATTGTATGGCTCACTGTGTAAAAGCAATTAGCATACAATTTACATCTTCTAGGGAATTGAAAGCTGTTTTAAGGAACAAGTATGTTTACCTACACATTTCTTGAGTGAATACACATTTTTAATGATGCCAAAAGTTATCGAAGGTTTATAAGTAATGAAAAAAAGGGCCACTCACCTTAGGAGTTTAGGCCTCCTTAGGAGTTTCTCGGAATATGCTTACCTCAGCTGCATGTTTCCTATTCAGTAATATTCCCAATATAGCAAGATTATTTGGTATCTGGTTAGATTTTGTGCTAAAGGCATGCTGGTGATTTATGCTCAGCAGACATATTACACCAAACATTTAGAGTTTTTTTTCCAATTAAAAAAGTTAAACTGTAATTATATCATTTACCCTCTCCTTTTCTCTCATACATTTCATGCTCCCCCACTTACTTTAAGTCCCCCCTTTCTTTTATTTATTATTGCTAAACACACACACACACACACACACATACATACATACACACACACACAAATACACACACACACACACACACACACACACACACACACACACACACACACACAAAACCTACTAGATCCAGTTAGTGCTGTGTGTATGTATATGGGACTTGTCGACCATTTGGTATTGGGTAACCAATCAGACTCTGTGAATGACTAATTCTCACTCTCTCAGCAATTCTTAATCACTTCTAGTTATTTTGGGCATGTCTGAGTTGCTGGTATCACAACTATTGTTCCCTGAAGCCATTGCTAAATAAGAAAAGAGTTATTTAAACATGACTCTGAGATACTAAGACAACTGGCCTGGCAGTCTAGAGGCTACTGAGCAGCTAAGTTGTGGTGGAGGAGCTTGGGTTACATTTTACTAAGGAATTGCTTTAGCAGAGTAGAGGGATGGCCCAAGATTCTTCACTACTCAGAATGCCCATTAGTTAAAGCTGTTCTAGTGCTTTATTTATGAAATTTCCCACATGATATTTATTGGCTCTCATGACCACATTACTGAAACTTAGAAAAAAAAAAAGAAAACTACATATTAATTTATTTGTATTTGCAACAAGTTAAAGTTATGCGTAGTGCGTTTATTGTAAAAATGATTACAGTTTTCAATCAGCTTCACCAAAATTTAAAGATGGAGATTGATGAATTTTATTTTTATCATTCACTCTTTTTTTTTTTTTTTTGGTTTTTTGAGACAGAGTTTCTCTGTAGCTTTGGAGCCTGTCCTGGACTAGCTCTGTAGACCAAGCTGGCCTTGAACTCACAGAGATCCACCTGCTTCTGCCTCCCGAGTGCTGGGATTACAGGCATGCACCACCACCGCCCCGCTTGTCATTCACTCTTTTATCTACCATATTTACCAATATCTTAAAATTAAGAACCAATTAAATTTCAACTGGTATATAAGTAGAAAATACTTTATACTTTTGAATTATATATATATTTAATTAAATTATCCTATTATTTTTGAAATGAGTTATAAAAATGAAAAATAGTTAACATTTTATACCGTTTGTTATCATTAGTTTATCCATCTATGTATCTATCTCTATCACCTATCTATCAACTGCATGTCTATAATTTATCTATTTTATATTTATCTATCGTCTATCTTTATCTGGTTTTGAATGGTTCTTCCACAGTAAGACTTATTTTTCATCATTATAAAAAATACGTTCAATATAAGGATGTTATAATTTCATAAATATATTTTAAAGATCATATTGCTTATAAAGAATAAACTTGCTATAGCTTTACATTTCATATAATTGTTAAAATTGGCAATAACTTTATGATCTGTTTCAGAAGGTATCGCGATTCAGAATTTCTCAGAATAATTTAAATGTAATGTTATGGGAAGCTTCAGAAAAATATTAACATTTGCAATATTTTAATAATTAGGTAATGAATATTCATTAGAACTAATGATTAAGAAGAACATCATAATTTATACTTTTTCTTTTAAATGTCACAATTTGTTTCTTGAATTTTTCCATCTTAAATTCCCTCTCTGTATTTGATTTTGACATTGAACTGCAGAGTGAAACCTCTATTTCTTTGATTTATTACAGATTTGTTGAAATGACTGCATTCTTATATGTAGATAGTTAGAAATAATTGTCTTTTTACCAAATGTTTTTCTCTTTCTTTTATCTCTTTGCCTAGACTTAGTAGGGAGGATCAATTCCCAATAGATGTGTAATTCTTTGGTATGCTCCATTTTTTCAGTACTCAATTTCTTTACTATGCATAGTTCAAGCATTGATTTTCCTCTTACCACAACTCACTAAGGTCTATTCTAAGGAAGCATTTTTAAATGCAGTTTTTTTCAGTTGTGGTAATGGAGGTTAGTTTTTGATCACCACATTCAGTCATCATCTTCTTTACGACACTGAAAATTCTAAAATTCTCCCTTGGGTCTAAAAGTTGTTCTAAAATTTACTTCTAATCATTAGTTAATATAATTCACCCAAAGACTGTATTATGAAACATATTACTCTTAAATTTAAAGACACCAGCTTAACACTTGATTGAACACACATATAA
Source organism: Peromyscus californicus insignis (assembly GCF_007827085.1). Taxonomy (NCBI): domain Eukaryota; kingdom Metazoa; phylum Chordata; class Mammalia; order Rodentia; family Cricetidae; genus Peromyscus; species Peromyscus californicus. The sequence goes on from NW_026294617.1 coordinate 26,081,078, forward strand.
ATACTCATAAGTTAGTTTTCAAAGACAACACAAGAAATGTTCACTTTAACTATCCAATAGTGATCCAAGGATTGTACTGTACAAGCAGGCAAGGGAAAAATCAAATGCATTTGATGGTTAAAAACTAAGAAATGGTGCCTTAGACATCTATTCTACTACTGCCCATATTTTCTAAATATTTCTGACCTTTTGTGACAGTGATGCACTAATTTTCACTTACTGTAGGTTTATTTTAAAATAATGTGATTTATTAACTCTGGAGGATCTACATAGATGTGTAAGTCAAGTGGCCTTAGAACTCTGGAGAAAGGTAAGAATTTTGTTGGGAAATCCAAGGAAAAGTAGTTTTTGATGCTCACATCATATGAAGTGAGGATTGAAGAAGTCACTGAAAATATGGTGGAAAGTAATTATTTTAACTATAGGCAGATTAAGTTTATCTGTAAAAATTAGGAGTTTAAATTTAGTCCTGGCTCAATTGTACATACTTCCTTGCAGCTCAGGGATCTCAAGAATACAGCTATTTTAGAACAAGTGGATTTGCATAATTTTAAAAAGGGCTGTGGCATTTTAAATGACAGCCTACCAAGTGAAGAAAGAAACATTTCCTAGATCTGCCTAAGCATGTGGATTGTCCATAGAACATTATATAGAAATATTTAAAAAATTACCCTCAGATTTCATTGAATCAAAACCAAGGGCATTCCTAGAGTACATTTCTAAAACACTTTGTAGACAATTCTTAGGCAGTACCTCTTATACAGAACATGAGCTGAAAATTGCATCTCTATAACAGGAAAGATTTTTCCCAAAATTAAAACACTCATATCACCCTTTATAGAAATTTTCTCCTTCCTTCAAGGATTATCTCAGGGTAGTATCTCTGCAATTTCTTCTACCAGAGATATCTTTTAAAAAAAGGAAAAATAATCATAATCATTGCAATGTCACATCTCCTATTAATCTCCTCCAGCCTATGACCTCTCCTGATGTAATTGGCAGACCAATAACTGTTTCTCTATTTTACCGTAGGAAACCTCTTCCAGGTTGCTTCCCATTAAAATGCTTTAAATCATCAAAAATATCATCACCTCTATAGTCATACATTTCTATGAATTCATAGACATGTAAATAAACTGCATATTTTCATTTTTGTCTTCTCTAACATAGATTTTTGCCAGTTTAAACTACTGACCCCTAAACATTGATCCCAACGGAGAAGAGGAAAAGTGTCTCCAAATTTTCGGCATTTCCCAGGAGATGGAAGAATAGAGGCTGTTATCGTGTGGATATGTTCTCAGTGCTATCTGTAATAAAGAAACTGAAAGCTGATTTATAATAGAAAGTATCATTTTTTTAGTAGAGTGATACAATTAAAAATTTTTAATGTAAAAATTGGCACTTATAGGAACATTGGGTAATGGATATATAAATCACACGTGCAAGTAAAATAAGCACCAATAACTGAAAGTGATTTGTCATTTCTGTGAAAATTTTAAAAATACATTTTAAGATTTGGCTACCTAAATTAACATATTAGGTGATTACAAGAAGAGTGAAATTGAATTTATATAAGGGGAAAAGAATACAAGCTGAAAATATGCATTGATTGTTACTAACTAAAAATGCATATGTTTATGTGTATTAGTTATATACAAGAAAGGCAGCAAGAAGAGAGAAGCAACCATCAACGCGTTAAAAGTTCCTGTAAAGAATTGTCAAGAGAGGAAGAAATGCTCAAATGCATTTGAAGTTTTCAACTTGTAAACTGATTGATGGGTACAAGGATGATCATTTTGTAAATTTATCTTAACATAAGCACATATATTTTATAAACTTAAGAGCTTCTATATAGTCTAAAACTTAGTGAACTGGGGTCTAAATGAGTCTCTAGTAAGTGATGGAAACAGATGAAATTTCCAGCACCAAAATGTAAAAATATCCAGTGTGCTAAGTTAACAGTATGTCTCTATGATAAAGATAGAACTGTATACCCAAGCGTGTTGTCAGACAAATTCTTTAGTAAAACTCAGTGTACAAAGTTTGGGAAAAACACTGTCTAAGCACTTGCCTTGATTTGAAGATGCTTTCACTTGATTTTCATAACTAATTCACTTTTTCTTTCATTAGAAGATGGTATTCTGAAATGCATTCATATGCCTATGTGTGCACATATTCATTCCTGTTTCAGTAAGTTTCATCTGGCACTCATTTCTAGTTATTAAGAATTTGGTAGATTTATGTGAAAGCCATGTTGTTTTAGTTGGCTTTCCTGTTGTGATAAATGCCATAACCAAAAGTAACATGGGGAAGAAAGGTGTACTTTTATTTGTCTGTTTTGTTATTTAAAGATTTATTTATTTATTTTGTATACTGTGTTCTGCCTGGCTGTAAGCCTGCACGCCAGAAGAGGGCACCAGATCTCATTATTGACACTTGTGTTTTTATTGTTGTTTGTTTTCTCTTTCCATTTTACAGCTTACATAATACTGAGGGAAGTCTAGGTTGGAACTCTAGGCAGGAACCTAAAGGCAGGAACTGAAGCAAAGCTCATGGAGCAGCGCTGCTTACTATCTTGCTCTCCTAGGTTTCCTTGGCAATTTTTGTTAGACAGCTCAGGCCTTTCTTTGATAGACCAGGATGACCTCTCTAGGGGTTGTACCACTGTAGCTAAAGTTTTCCTGGTCCCACCAGGATCCTGTGGTCCTTCAGTCCTGTAGTTCCTCAGACTCAAATGAACACACAGAGGATTAATATTATTTATAATTGCTTGGCCATTAGCTCAGGTTAACTACTGACTAGCTATTACACTTAAACTCAGCCCATTTTTGTTAATCTATATGTCAACACGTGTTTTGTGGCTTTATCTGTAGGCCCTTACATGCTGCTCCCTGCACAGCAGACTGGTGTCTCCTGACTCAGCCTTTCTCCTCCCAGAATTCTCCTCTCTGCTTATCTCGCCTATACTTCCTGCCTGGTGGCTGGCCAATCAGCATTTTATTTATCAACCAAAAAGAACAGCACACATTCACAGCATACAAAACATCCCACAACATACCACCACAGTCAACTAAGCCAATCCAACTCAATTAGAAGCTAATAAAATACCTCACAGACCTGCCCACAGACCTCCCTGATCTGAGCAATTCATCAGTTGGGTTTTTTTTTCTTCCCAGGTGACTCTAGGTTTATGTCAGTTGGCTTAGCTACATATGACAAATGCTATGGAATAGCCCATTTACTATATGACAGGGAAATATCAGCATAAACAGACCAGTTGTAGAAAAACTATAGCTTGTATAATCATACAAATACACAGCACTAATATGGAAAATCCAAGACTATGTTAAGACTTTACAGATTTATTTAGTTTTTGAGACAAGTTTTTAATGCAGACAAGACTGGTATCTAACATGCCAGAAAAAATAAGGATAACTTTGAATTCCTGGTGCTGGGAATATAGGCACATATCACCACACCTGGCTTATGCAAAGCTGAGAATCTCTCTTGGCTCTACTCTGTTCATAATGTTAGAGCACTATACTACCTGAACCACATCTCCAGCTAGTTTATGCATTTACAATATCCTACTTTAAATTGCTATTTTAGAGAACATCATGTCTACTCAACAAAGCAAAGGTTTATTGTAAAATCATTCACTGTTTTGTTTTGGGATAATCAGCTCAGCAGCAGCCTCATGCATCTGGAGATTTTGTGTCTAATGTTTGCATCAAGAGGCCTTGTACAATGATTGTTCTGTGCTGTTTAGATGTGTCTAAGAACTCTGTGAGGTATGTATAACGACAACTGTGCATAAGAACACAATTCTCAGATTGCTTTTCATCATTATGCAATATATATGTGCTGGTTATAGTTCAGTTAGTAGAAAAATAAACTATGCTTCATTTTCTTAACTGTTATGTTCAGTATCCTTAGCCCTGTGAACCAAACAGAGAAGAAATTTATTTAGAGTATTAAAAGCACATGTATGTGGGTGAGGTCTTAATAGAAAATAAATGAAAACCCCAACAAATATTTACAAATGATGGTTCATATAGAATTTTATTAAAGGGTATGTTGCCAAACTCCATTCTCTGGCTGTGAATGTTGGTCTCTTGAAATTAGAGCTGTGGAGATTACCTGCCTGAGGCTAACACAAGCTTAGTCCTACTAACATTCCTTTGTGGACCTCAGATAAGACTCACAAGACTTGTGAGATTGCACCTTAGCCCTCCCCTCCCTGAGAATTTCAAAGTGGTTAAAAATTGCTATTAAGAGTGACTCTTCTGCCAGGTGCTGGTGGTTCACGCCTTTAGTCCCAGCACTCAGGAGGCAGAGGCAGGTGGATCTCTGTCAGTTCAAGGCCAGCCTGGTCTACAGAGCGAGTTGCAGGACAGGCTCCAAAGCTACACAGAGAAAACCTGTCTTGAAAAAAAAAAAGAAAGAAAAGAAAAACAAAACAAGCGTGACTCTTCTTGTTTGGTTTAGCTGCCTATAAATTGCAGACACTTATGGAAACTACAGTTGAGTTCTTTGGTTCATCAAGCTATAATTTGCTGGAATTCGTAGTTTGGATTCTTGCCTTCTGAATCTGGGAAGATTGGAAAGACTCACAAGGAAGAGCTGGGCATTAGGATGATAAATGGCAAATGTGTAATGCCACCAAGGAAAGGAGGTTTGGACTACTGCAGGAAGCAAACTCTGAGAAAGTAAAAAGTAAAAGGAAACATTGGGAAATAATGTTGCTGCAGACAGCTTTGCCAAGCCAATTTGCTATTGTAGCATCCCCTACATAAAACAAGTATCTCTAGTAGTTAACTCATCCTTCTCTCTCATGTATAATGGTGATGAAGAGCAGTATGTTCACAAAATAAAATATGCACCTGCTAATAGACAAAGAGGTAGAGGGCAGAGAGTGTCACTGCCCTTACAATTCTTCTTTTGTGTTTAGCATATGATAACCCCTATGCCAAAGTGGCTTGCATGAGCATAAGTACACATACATACAGAGAGAGAGAGAGAGAGAGAGAGAGACAGAGACAGAGACAGAGACAGAGACAGAGAGACAGAGAGACAGAGACAGAGAGAGAGACAGAGAGACAGAGAGAAACATAGATACATTTTTTCTATCTACAAATTACTGTGAACAAAAGAAACATACATCACATTCAACATGATGAGTAACAAAATATAGGGATAAGAGAACCACATGGATCAAAAAATTGAGATAGCAAAATTAAGCTTAAGCAGGTGCAAGGGTTGTATTGCAATGATCAATGTATAAAGGGTTTCTGTGAAATAAGTGATAGGCCTGTACATAGCAAATGACATTCTACTTTTAGACACTCCTCACAAATAGGGGCCCAATAACACAAAAAATTGAAGTAAGGTGGAATGTTTCAAATGCTTGTGATAATGGATTTTGGAGAATATTAGGCCAATGAATTTTCTTTTCCTTTCTACTGGTCAAAGCATTTGGGATATTTATATATCCTTGATAATAGTAGAAGAGGATATAAAATATATTGCCATGTAAATGATAAATAATTATCAAATCAGTTACATGGCAAAATTCATTAAATATATAAATAAAAATGTGTCCCATAGAATGATGAGGTTACCACATTATGTAGAAGTCCGATATGCTGCACCAGGAGAGTAGGAGGGAAGATACACTTCTGCGAGATGCTGGTACTGGGGACACTTTGGAAACTACTGAAAATACTAAGTGCACATTGCTTTATTAGATAAGTCTTTTGAGAGTAGCTGAAGAACGTTGTTCTTTAAATCTATTCTCTAAAGTCTGTATGTGATACCTTCTGAGTGGTTAAATGATAGTAGAACCTTTAGCTGGGGACATACAAGAAGAAAGGTCATTGTGGGATGCTCTTGCAAAGCATGTAGGGACAGTGGACTCATTCTATTTCTTGTTATTATCAATTCACAATGAGATGAACAAGTGTGCTTCCCAAAATGTCATTCTTCATGATATTACGACTCGGCACAGAGGAAAAAAATAGAGTTGAGAGCCCATGGATGAAAACATAAATTTTTAACCAAAAATTCCTTTCATTGATTAAATTATCTTTCTCAAGTATTTGGTCATCATAATGGAAGCTAACTAACAGGTTTACTAGCATAAATGACATTCCTTCATATGGTCCTTGTAAATGACATTCCATCATATTTTTATTAATTCTTTTTTTCTGTTCTCATGAACATTTGATAATGTATACAAAAATCTCCATTTTCTATTGAAATGTTACCATCAATATTTTACCCAATTTTCTTATTTAAGGATTACTCTACAGCTAAATGAATCATTTTGGCCCATTGAGACAAATTGTTTTATCAATTCACTCATTAAAGATGGTATTTGTTTGTTTGTGTAGCAATAACTAAAAAATTCACATTATTTGCAGGCATTTGATTTTACAGAAATTTGAATTTCTTTTCTTCTACCTATTTGAACTTTTACACAGTTTTCTGTTTTGAATGATAAGTACTTTAATTTTCAATGTAACATTTAATCAGTTTTTCTCATGTTAATCCCAATGGTGAGAATAAGACCAATACCACAATTTGAGCCAAATTTGAAGTAAGCTTGATATTTTATTGGGTGCACCCAAGAGCTGGCCAGACATTGCCTTCTAAGTCCTGTTAAAGAGAGCATCTCAAAATCCATCTTTTGGACTCTCTTTAAGAAGTAAAATGATGAGTAGTTTTACAGAAGAGAGACAATGGGGCAATAAGAAAATACAAAAAAAATCTTAAAAATAAACATTTGGTCACCCACCATATGATTAGGGAGGGTTCATGGAAGGCCATGACATATAAATCAAGGTCATGAGTTGGGGAAGGTCAGGTTCCAGGAAACAGAGAGCAACTCAACTCACATAGTAAATAGAAACTTATTTTTTAAAATATAGCATACTGGCTCCTGCCTTCAAAACTGGAGTTGGGCAGATTCCACATGTAAAGTTTTTTGGTCACAAAGATGTTTGAAATCATTTCACAATACCTTTAATGATTGAACTAATTCATTTCTAAAACTATTTTCCTTCTGGTGTATAATAACAATTTATTGTGGTTTTGATCATTTTTATTGCTAATTCAGAAACATAATCCTTTTTATTGTCATTCATTTTGTGGATGTCAATACTGAAGAGTGATAAGAATGTAATAAATCATCTGTTTTAATAACCCTGTTATAATTTTTCACATATTGTTTTCTTCATTATGATTTGATATTCACAAGTATGATTCGACAGTTTACAAAGAATAAATAAATAATACTAATATCAGAGATAGAAATGGTCATTTGAGAAATAAGTGAACATAAAACACACTGGTGGTCTCAGCTTCATGACTCCTCAGAAATTATTTCAGGTTCTTCAAGTAGCATTTGATAGTAATAGCTCTGCAGTATCACACATCCCTGGATGTTTGCAGTTATTTCAATGAAGATTTGATGATATTGAGGTACACTTGATAAATCTGGCTGACATCAATATAGAATATACATGATTATAGCCCAATTATATGCTTCTATTACTATGTTCTATTACTATTAAGAGACACCATTACCAAGGCAACTCATAAAAAAAAAAAACAAAAAAACATTTAATTGGGAGTTTGCTTATAGTTTTAGAGAGTTAGGCCAAGGTCAAGGTCATCATGGTGGGAAGCAGACAGGCATGTGCTGGAGCAGTAGCAGGGAGCTTTTCATCCTCATCCTGATTTGCAGGTGAGAAAGAGAGAGAGAGAGGGAGGGAGGGAGAGAGAGAGAGAGAGAGAGAGAGAGAGAGAGAGATTCGAATTTTGAAATCTCAAAGCACACTCCTTGTGACAAATCTCCTCCCACAGGGGCACACTCCTATTCTTTCCCAAATAGTTCCATCCCATGGTGACTGTGCATGCAAATGCATTCAAATATATGAGCCTATGAGAGCCTTTCTCAATAAAATCACCACTACATGTAAATTTCTATAGCATTTACAGAAAGAATAGTTTTATGATTTGAATCTTAAAACTGCTACGAATCAGTATGAAAACCACAAATATCATTATTATGTGAGTTGAAGAAAGTTTTTGAAACTTGTGAATAATATAGGTTATATACACCCCTGTCAGTTAATTATCAAACTAAATCCATTATAGATATGATTAGTTTATTCTTTAAAATGAATAAAAATCATTAGTGAAATGTATTACTTCCTATAAAGTTCAAAAATCAGTAAAAAATCACAGAAAACAATTTTATTATGTTGATATACACTTTTACAAAAGGAAAAAGAATAAGTTAATGTGTGGTACCTTAATTTGAGTTTTCAGGTAAGTGAAAATGTTGGAGTATATAACAATATTATGCTATACTTCCAGAACAGAAAAAAACATAGGAACCCTGCCTTTGTCTTTTGTATAACTGAGTGCCATTTTTAGGTTGTCATCTTTGTTCAACTGAAAGTCAACATGCTTTTGCTAAAAATTCCACTGAAACTCTTAACCTAACCCCTTTAGATGAAATGTGGAGAGCATTTTATCTTTTAAAAGCAATGCTCCTAACCAAAAGATAAAATTTCAAAGCTAAGATTGTGCCATAATTAAGTGTGTTTTATTTCTGGCATGTAAAGTTAGTTGAAAATATAAAGGTTAAAAAAAATCTATCAATAAAATTAAGGATATCAACTACAGAATCATATTAACAAATGTAGAAAAACGATCCAATGAAACACATTGAATATTCAGGATAAAATCCCCCCAAATTTAGGTACAGGACATGTATAACATTGCAAGTTATAAAATCAACAAAATCAGTACTCTGTTGAACACAACTGAAATTAATGAGAACAAGCAGATAAGTAATTATAGACTAACCACTTCGGTCATGATTTACAAACCTTTCACTGTATTCAGCAAATTTTTGTTTTATTTTCATGGTGTTATGTTTTGGTGCACAGTTGTTTTTAATATTCACAAAACACAATTGTTGTATTTGTTCTTTTGTTGTTTATGCATTTCCAGTTGAATAATATACCTGTAAATTTATTGCCAATTTTAAAGTAGTGAAATTTTGACTTCTTCTACACATCTTACTGTTTTAGCTGTTTAATTGTGTTTTATATTGTATTTTTGGCATTTAGCTTTTTGAATACCATTCATTGAAAAGATCACTCTTTATCTGTGAATGGTGTGGGTATCCTTGCTGAACTCAACTACCAATATATGTGAGAATTTATTGCTTGTTTCTGTCATCTATTCTGTGATGGGTCTGTCCTTTGATAGTACTATATTGCTTAATCACTATCACTTTGAAGTATGTTTAAGGATTTGAGGTATGGAGGCTGTACATTTATTATTTTATGAAATGTATTGCTTTTGTTTTTATATTTCTTTGCATGTACTTGTGCCACAGAGCACATGTGAAGGCCAGAGACAACTTGTGGGTATTGATTCCTTCTTCTACATGTCAGTTGGGTCTTAGGTACTGGACTTCTGAGTTAACTCATCTTCCCTCAGTTTTTTCTTTATTGTAATACAGTTTTAATGATGATAAGTACTATAAAATTTAATATGAATTTGATGTAGGAGTGTTAAAAGATTTTGTTTTTATCATAATTTCACATGGTTCAGTCCATGGTCAGTTTTTACTATTTCTTTTATCCTTTGCAATTTTTTTTCTTTTTTCCAAAGCAAAAACACCATAATGGAATGGTTTGGGAAAAGATGCTGCTAACGTCATGGTGGCCAGGAAGTAAGTGTGTGTGTGTGTGTGTGTGTGTGTGTGTGTGTGTGTGTGTGTTAGTGAGTGTATTCAAAATTGCATGAGTGAAGGTCAATGGACAATTTTGGGGAGTTCCTTTTCTCCTTATCGTGAGTTCTGGACAACTAACTGGTTATCTAGTTTGGCAGGAAATGCCTTACCTAAAGACTAAAGGTAGGGTTGAAATGACACCAAATTGAAGTCTGAACTGTACTGCTGTCAACACCAATTCACTTGTCAATCATGTAACTGAAATTTGCAAGAACTCAAGCAGTGTCTGGAAGTTTAAAACAGTCATTTCAGAAGATTCTTTCAATTCAAATATTATCTTGGGGAGACTGGCATTCCTGGCATTCCTGGCATTCCTGGCATTCCCTGCACTTGTTCTTACATCCCTTCTCTGTACCTCTCTTTTGAGAAGGGCTCAGTTTAATAAATTGCTTTACTGTCTTATTACATGTTACCTCAGTGATTGTCCTATGTGTGAGCATATTATTCAATGTGGGAAACTACTCTATTGTCTTACTTTAAAATTGGAAGACAAGTGTATCATTCATAATAGATGATTCTCAGTGTCAGGACCTAGCTGTAGAGAAAATCAGGCTGCATTACATAGGGATAGAAGGAAGCTAAAGCATGAAATCAAGTAGCAATAGGAGCTTTAGAAACCTTAACTCAATTTGTAGGCAACACCACTATAATCCATACAGGTTTTCCTTTCTTTCTAGTCCAAGATAAAACGTATTTCACCCTTTTCTCTCTAGAATTATGCTATTATCTTTAAGACTTATTATGATTATGATTATGATTATGATTATTATTTGCATAGTGTATGTGTTATTTGTTTGTTTGGGTGTGGAGACCAGAACACAGTAAGGGATATCATTCCTTAGGAGCTGTTCATGTTGTTTTCTGAGATAAAGTCTCTGACTGACCTCCACAGAGATAGCTGAGTAGGTGAGGCTGAAGAGCAACCACCAGAGGTCCTATCTCTGCCTCCTCAGTGTTGAGTTCACAAGCGTGTACCACCACATCTAGCTTGTTTTTTAAAACATGGTTTCTGTGGATTTTCAGCTCCTTGTGCTTGCAAGAAACGCACTTTATTGACAGAGATACTGTAAAATAGTCTGAAAGTACTGAAAATTAATAGTTAGTAGCATGCCATAAGTGCCTGTGCTCCCATTTTGTACATTGAAAATTAAATTATAATTAAACCATAGTTTTAATATTTTCAGAACTAAATAGCTATCTGGCATCTTAATCATTTTTTTTCAGGTCATTATATGTTATGATTACCAACAGAACAAAATGAACACCATGCTTATTTGGGTGCACCATTCAGACACCTTTTTGCAAGTCATTATTTATTTAGTTTTATTTGTGGGTATTGTACCTTCTGCTGATAGCTAATCTTAATTTGCCTTTCTTTGAACCAGTGGCTCTTCTGCATTAATTGTTGACACCAAGATACTGAGAATCACAAAATGAAAACATAATAATAATTATGTGTTCCTGTAATTATAGCAAAGATATCCCTTCCAGCAGACACATCAAACAAATTTTTGTGAGAACACTGAACTCTGGCATGACCACAGTGATTCATGTTTTCTAGTTAGCATTTTCCTTCTTTTCTGATCCCAAACACTTCACCAAATAGACTATTGGAAAATTTTCCTGAGGGTTACTTACATTGCATAACAACCATAGGTCACTGGACTACAGCACTTTTTCTAAAGGCTGCTAAAAAGGTCTTTGTTTAATGGCAAACAGCTTTTACTAACTTCCCCAGGATTCCAGAAAGGCTAATCAGCAGTTCTAGTCAGCAGCACATTTATTACCCCGTGACGTGCTGGAGACAGCTGGTTACAAATAGAACTGCCTCTAGAAAAATGCTGTGCCAGTGTTTTATAATAAAGTGCACCAATTAGATGCATTCATTAGGACAAACTGCTTGTCTTCTTCCATCGAGGTGATTTTTTAAAAAATCACAATATATTTTTGAGCTCACTCGTCTGTATTATTATTAATCAAGCAAAACATCACAAAATATTGATGTGAAAACCATATATACATATTGAATATTTTGTTAGTATCAGCCAGCCCACATAGACTCAGAAGTGATATGATATAGGACAATTTTTTTCTCTTAAGGGACTCCTATATCTCTGACACAATGAGTGACTTGAGAATTCTGTTCCATAATAGTACTATTAGGAATAAAGATTCACAATCTTACACATATTTGCTTAATTTTCTATTTTGCAATATAAAATTAACATCCATCTGTATTGATTTTATTGGTATCAGTGTAGTTCAGAGATTATAATTGCCAAAACAGGAGTATGGAATTATAAGCACACAATGTGGGCAAAAATCTGTCCTTCTTGGGGTAGAGGGCAACTGGATTAGTATACAACACGGGATAGAAGAGAACAAGACCGATCAGACTGTTTTCTCTGATGGCAACGTTATTTTTCAGTTTTCTAATTATACACAAAAACACTCAGTGGCTGCCAATACTCAGCTCTTCTCTACAATGGATGTAACTTGCATTAGGTCCTACCTTAACTTGTAAATATTTTTCCATCTCCCTGAATGCAGAAGTAGTATGCATGATGATGCTCTCGGCCACCTACTTTTATTTATTCACAATTTCTATAGTTTATGTTTTTATGCATTGTTGATAAATGGAAACACTCAGCACTCGTAATTTTTTTTTTATGGCTCACTTCAATCTGAAGAAGAGACCAATGCAGAAGAATGCTAGCTCATATAATCAGAGAAATATTCTAATAATGAATAAAATGTCACTTACATGTTCATACTAAACACCTGCCTTCACATATATCATATTTATTTGTTTCACTTACTTACCTTTCTACTTGATACAATCAATGTAGTCATTTAATAAAGCCTATCATCACTTGTCTGAATTAACAGTTTAAATGCTATGTAGTACTTATAAATTTACTTGAAGTAAAAATGTAGAAGTCCCAAAACTGGAGCAGGCCCTCTGGATAAGTGAGACAGTTGATTAGCTCGAACTGTTTGGGAGGCCCCCAGGCAGTGGAGCCAGGACCTGCCCTTGGTGCATGGGCTGGGTTTTTGGAGCCTGGGGCCTACACTGGGACACTTTGCTCAGCCTTGGTGTAGCGAGGAGGGGACTGGACCTGCCTAGGCTGAGTCTACCAGGCTGGACTGACTCCCCAGGGGAGACCTTGCCTTGGAGGAGGTGGGAATGGGAGGTGGATTGGGGGGAGTGCTGGGGGTTGGAAAGTGGGAAGACAGGGGAGTCCATGGCTGATATGTGAAATTAAGTTAATTATAAAATGAAAATATTAAGTAAATAAAAAATGTAGAAGTCGCCGGGCGGTGGTGGCGCACGCCTTTAATCCCAGCACTCAGGAGGCAGAGCCAGGCGGATCTCTGTGAGTTCGAGGCCAGCCTGGACTACCAAGTGAGTTCCAGGAAAGGCGCAAAGCTACACAGAGAAACCCTGTCTCGAAAAACCAAAAAAAAAAAAAAAAAAAAAAAAAAAAAAATGTAGAAGTCATGCAAGCAATACCAAGGATTTTATTGGAGACATTAGCATCTTCTATGGAATGATATCCAGGATTATAATGTATATATTGATCAATATGTGTGTGTGCCAAATATTAAAAACTAATAAAATAAACTATACTCATACGGAAACCATATTGAAGACATCTTCATCAGAAAGAGTATGGTGCTATGTATTTCTCTGTCATTTCTCTTATGATGTACAACTTATTTACCTGTTTAATAAATAAACTACCACAATGGTACATTAGCTAACTCTGCAGATGTGTTTGTAAGTTATTAGGAATGTGTATGTGTGATTAAGTATAAATGAAAGTATATTTTTAAAACATCAGGATTAGAATCCTGAAAAACTGAAATTTGATTTATGATTTAAATATGTTTAAATTGTTAAGTATTTATTCATTCACTCATTTATTTGTTTTAGATAATATTCTTCTGTAGATGTATCCAACCTTCTTATTAAATAAGAAACACAGAACCAATGCAAAGAAGAAAGCCAAGAGGTCAGAGCTAAGAGCTAAAACCTTACCCTTCCTCCTGCGGTGGTCCTACCTCTCCGAACCAGAGCTACCCCTGTGTTAAAGTCTTTATATAGAGTTCCTGTTCTGCCTTCTCATTGGTTGTAAACCCAACCACATGACCGCCTCCTCACGGCCTGTCTGTATAGGCCTCCAGGTTTTCCATGATTGGTTTTAAAATTAAAGGCATGTGTATCCAATAATGGCTGTATCCCTGAACACACAGAGACTTACCCAGCTCTGCCTACCAAGTGCTGGAATTACAAGCATATGCTACCACTGTCCTTCTTTCCTATGGCTTGCTAATAGCTCTGACCCCCGGGCAACTTTATTTATTAACATACAAATAACATTTTAATACAAATAAAATATCACCATATTCTTCCATATCATATCATATATAGTCCAAATTGACTTTGAGCTAATGACCCCCTGTACCCACCTCCAGAGTGCTTTGATTTTAGACATGCACTGCAAGGCTTTATAGTGTTGCATATGCTTATTTTATACATGTTGACATATTTAAGGCATGGTAAAACCAATAAATGAGGAATGGTTTATTATTTCCCATATATTTCTTATTATAGTATAAAATATGATTAGAGTTTAAATTCTGTGCAATTTAGAAATATTTAAATGTTGACATACTGGTTTATTACATAATGTTCCTTACTTTTTTAAGTTGATTAATATTGAATAATTTTCTATGTAATAAAACACACACACACACACACACACACACACACACACACACACATATATATATATATATATATATATATATACATATATACCGATTATAATGAAAATAACACAATCATGCCTAATGAGCTATTAGGCATCTTTAACTTTGAACATCTCCAAAAGAACACTGAAAGTAAAATAAGATATAATTGCCATCACTTGGAATAATGATATACAAATAGATAGCCAAACATAATTTGATATTCTTTTACTTTTAGATCTTTAGCTTTACTCTTAGTGATATGATTTTCTTATATGGCCATTCAAACAACCTCTGCTAAGTGTTGCATCATTATGTTATAATTTCTTAATCATCTGATGCAGGACTAATTAAGCTTGCTTGTCATTATTAACCTCCCGCGCCCCCCCCCCCCCAAGCCTTTCTCCCCAATCCATCCCCTATTCACATCTCCTCCAGGGCAAGGACTCAGACCCCAGGTGGAGTTCCGGGAGTCCAATTGGAGAGAGAGGAGGGATTGTATGAGCAAGAGATGTTGAGACCATGATTGAAAAAAGCACAGGGACAAATAGCCAAACTAGTGGAAACACATGAACTATGAACCAATAGCTGAGGAATCCCCATGGAACTGGATCAAGCCTTCTGGATAAGAGATTTGATTCTTATGTATTATTCAGAGACAGGGCAAGAGAGAACATTTAGAGGGTGGGTAGGACATGAAGAAATAACCCATTGTGAATAATGGAATCATAGGTTGATGGGTGTCATTGGTCAAGATAAGCTTTATTCATTCATATACCTTCCTTTATCAGGGAACTTTGCTTGGTGCCCACAAGTAAATAACTACACACTAAGAAGAACCAAGCTAGACCTTTTTAGCCCATAGAACTAAGGGTTGAACTAACCTTTATTCTCTATGATTTGTTTTAGTTTGTGGTATGCAGGTATAGCAACAGAAACAAAGCTAAGATATAGCCTAGGGACACAGATAATTAAATGACTGATACATTTAAATGCAAATTTCTGAAAATGCCACTATTTTGTATATTCTTTTTTCTGTTATTGAAAATAGATTTTTTTCAGACAATATATTCTGATTATAATTTCTCCACCTCCCACTTCCTCACCGCTTCCTTCCAATCCAAACCTTTTCTGTCTCTCATTAGAAAGAGACAGACTTTTAGAGATTCACACACACATACACACACACACACACACACACACACACACACACACACACATGAATACATATGCTATATAGCTATATATAAGCCAGAGCAACAACAACAAAATTTCAGAGAGGACAAAGCAAACAGAAGCTGCACAAAAGGAACTAATACAGATATGGACACAGAGATATGCTTGTTCGCATACTCAGGAATCCCATAAAAACATAAACCTGTAAGGATAAAACCTGCAGGATAAAAAAAATATTTAAATAAATAAGATGAAAGTAAAAATGAAAAGGAACTTAAAAAATTAAATAAAATCCATCACACAACATGATGAGACAAGAAACCTCCAAAGTTCTGTTATGTTCGTTTTCTCTTGGCACCTTAGTGCTGGGCATGTGGCCTACCTTTCAAAGCAGTTAGTTTCCCTAGTGAGATTTTCCTGAAGAAAATTAATTTTCATTTGCAAGTGGTAACCACTTGGAGATAACTTCTGGATTAGGGATGGGGGCAGGTGTCCATTTCTCCTTTTAGCTCTAGGATCCCATATAGTGTCAGCCTTGCAGGTCTTGTGTACGCTGTCTCAGTCTTTCCATTCATCTATTGCATACATTCTGAAACATATATATATACTTCCAACTTCTATCTACATTTTGTTCAAGTTAAACCCAACCTTCAGAAATATTATATAGAATATTGACAAGAGAAATAACTTTATTACTGTTAGACATCTTTATTTTTAACCCTGTGTTTAAGTGAAATTCCTCAGTGTTGTCTTAACAATTTATAACAGTATTATATATAACATTTGTCTTTTCAAACAATTACCTTAACATTATTTTTTCTTTAAAGCACTGACTGCTCAGATGTTCCTTTCCGTGGTTATCAGATGTAGACAGTTACTACTTCAAGCAGACTTAATGTACAGTGCATCAGCATAATCTGTCTCAACTACCTGTGTCTAATCTGCCACTCTCACTCAACCCTGCCGCCTGGCCACTTTTCAATGCTCATTGATTCCTAAACATGCTATATCCAATCTGTTGATACACTTTTGCTCCTCTTGATTTTTTTCTAAAATGGAATTTTCCATGTTTTGCTAAAGAAACAAAACAAAAAACAAACAAACAAAACACAGTTTTCTATCCTTAAACCTAATCTGTTTGTGAAAGTATTTTTTTATTATTGTATCTAACTATCAACAACATCTGTTTTCACTCATTAAATTATTCATGTCAAGAAATGTGGTTAGTTCTTTTAATATTCCTATGCATATTAAAACATTTAAGGATGTTTAGTTGACTCAAAATTAAGAAGTGACTAAATTTCCATTGCCTTATGCTTTTCTTCAAAAAGCCTTAAAGTTTTCATTTTGTTTAGAAATCCAAGGTATGTGTCTGATAGCAATCAATGTATTATACTAAACATGGGCCTCTGAATAGTCTGGTCTTTAAGAGAAGAGTAGTCATATCTGTCCAGGTTTCATTTGTGTGTTCCTATCTAACATTCCTTTTGTAGAAAATAGTTGCAGCTTTAAATCTTTCTTATGGAAATAATAGATTGCCCTGCATTTGAAAGCCCATTAATATATTTATCCCATCAGCGTCCTGGCATCTGTTTGAAGGCAATGCTGTCAGTATTGACCGTATCAAATTTGATTTGGGTTTTTAATTGATCGCTTACCCAATTGTAAGCTAACTTCAGTGCTTAAATCTTCTATTCAGATTCATTAGTTCCCTCAGAACACAGAAAAGAGGCACTCTGCTGGCTAGGAGCACTCAAATCTACTGTGTGCATACTGTTTAGCAAACCAATCAATTTGTTAACTCAGCACATTTTATATTGGTAATTACACCACTTCTCTATCAATAACAGAGTGATAATGATTGGGAACATTCCAGTGAATTGTACCCTTTAAAAATAATCACTCAGCAAAGAAAGTCATTTTTTTCCTTTGAAAGCATGCACTTTATATTAACAAAGGCAAGTATGATGTTACAAAGTAGATGTCTGAATAATGCTTAGTTTTCATATTATGCAAACATTTGTAAGTAGTATTTTGAAAGAATTAAAATGTTTATCATTTGCTATAAACTTTTATTGAATTTTATTTTTCCCAATTTTTATGTATTTTATAATTCAGAAAAAGTTGTAACTCATAATATAAACTAGTATCTTGAATTCTATATATAGCCTCATGTATTACCAAATTTGTATGGAACATATATAAATAGAATTTAAAGTACACATGCAAATAATTCTTCATATAGATAAAAGCATTCAGCTTTTAAATCTCTGCTTTTCTAGGTTTTAGAAGTACTTATCTATTTGAAAATGTTCATCCTTGAGTATAAATAGTCTGGCTATTTGCTTTATTTTTATTTTTCCTAATTTGATAATGAATTTATCTTTATGCTAAATAGCATCCTTCTAGCACAATTCAACACCATAATCTTGCATATTATTAGATAATATATGCAAATATCATATCAAACATGCTTATCCCTTAATCATCTAGGTAAGTGATCACGACTTTCGTGATCAAAAAAAGATACAGAATCAGAGGATAAGATTACATGAAAAGGTCTGTCTATTTCTAGCTTACTAATCTTGATCTTTACCTCCCTGAACCACTCAGAAATGGTTAGCTCTGAGCAACTGGTAAGTGTAAATTTCTGTGGTTCAGGAATTTCCTTTTCATTCTAGAGAGAGACTGGAGCATGTGAAGGCCCCTTTAGAGGGGACATGAGATGAAGATCCAAATAATAATTCATTATATGAAGTTCTTGAGAAGGAAGTAGAGATAAAAATTTCAACCTGGATACAATCAAGCAGGAAGCAACAAAACAATACTATATAGTAGAGTAAGTTATCCGGAACGAATTGTTCGGCCAGTGGGTCAAAGGCAGGATTCCAAGGATAATTCTACTTCATCTGCGGATTCCGTTATCACAGGGGTAATGGCTTATTTTCTTATTTGGAAATTTAGGTTAATGTCAACAAATATTGAAGAAAGGAGCAAAGAGCATACCAAGAAGGAGGCAACAAAAAGAACAGATATAAGAAGGTTGGAAGTTAGGGGAACTCAAACCGATGGAGGATGACAACCAGGAAAACAGAAAGGGAAGAAACAAAGAAGGGAGACGAGAAGATAAGAATAGCAGATAGATATATGGTTTTGCTGAATATCTGCTGACTATCAGCAGTCATGATTAATTGTTGTCACTACTAGCGCGTGTGCGCACGTGAACGTGTGCGTGTGTGTGTGTGCGTGTGCGTGTGTGTGTGTGTGTGTGTGTGTGTGTGTGTGTGTGTGTGTGTTCATCTGTGCACAGAGGTGAGAGACAATATTGGGAGTCAGTTATCTTCTTCCACTATGGAACCTGGGGACACTACCCAGGGTTCTCGGGCTTGAAGGACAAGCACTTTTATCTGCGGAGTCACCTCCCAGGCTGAAGTTATGAAATGAAAGTGGAATCCATCTGCTTAGGTATTTTTTTTCCTACTAAGGTAGGTTTGCCTTCCAGTAATAAGTGCTTTCACTTCAGGTTGAAATTTTTTATCATGAGTATTCATATGAACAATGTAATAGCTTCATGGGCTCATCACATTGGAACTGACGGTCATAAAGTAGATAGATACTGAATATAAAAAACAGATGACAGAAATTTAGAAAATAAAATTCTGGGAGGAAGAGTGTGGATATTCTAAACTAGAAACACAGTTAGTTAATACTTTAGTGATATGATCTATGTAAATGAACCTGAATCTAGAATGCCATACCAACTCGATTTTCTGACTCATGTATTTCAGCTATGTAAAGTTTAAACCTCAAGTTTGAAACATTGAAGTGAAGGCTCTGACTTCTCTTTGAAAAGTCCTTGCTAGCACCTATTGTCTGTGTGGATGCATGGAAGCATGGGTAAGTAAGAAATATGGCTTGGCTTGTTTAGTATGACTTGGTGTGTGCATGCTGTGTAATGTATTTACATGCACATTTTCTTCTATGAGTATCTTTTTATGTGTAATTTTAATTCCATTTAAGTGACTTACATTTTAAAAACATCATTGCTTTATATCTTATGTTTAATATGTGGAGAGACCCTTAATGTAGCTGGAAGTTTTCCTGTGGCACTCAGACATCGGGCAAGAATTTCCACCCAAAATCTGAGAAAGCTTTTTAAAAAAAAAAAAGGTTCTAAATTGGAGCCAAAGGCAACTTCCTAGTTGTGTCTCTCAGGAAAGCTGTGATACAGAGATGCCGGGGCGTGCGGACTTGAGCTATAGTATTGTGGGTTCACAGCATGGGCTTGAGTCAAGCAGCATGGCAGATTCCTGCCACAGTACACAGAGGCATCTCTAAGCTGCACAGTGTGGTGCCTGGTGGATTTAGCCTTTGCTAGTACAAAAAAAAAAAAAAAAAAAGAAGAAGAAGAGGTTTCTGGGCTACATGCTGCTGTGATAGAAGCATAGACCCATTGCCTCCCAGAGTCAGTGGACAGCATGGCTCTCAGAGCTGGTGGTGAATTATCTCCACCATGTTGAAAAGTTGAGATGGGCGGGGTCAGCAGCCAAGGCTGCTGCTTCAGCACTAACCACTGCAGTTTAAAGCAATAGATTCACAATAAGACAGATTCAGATGGAACAAGACTTTAAATGGTTTACAGTGTGTGTAAAAATGTGCGTAGGCTTGGAAGAGAGAAGAAAATAAATATAGACAGTTATATAAAGAAATAGTTTTAAAAACTAAAGTCTTTAAAGATAAAGATAATATAAAAATAAGCCACATAAAGATGGATATTACACAGAGAGTCTGAATTATATTGTCTTTGGGATTTTTAACTGCAGAGTGACATTTGATTGTAAAAGCTGCTGAGTTAAATCAATATGTATATATTTTAAAGATATCTTGATTTCAAAATTTATTTCTAAGAATATGTTGCTTTGGAAAAGAGATTCTGCTTTTGTTTCCACAGAAGAAGAGAACTTGTGGATTCCTTCTAGGCTAATATGGTTTGACCAATCAAGACCCCCTGAAAGGTCTCCAATGACACCATGGCCCAGATCATCCAACATCCAAATTCAACTTCAAGGCAACTGGCTCAGAGAATACAGCCTCACAGACTACACCAGTCAGGACTTGACCATTATCCTAAAATTTTCTCAGAATCCCCATAAGATAGCCAGCACCCCCTATCAGCAGGAAGTAGCCTAGAAAACTATGCCCATATTCCTAAAAATTGGATTATGGAAGTTTGTCTTTGTTTAGGTTATTGGTTACAAATTGTTATTGGTCATAGTCAATATCTTTCTAAAGAAGAAATGGGGGATATAATACAGAAATGTACGATATAGATATGATAGAATAAAGGGTAGATTATTGAATCTCCTTTAAAGAGTGAAAACTTGTTTGAAATGTTTTACATTGCTATCGATTTTAGTTTATTGATACAAATTTAAAGTTAATTTTGTTATACTGTATGTATATTTCTACTCTTGTTTAAAGTATTTTGTTTGTGCAGCTCATTTGAAATTATAATGTATAGTTGAGAAATACAGATTAATATTAGTCATCTATGATAATCAAATTTGTAATCATGTTAGTTAAGTCTTCTATTTATACATAGGTATATTTCAATTAGGTAGGTAATCTTTAAATGCTTCAAAAACCTACAGAACATGGCATTTAAAATGTGTTAAAAACTTAGGTTTTCTGGACAGTGAGACACTTCTGCTCCTGGCAGCACCAATTTATTTCAAATAGAAAGATGGGCATTGAAGACACTCCATATGGAGTTTATCTTCTTCATGGCACAAGTTAGCCATTTGGGTAAGAAACTGTTCTTGCCTGGACTGCTTGACAAAATGTCATATAAATTGCTCAGGCAGGACCCATAGGAAGGTGACCACTGAAATTTGCAAGGCAAGATGGTCCTTCAAGTTTCTGCTTTGCAAAGGAGCTGCCAGATATTTTACAGGACACAGAAAAAAAGATGACTGAGAGACTAGACCTATGGGCTAAAGATGGATGCCCCAATGTTACAGAAGTACTTTGGATGATTGTCCAGGCAGGCAGTTGTCTCTGTCATTTCCAGAATTTTGGAAGTTGCTTACAATTCATTTCCTGTTTACTTAGATAATATTATATCCTTCTGGGGACTTTGATGTAGTTGAAGACTGGATAGTTATTATTATGCTTTTCCTTGGTTTTGATAGGAGATAAGGTAGATATGAAACCTTGGACTTACAAATATAGGATAGATAGAATATTTTCTATGATTTTTGCCAAATACAAATAGACTAAATATTATAACTACAATTCTTGCTTGATAACTGTTTTGTTATATGTAATTTTACTATGTTAAAGTTAAAACTTCCTTTTTAATTAAACAGAAAATGGAAAATGCTGTGGAATAATGCTTGTGTACACTGGTTTAATAAAATGCTGATTGGCCAGTAACCAGGCAAGAAGTGTAGACGGGATAAGAAGACAAGGAGAATTCTGGGAAGAGGAAGGCTGAGTCAGGAGATGCCAGCCCACCATCCAGGGAGCAGCATGTAATGGCACACAGATAAAGCCACAGAACATGTGACAACAAATAGATTAACAGAAATGGGCTGAATTTAAGTGTAAGAGCTAATCAGTAGTAAGCCTGAGCTAATGGTCAAGCAGTTTTAATTAATATAAGCCTCTGTATGTTTACCTGGGGGATGTGAGTGGGAAAGATTTGTCCTGATCATGGACCAAGTGGGACACAAAAAAATTTCCAGCTATACCTTAAACTTTATTTTCCTTATTTTTTAATTGAAAATAGATTCTTAATTCATACAATGCATCCTGATCACAGTTTCCCCTCCCTTCACTCTTCCAAGCCCCCTCTCCCACCTACCCTCTCCCCAAGATCTGCTCCCTTCTCTTTCTCTTCAGAAAATATCAGGCTTCCAAGAAACAACTAAATACCACAAAACAAGATACAATAAGACAAGGCAAAAGTGCTTATATTGAGGTTGGACAAGTCAACCCAGTAGGAGGAAAGAAGTCCAAAGATCAGGCAAAAGAGTCAGAGACACACCCACTCCCACTGTTAGGAGTCTAACAGCTACCACATACACACAGAGGACTTGTGCAGACTCCTGTAGTTCCCATGCATGTCTCATTCACTTCTGCCACAGCAATGCCATCACAATATACTGTCACAGAATTTTAAGTACAGACCTGTACTCATATAGTAAAACACTTAGCTTCATAAAAATATAACCACATGAGATTTGATCAATGTTGCTAATAGAACAATGAATACTTCATGGCATTATTATTTCTAATGAAAATCTATTTCTATCAAGTAAATACATTTCTGTTTGAAGTACATAATACATAAAAGAGTTACTAGAACCAAGAATAGAAGACCTTACATAAAGGATGATGGCATGTAAAGGAATGTGCAAGTGATAATTATACACAGTAATAGAAAAATATTTAATACACTTATTAATCAACATTGGCATAGCAATACTAAAATACAGAAGCTATGTATTCCTCAAGTTTTGTTAACCATACAGTAAATCCTAAGAGTTACATAATCTGTGTCAGAGAGTGTGTCTCTACTTTACATTTTGGCTCCACTGATTTGTAGCAAGAATGCATTAATTGTTATTTGATTAGAAATAGCATCAATATAGGTTAGTGAAGGTAATTCATAGTTAATAATGAAAGCTCAACAAAACAATAGCATTAAACTGTCAATGTGCAGATAAATTGCTTTTTAAAACTTTACACAGATCTGTGTAAATCCATAACTTGTTCCTCAACACAGTTTCATTCCCTCATGAAAGGAAATATTGACTTGGTATGAAAAGCAATGTTTGTGATCATGTTAATTTAATATTATCTTGATAATAAAATGCTACTCAAAATATTTATATGTAGGCTCCTACATAGTAGGTCACCTAAAATTATGTGGCTTGAATTTGCTCAAAATCATATCTTGTTGTCTCATGTTTTGGAAATTTTAAATCAAACCTGTATTTCACTGAAAGGCTTTCTAAAATGTGTTCTCTGATCTCACTGTGATGGTACATGTCTATAATCCCAGCTCATGGGGAGGCTTAGGTGGCAGGACTGCTGGAAGGTGGAAGCCAACTTGGGGAACCTACGGAGACACTACCTTTACATTTGGAATTAGCCAAAGGGCTGAGCAACACTAGAGATACTTTGAAAAACCAAACCAAAATGTTCATTATCTTCATTAATGATTACTACTTTGAATTTTGTCCATAAGTTAGGTATTGGGTTTCTAATCTGTGTTCGCAGTATTCTACCATGTTTGCCATAACAAATATTTGAAGTTAATAAAGCATCAAAATTAGTGTGAAAAGTTAGGCTGGAATCTGTAGTTCAATACACCCTATGTGCCCTCTAGGATAGATGAAATCCAGGTTTACAGAAGCTCTAAAATATGTAGTAAGGAAAATGGAGACTGTGGGTAATTCTTCAGTAAAGAGACTGTACTGACTCAAAAACAAGGTATTTGAAATGTACAACAAAGGGCTGTCAAATCAGGATTTTCATTCACATATAAAGCTTTTTCATTCTCTCATTTTCTCTTTGCATCCTCATCTATCAAGGATGATCCTTTATCTCATAGTCTACCTAAATACTTTTCTGACAACTTGGAATTCATTGTTTTCTCTGCCCTGTTCATTATTTTTATTCCTCAAAAAATTTTGCTACAAGTTCACATACACCAGCAAAACAGCAGCCACAGAAATTTCTTAGTAGTAAACAGTAATAAAGACTGACAAGGTGAGTTCGGATGCTTTCAGCTATAAAGAACAAGACTCCACTGACGACATTCTAAAAGAAGTAATTTGTGTTGCTTCACTTTCGAGGATGTCCTGATGACTGGGGATGAATCTACAGTTACTTAATCCAAAACAGTCTTCAGGAGAACAGTACAATTATTATTCTGTTCTCTGTCTTAGGTCAAGACAGATATTGGCTCTCCTAGTGGATTAAGGACAAACCACAAAAGTTTCAAAAGATTCAGTTGCTTCCTGTAAGTCTTTTCACAGTGGATACTTTTCTTATATCACTCATCATTTACAGGGAAATTATTAATCAGGAGATATTAAAATTCACTCCTGGAAATTTTTTTTTTTTTTTTTTTTTTTGGTTTTTTCGAGACAGGGTTTCTCTGTGTAGCTTTGCGCCTTTCCTGGAACTCGCTTTGGAGACCAGGCTGGCCTCGACCTCACAGAGATCCGCCTGGCTCTGCCTCCCGAGTGCTGGGATTAAAGGCGTGCGCCACCACCGCCCGTCCCACTCCTGGAAATTTAGTACTGGCCTGAATAATTCTGGAAGCTTTAAAGTTTTAAAATGGGCACATTGGCTTATAAGTGAATTTTTCTGGAGTTTAAGTTACTTTTGTTCTATTATTATTATTATTATTATTATTATTATTATTATTATTATTTTGTATTACATCCCAAGTGTGAGAGTAAATGTTTTAGAAGGCTGTCTCTGATTGAAAAATACCAATTTAACTAATGAATTATATTGAATTCACCTGGTCAATAGGATGCTCAATCAGAGGTTTACACTGATAAACACCTTGCTAT